>NW_027555625.1:131207362-131807362 GCF_003287225.1 Phascolarctos cinereus | reverse complement strand
AATATTTTCAAACTGGAGTAATCCCCTGAACATTCAAATAACAAAAACAGAAAATTATCCTACCAAGACTATAATCTTAGATGCCTACTAAGAAACTATAGCCAAATTTAAATGTTTTAAAGTCCAGAGTTTTATTTTTAATATCACAAGTTCTAATACTTTCCCTGCTGTTGTTTCCATTCTCAGACACTATACCTATTTTAGCTATGGAAAACATTCCCCAAGAGGAGTCTCCTGCTTGTACTTCTGTTGCAGTAATGAATAGTAGCTAGAGGTATGGTTCATTGGGAAGAGATCCTTTCTTTCCCAGTGTGGAAATTTTCTGAGTAATATGAGTGTACCTTAACAAAAGCACTACATAGATGCCTTATATCAATGTATGGAAATGACCCGGTTCTCACAGGTCATAAAAGCAGAACACAAGCTCTGGCATGTTTTGCTAAACTGGAAATATGTACAGCACTTTGGTTTCCCAGTGATAGATGGTTATCCAAGGACCAATTAAAGCAGAAGGGACCCAGCACTGTCATGAGGACCAGGTACTGATGAACTCTTTGGCTGACTTGCCCCATAAAAGAGACAGCCCTTACTCCTGTAAAAGGCCTTTTTTTTTTGTTTCCACAGTAATGGAAGAATAGCAGAAAAGGCAAAAGAGGGTGCTAAAATCATTAAGCTTTTAGATTATCTACAAACATTAATTTAAAGATAATCCAAATATGCCTCCATGAAATCTTTTTCCAATGTTTTGCTATGGCATGAAGGTTATCCTGAGTTCTCAAAAGTTATGCTAACTGATCACAAACTGTAGCATCTAGGTGGCATGACAGAGAAGAGTGCTGGGCCTGGGGTCAGGAAGACCTGAATTTAAATCTGACACTTATTAGTTTGTGACCCTGGGCAAGTCACTTAACCTCTGCTGCCTCAATTTCCTCAACTAAAATAGGGATGATAATTGCACCTACCTCCTAGGGCTACTGAAAGGATCAAATGAGATAAAAATTGTAAAGTGCTTAGCACCACACCTAATACACAGTAGGTACTTGATAAATGTTTTTCCTCCTACTAAGTTAGAAAAGCTTTAAGTATTATCATGGCAGAGGCAGCTAGGTGGCACAATGGATAGAGCACCAACCCAAAAATCAGGAGGATCTGTGTTAAAATACAGCCTCAGACACTTGACACTTACTAGCTGTGTGACTCTGAGCAAGTCACTTAACCCCCACTGCCTCGCCAAAAAAAAAAAAAAAAGTATTATCATAGCAATAAACAACTATTAGTGAACACCATGAAAAGACTTGCCAGACTAATCTTTACTATTTCTTTTTGTGACAGTGTTACTAAACTGGCAGGTCAAGGGAATGTTTTAAATATAATTTAACTAGATTTCAGCAAAGCATTTGATAAAGTTTCTCACACTATTCCTATGGAAAAGATGGAGAAGTAGTTGAATAACCTGCCCCAAAAACTTAATATGTCAATATCAACTTAGAAGGTAGCCTGGGGTAAAGTTACCAAGGGATATGGTCATGATTTTTGTTGTTTAACATTGTCACCAAATACTTAGATGAAGGCATAGATGGCATGTTTATCCAACTGGCAGATAACACAAACTAGAAGAGACATCTAACACACTGGTTGAGTCCAGAATCAAAAAGGTCTTAAAAGTTAGAATATTTTGGTGGCTGTATCTAGCAAAATGTGTAGCCCATAATTCGGCTTACCCTTTTATCTCTTTAAATTATTATTTTCCTCTGACTCAAGGAAATGATTCCCAAAGAAAGGGAATGGCAAAGTAATTCTGAGACCCTGGCACAGAAAAGGCCATCCTCTTCCTAACTGAGAACACAATGATCCACTCTTTTCATGACAGGTAAAAGAATCAAAAAGTACCTATCCTCTGTTCTCCTCTCCTCTCCTCTCCCCTCCCCCTCCCCTCTTTTTCCCTCTCTTTCCCCCTTTTCTCCTTTTCTTTATGTGAGATGACAATATCAAAGAGACTGAAAGAAGTATTGGTATCATGAAAAGTATAACAAAGATGTGGGAGCAATCCAGACAGCAAGAGTTATAGAAAAGATCAGCATCTGATAGTCTCAACTGAGCTCCAGCAGCTACCATGACTTCCATTCAATTGGATGCTGAAAAGCTGAGGAAATGAAATTTTCCCTGTTTTACCTTTAATCAATGAGCTAGAAGGAAGACTGAACACCCCTCTCACCCTTACTTTTCATGAGCCTCTAGAGTTTGTGCCTGGGAGCTTTCTCCTCCATATAAAGAGATTTGAGAACTTGTTAGCCCAGCAAAGAGAGTTTATATATTCATTCTGCATTTTATTCCATGTTACTAAAAACTACATGATCACAACATATACTAACTATATGAATCTATGAGTGCCTTGGGAAACGACCTGAAAGAATGGAAAACCAAGAGGTGAGAGTTCTGAGACAGATATAAATAATAAATTTCACATTTTAATATTTAATCTAATATTTCATTTCATCTCCTAGACTGGATGAACATAGGAGCCAAAGGAAAATGCTAAATATGAGTAAGAGTTCGTGGTGGTGTTGGGGACTACAAGGCTGCAGGGTATTTGTGGGCTTTGAGCAACAGCAAATCATCAGTTTAGATATTATATTCTGAGCTAATTTAAAGTCTTTTAGCAGGAAAATTAATTGCCCAGTGACAATGCACAGTGGAAAAGGGAAGCAACATGGAGCCAAAGTGTTACAATTAAATTTAATAAGAATGACTATAAATTCTTTTACTTAGGTTTGAAAAATCAACTTCGTAAGTAGAAGACACAGGAGATATCTCTAGAAGCAAGTTTACACGAAATGGACCTGGCAATTTTAGTGGACTATGAACTCAATATGAACAAGTAATGTGATACGACAGCTCAGAAAACAAATGCAACCTTAGGGTGTATTATGAGAACCACAGTTCCAGAACTAGGAAAGTAACAGTACTGCCCTACTCTGCCCTGGTCAGACCACATCTGAAACACTTTTAGTTCTGCTAAACTTTAGAAAGAACATTAATAACCTAAAATTCATGCAAAGTTCATATAGAATAGTGAAGAGTCACATGAGGATTAGCTGAAGAAACTGGGGATATCTAACTTGGAGAAAAGATTTACAGTGGACATGAGAACTGCCCTCAAGTATGTCAAAAGCTATCACACAGAAGAGGAATTAGATTACTTCTGCTTGGCCACAGAGCACATAACTAGAAACAATGGACAGAAGTTTCATAGAGGTACATTTAAGGTTTAATGTAAAAAAAAAACAACAACCTTTCTAACAAATAAAGTTATCCAAAAGTAGAATGAAATGCTTCAGAAGGCAGTAGGTTTCTCCTTGCTAGAAATCTTGAAGCAAAGGTTGTAGAGGAGATTCCTGTTCATTTCTGAAATTCCATTCAACTCAAAGAATCTGTGAATCTATGTAAGCCCTAAGTCTGGTCACTATAAAGTCTCCCTTCAACTTACTTGGTGGATTAAAGCTTTTTCTAAAACTTTTAATTCCTATTGGCAAGCTGTACTCTGAAGCCCACCTAAAATGGCCAGATGTACTTCGCCTTCCTTCATCTTATCTACAGAGAAGACCAAGGGGGGAGTTACATATCTAAATATTAAAACCTATCATGTATTTATTTAGATATACTTTAAAACGTATGTGCCTGTGTGAATTTTATCTCCAACAACTATACTGAATATATGAAAACCTTATCTGTTAATGAATATTGTATGAATTTGAAACAACACTGTTAATGATTATTGTCACAGGAATACAATAATTATATCCTATCATAACATATGATTAATGAAGTTTTGCTAGTTAAGGCAAAATCTTGTAGGACTTTAATTTGATTTCTAAGTTTTGATTTCAGGTGTGCCTGACCTCTCATAAGGCCACTAGGCCATCATTCAAGAAAAATGTCAGCAGCTCAATGGAAGTGGCATCTATCAAATCCCATCACTAGATATCTGTCCCCGGAGAATTGAGGGGGGAAGGGAGAAGCAGAGCTACAACCTTAGGAAGAGTAAGGTGAGGGCCCTCTTGACTCAATTTCCCATACAAGACATTTTCCTACCTGATTAATTTTGAGCCTGGCTGTAAAATCCTGTCATACAATTGGCTGCCTCTGACTCATACCCAAAATCAAACAGGACTAATGAACAGTAGTAATACTGCTATGTCCCTCCCTTTCTCCTCACATACCAAATTACATTGGTAAGGACAAGTGTACGATGATGCCTCATTTTTTCATTGTAATAAACCTAAGAGATAAATTCTAGTGGTGACTTCTGACTAAATAATATATTCTGGTATAGCACAACAGTGAGGAATCATTTCCTGTTTTTTGGTTTTTGGTTTTTGGGTTTTTTTTAGTAAGGCAATCAGGGTTAAGTGACTTGCCCAAGGTCACACAGCTAGTACATGTCAAGTGTTTGGTCTGAGGCTGGATTTGAACTCAGGTCCTCCTGACTTCAGGGCCAGTGCTCTATCCACTGTGCCACCTAGCTGCCCCTGTGAGGAATCATTTTAAATTGTCATTTGAATTACAAATAATAGAGAGCATGAGGCCTTACAATTGATAGGATATTTAGTTTATAGGAGACCATTATTATAATATCCTTTCATTATGTTAATATAATAATATCCTTAGAAGGGGGGCATTTGTGGGAGATGTGACGCTCAATTTTCAAAACTGGATTAGGAATTTTACATGTAAAATTGCATTGGTAATTGTGGAGAATGAAACTGTTTTCCTATTTGAAGTATCTGATAATTTTAAGAGAGACAAAGATTCATTTTTCAATTCAGACCATCATGATGTTAACAATTGAAATTCTTTGAAGTTTCAGGTGAATTATGTGTTCTTAATTTCATATTCTTCCTATAGCTCTATTTTTGTTGAGTTTGTATTAAGTCTTCCTGCATGCTTTTGGAACTTGAGAAGCAGATCTAGAAGGAAGACTCAAATCATGGGTACCTATTCCTGTCTACCTATTTTCTTGTTTACACAATAATGATTGTATAATCATTAGTGTCATGAATATGTATTAATATGAATATAGTTCCTCTTTTTCTGTTATAAAAATGAACTCTATAAACCCATCAAATTGTCATTAATCTCTGAGGGGTTACTGGCCTTGGTTTATTGGCAACGGTTGACCTTACTATTAAATCAATATACTCAGAAGTATTATGCCTCAGACTTTCACCTTTTTTAGACCCAAATAACAAAACTAAACTTTTCTAAGTTTAACCAATACAAAATATTTCACAACATGAAGGCCTGAAAACCCCAGAAACCTCCTTAGCCAACAAATACTTGATCTTCAAGTGGGAAGACTTATAAAGGCAGAGAGGAAAAATAGTTTAGAATATAAGCTCATTTACAAAATATTACAGAGATGGCATATGGCAGATTCCAAATAGTATCAAACCACAGGCTAATGAATAAGATAAAAATTCAGGAGAAAGCATAGGAGATCTAAATAAAAGAAGTCATCCCAAGAATATTTACAGATGAAGCTAAAAAGAGAAAAGAAAATAGATTTGAAAGAGAACAGATCTGCCAGCATTTCTATAGTGATTTATTCTGTTTATTTTTTGTTTTGTTTTGTTTTTTGGCTAGGCAATGGGATTAAGTGACTTGCCCAAGGTCACACAGCTAGTAAGTGTTAGGTGTCTGAGGTCAGATTTGAACTCAGGTCCTCCTGACTCCAGCTCTATCCACTGCACCACCTACCTGCCCCCTATAGTGATTTATTCTGATCACTGGTAAAAGCTAAACCAGTACATGTACATCCTAACAAAAAAAAAAGTAAGTGATATGAAGGTGAAATGGCATTTTAAAAAAAAGGAAATTGAGAATAGCTAACTTTACCAAATAACTCACTGAAGAAATTTTTGCAAACAGTGTTAAAATTTTAAAGGAACTCGGGGGAATGAGTTCTAAGATAATTCAAAGACATGATAATTCCAAAAGAATGGAAAAGATCACAAATATTATTATTATTCCCTCTCCCCCCACCCAGTGTGATGGAAAGTATGAATAGAAATAGACATACATAAAGAAAACAAAAGAATAAGAGAAAGCAAAAAAGAAAACAGAAATAAGAGAGCATAGGAGGAGACAGTTTCATTCGTTCTTTTTTTCCCTTCTATTTTCTTCTAGCTTCCCTGTGGTTACTAGCCACTAACAATTATTACAAAAGTGTTCTAAGGTTTTCAAGTACAGCCACCTAAGGAATATGTCATGACCTGAGTCCAGAACAGGTGTTGAGTGTCACAAGTGAATGTGGAAAACCTGCAACATATCCACGGTAATTGCACTGCATCTGAAAAACAGTACACACAAATAAGAAGTTTGTTTCTATTCAAAGACAATTTGTGAAGTATATCATTCCTTTTTCAGTTAAAACAAATGTTGCAAAAGTTTCAAAGAGTTGACAGTCATCCAATTGGGCCATAAATGGATCACTTGTCTTCCATTAGAATTCTATACTGATGCCTCACACTGTCATGGAGGTGACCCCATGCCCTCAGAGATTGTAATCAAACTGCAAAAAAAAAAAAAAGCATAGTGTATTGGCCAAGTAATGCCTGTCTTCCAAGAACCAGCTTAAGTATGAAAAGGCTCATTACCATAAAACCGGCCACCAGATGATGAAGAATTCTGGCCAGAGCAACTCATGGATGTCACTTAGAAAGGTGTGGATACCCAAAGATATCAAAGAAAAAGGAAAAAGACCTATATGTACAAAAATATTTATAGCAGCTATTTGGTGGCAAAGAATTGGAAATGGAGGGGATGTCTATTAATTACAGAATGGCTGAACAAGTTATGTTATATGATTGTGAAAGAATACTATTGTGCTAGAAGAAATGAAAAGCAGGATGCCTTCAGAAAAACCTGGGAAGACTTATATACTGATGCAAAGTGAAGACAGCAAAACCAGAAGAACATTGTACACAGTAACAGAAATATTGTACAATGATCAACTGCAAATAACATAGCTATTCTGAGCAATATAATGACCCAAGACAATTCTGAAGGACTTATGATGAAAAATGCTCTCTGCCTCCAGAAAAAGAAATGATGGAGTCTGAATGCAAATCAAAGCATGTTTTTTTTCACTATATGTTTTTAGTCTGTGTTTTCTTTTGTAATATGGCTAATATGGAAATACATTTTATATGACTTCACATATATAATCTATATCCAACTGTTTGCCTCCTCAAGGAAGGTGGAAGAAAGAGAAGGAGGAAGAAAATTCGGAACTCAAAACTTTTAAAAAATGAGTGTTTAAAAATTTTTTACATATAATAGGAAAAAAATAAGAAAGAAAAATAAAAAAGAAAGGTGTGGATAGATTGAGATCTAGATCAGTGGAGGAAAGCCTCCACACTAATTCTATCACAGACCTTTTGGAGCACTGACTCGGTAGTACAGAAACAAATATCTTTTGCTAATTCTCTTCACTTCTTTACTATGTACATACCAACATCAGATGTTCTTAAGAAACTGAGAACTTCTAGGTGTTTCTAAGTTTTGCTCCATTCAATAGTCATTTTAGGGGATTTATCCTTAAAAATTCATAATTGTCACTATGCATTCTGTCTAGCAAAGCAGATCACAACACTTCTGTTCTTAAGCAGTGACTCTTCCTGAGTTGCTGGGACCCCAAAAATTCATCATCTAGTAGTCAAGCTTCTGATGATAAACTATTTTAAACCTAACTAGAATGGTCTTTGAACTCATTCCTGAAACATATCCACCTCGTCAGAACCTTTAGAGCATGTGCGTTGTTGGCACAGCTTTCGAGAACCCAGAGGTATCTCCATGCCAAAAGAAAGCCCTAGGTAAGACTTTAGGAGACACTGGAAGATTATCAGAGGTTAACTAAAGTGTTAACCTGAGCTTTAAATATACAAGATCATAGATTAATACATCCACTTTCAATTTTTCAAATAGTATGATAAACCTATAAGACTAGAAATTAATTCTTACCATAACTTTTGAAGAAGAATGAAAGATGCCCTGTTTGTTATATGTATAAACCATGAAGTCCTGGGGTAAAAACATTCTATAAAACATAAAAAAGAAATTTAAGTTATAAAATAAACAGCATGAATAACACTGTTTAAAACAATAAAAATGAAATTTGAACTTCATGTTTTCCTTCCCACCTCCACCCCCTCTCCTCAGAAGCTCAAAGTGGCACAAAATAAACTGGTCTTGATTTTCTCTACTGCCATCCTAAATACATCCCTAGTGCTTTAGTTAAGTGTTCTTTTTTTGTTTTTGGTCTACATCTATGATTTCATCCTATAGGGAATTCTGGATGTGGAAGTTTTTTACAGGCCCTATCCATAACTTGTAGCCTCAGAGAATTGTCTAGGGCATTAATTCACTTGTCAGAAGTCATAGCTATGATATGTCAGAAACAAGATTTGAATCCAGGTCTTCCTAACTCAGAGACTAGCCCTCCAACACCATTCTGCCTCTCAAGTTAGGTGCTTGAAGAGGCAAAAGTAAGCACATGATGTTTATAGCTATGCAGTACAGCTGAAGATCAGTACAAATTCACAGAGCTAGGCAGGAGTAGAGTGGAGGCTTCTAGATTCCCAGGTGGTGGTGGCTGTTGTTGTTGTTGTTTGTCCTTCATTCTCAAACAGGACCACAACATCAGGAAGTCGATGCCATGATTCGCAAGTGAATTGGATTTAAGTGAGGGAGGGATGTTGCAAGGTCACCAGCCTCACTTTCTCCTCTGGAGCCATATGGGTCCAGTGGCAAGATACAGATCAGGACAAAAGAAGATAGCCCCCTCCATAGGACAGAGCTTTCTTTTCAGATTGTGCTATTCACATTTATCATGCTAGACTACAGTAAAAGTAAAACACTTTTTCTAGCTCTCAGTATCATATATCGTGTATTTTAATTTTGTCAGTATTGAAGAGCTCCCCAGTGAGGAAACTACCTCTATGACAGCAGATCAGCAATCATTCTGTAACTTCTACTTTATAGATCTCAGAGCCTGGGGTACTAAGAAGGTGACATTCCCTGAATCACAGAGTCAGTAAAACTGTACTGAACCCAAATCAATCTGATTCGGAGGTAGGTATTTCTACCATTATACCACACTGCCTCTATTATTTCACATTTTATTTATTGTTAGGGATATCTTACAATGATCACACAGGCCCTAAGTGTACTCATCAAATGCTGATTTACAAAACTTTGATCCATCATTAATTCAATCTCCTAAAACTTGGATTTTAAGTTTAAGGTGCATGTGAAAGGTAACTTTGCCAATTCTAGTATTAATGACTTGAATACAACCAAATGTGGATGGAAAAAAGGCCCAAACATTGATATTTCATGATCAATTAATAATTAAAATTCAAGAAAGTGAGGGCAATGAGAATTTAAAAAATGGGAAACAAAAATCAGTACTTACTGTTTTTGGAGCTGTAAAGTATATGGTTTTCCTTCTACTGTAATAATATATGCCACCTGTCACAAGAGTATACAGGAAAGTGGATAATAGCAAATCAGAAATTTATAAAGTACAACTCATTATTTTTCCTACTAAATTTACTAAAAGTTTGAATTTATACCCATAAATATTTTATATTAATTTCATTATATATACTTATTATCCTTACAAAATATAAATTTGTGATGATTTAAAAAGATAGCTGCTATCAATGCTAGTCGTTTATCACAATCATTTTATTAAACCACACATTCTCAGAGTTCACAAGGACTTCAGAGCCCATCTAGTCCAACCCAAAACTTAAATAAGCACCCCCTTCACACCATACCCAAAAAGTCCAGATCACATGAGTAACAAGATGATAAACTAGACATTTTCTCTTATCCCCATGACTTCTCAAAAAATCTCCAAAAGAGAAATTATACACCAAAGGTAAAGAAACTTCAATTGTTTCCATGGTTGAGGACTTCCAGAATCCAAAAGTTAAAAAAAAAAAACCCAGATACTTACTGACTCTGAGTTCATTCAGTACACCCCTTTCCCACCCCTCATGCTACTGGTAGCAATACTATACTAGCAGACACAAGGATGTGACACAGGCTTATATCAAAACACATAATTACATCCCAGTCACTCCTTTACTCTTTTCAGTGCCCCGAGACTCTGGCTCCAGGCTCCAGAACTTTGCTTAGGCCTTGACAACCAGCTTGGTCAAAATTCTTCAGGAGCAAAATCTTATCATGGACTGAAACCAAAAGGGCTGTTGCTAGAAAGCCCTGAAAGGCAGTGCCAGGCCAGGGAACTGAACAACACAAGTGGCACAGGTCACCAGAGCAGGACATCATGCATGTGGGAACCTGTTCAGCATTCCACCCCACCTGAGGAAAGATCACACATCCAGCTAGGGCTGGTTCTGACCCCCCAAAAGCCATTTGGGGCAGAAACCTATGCTGCTGAACCCTGACTTGCCCAGTGTAGAAAGAGGCAGAGACTCTTTGAGAACCAGCCCCCAAGGAAACCACCATCAGAGGGAAGGAATCAGGAAGTAAGTGATAGAGAAAATAAGGAGGGAAAAAGACTGAAAGTACCAAAGATTTCAGGAAGAAGAAATCAAAAAGACCTTGAACATAAATAAATCAACAGGAAAAACAGTAACAACAGAAGAATATATGGCCTTCGGATCTAGTAAACTAGGTTCAGGCATCTAGAAATAAATACTACAAAATGAAGGAAAATGATTCAACACTTGATGAGACTGTAGACCCTGTGAAATTTGAGAATAACAAGGAACCATAACATGTTCTGAGTGGTTTAAAAGAGAAATAAGAATTATGAGCGAAGAATTTATATCCTGTACAGCAAAAATAATGAGAAGAATAAAAAAAAATTGAATCTACATTGGCAAGAGTCACTACAGAAAGAAAAGAGTGAACAACAGATAAAGATAAAAAAGAAAAGGAATAGAAGAAGGCCTTACTTTCGAGAATGTTCCTTACCCTTTTTTTTTTGAATGTTTGTTTTTACTTTGATAGAAAGATAGCAACACCTGCTTTTTTGGATTCACTACAAAAAATAAAAAGGGATAAAGAAGGAAACTTTATTATGCTGAAAGGAACCATAGACAACATACCAATGTCAATAACAAACATTCTAAATGCTCTAGCAACCAAATTCATAAAGAACACATTACCTGAGCTTCAAGATGACATAGAGATAGATGTTGAGCGATAGAAGGCCATGATTTAGGGAATCATAAACAAAAGATAAAAATCCAAATGGAAATTTAACAATGAAATCATAAATAATGAGCGGTTCAGAGAATGAATCATAGAAATAATAACTATGTAAAAGAAAAACATAATGGTGAAACAATATATTAAAATTTCTAGGATGAATCTAAAATAGTCCTCAGGAGGAAAATCATATCCTTACAATCATACACTAACAAAGTAAGAAAAGAGATGATTAACAAACTGAATATGCACTTAAACAAAAAATGAACAAATAAACAAACCAAAAATAAGTACAAAAAAGAAAATACCAAAAATTAGAAGAGAAATAGATAAAGTGGAAAGAAACAAAAAAAAAATACAAATAAGAAATAAAACTAAAAGCTGGTTCTTGGAAAAGATTAATAAAATCAATAAACTGTTAGCTAATCTGATTGAAAAGAAAGCAGAAAAATCAATAAAATAGCAAATGAGCAAAGTGAAACTACAGTTAAATCAAAAGAGTTAATATAAATAATTATCAGAACATCACACAGTTATATGATATCAAAATTGGGAACACAAAAGAATTTTAAGTAATACCTTAAAAATATAAAATAGTCAAACTACTAGAAGACCAGATAAGAGATCTTTAAAAACCTGATCTAAATAAAAGGAAATAGACCTAGCTATAAAGGAAATATGAAAGGGGAAAAAAACACCTGGTCCTCATGGATTCACAGAATTCTATCAACTTTTAAAAAGAACATTTAGTATCTATACTTCACAAAGTACTCTCAAAAACTAAGAAAGAACCCAACAGAATCTTTTTATGGAACAAATATAGTTCTAATACCTAAAGCATGGAAAGACAAAAATTATTAATGAACACTGACTCAAAAATTTTAAACAAAATCATATCAAACAGACTACAGCATTTATCCAAGAAATCATTCATCATGATCAAGTGGGATATATACCAGGGAAACAAAGATGGTTCAACATTAGGAAAACAATCAACATAATAAATCATATTAAAAACCAAAACATGAAAAACCATATGATGTTTAATAGATGCAGAAAAGTCTTCGACAAAGTATAACATTTTTATGATAAAAATCCTATAAAGTATAAATACAGAGGAAGCAGTATGACATGCAGTGAGGATACACTAGAATCTTTTCCAATAAATATAGGAGATAAAGCAACAATGTCCACTCTTCTCACTATTATTTGATATACTTCTAGAAATGCTAGAAACGATGAGACAAGAGAAAAAAAATAAAAGTATAAAGACAGGTAAAGAGGGAATAAAACTATCCCTCTATTTGCTGATGATGTGATTACTTGGAAAACCCCAGATATTACAAGAAAATCTAAAGACCATGGAACATATTACCTATCAGACTTATGGACAAATGAACAATTTATGAACAAATGAGATAGAAAACGGTATGAGATGTAAAATGAGTAATTTTGATCACATTAAATTTAAAGGGTTTTGTACAAATAAAACCAACGTAGCCAAGATCAGAAGGAAAGCAGAAAATTGAGGAAAAAATTTTATAGACAGTTCTTCAGATAAAGGTCTCATATCTCAAATATATAAAGAACTTTGTCAGATTTATAAGAATGTGACTCCCCAATTGATAAATGGTCAAAGGATATGAACAAACAGTTTTCTGATGAAGAAATCAAAACAATTTATAATCACATGAAAAAATGCTCTAAATCATTATTAATTAAAGAAATGCAAATTAAAACAACCTTGAGATATCATTTTACACCTATCAGATTGGCTAAAATGATAGAAGGGGAAAGTGACAAATGATGAAGGGGATGTGGAAAAACTGGGACCTTAATTAACTGTTGGTGGATCTGTGAGCTGATCGAACCATTTTGGAGAAGGTTTGGAATTATACTCGAAGAGGTATTAAACTGCCTATATCCTTTGACCCAGCGATACTACTATTAGGTCTGTTTCCCAAGATGATCAGGGAAAAAGGAAATGAACCTCTATGTTCTAAAATATATATAGCAGCTCTCTTTGTGGTGGCAAAGAACTGGAAATTATGGGATGCCCATCAATTGGGGAATGGCTAAACAACTGGACCTCCTAAAAGCCACAATCAAAGAAAGAGCCTTGACATTATATTTCAAGAAACTGTCAAGGAAAACTGCCCTAATATCCTAAAACCAGAAGGTAAAATAGAAATTGAAAGAATCCATCAATCACATCCTGAAAGAGATCCCAAAAAGAAAACTCCAAGAAATAGTTATTTTAGCCAAATTCCAGAGCTCCCAGGTCAAGGAGAAAACATTGTAAGCAGCCAGGAAAAAAACCAATTCAAATAACATGGTACCATAGTCAGGATTTAGCAGCTTCAACATTAAAGCTGCAAATGACTTGGAATGATATTCTGGAAGGCAAATGAGCTAGGATTGCAACCAAGAATAACCTAACCAGCAAAACTGAGTATAATCCTTTAGGGGAAAAAATGAATATTTAATAAATAGAGGTCTTTCAAGCATTCCTGATAAAAGACCAAAGCTGAATAGAAAACTTGACTTTCATATACAAGACAAGAGAAGCAAAACATGAAAGAGAAATCATAAGGGATCTAACAAAATTAAACTTTATATTTCTATATGGGAAGATGATAATTGTTAACTGCGAAGAATTTTAACATTATTAGGGCAATTAGAAATAGTGTACATAGACAGAAGGCATGGGTGTGAAATGACTATTATGAGAAGATTTCAAAAATATAAATTTAAGAAGTGAGAAAGAAGAATGCCTTGGAAGAAGGGCAAAAATGGGGGAAATTATCTCACATAACAGAGGTGCAAAATGAAGAATTTTTATAATGTAAGGGAAGATGGGAGTGGAGTAGGCAACACTTGAACCTTACTCTAATCAGAACTGGTTCAAAGAGGGAATAGCATATGCATTCATTTAGGTATAAAAGTCTATCTTACTTTATAGAAAAGTAGAAGGAAAAGGGAAGAAAGAAAAGAGGAGGAAGACTGAAGCAAACGTCTTTTGCAGAGGGACAGAGGGGAGATGAAGGACAGGGAGAAATAGGGAGGAAGAGAGAAAGGAAAACAGGGGAAAAAACAGGATGGAGAGCAATACATAGTTAATAATTATAACTATGAATGTGAATGGGATGAACTTACCCACAAAATGGATGAGGACAGCATACTGGATTAAAAACCAGAATGCAACAATACGTCGTTTACAAGAAACACATTAGAAACAGAGAGCTGCACAAAGAGTAAAAGTAAGGGCCTGGAGCCAAATCTCTTATGCATTAGCTGAAGTAAAATTAAAAACAAAAACAAAACAATTGCTTACAGGGTGGACATGGACAGTATTATGGGGTTAGGAACAATACTACTGGTTACATCAAGTAAAGTGGGCTAGCTAGCACCCACAAGGACCTAATAATCACTTTCCTTTGCCAATAAGGAATCCTGATCGATTTATGGGATCCATCTACATATTGCAGACCTCGTTAGTAGACCTGAGTTGGCACTTAGAAAGGTTTGTTAGGGAGATGACAGTTTTCTTTAATGGTGCAAGGACAGTTCATGCACAATGTATCTCAGCACTAGCTTCAGGACTTAAAGATAATGCCAGGTATCTTGGTATTTTCCCAGGAATTCAAAGTATGGTAGATAACAGTTTTTCCCATTAATTATAACTTTAAATTAACTCAGAGGGGGACTTCTGGGAGCCAAGATGGTGAAGTAAGAAATAAGTTGTTTTCACTCTTCCTCATGAAATCCCTGAAAATATTGCCCCAGGAAAACCCCAGGAACAGTTGAGCCAGCAGAAAGACAGGATGCAGCAGTCCTGTAGCCCTGGAAGCTTGGGAGACTAACAGGAAAGGTCCTTCTCACTTTGTTGGAGGGGGAACAGGACAGGACAGGAAGTGTCATAGCAAGCCCCACCTCAGTAAACCAGGGGGAGATCCTGAGCCCCAGGGTGGTGGAGCAGGAAAGTGCCAATACCATGACTCCCCCCCACCTTCCCCCAAGTGCTTTGGCACAGGCAAAGGTGCCAGTTGACTTCAGTTCAGAAAACCACCATGTGCACTGGCAGGTAGGTGTCCTCCAGTCACCAAACCACCCAAATTTTCAGCACAACTCCAGAAGGCACAACTCCACCGCACAGCTCCAGGCAAGCAGGTATCCTCCAGAGGCCAAGCCTTCCAGTGCTTCAAAGCAGCCCGGGTAAGCAGGTGTCCTCCAGGGGCCAGACTCCTTCCCCCCAACCCCTAGAGCTTCAGTATTGCTGACCCCAGCTCAGCACCAGGTAAGTTGTCAGACATCTAACACCTCCAGCTGCCAGCACCTAAGGCCCCAGAACACAAAGCCAGTGACCAGGTCCCAGGACTCCAGCACAAGAAGCTGGGGTCAGGTACCCTCTGTATCCCAGTAGGACAGTTCAACTTTAAAAGCCAGGAAATGGACAAACACCATGAGCGAAAAGCAGAAACAGACAATGATCAGAGATTCATACTATGGGGACAGGGAAGATCAAGGCACAAGTTCAGAAGTCAACAACATTGTCAATATACCCACATCTCAAACTTCAAAGTAGAATACAAACTGGTTTCAAGTTCAAAAAGCCTTCCTGGAAGAACTCAAGAAGGACTGTAAAAGTCAAATCAGAGAGGTAGAAGAAAAATTGGGAAAAGAAATGAGAGATATGCAAGAGAAAGTCAATACCTTGGAAAAGGAAGGACAAAAATTGACTGCAGAAAACAACTGCTTAAAAAATACAACTGGACAAATGGAAAAAAATTACACCGAAGAAAGCACCTCCTTAAAAAGTGGAATTGGCAGGTGGCAGCTAGGTGGTGCAGTGGATAGAGCACTGGCCCTAGAGTGAGGAAGACCTGAGTTCAAATCTGCCTCAGACACATAACACTCACTAGCTGTGGGACTCTGGGCAAGTCACTTAACCCCAACTGCATCACTGGGAAAAAAAAAGAATAGTTAAAAAAGTAGAATTGGCCAAATGGAAAAAGAGGCACAAAAACTCAATGAAGGGAACTCCTTAAAAAGTAAAATGGGCCAAATGGAAAAGGAGGTATAAAATCTAATTGAAAAAAATTCATTAAAAATTAGAATAGGGCAAATGGAAGCTAATAACTCTATGAGACATCAGGAATCAGTCAAACAAAATCAAAAGAAGGAAAAAATAGAAGAAAATGTAAAATACCTCACCAAAAAAACAACTGATGTGTCAAATAGATCCAGGAGAGATAATTTAAAAATCACTGGTCTACCTGAAGGCCATGATAAAAAAAAGAGCCTGGACAGCATCTTTCAAGAAATCATCAAGCAAAACTGCCCCGAGGTCCCAGAACCACAGGGTAAAATAATCATTGAAATAATCCACTGATCACCTCCTGAAAGAGATCCCAAATTAAAAACACCAAGGAATATCGTAGCCAAATTCCAAAATTGTCAGGTCAAAGAGAAAATACTGTAAGCAGCCAGGAAGAAACAATTTAAATATTGTGGAACCACAGTCAAGATTATACAGGAGCTTGCAGCTTCTACATTAAAAGATCAAAGGGCATAGACTACAATATTCCATAAGTCAAAGGAGCTTGGGTTACAGCAAAAACGAGCATAATCTTGCAAGGGAGGAGATGGACATCCAGTGAAATAGGAGACTTTCAAATCTTCCTGATGAAAAGACCAGAGCTCAACAGAAAAGTTGATCTTCAAATACAAGACTCAAGACAGGCTTAAAAACGTAAACAGGAAAGAAAAAACAACAACATGTTATTAATAAGAGCAAACTATTTACATCCCTACAAAGGAAGATGATACTTGTAACTCTTGTACAAGTAGACATTTAGAAGGGATATACATACGCAGAGGGAGTGGGTATAAGTTGACTTTGATGTGATGATAAAACATCTAATGAAGTGGTAAAAAGAAATTGTACTGGGAGGAGAGGAAAGCAGGAGGCAGAAAAGGGTAAAACTCACATCACATGAAGAGGCACAAAGACCTACTGCAGTAGAGGAAAGAAGGGAGGGAGATGAGCATTGTCTGAACCTTACTCTCATCAGATCTGGCTCAAAGAGGGAATAACATAATCAGTTAGGTATAGAAATCTGACTTACCCTATAGGAAGTAGGAGGGAAAAGGGGAAAGAAAAGGGAGGTGGGGATAGAAGAGAGGGAAGAAATAGTAAGGGAAAAGTGGAAGAAAAGGGAGGGGGCTGATAGAAGGGAGGGCAGATTGAGGGAGGTAGTGGTCAAAAGCAAAACTCTGGTGAGAAGGGAAAGACAGAAAGGAGAGAAAAAAGCATAAACGGGGGGAAATAGGATGGAGAGAGACACTGATAATAATCATAACTGTGAATGTGAATGGGACGAACTCTCCCATAAAATGGAAGTGGATAAATCCCGCATTATGTTGTTTACAAGAAACACATCTGAAGCACAGTGTAAAGGTAAAAGGCTGGAGCAGAATGTAATATGCTTCAGCTGAAGTAAAAAAAGCAGGGGTAGCATTTTGATTTCAGACAAAGCAAAAGCAAAAATAGATCTAATTAAAATAGATGAGGAAGGAAACAACATTCTGCTAAAAGGTACCATAGACAATGAAGTCACATCATTACTAAACATATATGCACCAAGTGGTATAACACCCAAATTCTTAGAAGAGAAGTTAAGGGAGTTACAGGAAAAAAATAGACAACAAAACTATACTAGTGGGGGGACCTCAATCTCTCCCTCTCTGAACTAGATAACTCTAACCACAAAATAAACAAGAAAGAAGTTAAGGAGGTAAATACAATTTTAGAAAACTTAGATATGGTAGACCTCTGCAGAAAACTGAATGGGGATAGAAAGGAATATACCTTTTTCTCAGCAGTATATGGCACTTACACAAAAACCGACCATGTACTAAGGCATAAAAACTTCACAATCCAAGACAGAAAGTCAGAACTATTACATGCATCCTTTTCAGATCATGATGTAATAAAAATTACATACGATAAAAGGATATGAAAACATGTACTAAAAATCAATTGGAAACTAAATAATCTAATCCTAAAGAATGACTGGGTCAAACAGCAAATCACAGAAACAATCAATAACTTCATCCAAGAGAATGATAATAATGAGACAACATACCCAAACCTATGGGATGCACAAAAGCAGTTCTTAGGGGAGGTTTTATATCTTTCAATGATTACATGAATAAAATAGACAAAAAGTAGATCAATGAATTGGGCATGTAACTCAAAAGGCTAGAAAAATAACAAATCAAAAATCCTCAATTAAATGCCAATAGAAGTTCTGAAAACCAAAGGAGAGATTAATGAAATTGAAATTTAAAAAATTTTGAACTAATAAATAAAACTAAGAGCTAGTTTTATGAAAAAACCAATAAAATAGATAAACCTTTGGTTAATTTGATTTTTTTAAAAAAAGGAAAAAATCAAATTACTAGTATCAAAAATGAAAAGAGTGATTCACCACCAATGAAGAGGAAATTAAAATGATAATTAGGAGCTATTTTGCCCCGCTAATAAATTTGACAATCTTAGTTAGATGGATGAATATTTACAAAAATATAAATTGCCCACATTAACAGAAGAGGAAATAAAATATTTAAATAACACCATTTCAGAAAAATAAATTGAACATGCCAACAATGGATTCCCTAAGAAAAAAATCTCCAAGGCCAGATGGATTTACAAGTGAATTCTACCAAATATTTAAAGAACAATTAATTCCAATGCCATATAAACTATTTGGAAAAACAGGAAGAGGAGGAGTCCTACCAAATTCTTTTTATGATATCAATACGGTGCTGACACCTAAATTGGGAGGAGGCAAAACAGAGAAAGAAAATTATAAACCAATTTCCCTAATTAATACAGATGCAAAAATTTTAAATAAAATATTAGCAAAAAGATTACAGCAACTTATCTCAAGGACAATATACTATGACCAGGTAGGATTTGTACCAGAAATGAAAGGCTGGTTCAATATTAGGAAAACTATCAGCATAATTGACCATATCAACAACAAAACTGACAGAAATCATATGAATATCTCAGTAGATACAGAAAAAGGTTTTGACAAAATATAACAACCATTCCTATTAATAACACTAGAGAGTATAGGAATAAATGGGGTCTTCCTTAAAATGACAGGTAGCATCTATCTAAAACCATCAGCAAGTATTATATGTAATGGGGATAAGCAGAAAGCATTTCCAATTAGATCAGGAGTGAAACAAGGTTGTCCATTATCACCACTGTTATTCAATATTGTATTAAAAATGTTAGCTTTAGCAATAAGTGAAGGAAAAGATATTAGAACAGGCAAAGAAGAAACAAAGCTATCACTCATTGCATATAAGATGTTATACTTAGAGAATGCTGAAAAATCAACTAAAAAATTACTTGAAATTATAACAAATTTAGCAAAATTGTAGGATATATTTATGCCACATAAATAATCGGCATTCCTACATATTACTAACAAAGTCCAACAGCAAGAGATAGAAAGAGAAATTCCATTTAAAGTTACTATAGACATTATAAAATATTTGGGAGTCTACCTGCCAAAACAAACCCAGGACCTATATGAACACAATTACAAAACATTTTTCATACAAATAAAGTCAGACCTAAATAATTAGAAAAATATCAGTTGCTCATGGGTAGGCCAAGATAATATATTAAAAATGATAATTCTACCTAAATTAATTCACTTATTCAATGCCATAGCAATCAAACTACCAAAAAAATATATTTTATAGAGTTCGAAAAAATAACAAAATTCATGTGGAAGAACAAAAGGTTCAGAATATCAAAAGAATTAATGAAAAGAAATGCAAAGGAAGGCGGCCTAGCTGTACCAGATCTTAAATTGTATTTTAAAGCAGCAATTATCAATATTACTTAGTACTGGCTAAGAAATAGAGTGGTGGATCAGTGGAACAGGTTAGGTACACAAGACACAATAGTCAATGAACACAATAATCTACTGTTTGATCAATCCAAAGACTCCAGCTTCTGGGATAAGAACTCACTATTTAATAAAAACTGCTTGGAAAACTGGAAAACAGTATGGCAGTAACTAGGCATAGACCAACATCTTACACCCGACACCAAGATAAAGTCAAAATGGGTTCATGATTTAGATAGAAAGGTTGATACTATAAGCAAACTAGGAGAGCAAGGAATAATTTACCTGTCAGATCTATGGAGAACAGAAGAATTTATGACCAAACAAGAGACACAGAACACTACAGAATGCAAAATGGATGATTTTGATTACATTAAATTGAAAAGTTTTTGCACAAATAAAGCCAATGCAACTAAGATTAGAAGGGAAGCAAAAATCTGGGAAACATTTTTTACAGCTAGTGTCTCTGATAAAGGCCTCATTTCTAAAATATATAGAGAACTGAGTCAAATTTATAAGAATACAAGTCATTCCCCAGCTGATAAATGGCCAAAGGATATGAACAGGCAGTTTTCAGAAGAAGGAATCAAAGTCATCTATAGTCATAAGAAAAAATGTTCTAAATCACTATTGATTAGAGAAATGCAAATCAAAACAACTCTGAAATACCACATCACCTCTATCAGATTGGCTAACATGACAAAACAGGAAAATGATTAATGTTGGAGAAGACGTGGGAAAATTGGAACACTAATGAATTGTTGGTGGAGTTGTGAACTGATCCAACCATTCTGGAGAACAATTTGGAACTATGCCCAAAGGGCTACAAAAATGTGCATACCCTTTGACCCAGCAATACCACTTCTAGGGCTATATCCCAAAAAGACCATAAAAATGGGAAAAGGACCCACATGTTCAAAAATATTTATAGCAGCTCTTTTTGTGGTAGCAAAGAATTGGAAATTTAGGGGCCACTCATTAATTGGGGAATGGCTGAATAAGTTGTGGTATATGAATGTAATGGAAAACTATTGTGCTATAAGAAATGATGAGCCGGCAGACTTCAGAAAAACCTGGAAAGACTTAAAATGAACTGATGCTGCATGAAGTGAGTAGAACCAGAAGAACCCTGTACACAGTAATAGCCACAGTCACATTGTACAATGACTAACTTTCATAGACTTGGCTCTTCTCAGCAATGCAAGGACCTACAACAACTCCAAAAGACTCATGATAGAAAATGCTGTCCACATCCAGAGAAAGAACTATGGAGTCTGAATGCAGATTGAAGCATACTATTTGCTCTCTTTTGTTGTTTCTTCTTTCTTGTGGTTCCTCCCATTGTTCTTAATTCTTCTTTACAACATGACCAATGTGAAAACATTGTTTAATAAGAATGTGTATGTAGAGCCTATACCAGATTGCACACTGTCCTGGGAAGGAAAGTAGGGAGGGAGGGGGGAGAAAATTTAAAATTCAAAAGATTATGTAAGTGAATGCTGAAAACTAAAAATAATTTTTTTTAAAAAAAAACTAACTCAAAGGGCAAGCTAAATTCCTGAGCTCAACTCAAGGACAACAGAAATGTGGCTTTAGGCAAATTCAGACTCAATTATAAAAAGCAATATATTATAAAATCAGTTACATTGTAGAATCAATACAGTAGAAACTCAAGGTAATATCAATTTTGATCTTCTCAGAGGCCAACCCTGTATAGAAGGGGCCCACCATTTCCACCAACAATATCAACTATCATGAATGAGAAGGTAAGGCCAGGAGCACTGAAAATAGCAGGGCCTATTCTCTTCCCCAGTCACTAGCTCTGTATCCAGCTCTGTATCACTAGTCATCATCCAGGTGAGCAACCCCTATCAAAAACAGATCTACTATAAATGCCACTACCACACCAACTGCCATTGCTAGGAGCAAGCTTATCTGAAGCAGACAAGCACCTGGGAGGAGGGGAGACAGGAAGTGATAAATGCCAGGTAAGACAAATCAGAATCCTCACCCTGACCACCACCTTCCTTCAGACATCAATGGAGACGACCTAGGACCTAGCACCCATGAACCCTAGGGAAAGCAACTCCTCTTTTCCACCATTCCCCAGACCATCAGTCCTGCCTTCCAGCACGGCCCACAGCCATCATCCCAGGAAGCAAGCCCTGTACAGATGAGGCCTGGCAACTGTCCCCCCTATAGGTGCCATAACTCCTGCCTACTCCTCAGCCACAGCTACTGAAGTCCAAGAAAATAAAGTTCTCATGACCAAAGTCCTCAGCACTTTCTCTAAATAGTTCAACATCAGAAACAAATATGGTTTATTAATGGAAATGCCTCTAAAGAAGATGCATTACCCTCTTGCCACTACATGCTAGGAACACTTAGTGTTTTATCTGACTTGCAGCTGGAATTCTCTTTATTTCTTGGCTCCCTCTATTAGAATGTGAACTCCCTGATAGCAGCAATCATCTTGATTTTCTATTGGTAGAAAATGTGCAAAGCACTCATAAATGCTTTCTCATTCATTCATTTAAAAGGGTATGTACAGAAGATGTAAGCAAGGATGGGTAAATGATAAGGCCTATAAGAGTATGATGGTCTTATAGGAAGTGTCAGTGCATTAAAGCATAATAATGTTAAGAAAAGCAAAAAAAAAAAAATTTAGCTATGTTGGTGGCAAAAAGATCAAGACCTGTTGCTTAGGGTAGATAAGATAATGATAACAAAAATGGATGACAGTAAGAAGACAGAACTACTCAACTCCTATTTTGTTTATGTTTTCTGAGGTTAATAGGAACATGTACAAAAAAAGTTTGGTTCAGTTGTTGCTGATGTTCAAGATACTCTAAGAATTCCCATCTTTGTTGAGTCCTTGGTGGCTCATGTCAAGGAGTAGTAGGGTCTAGTATTATTAACCCAATAATCTCCTATTTTGATAAAAATTGTATTAGTGTAAAATATTTCCTAATGAACTGATTGTGATATTGGAGATTTTAATACCATGTTAGGTACTTCTCTAACCCAACTTGAAGAAAAAAACATATTTATACACCTCTGCTCCCAGAAAGCAGCCAAAATGAAATGTTGGGCATGCAGTGGACATTCATTGAGCAATTAATTACTGAATTATTACCAAGTGTAGGCAAGGCATTGAATGAATGAATGAATGAATGAATGAATGAATGAATGAATGAGAAACATTTATAAAGTACTTACTGTGTGCCAAGTGCTAGGGATGCAAACAGAAAAGACCAAAAAGCACATTCTAACAGGGAAGACAACATATAAGGGGGGCTTCAGATAGAAAAGTCCCATGGTACTTAGGATGTCACAACAAATCAAACGTCTATTCCTGTTCTTTAATGTCATTTCCGCTGATAAAATCACTTTCCAATGATGAGCCATTTCACAGAGACAAAGACTTTGGTGGCAAGCACTTTCTTTTCTGAATCTTCAGTAGCTGAGGCTATTGAATTACTCAGGCTGGATCTCCACAGGGGTTGCTTCCCAGGATGATGTCTTAGGACACTGGGTTGAAAGCACTGCTTTTCCCAAGGCTCTTGGGTTCAGAATCCCGGCATGTCTACATCAGGGTCTCAAGGGAGCTAGTGGTCAAGGTAATAGTGACAGTTTGATTTGTTCGCACATACTGACTCCTCTCTCCTCAGGGTGCCTTGCTATCTCAGCTAAACTGGCTTTTCTGCTTTGTGTGTGGCAGTTGGTTGAGAACCGGTGGGGACAACTGGCCTTTTCTACACAGGGGTTGCTTCCCTGGATGATGGCTGTGAGGGCTGGGCTAAAAGCAAGAATGGTAATCTGGGGGATGCTGCCACTCCCAGGGCTTCTACCAGTGGCACTTGGTCAAAAGTTGTTGCTAATGGTGATGAGGAAGCTGGGCCTCTTCTCCACAATGATTTCTCCCCTCAGTAGATTTAAGACAAGATGAAGGATGTACAAATAGGTATAAAACACAGCCTCAAACCTTTACAGTCTAACTGGAGAAATCAGACATGTATATAAGTAACTATAATACAAAGTAGAATATGGAAGTACAGTAAAAAAAGTATTTAAGTCTTATGTCTGCTTGGGAGATAGGAGACATTATTTCTGGAAAAGCTTCATACAGGAGGTGACATTTAACTTGATATTTGAAGAATGTGCGGAAGTCTGTATTATACAGTACAGCAGGTGTGAGATTTGTAGTCTGAAGATCTGGTTCAAATCTCACTTCTCCAACCTACTATATATAACCTATGTGGCCTTATATAAGTCATATCCCTTCCCAAGGCCTCAGTTTACTGCATAAATGAAGTAACTAGACTAGATGACCCTAAGGCTCATGGTCTATCATGATTATGATTTTATGATCTCTGATTGATGGATGTTGGACAATGAAGGATAGATCAAAAATGGTAAGCAGAAGTTAAAACTCAAGGTGAGAAGATGGGCAGAGGGCAACTAACTGCCCTAAATGACTTTAAGTTACCAGATTCCAACAAACTACACCCTCAGGGCACTGAAAGAATTAAAAAATATTATTGCTCAGCTACTGTTAGTAATGTTTGAAAAAATCATGGAGATGACCCAAAGACTATTTAAAACTTATTGAACTAGTGCTATCAAAGGTAGTATCAACAATATATGGGTTTTTTAAGTCTTATGGAAAATGGGAGAAGTGTTTTTTTGTTGTTGTCATTTTTCAGTCACATCCAACTCTTTGTGACTCCATTTGGGGTTTTCTTGGCCAAGATACTAGAGTGGTTTGCCATTTCCTTCTCCAGCTCATTTTAGAGACTGAAGAACTGAGGCAAACAACATTAAATGACCTACCCAGGGTCACACAGCTATTAAGTGTCTGAGGCTGAATTTGAACTCAGATCTTCCTGACTCTAGGCCCAAAGCTCTATCCACTGAGCCACCTAGTAGAACTAGAAAAGGACAAATGTTTCTCAATTTTCAAAGGATGAAGTCTACAAACTGTCAATCAGTGAGCTTGATTCCAATTCTGGGGTAACATTTGAGGACCTATTATATTAAAAGGGAAGAGGATGGGGAGGGAGGAGGGAACAAGCATTTATTAAGTACCTATAATGTACCAGACATAAGTTCCTTACATATCTTATCTCATATTTTCCCCATTTTACAGTTGAGAAAATGAGGTAAACATAGGTTAAGTGACTTGCCTAATGTTACACAGCTAGAAAGTAACTGAGGCTCCATTTGAACTCAAGTCTTCCTGACTCCAGACCCAGTACTCTACCCACTGTGCCCCCAAAGGAAGCTTTGTGGGCATTTGAAAAATGAAGTAGTGATTTACTTTTAAAAGCCAACATGGTTTCCTCAATAATAAGTCAAACCAGACTAATATGCTTTCATTTTTGGACTGGTAGAGCAAAGAAATGCCTATCTAGAAAGGTAGTGAGTTTTCTTTTTTCTGGAGGCCATTCTATTTAAGTAGAATTTGAATGACTACTTATTAGGGATATAATATGGGCTTTCTTTTTCCTTCAGGTATGGATTGAGTTAGATAACTTCTGACATCCCTTAAAATTCTGAAGTTCCTTGTGAATTAAGTTAATAATACCCTTTTGAGATGACAAAACTGGAAGAACGGTCACTACTGATGGTATTGGGGAAGCTGGAAAAGGTTTATTGGTTTTGGTGGGAAGAGGGAATTGGGCATTCATAGACTCAGTTTTCAAAATATAAAATTTCAGGTGTTAGTGGGACACTCAAATAGAATGAAATCATAAACAAAATGAGGTCTGGAGACGAGAGATATATTTTGTTCATTCTCTTCATGCAAACGAAAAGGCAATCAGCTAGTATTATTTTGATTTATTTTTAGTTTGATTATAGGATTAAACTTCTTTCTTTAGGAAAAGCAAGCCTTAATAGCTAAGCCAGACTAACATAGTCTCTTAAGTCTAGGTTTAGGGAATAGATTGATAAGTCATTTAGTAGCAGATAATTTAGAGAAATAAAATAATCATAAGATTATAAGGTTTTTTAAAAGGTTGTTTCCCTTTCTTGCAGAAATGGGGGCTGACCAAAGGCTAAGTTCCCCTTTCTATCAGAAAGGGGGGCTGACCAGAGGTTAAATTCCCTTTTCTGGAAGCTGGAGAAAGGTTGGCTAGAGGTTAAATTCCTCTTTCCAGTCTTAGTGGATAAGTTCTGTTTTTCCTGAGCTAGAGTCTAAGTTGAATAATGGAATCGTTTAAGGAAGATTCGAGGGTGGAAGGGTTTGACTGGTAACTACTGACCCAAGTTCCTCTTTCCCATGATGTTTTCTGGTTACAAATGATACCACTTGTTACAAATGATACCACTTGTAAGAAATGCACTTCTGGGAAAGAATTAAGAAAGCCTGGGAGAAGAACTAGTCAGGTGATCTGTCTTGTCTAACTGAATTATGTTCAAAACAAGTTTTGGCCATTTTTTAAATTCCTCTTTCCTATTATAAAAATCAGCTCTGTAAATCACTAGGAGTCTCTGACATCTAAGGAGTCAGGTGACCTAATCTGATATGTAAATGCTAGCTTTTGCAAATTAAATCATAGATGCTCAGCAACTTTGTCCTTAGTTTCCTTTTATTTCAGACAATTAATTTTAACACAAAGAATAACAAAAAAAGAAAAAAAAACTGGAAACAAAGTAGGTGCCCATTAATTGAGGAATGGCTGAACCAATTATAGTGTATGAATGTCAAGGAATATTTTTTTTTTTGGCTAGGCAATGGGGTTAAGTGACTTGCCCAGGGTCACACAGCTAGTACGTGTTATGTGTCTGAGGCCCGATTTGAACTCAGGTCCTCCTGAATCCAGGGCCGGTGCTCTATTCACTGTGCCACCTAGCTGCCCCAAGGAATACTTTTGAGTTAAAAGAGATGAGAAACTTGGAGAATCACAAGAAGATTAGTACAAACTGATACAGCAGTCTCTAAGTAGAGTCTAAATGACTGTTCTCATCAGAGGACTTCAAATAAGCTGGATGATCATTTTTCAGGTATACTACTGTGGAGACTGCTTTTCAAGTACAAGTTGCACTTGACGGTTACTTATAGTTCTTTCGACTCAAATTCTAAGAGAAAAACATAAAATAACACTACCCAGGAGAGATAATTTTAAAGTTATTGGACTACCTGAAAACCATGATCAAAAAAAGAGCCTAGTCATCATTTTTCAAAGAATTATCAAGGAAAACTGCCCTGATATTCTAGAACAGGTAAAATAGAAATGGAAAGAATCCACTGATCACCTCCTGAAAGAGATCCCCAAAGGAAAACCCCTAGGAATATTATAGCCAAATTCCAGTTCCCAGGTCAAGGAGAAAATATTGCAAGCAGCTAGAAAGAAACAATTCAAGTATTGTGGAAACAAGTCAGGATAATACAAGATTTAGCACTTTCTACATCAAGGGATCAGAGGGCTTAGAATATGATATCCTGGAGGTCAAAGGAACTAGGATTACAACCAAGAATCACCTATCCAGCAAAACTGAGTACAATCCTTTGGAGGGAAAATGGACATTCAGTGAAATAGAGGATTTCCAAGCATTCTTGATGAAAAGGCCAAAGCTGAATAGAAAATCTGACTTTCAAATACATGACTCAAGAGAAGCATGAAAAAGTAAACAGGAAAGAGAAATCTTAAGGGACTTATTAAAGTTTAACTGTTTACATTCCTACATGGAAAGATGATATTTGTAACTCATGAGACCTTTGTCAGTATTAGGGTAGTTGGAGAGAAAAAATATACAGATAGGTGGATAGATAGATAGATAGATAGATAGATAGATAGATAGATAGATAGATAGCACAGGGTGAGTTGAAGATGAAGGAGTGATATTTAAAAAATAAAATTAAGGGGTAAGAGAGGATTATATTGAGAAAAGGAGATGTAGAATGGGATAAATTATCTCATAAAACAGACAAGAAAAAGCTTTTACAGTGGAGAGGAAGTGGGGGAAGGTGAGGGGGAATGAGTAAATCTTATTCTCATCAGATTTGGCTTAAGGAGGGAATAACATACACACTCAGTTGGGTGTTGAAATCTATCTTACCCTACAGGAAAATAAGGGGGAAGGGGATAAAAGAAGGGGAGATGATAGAAGGGAGGGCAGATTGGGGGAGGGAGTAATCAGAAGCATACACTTCTGAGGAGGGACAGGGTCAAAGGAGAATAAATGGGAAGGAGGGATAGGTGAAGGGAAATACGGTTAGTTTTTCACAACATTACTATGGAAGTGTTTTACATGACTACACATGTATAGCCTGTATTGAGTTGCTTGCCATCTCAATGAGGGTGGGTGGGGAGGGAGGGAGGGAGGGAAAGAATCTGGAACCCAAAGCTTTAAAAACCAATGTTAAAAATTGTTTTTACATGCAACTGGGAAATAAGATATACAGCCAATGGGGTATAAAAATCTATCCTGCCCTACAGGAAAAAAGAAGGGGAAGGAGATAAGAGAAGGGGCAGTTGATAGAAGGGAGAGCAAATTAGGGAAAGGGGTATTCAGAATGCAGGCCATCTTGGGGTGGTGGGAGGGGTGAGATGGGGAGAAAATTTGGAACTCAAAATCTTGTGGAAATGAATACTAAAAACTAAAAATAAATAAATAATTTTTTAAAGATAACATTAAAAAGCAACTGAACTTTAATTGCAATTCCTAGACTTGGTCCCATAGAACTGAGAGAAATAATTATTTTTCTATTATGTTAATAATGAATTATTAAATTAGGACTGAGGTTTTTCCTTTCTATTTCCTCATTCAGGGACCAGCCCCTGCAGGTCAGTCAGTCAGTCAGTCTCTGAAGGACACTGCCGATAGATGAGATTGCCCAAATTCTCCAGGTATATGCTCTGTAATCTTGGACAGGACCTCACCCAACTAGAAGACCTTACAAATAGAATCTAATCTAGGTGAATTCTTGCCCTTAGGAAATGAGTCCCTATCCTTGGAACCCTCCATTAGAATTTAGGGTGACCCAGCTTACAAAGGAGAAAACCAACCACTTTGGTCTTGGTAGAAATGGATTCTTTTGTCCAGATTGCTTGAGGCAGCTGAATCTCATGATCAATCATGTTCTCAACAGGAAGAGATGAAGACTTTTGGGCTACTTCCTCATTAATATGTCCACCACCTTATTAATTGGTCACCAATCAGTGTTGATTTTCACCTATCAGGATCACTTTCTTTCCAAAGGTATTTAAGCATTCAGGGATCTCCATGGTTTTTGTCTTTGGTCACTGAGAAAGACCACTGACTGTCAATTTATTATTTGCTAGCCTAATTAATAGATTATTAATTACCCAGAAACTCATCTGTCAGGCTTTTTCATTCATCACAGAACAGATGATGAAGCATATTTCTCTCCTCTCAGTGGAAATTGTGAGAGTAATAATAGAAGAATCAAAAGAATATGATATTAGATAGAGATGATCTAAAGGATAGAATAAACAATATAATCAAATGTAGTAGAAAAGTCCAAAAGGATGAGACCTAGAAAATAAATTACTGGACTTGCCCTGATATGACAACTGTGAAAATATGAATGAATGCAACAAAAACATTTAAATTCTTACAAACCACTATATTAAATATGAAATTAATTTGCATCACTAGTACATAACTGTAAGTATGAATGTCTGCAATAGCATGTTTTGGGGGAAGTCACTCTGATATTTAAACTTATAATGAAAAATACAAAAAAGTAATAATATAAACAACATAGATAACTGAGAGTTGACTATATGTATACATTTCTATATAAACTATAAGCATATCTTGGTCTTTTGAAATAAATGTAAGCTTACTAAATGTTTATATTTTAATGCCTAAAATCTATTCTGTGGCTTACAGCTACTACAACAAAACTTAATATTAGAACTCCCATAATACATATGGATACATTGATTCTGATAAATGTGTAAATATAAAATTGGTTTTTGGTATGTTACATAGCTATTGAAGGAAACACTCCATTATGTTTACTTTACTAAACATTTTCAATTATTTTAATTTTTTTAAATAGTTATTTCTCATTTACATGTTGTTCCTTTGAATCTTCGGTTGCATTTGACCAAATCTTCTGTGGAACTATGATTTGAAGCGGGATTTGTTGAAAACCTGTAGTAAGCAAAAAAGTTTTAATATCTTAACATCTTTCAACTTACAATGGCATTCTTCATTTGCAAATCTAATTGTAAAGCTGTTAATTCAATTCTCCTTAAAATGTTATATGACCTCTCCAAATTACCATTTCTTTTTATGATATTTTTCTCTGACTTCATTATTCAGTATAGTATAGTGAAATGGCGCTGTAATCGGAGTTACTAGCCCAGAAAAATGCTCCTATCACTAGTTTCCTCATCTGTAAACTGGAGATAATATCATTGGTATTACCTACTTCATTTGGTTGTTGTTAATAAAACCCTTTATAAATCTGTTATTTTTACTCTTCTAAGAAGAAATTAAACTAGGATTTTCTGAGCCCCTATTTAAGTTTCTAAAATTGCCCACATTCTTCCTACTATCTCAGTCAGTCAGTCAGTAAATAAACATTTATTTTGCATCTACTATGAGTCAAGCTGTTGAATGTAGCCATCAGAGGGGCTATCTGACCCTGGACCCCACAGTCAGACTAGGTTTGAACCAACTGGAGCCCATCTTGGGGTTCTTCTGGAAACTCCTAGTTGCTATTCCTGGAGCCTGCTATTCTGACCAGATATCACCACTGCCCAAGTCTCCCCAGCCTTCTCTATGGACTTTCAGTTATTTTACAAAACAGCTTGAGAGACTATGCCTTCCATGAGACTCCCTCCTTGTTGAAATATTTAAAACCCACCCCTTCTGCCCCTCCCAGACACCCCAGTACTTCAGGGCTGCATGGTATCCCAAATTGCAATTCCCTTGCCTCAGTTAAAGACCTTTATTGTTGGTAGTTTGGTACTCCTCTTTAATTTAGGTTGACAACGCTAAGCATTGGAGATAAAATAAAGGCAAAAGACAGTGCCTGCTTTCAAAGAGCATATAATAACTGTTTGGGGCAAGATTCAAACTCAGATCTCCACAATTTCAAGTCCAGTACTCTACTACACCATGGATAACTAAAAAAATACTGCAATAACTTCACTAAGGAGGTAGGAGTACATGCCAAGTATACATTTTTTTTTAGACTTAATCCCTTCTAACACCTGGTCCAATTTCACCAAATGATTAACAAATGTTGATATTCTCAATGAACTAAGTAGACAGTCAAGCCTTCTATCCCTCAAGAGCCGTCATCTTTTTTCCCCTTCAGATAATGCCTTTTACATTTATTGAAAAGGTGTAGCTACATGGTGCAATGGATAGTGTGCCAGGTCTAAAGCCAAAAAGACTCATCTTCCTGAGTTCAAATCTGGATTCAAGACACAAGATTTGTGATCTTGGACAAGTCACTTAACCCCATTTGTCTTAGCTTCCTCATCTACAAAAATGAGCTAGAGAAGGAAATAGCAAACCAGTCCAGTATCTTTGCCAAGTAAACCCCAAATGGGGTCACTAAGACTCCAACACAACTGAAAATGACTGAATAACCATAATTTATTGAATATCTTAAATATTTTTTTCACTCCAGCCCAAGGCCAATTCTAGAAGACTTCACTCCAGGAATTACATGATACCCATTAAAACTAGAAGTCTGTTCTGATTTGTGAATTCCTTTCTCTTAGATCTTTTGTGCCCAAGAAATACCTTCTTCCTTCCCTCTATTTCAATGTAGCTTCCCAGGGAAGTGAACAGCTCATATCTACCAATCAATCAATCAATTAACATTTATTAAGCATCTACTATGTGTCAGGTATTGGGCTAAATGCTAGAGATATAAAAGAGGCACAAAAAAAAATCCTTTAATTGCCGGTATAGTATTGTATTGTATTGCATGCTTTGATTAGTCCTGGCCCTCTTCCAATGCTTTTGATGGTAATTTATCAAACATATTTCATTTCAATCTTAAAATTCAATAAAAATTTACTGAGTTATTGCCTAGATGAAGTGGGGGGTACAAGGAAACATTAACACATGTCATCTCTCTTTGAGGAGTTTCTAATTTATTGACAGGAAGTTATACTGTTGGAATAGTTGGACTAAACAATAGAAAAGATTTGGGGTTTTTTTTTTCAATCTAAGCAGGACAGAGATATGACAAAAATGACATTAACACTAAAAGTTTATATTCCTATAGCACTTTTAGGTTTGCAAACTGCTTTACATATATTATCTCCTTTTATCCTTAGAGAAATCCTGTGAAGTAGATGTTATTACTATCCTCTTTTCACAGATGAGGAAGCTGAGGTTCAGAGTGATTAAATTACTTGCCCAAGATCACATAACCAGCACATGTCTAAGGCAGGAATTGAGCCAGGTCTTCCCGACTCCAATTCCAGTACTCTATCATTACATTACATTATACAACAGAAAAAGTTACCTTGCAGTACTAGAAGAGAAACTGAAATAAGGAACAATTAAGAGGCTATTGAAATAATCCAGGCAGGTAGGGATTAAGCCTAGAATGAGAATGCTAGTAACAAGAATAGAAAGAAATATTTAAGTATAAAGTTGACAGGGCTTGATAAATAATGATATGAGGTAAGAAGGAAAAGTAAAAAATTACTGACATCCTGAGTAACTGAAACGATGATGATATTAACCAAAACAGGCAATCCAGGAGGGAAAAAAAATTGGTTTGAAGATAGAGAACATAGAAGTAAATTAAGAGTTAAATAGCTCCTTCTCTACTTTCAAACTCGTCCATATACCCCAAGCAGCAGTCCTATCCCTTCTTTGACCCTCCTCTTTTCCCCAATAAAACTTAAAAAAAAAATTCTTTGGTTGTTCTTAGTTTGCTTTGTTCTGGGTCAGCTTTAGCATTCCTGATATCCTTACAGAACCATGCTATACACGGTTAAAATGTATATATACGTAAACATGCACATATACATACAGATATGTACATACACATATGCATATATATATACATATATATATATACACATACATTTTTTCCTGCTACCTGCTCTTAGAGAGATAACACTCTAATACTAAGTTTCAGACAAGATGCTAATTGCATTAAAAAAAAAAAAGAAGCTCTTAATTAGGACTCCTACACCAATAAAATTACAGGTCCAATTAAAAAATAATAAAACTTGCCCTTGCTTCCATTTTCTGTACATGTCCTTTTCTTAATCTAAAAAAAAGGGGGAGAAACAGAATGGGGTGATGCTTAATATTTTGCCCTGTATTCTCTACATCTTTCAGATGATAAAGATTCCATCTACTATGGAATACTGCTTGCAAATGCCTGACTCTCCCCTACTGATACTCTAAATAAGGATGCCCTTAGTGCGTGTACATTTACATACGGGGAACAGAAAATATGTAGGTCAGTAACTGCTGATATTCATTTAGGGGTTTGTAGGATGAAGGTTGCCAGGCTGGCCATAGTGCTTGGCTATAGAAGAAGTCATGCTAGACTGAAAGGGAGATGGGGCCAACTGCCTGCCAGGAGCTCCTAAGTGAATTTAAGCCAGGACAGTGAGGACTGATTGCCATAGTCACATTACTATGCCAATCACACTTGTACAGTTGATGCTACACACAGCTAAGTTACCATATCTATGCCTGCTCCTCTCTTTTAAAAGTTGGCTTTTGAAATTCTCAAGGCAAGCAAATGCTCTGAGTTTGTCACTGAAGCAACAGTAGGTGTTCTTTTCTTTTAATTTCCTACATGCTAGCTTTCTGAGCTCAAGATTTCTCTTACCAAAATGAAATCTAGAAGTATCTTGGGTATTTTTGCAAGGTTGGTAAAAGTAATAACCTACTCTTCTCTCCAGTTCAGCTCCTCACCTAATTTTCTAAGAGAAGGTCTCATCTCTGAAAAGGGTAATTCCCATTTTCTCTTATTGATATAACCTGCCTTGGCTCTCTGTTCATAGGGGAAAATAGCCTACCAATCAAACAAGAGGTGGAAAGTGGATTGGATCATCTTAAAGAACTTGCAAACTTCTTTAATGACCCCAGACTTCTCTCAGAAACAAAAGCTTATTTTTTAAAATGCCAGTACCCTACTAGAGTTACTGTATGGATATAAGTCAACTATGCAACACCAAAACTTCTGTGAAGAGGTTAATCAAGAAGGACAAAGATTAGGGAAAAAGCCATTAGATTTGGCAATGAAAAGGTCATTTGGAGAGGGCAGTAGTAATTAAAATGACGAGGTCAGATGACAGATTGAAAAAGGACATAATAGTGAGAAAAGATAGAGAAGAAGTAGACGTACCCAGTGTACACAGCTTTCTCAAAGACTTTACCCAAGAAGAGAAGCAAACATATAGGACAAAAACTAGTGGATGGTCAGATCAATTAAAGATTTTTTTAAAGGAGGAGGGAGACAAATTTTAGGTTATCAGCAGAAGAGGAAGAATCTGCTGAAGACAGGAAGAGATGAGATCCTAAAAAGGGGGGTGGGGGAAGCTGAGGCAAAGGGCCATCTTTTCATAAAAGAGGCAAAGGAAGAGATAGCAGGGGAAAATGCGTGATTTGAGATGAAAAGAGAGGAGAAAAGGCCTTAATTTTTTAATGAAGTATAGGTCGAGATTCTCAGATAAAGTGGAGGGAAAGGGATCCCATGGAAGGCTAGAGCAGAGATAAAAAGGTATGCAATAACTGCTACAGTGAAAGGACAGCAAATTAATTAGGGAGGTGTAGAAGGATTATCTTGCTGCGAGTGCCCAAAATCAGCACAGTATATTTGGATTTCAACAAAGCATTTGACAAAGTCTCTCATGCTTTGTGAGCAAAATGAAGGTTAGATGATGCTACAGTTAGGCAGAATGAATGAAGATGGGAATATTCTGATGCACATACCTTTGCCCCTCTGCTGTTCAACATTTTTTATCAAGGGCTTGAAAGAAGGCATAGAAGGCGTGTTTATCAAATTTACAATAATGGGAAGTTGAAAGGTATAGCTAGCATGCTGATCAACACATTTGGTATTCGTAAGTATCTCAACGAGCTGAATTATTAACTAAATTTAAATAAGATATTTAATAGGAATAAATGGATAGTCAGAGAACATTTATTAATCACTTATTATGTGTTAGTTTCTATGCTAAGTGCTAGAATTAGAGAAATGACTAATTTTATTCCTCATCATTTTATTCCAATCAGTATTAATCAGCTTGATATGATTCCACAAGGGTAGTGATTATAAGTTCTATATATTAGACCCCAGAGCTGTGAACTGCAGAATGCAAGTTCACTTGTTGAATAACAGGAAGCTAACTAGAGAACCTCCACCCTTGTTTTTCCTTGTTATGGTGACCAAGCATAGTATGGCGGAGGTGACTCAATTACATGGAAAGTTCCCCCCCACACACACACACCCAGTTATTTCTGTTGCCCCTCTGTCCCTTATCATCTCTCTATTTCACAACACGGGGAGATGGACATGAGCATTTGGCCAATAAGTAACTTTGTTTGCCAGCCTATGGCCTTTCTATTGGCCCATAGGCCCACATATAAATGTTTTGACATCTCTTTATCAGGCCAGCCCACAGATCTGCTCCTCAGCTCAGTAGGACCTCCTGAAAGGTCAAGCTATGTCTCTCAAGATCTGCTCATTGGATCATTTGCCAACCAATGGAAATCTTATTTTGTGTAGACCCTCCTAGAGGGTCAAGGACAAGGTCTATCACCAATGAGACTCTGTATTTTTAGCCTGCTTCATCTATATTGTCTGGGTACCAAACACTATAAAATTAAGTACCTGGAGGAAGAGGGCATCTCAGATTAGAAGATCTGAGTTCTACTGTTTTAGAGGGGGGCCATGGACCCTTTAATAAAGTGCTTTTGGGTTGAAGCTCTGCCTCAGTGGTTTTTCTTTCAGGTAGGACAATTTTGGACCCCACAGCATACAAATACAAGCAAGCAAAACAATTGCTCCAGAAACTTACATAATAAGGGGGAAGGGAGTAACATTAAACAGGGCTAAAACTGGGGACAGGATACCTTTGGGGTCAAAGCTATTGATAAGGAAGAAGAGGAGGATTAGAAGTCTGAAGAACTGAACTGAGTGAAGTAAAAGCATGGTTGAACACTTTCCTAAAACAGAGAACCAGGGAAGCAATTCACTATCAGGAAAGAACACAAGAAGACAGTTTTTCCACCACAGGAAGGCAGCCAGCTGATAAAGAGTAGAAGTCAAAGTTGAAAGCAACTGATTGGTGAAGAGGAGGAGGCAGAGAAATAATGAGCATTGAGTTGTGACTATAAATTCCATACTCGGGCTCAAAAAAACCCAACTGCATAAGCACAGGTTATAGCTAGACATATAGCTGGACAATAGTTAACAGTAAAAAAAATATCTAGGAGTTTCAGTGGAATACAAGTTCAGTATGAATTATGCACATCCCATAGCAGCAAAAAACACAAATGTAACCATAGACTACTTTTCTAGGGTGAACAGTAAGAAACCCTAAGGGAAAGATAGTAAGTAGGTGGTATGTGCCTGGCAAGTCAAACCAGTACCACCATCTTAACTACCGCCTTCTTTTAAACCTTGACAGAGACAGCCTAGTATCCAAGAGCCCTTGGAATGGCAACGCCACTCCCAAACCACCAACCCCGCTTCTTGGCTCCTATAGCCATCATTCACAGGATTAATCCCTGTGGAGAAGGACCACACTTTTCTCATCACTACCAATGCTACCCACCATGAATGGACAGGTGAGCAAGCACAATAGCCTTAGGAATAAGTATCCACCAAAACACCAGACCTACTTCTAGCTCAGCCCCTGCAGTGTCCTTCAGCTCCAATCTTCAGCAGGTCCTTCAGCAACCACAGTTACTGAAGACCCAGAAAAGAAAGAAAACTCTTGTCACCAAAGTCCTTGGTACTGTCAAATGGTTCAACATCAGAAACAGAAATGGTTTTATCAATGGAAATGACATTTTAAAAGATGCACTACTATCAACTTTGCCACTGTATCCCATGAACCATGGGACAGCTTCATATAACTTATGGCTTTACATGACATACTCATAGTCTCCTACTATGTCATGTCTTTGAGAGGAGGGACTATTTCCATGTTTGAATTTGCTTCTGCAACTCATAGCACACTGATTTACGTAAAGCAAAGGCATGATGATGATTTTCTCATTCATTCATTAGAGAGGCATGGTGTCCAGAATGAAGGAGGTTAAGAGTCCCACTATACTCTCCTGGTCAGGCTACTCCCGAAGTACTGTGGTCAGATCTGGACACCACATTTTTGTAAGGACCATGATAAGTTGTAGAACATCCAAAAGACAGTGACCAAAGCAGTAAAATGCCTTCATATTATGTCACTGGAGGAAATAGGGAAGCCTACCCTGGAAAAGAGAAGATGGGGATGGAGATAGAGAAATCCCAACTATTATCAAGCTTTGGAAATATTGTCACTTTGGAAAAGGAGTTGCACTTGGCTTCTCTTCATTTCAGAAAGCAGAACTAAAAACAAAGGGTGGAAACTGCAAAGCAGAGGTGGATTTCAGCTTCATATGGGAGAAAAGTTTCCTAAAATGGACAGTTGTTCAAAGTAGAATGGGATTCCTCAGGTTTTTACACACACATACACAGTGGGAGACGTGTCAGAGACTCTATAAAGGTACTGGTTGGACTAAATGACCTCCCCTAAGATCCCTTCCAACAGTGTGAAGTGTGATTCTGGTCCCGCGTGTGGTTCTCTGCCTCCTAGCGCTGACCCTAACTGCCAGCGGGTACCCTTCCCCTCTCTGGGCCACATAACAGGGTTTGCACAATTCCTACTGGATGTGGAGAACTTGGGATTCGTATCACTTGATTCTTTTGTATAATGGACTCGGAGGGTTCCTGAGCTTCCTGCCTGCTCTCGCTCTCTAGATGGAGCAGCTGGACTGGGCCGGGAGTCAACTAACGTGGCGTTCAAATCTGGTCTCCGACTCTTACTGGAGAGTGACCCTGGGCATGTTTCCTCAACTGTAAAAAGAGGAAAATAATGCCACTCTCCTCCCGGAGGGCTGTTGAGAGGATCAATTGAGATATTTGTAAAACGTTCTCTTCCTCTTCGGGTCCCCAAAACTGCGGGCTCAAAGAAGACGGTTCAGACCCCATCTCGTCCACCTGCCCCCAGGAAAAGTCTGGAGAAAGTTTGGGAGACGATGGGGACACTTACTTCGTGCAGCACACCAAGCCCCGAGCAGTACCAGCAGTGGTAACATGGCGCTGACGTGCCCGTGGGGCGACCCGGCAGGACTGACTGCCCAGCCGTTGGACCCTTGAGGGTTTTTTTTTTTCGCGCACGTCCGCACGAGCCTGGGAACTCCCGCGCGAGTCCTATGGCGCCTGCGCACAGGGGGGACTTGCGCGTGCAGGAGAACCCCGGAGCCGTTGAGCACGCGCTGGAGCCCCCTTCTGGCCCTGAGCTAGTTGAGGTTTTAGACTAGTTAGCTGGGAAGCAAAGAATAGAGGATACGTGCAAATGAGTGATAAGACATTTTCAGGAAGTTTTAGAAATACTGTTAACATGAGTTGGAAGAGGGACATGGAGGGTACTGAGCATTGACTCTGGAATCAGAGGACCTGGGTTCAAATCCCATCCCTGATGTTTACTACTTGTATGACCTTAGATAAGTCACTTAAATACCCTGGGCCTCAGTTTCCTCATCTGTAAATTGAGGGGGTTAGAGTAGATGGCTTTTGTGGTCCCTTAGATTAATGGACCTGTGAGAGGAGGAATTCACAGTGACGCTTACTGATTTGTTATAGGTACATTTGGACACCTTTCCAAGTGCCAAGAATGACACATGGCTCAGATAAAATCTACTGTTCTACTGTATGACTGTTAACAGAACTGACTGATACTAAGTATATATGGGTAGAGTGCTGCCCGAGGTCACAGGGAAAGATAAATAGTCTATTTCAACATATAATCTCTTAATATCCCAGCAGGCAGTGATCATAGTTAGATGTCCTCACAGGCTCCTTCTGCTGGGGAGAGCCCATGAAATATTAAAACAGTAAAGGGTCAGCAATGGTCCCAGTGGTGCACTGGGAATGTGTTCATAGCAATTCCATTTTTCTTCTTTCCAAAGGTACACTGTATGGTAAACCCTCTAAGTCAGGGATCCAGGAGTGAGTGCTAGTTCTGAATTGGAATTGTTTGCAAAGTGAAACAGCTGGGGATGAGAAATTGGGCCTTTGTTATGCACAGTTACAAAGAAAACTAGAAGAGTTCCTGCTTCAGGGTATTTTTTTTCTTAATCTATTTGTATTTATTTAAGTAAATATTTCCCATATGCATTTTTTAAAATTTTTAACATTGACTTTTTAAAAACTTTTGAGTTTCAAATTCTCCCTCCAACTCCTCCTACTCAAGAAGGCAAGCAATATTATATTGATTATATGTATGAAGTCATGTAAAACCTGTTTCTATATTAGTCATATGAAAGCAAACACACAAAAACAAAGTGGGAAAAGTATGCATCAGTCTGCACTCAGAGTTCATCAGTTCTCTCTTGGAAGGTGGGTAGCATTTTTTTTTAATTTTTAGGCAATTGGGGTTAAGTGACTTGCCCAGGGTCACACAGCTAATAAGTGTCAAGTGTTTGATCTGAGGCTGGATTTAAACTCAGGTACTCTATCCACTTCGCCACCTAGCTGCCCCCCAGTGGATAGCATTTTTCAATGAGCCCTGCAGAATTGTCTTGGGTCATTGCCTTGAGAAATTGGAAGCATGAATGTGTGTCAAGATTCCTGCTTAAGGAAATTGTATTAGCCTGGCTCTCCCTTCTGCTTGTATTGCTCATTTTTCTTCAGAGTTCTTTGCGTGATTGACTGTAGGTTTGTCTTCACTCGTAGTGCCTGTTTTTGATTTGTAAGTTCTAAGAGTGTCAAGGCTGCATCTTTCAAGCTGTTCTTACTCTCCTCGTCAAAGGCATTGTCCAAATGTTTTTAATCTTCCCATGAGACCTGATGTAAAGAAAGCCTTACATTGAGTAAGGAAATGCCCATTACATGACTGCGGAATGAGCTCAAAGACCTAACATTTGAAAAAAAAAATGACTTTCCTTATTGCCACTACAATAAAATATAAACACCTCTGTTTGGCAATTAAAGCTCTTCATAATCTAGCCTCAACCAACCTTCCCAGCCTTCTTACACATTGGTCTCCTTCCTGATATGTAAATAAGCATATATTAGGCACCTATTATGTGTGAATCTCTATACTAAGTACTAGGGATATGAAGAAAGGCAAAAGACAACCTCTGCTCTTGGGGGGGCTTACAGTCTAATGAGAAAGACAGCATGAAAACAACCATACAAACAAAATTCATGTGGGGGGAAAATGGAGATAATTAACAGAAGGAAGGCACTAGTATTAAAAGAGATCAAGAAAGGTTTTTTATAGAAAGTGGAGTTTTATGTGAGACTTGAAGGAAGCAAGAGTGGACAGGAGGTAGAAATGAGGAGGGAGGGAATTCTAGGCAAGAAGGACAGCCAATAATAATGCTGATTCAGGAGATGGAATAGCTAATGTGAGGAACAGGAAGAAACTGGATCACAGAGTAGTTGGAGGAGGAGTAAGGTATTAGAAGACTAGAAAGGTAGGAGGGGCGGGGTTATGAAGGCCTTCGACCACAAAACCGAGGATTTTATATTTGATCCCAGAGGTAACAGGAGTCAGTCGGTCCGTAAGCATTTATTAAGAGCTTATCATGTGCCAGGCACTGTACTAAACACTGGAGATACAAAGAAAGGCAAAAATCAGTCTGTGCTCTCAAGGAGCTCCGAGCCTAATGGAGAGGTCAACATGAAAATAATTATGTACACACCTCTCATCACCCTTCCCTTTGGCATGGTCACCACCCTGGTGCAGGCCCTCATCATCTTGCCCCTAAACTATTGCAATAGCCTGATGTTTAGTCCTCCTGCCACACGTCTCTAATCATATTACACTCTTACTCAATAAATCCAGTGGTTCTCTGTCCCTTCCAGCATCAAACATAAAATCCCGTTTGATTTTTAAAGTCTCTCATTATCTTCTACCCCAATCCACCTCCACATCATTTCCACTCTTCTTGTTTATACCTTATCCTCTCACCATTACATGCTGTGCAATTCAGTGACAGTCGCCTTCTCACTGTTCCTTGCACAAGATAATCCGACAATCCATCTCCCAGCTCTGGGCTTTTTCTTTTCTTTTTCCTTTTTTCTTTTTTTGCAGGGGGAAAAGAATCACCACCAGAAGGATATAATGTTTACTATTGAAAATACCCACAAACATTTCCAAAGTTGTTGGCTAAGTTACTCTTATCTCTAAAAAGATTTTGTTAGTATTTTCTGTTTCTTATATCACCATTATATCTCATGCATCTTTCTCCTCCTCCCTGAGAGCCATCCCACATGATAAGTGGTAGGAATTTTTTTTTTGGTGGGGGGGAGTCAGCACAGCTGATCAATAGGTGAGACAGAACTGAAGCATGTGCAATACCTGTGGATCTCCTACCTACACAAAGTGGTAAGTTGGGGTGTCTTCTCACATTTTTTTTTTAGGCAATTAGGGTTAAGTGACTTGCCCAGGGTCACACAGCTAGTATCAAGTGTTTGGTCTGAGGCTGCATTTGAACTGAGGTGTTCCTGACCTCAGGTCCAGTGCACTACCCACTGTGCTGCCCCTCACATTTCTTAATTCTAATCCCACTTGTTCTTTATAATTTTGTCACATTTATATTTGATTTTGGGGAGTGTGTTGTTTCCAATTATATTTTCTACAATCCCCCGTTTATTTATTTTTCTTGATTCTGCTTACTTCACTCAGCATAGGTTATATGCATCTTTCCCTGCCTCTCTGTATTCATCACATCATTTCTGACAGCACTGTAGTATTCCTTTACAATCATGTACCACAATTTGTTTAGCCATTTCCCAATTGATGGGCATCTACTTTGTCTCCAATTCTTAGCTATCACAAAAAGTGCTGCTATAACTATCTTGAAGTATGAGCACTTTTTTCTTATCAATGGCTTCCTTGGGATAAAAGCCCAGTAATGGAATTGCTAGTTCAAAGGGTATGGACATTTTAGTCACTTTATTTGCAAATGCCAAATTGCTTTGCAAAATAATTTCACAGCTCCACCAACAATATATTGGTGTGTGCCTATCTTAATTACAACCTCTCCAATATTGACTTGCAATTTTTTTTTCATTTTTGCAAATTTGCTGAGTGTGAGTGAAATCTCAAAGTTGTTTCAATTTGCATTTCTCTTACTGTTAATGATTTGGAATATTTTTCATATGGTTGTTTGCAGTTCTTTTGAAAAGTATTTGTTCATATCCTTTGCCTATCTATTAGGGAGTGGCTATTAGTCACATATATTTATTAATTGTTTATATATCTCAGATACAAAACCCTTATCAGAGAAATTTGATATAAAGATTTTTTTTCCCTACTCAACCACTTCCCTTTTTATCCTAGATACATTAATGTTACCTGTGCAGAAGCTTTTCAGTTTTAAGTAATCAAAGTTATCTATTTTACCTTTTGTAATTGCCTCTATTTCTTGTTTTGTTAAGTATACATCTCTCACCCATCTTTATAACAGATTTGATATAGGAGGTGAGAGAAAGGGAGAAGCCAAGAATAACATTTAGATTGAGAGCCTGGGTGTCTGGGAAGACGAAGGTATCCTGGATAGTAATAAGGAAATTCAGAAAAAGAGAAGGTTTTGGTGAAAAGATAATGGGTTCGGTTTTAGACCTGTTCAGTTTAAGGTATCTACAGGACATCTAGTTTGAGATATCCAGTAGGCAGATGTAAATGTAAATCTCCAACTTTATTCATATCTCACACTCTATGGTCTAGTCCGGGGGTGGGGAATCTTCAGCCTCAAGGCCACATGTGGCCCTCTAGGTCCTCAAGTGCAGCTCTTTGACTGAATTCAAACTTCACAGAACAAATCCTTTTAACAAAAGGATTTGTTCTATAAATTTTGGACTCAGTGAAAAGGCTGCACCAAAGGACCTAGAAGGCCTTGAGGCCACAGGTTCCCCACTTCTGGCTCCCGTCAAACTGGTATTCTTGGTGATACATTGTGAGAAATACATTGTGAGAAATAATTCAGTTGGACCCCTAGTCTATTCCAATCAGTATTACTCAATTTGATATTCTACATAAATCATATAGGGATAGATAGGTTCTTGTGGGCCTAAAACTTTAATGTAATGTTCATTACTTGTTTACCAAGTATGAGGCTCACTTGTACAACCAATGAGAATACTGACAAAGATATCTCCATCCTGTTTCACTCACATTCTGTGTCCAAATCCAGCATGGGGTGGGATGCCTTGATGCTTTGGAAAGTCCCCCAATTTATTTTTGCACCTCCAGACCTCTCTCTCTTGTCCAACATGAGCAAGTGACCATCTTATAACCACTTAGTCAGTGGAGATGCCCCATGTTTCACCCAATCTGTGACCCCTCTACTAATATGTCATTTTTGGCTTTCAAGAGCAAGGTCTATCAACCAATGAGATTCTGTATTTCACCATGCCTCTTTTGTATATTTGGGTATCAAACCCCATAAAAACAAGGTACTAGACAAAGGCGGCATCTCAGATTGTGAGGAAGATCTGAAGTCCACTTCATTAGAGGGGACCAGGGGCCCTTTAATAAAGTGCCATTGACTCAGAGCTCTGTCTCAGTCTCTTTTATTGTAGGTTGGGCAATTTTAATACCCATAACATGATGTTTAATCTTCTGTCTCTGTACCTTTGCTCTTGGTTACACTATGCCTAGAAAATACTCTATTTTTTTTTCCACCTCTTAAAATCCTTTATTTCCTTTAGGATTCTGTTCAAAATATCACCTTCTGGATTATGCCTTCAGCCACTAGTACACTCCTTTGCCCATTATCTTTTATTTATTTTGCATATACTGCTGCATCAGAACTGGCCTCTAACCTGTGGGCAACCAGAGCCAAACAAACAGCAGGCTAGAGATAGGGAAATCAGTACATAAATAGAAGTTTTAATTATTTCAAGAGTGAGGAAAATAACATTTGCAAACGGAAGCCCTCCCTCCTAAGAAGGAGGGCTTAAGGCTGCTAAGGCTGGGGCCACTTATATACATGAAAGGGGTTAGCCCACCACACAATCATTCTTAGATCTTGAAATAGTTTCCATGGTTGGCGTTTCTCGGGACAATATTGGTATTCTTGGGTCCTGTGGAAACAGTCATTGTCTCAAATCTTGAGGGTCATGAACATCCTCCCAGGCACACAACCAGAGCTCTGTGACAGGAACAGGAACACAGTACCTGTCAGTGACAAGGAACAGGGATTGTGAACATGTGATGGATGATGGCCCTGAGAAACAGAAGCAGCTAAATCCTTCAGTGAACACTTGATGCTGATCTAAGCAATATGCTTTGCCAGAGGGTGATATCATCCTCAGCACAAGGGATTATTTTTATGCCAAGCTCAGGACACAGCCTTCTTGTTGGGCGTTGGCTCTGGGAAACAAGGTATCTCCAAAATATTTTGACACTTCTATATGTCCATGTTATCTCTTCCAAAAGAACCTAAGTACTTTGAAAGGTGCTTTATATTCCCAGTGTCTATCACAGAGTAGGTATATTTCACAAGTTCTTCTTGATTGATTTTTAATTGATTTTAATTGATTCCTCCTGTCTTATAACAAACTTCCCCCAGGACCTCACAGAACACTTAGTTTGAATTCCTCTAATGCACTTCTTGTGGAATGCTGCATATTTAAAGTAACTATGTTTATAGCTATTCTTCCTCTTGGGCTATGAACTCCATAAGAGCAGGAACCCTGTCTTGGCTAAACTCTGTGTGACTCCTACCACCAAACATGGTGCTATACAGGTAGAGTGTGCTTTGTAAGTGTTCACTGAATGAAGGTACTTAATAAATCTTTCTTGAAAGGGTTGAACTCAATGGAGCATGCATGGGGATAGGGATTATCCCTGCCTGCTAGGGGCTATCTCACATAACATGCACCTGCATTCTTCAGGGAGCTTCCTAGGACATGTGTGACTGCTAAATAATTTGGTGCTTTGGATTAATGCAGGAAACCCTGGCTAGACAGTTGATCCTCTCCTTCACCTTGTAACAGTGGTAGATGACAAAGTATTGCATCAGTTAAAAAAGTGAGATAGCAGGGACTTTAATTATCACCATTACTTTTTGATATAATGTTAGAAATGCCAGATATAGCACTAACAAGAAAAAGAAATTGAAGAAATAATCATAGGCAAAGAGGAAATAAAATGATCACTTTTTCCAGATGATATAATGGTTTAGAGAACTCTAGAGAGTCAATAAAGAAATTAATTTAAACACTTTATAACTTTATCGGTTACTGGATATGAAATAAACTCACATGAGTTTCTCAGTATATTGCCAATAAAACCCAGCAGGAAGAAATATAAAGAAAAATTATATTTAAAACAAATACAGAACTTTACAAAACACTTGAAAGTCTACTTGTCAAGACATACAGAAATTATATGAATACAATTACAAAACGTTCTTCACACAAATCAAGACAGGTCCAAATAATTAAAGAAATATTAATCACTCATGGGTAAGTTATGCCACTATGCTAAAAATGAAAATGCTACCTAAATTTGAATTTGTTTATTCAGTTTATTCAAAACTACCAAAGGATTACTTTACAGAGCTAGAAAAAATAATAACAAAATTCATCTGGAATAACAAAAAGTAAAGAATCGTAAGGGAAATGCTGAAAGAAAAAACAAACCAGAAGGAAGGTGGCCCTAACAGTACCAGATCCCAAACTATACTAAAAGAATAATCAAAATGATTTGGTACTAGTTAAGAAATGGAGATTTAGATAATTGGATAATTGATTATCTAGATCCTCAAGTGCAGCTCTTTGACTGAATCCAGACTTCACAGAATTAGATCATTAATAATTGATCAGAGGGTTAGATAATATATAGAAGAAAATGAGCAAAGTAGCCTAGCTTGCTTCCATTTATGCCAAAGACCCTAAAGTGAAGACATAACTCATTTTTATAAATATAGAACAAAGAAAAGAATAGAAATTATATCATTGGTTATGGGACTGGTGGTATCATGGGTTGAGGGATCATGCTTGATTACGTTAAAAAAAAAAACAACAGGCATACACATATGTGGGATGAAGACCATCTCTTTCCGTGTTAAAGGAAGGCTTTTTGAAGTCATGGGACCTAGTTGCATCCTGAGGCTGCTGATAGTGAACCAGGAGCAGCAAACTCACAGACATATGGGGATGAGATAAGACTACTATTAATTGGCAAGGAGGAGGTTAAGATGGGGTGTCAACCACAAGTTAACATACAAAGGCCTTGGATTTTCAGGTGGTGCTAGAATAATAGTTCCCTTAGAATTAGAGTATTTTATGAGAGTATGGAATTTCTAAACTCTAGCTCAGAGTTTCACTTTGATTAACAGTGATTATGAGAAACCTTAAACCTTTGGCATCTAATTCTGAGACAGAGAAAGACCGAATTTTTGAGCTTTTTAAAGACAGAGAAGAGGCTTTAGTTTGTTATGTGGGGTTGCAGAATGAAATCACTTACAGAGTAAAATCAAATATAAAATACAGGATCAATAGTTAATTTTCACACATTACTTAGATTTAAGAGGATCTGTGAACTTGATGGGGGGAAATGCATCTTATTTTAATTAGCCTTTAACTGAAATTATGTATTTCCTTCAATTTTAAAATTTTTTATTTGAAGAGAAATCCCTAGGCTTCATCTTTCCATCAAAGGGACCTATGACACACAAAAAGGTTAAAACTCCTGGCCTAATTACATCTATTAAGCACCTCATCTGGGGAGTGATAAGCACTGAGTGATACATAGAGGTGAAATCAGACCAAGTCCTTTACTTTGTGAAGCTAACAGGGAAGATGAGGCATAGGCTCTTAAGCCATCGAGCTGGAGGTAGAAGGGAGCTCGGTGGCTATTCAGTGTAATCTCCTTCATTTTATAGATGAGGAATCCAAGGCTCAGGGAGGAAAAGGTATTTGTCCAACATCACACAAGGAGTAAATCGAAGAGGCAAGTCCTTTGATTGCCCTGGGTGTGCTGAAGCCAGTTTAGACCTAGCTTAGCCCAATTCTTAAATTTTCAATGTGAGCATTTGTACTTCAGCAAATACTACAAATCAGGCTTGATTTATCGTTTTGTTGATTGTCCAGACTTAAAAACTGTCCATCCAGATTAAATGTAAAAGGATGTCATGCATTTTGGGAGAAAGGTTTGGGATATTCAAATTCTCTATTTTTTGTTCTAATTCAGGTTTTTCAAAATTTTGTAAATATCTATCTGTTGCATTTATCAGTTTTGTTGGCATAGAGTGGGTAAAATAGCTTCTAATTTTTTTTTAATTTCCTCTTCATTTGTTGTGAATTCCTTTTTCAATTTTGATATCAACAACTTGTTTTACCTCTTTTTAAAATCAGCTTAGCTGGGAGGCAGCTAGGTGGCCCAGTGGATAGAGCACCAGTCCTGAAGTCAGGAGGACCTGATTTCAAATCCGGCCTCAGACCAAACACTTGACACTTACTAGCTGTGTGACCCTAGGCAAGTCACAACCTCAATTGCTGAAAAATTAAAAAAAAACAAAAACTTTAAATCAGATTAGCTAACATTTTATTATTAAAAATAGTTTCTAGTATTATCAATTCAATGTCTTGGTTTGGTTTGGGTTAGTTTTGGTTTTCAAATTTGTTGTTTTGTCTTTGATTTCAGAATTTCTGTTTTAGTTTTGGTTGATGTTTTCTGATTTTTTTTCGTTATATGTCCAGTTCATTGATTAGTCCTTTCTCCGTTGATGAAAGTGAAAAATTATATCACTAAAGTGTTCTTTTGTCTCTTAAGAGTCCCTAAGTTTCCTTTCAGACTCAGGTCAACCATTAACACAAAATCTGTCTTAATCCCTCCATCCAAAATCATAGTTATTTTTCTACCTACCTATATATGTACATATTATCCACCCCAATCAAATACAAACTCCTTATTTCACTTTTGTATTTATATCCCTAGTGCCTAAAAAATGGGAGGTGTTTAATAAATGCTTGAAGTTAACTGACATACATTTTTATAAGCAATCCTCTGGGGTGTCTGCTAACTAAAGACTGGGTTAAGGTGAATGTGGCTTTATTCATAGGGTCATAGAGTTAGTCCAAGTCCTTCCTTTAACATAAGGAAATGCATTACAGAGAGGTTCAGTCATTTGCCCAGGCTCACACAAGGACTGAGTGAGAGGCAGTTTTTGAAGCCAGATGCAATAACTTTAAACTCAGCATTCTTTCCAATGTACCATACTACCTCCTTCAACTACCATACTTGACCTATGCAAATAAGAAACCAAGATATAAATGAGAATATGAGTCAGCTTTATGTTTTCTTGCCTTTTTCTTAAATTTTATTTTATTTAAAAAAAAACATCAGCCTTCTTTCCTTCCCACTTCCCTCACCACCACCACCCAATTGACAAAGATGTAAAGTCAAAACACCCAAAATTTCTTATTGACCGTTTTTTTAAAAGTTTCAATCTGCACTGAGTCTATCACTTCTCTGTCAGGAGGTGGGAGACATGTTTCATCATGAATCCTTAGCAATTGTGGTTGGTCACTGTGTTCATCAGAGTTCTTAAGACTTCTTCACATAGACATTTTTAATCAGGTAAGATGCATTTTCTCACTCTCCCATCTCAACTCCAGTCCCTTCCCATTGAAAACACAAGAACAAAACCCATTACAAACCTATAATCAATCGTAACAAATTTCTACATGAGCACATCCTAAAAAATATTCATTTCATTCTGTATTCTGAGTCCTTCACTTCTCTATCAGAGGTGGGTAACATGTTTCCACATTAGTCTTCTGGAATCTTGGCTGGTCATTATGCTGGTAAGAGTTCAGCACAACAGCATTCTATCACATTTATATACCACAGCTTGTTCATCCATTCCCCAATTTATGGGCACCCCCTCAGATTCCCTTTATTTACCACCTTAAAAAAAGCTCTCGACATTTTTGTACCTCCTTAGAGTTTGTTTTGCTGAAGACTAATTCCACCCTAAACCCACCCTCCCTGCTCATTTTCTTTTCCTCCTACTTCTCTACTGAATGAAATGTATTTCTCTACCCAGCTTTATGTATGTGCATTCTTTTTTCTTTGACTAGTTTATATGAGAGATTTAGGTGTCAGATACTCCTCTGACTCTCACCTCCATGTTTGTATGGATGCCTATTTGTACACCCTGATTATGTGAGATAATTTTCCCTAAAATTCCACCCCTACCCTCAAGTCAGTGTATTCCTTTTCTCTTCTCTTTCCACCTTTTTCTTAAGATCATAGAGACATATCACTCCTAGATCTTGTCTAATTGGACTCTCTCTATGAACCCTGATGATGATAAGGATAAAAAGGGGTATATATCATCTCCCTATTTTTTAATGTAAGCAGTTGTCTTTGTTTATTCCTTTATCATTGTTCAATCATGTTTATCTTTTTATATGTGCCAACTCCAGTGACTGAACTTTAAAGTTCCTACACAGCTCTGGTCTTTTCAACAGGAATGCTTGGAAATAATCTGTCAAAAGGTCCATTTTTCTCCCCTGTATGATTATACTCAGTTTTGGTGGATAAGTCATTCTTAGTTTTAAGCCTTTTATCCTTTGCCTGCTGGAATAGCATATTCCAAGCTCCCTACTCCTTTTTGACTTTGTGACTTTTTCTGGATTTCCCATCAAGATTCAGTATGGTGTGTTTTCTAGATCTACTTGGTAAAGATTGTGGAGAGGAGCTCGACTGTACTGCTTCCTTTCACTCCACCATCTTCTCATGTTTTCTTCTCATTAAAGCTTTTTTTTCCTAGTTGTTTAGACCTATGCCTTCTTTACTCAGACATCTTCCCCTACCTCCTCTACTCCTGTCCCTGATGAAGAGGTGGCTTTTCTTCTTGCCAAGGCAAACCTCTCCCATCACCTCTGGTCTTCTCCAGCAGATCACTACCACTATAATCTCCATTTGCTCTCTAAACTTCAATCTCTTCTCTAATCACTGTCTACAAACATGCCTATGTTCCTCCATCTGAAAAAACCTTTCCTGCTAGCTATCATAGCTCTGCTTCCCTTGGACAAAGTCATTGGGAAATCTATCTATTCTCAGTGCTTCCACTTACTTACCTCTCACTCACTTCTAAACTCTTTGTAATTTGGCTTCCAAATTTCTTCTTCTCCAAAATTACCAGACTTGTTAATTGACAAAGCCCTTTCTCACTCCTTATCTCTCTTGTCCTCTCTACAGCTTTGACATTATCTCATCCTCTCTTCCTGGATATTCTCCTCTCTAAGCTTTCATGACACCATTATCTCCTAGTCCCCCCCCCCCAACTTGTCTGCCCTATCTCAGCCTTCTTTGCTGATCATCCTCCAGGTCATTCCCACTAGCCAAGGAAGTCCCACCAAGGTGGAATCCCACAGTTCTTCCCTAGGCCCTCTTCTCCTCTTCCTTTTTATTATATCACTCAGAGTTAGCTAGATAATACATCCATCCCCAGACACTAGTTATGTGATCTTGGGCAAATCATTTAATAATAGCAACTACCAAGGTTGTTGTGAGGATCAAATAATATAATACTTGTAAATTACTTTGCAATCTTTAAGTACTATATAAATGCTGTTATTAGTAATCTCATCTGCTTCCATAAATTCAATTATCATTATTTCTCTACAGATCATTCTCAGATTTATATGTATCCATGTATCTATACACATATTTAGCCCTAATCTCTCTCCTACACCCTAGTCCCAAATCATCCACTGCCTTTTGGACATATGGAACTGGACATTCAAATTCCTACATGTCCAAAATAGAACTAATTGTCTTTCCCTCAAAATCATTCCCCATTTTCAACTTTCCCATTACTGTCAAAGGCACTACAATCTTCCCAGTCACCTGGGCTCATCCTGGAGTCATACTAAACTTCTCATCTGAACTCATCCAATATATTTAATCTTTTATAAAGTCTTTTCATTTGTACCTTCACAATGTCCCCCCACATATCCTTTCTCTCCAACTCAATAATTTCCTCATTTAGAGGCACTGTCCTGAGAGACTACAAGACTCCTAGTCAAGTGACTAGAGGTCATTGTAATCTAGATGTCAATTCAAAAAGTATTTATTAAGTAAATACTAAGGCTAAAGCACTTTTGCTTAATGCTGGAGATACTAAGACAAAAAAAAAAGAAATAGGCCTTGCCCTATTGGGGCAAGGCTAGTTGGGGGGTGAGAGGAGGAAAGAAACATGTAAAGAGACAAACAGAAGATAATTTGAAGAGGTGGAGAATACTAACTACAGGAACTACTGGAGGCATCAATCAAAGGTTTCTTGGTGGTGGACCCTGAACTGACATTTAAAGGAAGATAAGAATTCTGACAGATGGAGATAATGAGCATTCCAGGTATGGGTGATAGTTTATGTGAATACATGGAAACAGAAGACAGTTCTAGGAATACCTTGGTTGGGGAACAGTTAGTAGGCCAATTGGTTGGAACATAACATAAAATTAACTATATAAAATAGGAAAAAGAATCTGAGGGACAACACTTCTGAGTATTATGATTTAATTTGCAAAATTGGCATTTTGCATATCAAACCAGGTCATCTGATTCCTCACATGTCACTAATGAGTGATTTACAGAGCTTATTTTTATAACAGAAAAGAAGCATGCAATTTACAGGAATAGGGAAGTAGAGCAAGAACAGGGAAGCAGGCCAATTTGCAACGACTGGCTGCTGGACATATTGGGGGCATAAGCCGGCATTTCTAGGGTGGGACAACTATTAAATCTGATATTCTATTGGATTAGGGCCCATGTCTATCAACCTAAATGAGATGGCTTCAGGAATCTCTGCCCTGCAGCTATACCATTTTGCATTTAAAAAAACAACAACTTACTTTTCACTAAAAAGTGCAATCTACTTCAGGGAGTTCAAGAAAAGAGGAACTAAGATTTCGAAAGAGGAACTTGTGGTTTGTAGTGGGTAGTCAGCAGTCACTACCCCCACCCCCATCCTCCAGCTACCAAAAAGGAAAACCCAACTTTAGAAGATTACATTGCTCAACTTACACCTAACTTCTAGCTCAAGAAAAAAGGGGAACTTATCCACTAAGACTGGAAAGAGGAACTTAACCTTTGGTCAACCCCCTTTCTCCAGCCTCCAGAAAGGAGAACTTAGCCTTTAAAAAAGTCTTATAATCCTATGATTATTTTATTCCTACAAAGATACATGTCTTATTCTAAATTATCTGCTATTAAATTATAAGTTTATCAATCTATCTCTAAACCTATAGGTATTATTCAGGCAAAAGGGAATGTCTATGTTGGCTTAGCTTAGGCATTAGGGCTAGCTTTCCCTAAAGAAGGGAACTTAATTTTTGAAACAAACTAAAAATAAATCAATGTAATCAATACTGATTTAAAGGTTATTCTTTTCCACATAGAACATATAACATAAGTCTGGAAAGGAAAGTTGTGGAGAACTTTAAGAGACATGCTGAGGAGTTTGTATTTCATTCCAGAGGTAATAGTGAATCTCTGGATAAGAATAATAACATGGCCAGAACTAAGAAACTAATTATTTTGGCAGTTTCATGAAGGAAAGATTAGAAAAGGGACAGACTAAAGGGAGACTACTTAGGAAACTGTTACTTTGGTCCAAGTGAGACTGATGAAGGCCTAGAGTGCTTCCCATGTGTGTGTAGGTTATGGAGCTGTTGAGGTGTGTGGTAGAAATAGAGTCATGAGATTTTATCAAATGATCTGATATGAGGGGTAAAGGAAGAAAAAAAAAGAGTCAAGAATAACTGAAGTTATGAGCCACTGTAACTGGGAAGAGGGAGGATGGTGGTGCTCTCAGAAAGTTTAGAGGAGAGGCTGGTTGTGGAGAAAAGATGAGTGGTTTGAGGCATGGCAAATTTTGGAATACCATTAGGACATTCATATGTAGATGTCCACAGAGCAGCTGATGGTAGATTATAGAACTGAAGAGTTAAAGCTACAAACAATAATGGGCCACTTGCATAGAGATGATAATTGAGTTCATAGATGTGACATGAGAACAGTAGAGTATGGTTTTTCTCCTAAGCTTCTCCTGCCTAAACCCCCACATTACACCCAGAGACAGATGAGGAGGGCCTTTGTGTGTAAAGAAGTAGAGACCATGGGGTCATTCAGCCTAGAGAGCAGGACTGCCTGAGCTTCCTCAGAGGTCAAAGAGTGGGTTCACACCATACCCTAGATGATTTTCATTAACCACCTGACTGCTAAGGCTCTTTTGCATTTCACTATATTGGTCCTCAAAAGCTTGTTCGTCCATACTACAGCATGTACACCCCTGGTATAACCTTGAGAATGAGCATTAGAAGGTGCATCTGGAGTCAAAATCAACCAATGGGCATTTTATTAAATGCTTACTATATTTAAGGCACTGTGCAAGGTGTTGGTGAGATGAAGGGCCAAAAAAGAGGAAACAGTCCACGCTCTTAAGGTATTTACATTGTATTGGGTTTGCTACTTATTATGTTTGATTTCGGCCAAGTCAGTTAACCTCTTCGAGGCTCAGTTTGCTCATCTTTAAAGTGCAGAGGTTGAGATTAGCCAAAGGTTCCTTCAGCTCAAATCTAGGATTTTATATTGTGGAGAAGATCCTGATCCAGGCATGGATTGGACTAAATGGTTTCTGAGGTTCCTTCCAAGTCTAGATATTGGGATACATCAGAATTCAGTGTCACTTCCACCCCTTATCTAATTCTTCCCTTGACTCCCTATAACTTTTCCATCTTTATTATGGGAACTCACCCAATTCCTCTTAGCCTTGGTCATTCTAAATGAAAAAAAGCCAAAAGCAGATTTTAAGACAATTTTTTACTGAAATATTTGTAGAACTTAAATGTAAAAGTTCTTCATGATTATGTGATAATTTATACGGCCAAAAGACAATTTCCCTGAAAGGCTTACCCTTAGGAGCACATAAGTGTCAAGTGAACTATAAATACCTTGTCAGGGTCCTGTTGATAACTTACTATTTGTTAAGGTGATCAACTAGATGTCCCAGACTAAGCAGGACAGTCCTATATTTAGACCTCTTATCTTGTACATTAACATACTCCAGAATTTGTTTCAGATTTGGTTGGGGATACTTATACTTGGTCACCATTGGAACTGGTAGTAGGCTTAGTGTGCAGCCATGTGCCTCCTACTCAGAAGTGCCAACTCTTAATTGAGAGAAGGAAACTACAATCAATTTTGGCCTTTTGGGGCACAATAAGTGAGACTGTAAGGTTGTCAGTTTTCTGTTTTTTTTCTGGCTGGTCTGAAAAGTAAAGGGTTACGGTTCACTGGATAGACATGAAATCTCCTAAGCACTGAAGGGCAGGCTAGACAGGGAGGGCTAATGCACTAATGGTCGTTGCCAAACACTGTATATTATCTCATTTTATCCTCCCAACAACCCTGGGAGGTAGGTGCTATTATTATCATCTCCATTTTATACTTGAGAAAACTGAAATAGGCAGAGGTTAAATGATTTACCCAGGGTCACATGGCTAGTAAGTATATGAGACTAGGTTTGAACTCAGGTCTCTCTGACTTAAGGTCCAACACTCTATCTACTGTCACCCAGCTGTCTCTTTTTTTTTGCCTTGCTTTTTTATAACTCACACTAAGCTCACACAACCTACATCCTTGACTCGTTTTAAAAACATATTAAGCAGATTGTATTTTTAAAAGCCCTTTATTCTTTTCCGTTTCAAAAGTGGCAATCATGATTGAGAAATTTTACACTATAGATGGCAAGTCAAAATAAAATTAGCAAGGACAAATTTCTGAATGCAAACAAGGAGAAATCAAATATATAGAAAAAAGTTCTGATTGTTCAAATGATCAGAGTATAAAATCAGTAGTCAAATTCCTTATTTTCTAAGAGTTCAAAGAACTACTGTCCATAACAGTTTAAAGGCATATGCTACAATCATAAAAAACTGAGTCTGCAAATGATGAAAGGCACACAGATTTTAGCACTTGTATCTCAGATGTACTTGTTCACAAATTTACATCAAAGCAGGGCCTTCCCTTGGGATTGTTTCACAATATAGCATTTCTCTCATCGATACACAGTCATTGAAATAATGAACCACCTTCAGAGAGCGTCAATCTGCCTACCTTAAAGCAAAGCTGTCTCACTTTAAATTAGGCAAGCCATGGCATAAAATACACCAAAATGCTGGCAAAATTAGCCAAGAGAGATAATCTTGTAACAGCTCTTGTGCTACTTTAAATTTAATGTGTTAGATAACTGAATATTTTATTATTCTCTGTTAATGGAGAGCAACAATACAGAATTTCAAGTATTTTATTAATGCAAATGTTATAGCTATATATGTAACTATGCTTGTATGTATACATATACAACATGAAAAAACACCTGAAACCTCAATGGAACTCAATAAACATCATTTTTGCATCCTTCAAAAACATTAGTAAGAATTAAGATGTGCTCCAACATAACTTAGTAAATGTAAACATTTTTATATTAACAGCAAAGTCTGAAAACTCAGTTCAGTTGTTAGTTGAAAGTTTATTTTAGATTTAACAATTTTAAAGTGCACATGAAATTCTCAAGTGTTTTCATAACAGATTACTCCACTCAAGATATTGCAGTGATTTCTGCTTTCTCTTCTGATCCAAAAATAGTCCCCAGACAAAGTCTATTAAAGACTGCTTCTCTTCGTACCTTTTATAACCCATCTGCAATATTAATGCTAATGAAAAAGGTTTCCAGTCTAGTAAGGATTACCATGATTAACATTAGAAACACATTTAAATGAAGTTTTCTAATAATATCCATTGTCTATAGTTCAAAAGACTATCAACATGGAATTATTACAAGTGTATCTATATATACACATTTAGAGCATGTACTTTTACATTTCATTGAAAATAATTTGACATGTTAACTTAATCTCATGTCCTTAACACAATAATGATAATTATCAGTTCATGCAAGATAAGAAAGATTTGATTTTTTAGGTAACAAGATTTTCTGATTTCTATTTGCTTTAAAAAATGGCATTTTCAGTTTATGTTGTACAAGAATCTAGATGATGGTAACCAAGGTGAAGACTGCAGAATCACATTTCAGAGTGGAATGGGAAAACTTAAAAACAATTTCCAGCTAATTTGAAGATTAGAAACACTAATGATTTGTCCATAATTAGCTAAACCTACTTAATTTTATAATTTCCACACTTCTCAGAAGACCCAGTTAGGCCTGGTCATGAAAAAAAAAAAGGAAACTATTTACTCTGGAAACCTTGGCTTATTGCATTTTCTTACATTACTGAATGCTGGCTGGGCTTCCTTTCTTCACTTAGTTTTTAGTGGTTTGTTTCTTAAGCATTTCCATGTTTGGTAGCTTGTTTTCTTTTATGCTTGCTGCAAGAAGAAATTCTTCCCAGAATGCCAAAAAAATTAATATGAACAACTCAGTTTTCTGAAGATGTCTTCTATACAAAGGAGGAAAAACTAGAGGAATCTCTTTACAGGAGCTGCAGGTGCAGGACGAGTAGGAATAAAGTTTCCCTGAGATGATACTTTTGGTTGTGGTGGAGGTGGCCTGTGGAAAGAAGGGATAGGTAATCATTTATCCACATCTGGAGTACTATAAAATGGAAATAAAACAAGGTATTACATAACTAGAATCTCCCTATAAATACTAATCTATTGGGTCTTTGCCAAGAAATTGCTTCATAGATGTGACCACTTCATAAGAATTTGAGGAGGCTATTTTGTCAACCACATTCCTTTAAATGGGGTCCAAGCAAGGGTGTGCTGGCAAATGTTTAATAATCAGCTCTCAGAGATGGAGGGGGGGGCAGGGCAGGGGAAGAGAAGTATACACATCATCCTTTTAAGTTTAATCTGCATTATTCATATTTTCTCTATCACTTTCTTAAGTCTAAACAATCAACATACCAAACAATAAACCAAGCCCTGATTTTCTAGGCATAAAAGCTCATACTAAAAATTTAACTGTCACCTCTTGAGAGCCAATGCACGCTGGTTTCAGCATATGCCTGGGTCTACAACCCACTCCACACTAGCCACTAGTGCTATTTTTACTGAAAACAGAAGGCAAAACTAAAAAGCAAAAGTATGTAAACAGCAAAAGGAATGACAAAAATCAATTAGGCAAAATCTTTTCTTTGGTATAATTTTAAAATTTCATGTTATGAGGAATAATGCTTCTACACATTTTAATAATATCATAAGAGTAAATAAAACAATGTATACGATACCTGAAAACAAGAAGCTACTGTACAAATGTGAAGTGAGATGATTATATAATAACCTGCGAAACACTTCTATGGATGAAATTAAGCTGAAAAACAATTTCCAGTCTGAAATAAGACTGTGGATGAGTTTCAGACTTAGTTACTAATTTAGGTACAATCATCTCATGTTCTTCATGGCACTCCATAGTCTCATATATCCACAAAGTGTGCCATCTTATCCTATATATCCTGGCTGCCATAACTACCCATTTTCCTACCATAGTTAGCCTCTTGGTCTTATTCTCAATGTCTAGTATGAGATGTAATGGCCATTAGATGTGGCAATTAAAAATATTGGGGGGGGGGGGCAGCTAGGTGGCGCAGTGGATAGAGCATCAGCCCTGGAGTCAGGAGGACCTGAGTTCAAATGTGACCTCAGATGCACAACACTCACTAGCTGTGTGACCCTGGGTAAGTCACTTAACACCATTGCCTAGCCTCCCAAAAAAAATAATAATTTTTTTTTACTTGACCATACCCATATATTTCTAACATCGGTTTTTTTCTTTTATTCTCAATGGGGGTGGAGGAAGAGAAGGAAGATTGTTGATGATTTTTTAAAAATTAATTTAAAAAAAAGAAAAGATATAATATTTCCAACCCTACCCTTTTGCAGATACAGGAGGACTACATGTGTAGTACACTGCATATATTTTTTAGACTTCTTTAATGCACTGGTTAGTTATGCTAATTCTTATCCTCTTCTTTTCTTGTTTCAAAATAGTATAATTATATCATATAGAAAATTATATATTATTGTATAATATAATAATAATATCCTGGTAATATATATTACTATACAAATTCTATATTAATTATATGAGATGGCTCTCAGAGGAGACAGGGGTAGGATACTGGGAAGTTATAGTTTAAAAAAAAGACATCAACAAGAAACAGTTTTTTTTTAAATCACTGATAACTTTGGAGAGAGCAGTTTCACTTAATTATGAAGTCAGAAGCCAGAGTGCAGAGAGTTTAATAAGAGAAGAGAAAGTGGGAGCATGGATTGTAAACAGCTTTCCCAAAGAGTTTATTTAGTCAAAGAGAAAGACAGAAAGCAAGAGGAGATGATAACTAGCAGAGACAGTCACATCAGATGAGGGTTTTCAAGGAAGGGAGCAATATAGAAACTATTTTTTCTTTGTGGTGAGCTAATTGGAGAGGGCAGCTAGGTGGCACAGTGGATAGAGTACTGGGCTTGAAATCAGGAACATTCATCTTCCTGAGTCCAAATCATGCTTCAGATACATCCTAGCTGTGTGACTCTGGGCAAGTCACTTAACCCAGTTTGCTTCAGTTTCCTCATCTGTAAAATGAGCCGGAGAAGGAAATGGCAAACCACTCCAGTAGCTTTGCCAAGAAAATGCCAAATGGGGGTCGTGAAGAGTAGGTCTTGACTAAATAACAACAACAACTGGAGAAGGACAGCTAGGTGGTACAGTGGATAGAGCACCAAGCCTAGAGTCAGGATGATATGAGTTCAAATCTGACCTTAGACACTTACTAGCTGCATGACCCTGGGCAACTCACTTAACCGCTATTTGCCTCACTTCCTCAGCTGTAAAATGAGAACAAGAAACTAGAGAAGGAAATGAGAAACCACTCCATGGACAATAAACCACCATGGACAAAATCCATGGAGTCACACAGAGTCAGACACAACTGAATGACTAAACAATAACAACTGGAGGAAGAATTTACCAATATTTATGCTCACCCACTCCTCCCCAAAAAAGAGAGCTACTAATGCAGTTTTTTAAAGAGCAGAACAGTAGGAAGTACAGACAAACAAGGGTTTAGAAAGTTACTTGCCAAATTTATTATATACCGTAAAGAAAAAGAAAGTGGTATGAAATAGAGATTCATGGTTTCAAAGAAGGTTTGGTTGGGTTTTTTTTTTTGCATTCTGCTACGTGTATGTGTGTTCTTTTTTGGTATTTATGCTTAGAATAAAACATTTTTAAAGAAATGAAACAAAAATTAATTTTATCAACAACAACAATAGCTGGTATTTATATGCATAGGTCTCAAAGTGGGCAATACCATCCCCTAGGGGGTGATGGAACAATGGGGGGGCTGGTAGTAGCCTTGGGTGCAATTGGGAGGGCGTTGAATAAAAAAGGGGGCAGGGGAGTTGGAAGCATAAGGAAAGAAAAAAAGAACAAAATTTTGAAAAACCATTCATACATGTTTCATCTGTTGTGTAACAGAGTCAAAGTCAGAGTGCTTACATTATTTTCCAAATTAAACACATAAAATGCAAGTTATAACCAATCAGGGGTCAAGTCTACCGACAGATCTTAACGAGCAAATGCTGGCAGGCAAGCGTGCTGTGCATTGTTGGGAAGTCCAAAATGAGCAATATGTGTAATGGCTTGTTCATGATATAATACTACATGGTTACATAATGCAATATTGCACTGTCAAAAGTTCAATGCAGGAAAACCCACAAATTTACAATAAATTATTAAATTTAAGATGCATCATTTTAAAAATACATATACATATAGTTTCTGAAATGATGCAAATTTCCAAAAAACCGTTAAAGGTTAAAGAAAGTAGATTTCCTGGGGGGCAGGGCTTAATAAATTTTTTTTAAAGGGGGCAGTAGGCCAGGTAAGTTTGGGAACTCCTGATACAGTGCTTTAAGGTTTTCAAAGTGATTTACAAATATTGAGCCTTACAACAGCCTCTAAGCACAAAATCTCAATATCATCTTTATGCTTCTTCACATCAAATTCAGGATACTGACAGTCCAGAAATGAAATCTTTTCCTTTTATTCAGTTCTTCCCAACTTCTTCTCACAGTTCTTTTAAGGTATTGTTCCAAACCTTTTCAGTTCTCTTCATTTTCTACCCAAATGAGGCTCCACCCTCCAAATAAGAATTGCAGAGAACATACATGAGAGAAGCTGCAACCGTTAGTTTTAAATGTCTTTGGGCTCATTCATTCTGCTCACAACTGTCCCTTCTACTCTACCCTTCCACTCTCCACCTCTTGCTCCAAGACAGAGATAGGAACTGGACCTATGATTTCATTGGTACAGGCAGAGAATTTCTGAATGAGAAAACTCACTTTACCAAAGCAGACAAGCATCTTTTCTGCAGCTTAATAGACACTGTGCTGAATAATGACTTAGAAAACCACAAATTAACATTATCTAAGTGGGGTAGCTAGGTGGCACAGTGGATAAAAGCATTAGGCCTGGAGTCAGAAACACCAGACTTCAAAGCTGACCTCAGATACTTGGTAGCTGTGTGACCCTGGCAAGACACTTAACCCCTGCCTACACAGAACTGGAGAAGGAAACGGCAAAGCACTCCCAGTATCTTTGCCATTGGACGTCCATTTCCCTATGGACAACTAGTTCAAAGGATCAAAAAGAGTCATACGTGACTGAATGACAATAATGTTGTTGTATGTTTTTATTTATTTTCTTCAACATTTCCCAATTATATTTTAATCAGGCTGCATTTAACATCTCTCGCCTATATCAGTAAGGTTTTAAATGATTTCCCAGGGTCATATTGCCAGTATGTGTAAGAAGTAAGACTTGAACCAAAGTCTTTAGTTCTCTATCCACTATACCAATTTGTCTCTAAGAACTATAATCAAATCAACCCCGCCACTGTGCCAAATCAATCCTTCACTCTTTACCCCTCAGTAATCAATAATTAGGTTATCAGTAATTCATGCCGTTGGAAAGGGCACACCAGTGGACTGCCCTACATTTTCACACATCATCTTTGTGTCTTCCCAGATCAAAACATCCTTGCCTATTCACCACTGCTCTATATGTATTAGAATTCAATGTGACCTGAGACAACAGCTGTATGATGCAGGATAAGTTTGTCTCAGTTTCCTCATTTGTAAAAAAGGAGATAATAATCTTGCCTACCTCTCAGGGCTGTCATGAGAACAAAATTAAATAATATTTGTAAAGCACTGTTATATATAAATGGTGGCTATTATTAATTATTATTATCTTCATCTTTTAGAATGTAAGCTCTTAGGGCTACAAAAATGTGCATACCCTTTGATCCAGCAATAGCACTTCTAGGGCTATATCCCAAAGAGATCAAACAAATGGGAAAAGGACCCACATGTACAAAAATATTCATAGCAGCTCTTTTTGTGGTGGCAAAGAATTGGAAATTGAAAGGATGCCCATCAATTGGGGAATGGCTGAGCAAGTTGTGGCATATGATGTAATAGAATACTATTGTGCTATAAGAAATGATGAACATGCTGACTTCAGAAAAACCTGGAAAGACTTATATGGTCTGATACTGAGTGAAGTGAGAAGAACCAAGAGGACTCTGTACACAATAAGAGCTACGCTATGCAATGACTAAGACTGTTAAACTGAACCCTTCTCAGCATTACAAGGATCTAAGACATCTCCAGAGGCCTTGGGATGGAAAATGCTGTCCACATCCAAAGAAAGAACTATGGAAGTCCAATCTCTATCATTTATTTTTACCTTCTGTTGAGTTTTGTTTCATCTTTCTGATGGTTCCTCGTATTGGTTTTAATTTTTACTTACAACTTCACTAATGTGAAAATATGTTTAATGGGTGTGTAAATGTAAAGCCTATGTCAGATTGTGTGCCGTCTTGGGGAGGGTGGGGGGGAGGAAAAGGGAGAAAAATTTTCCACTCAAAAGCATATGGAAAAAAAACATAAAAAAATAAAAATAAAAATAAAATTTTTAAAAGAATGTAAGCTCTTTGAGGTCAGGGACTATTCTCTATTTTGTATTTCTATCATCATTGCTTAGCATAAAGTTAAGTGCTAAATAAATGATTCTTCTTTCATTCGTTCAATCTTTAGAGTAGCTCTTGGACTTGTCATTCTGTATTGATACCCACACCTTCTTTCAGGTCCTCATTACACCTCTTGCATGGACTACTGATCCTGTTTTCTTGGCTTATAATTTTTTCCAACACCTTATACACTGCTGCCATCTCCACCTTCCTAAAAGTTTTACTCTAATAATTCCACTCCTCAATCCCTCTTAAACAAAAAATCTTTCAGAGTCCACATTGCTTTCTTAATGAAGTCCAAATTCCCAAACCTTGGGTTCAAAGACCTCTACAATTTGGCTAAAACCTAACTTTCCAAATTCATCTCCTCCTCCTCTGCTTCCCATACTTTACATTTAAGCTAAACTGAACTACTTTCTGTGCAAGGAATATCATGTTCATTTTCTAGCCTACATCCCTTCAATCTCTCCTTCTTTATCCCTACTCTAGCTCAGCCTATGCAATCTTCATGAAATTTAGAACTGGAAAGGTTCCTTAGAAGCCATCCAACTCCAAATTCTCATTTTACAGAGCAAAAAATTGAGGCACAGAAATAAAGTGACTTGATGAAAGTCACACATCATCAGTTACAATTTGAACAAGTCCTTTTGCTCTAAACCTGGTTCTTTCTCCTCTCCCATGCTGCTTCTCAGCCCAGTCAACCTGCCACCTTCCTGATGAAGCTTTCCCTGACCTCTAGATCTGAAGACTCTCTACTATGCATATTCCTTGTATTTAATACCTCTTACTTCCTCTTCTAGAATGTAAGCTACTCAAGGACATATACTGTGCTTTATTTTACATTTGAGGAAACTGAGGCTGAGAGAGGCTGAGTAATGTGCCCGTGGGTCATACAGTTAGTATCTAAGAAGGGATTTAAATTCAGGTTTTTCTGGTTCAAAGTCCAACAATTCTTAACCTACTGTGTCACCTAGCTGCCATGAATAAATGAATTACTGATAAATGAAGAACTTGATTACTGAAGGATAAAGAGTAAAGGAGAGACTTTACTCCCATCTGATTTTAGTCACTTTATGTAACATCATTAGTTGACTGTTTTTTGTTTTGTTTCCTTAAAATTTTAATGTTAACTGTGCTCCAAAACAAGTATAATTACACAAGTTTTCTTGAAGTCTTTTTTGAAAAAAAAAATGTTCAACCTAATTTCTAGCATTATTTAATTAAATTCCCCATTCTTTCCAGTTCTAGAACCAAACTCACATCAGTACTGATGTGGAAAGATGTGAGTAATCTCATTTTGTACCTTGATGGGTATTGCTGAGGCTGCTTGGCTGCATAAGTTGGTACTGGAAACCTGTTTGCATAAACAGCCTAAGGAAACAAAAAGAGTAAGTCAGTATCACTAAGTACTCATAAATAGCCTCTAAATACAGTTTAGTATTTCTCCCTCTGAAGAAATCCAAAACATTTAACAACCTACATACATAATGGCTGCTTTAAAATATGACATTTTTAAAAGTCTGCTTACAGAGTATGTCTTTACTATTAAACGAAAGATACTTAATTCTTATGACATCACAAACATTAATTATGATTTATTTTCCTTGATGTGCGCAAGACATACTCAGGTGACTGTGATGAGCCCTACAGAGAGTCTTAGCTAGAAAACAGATGTTAACAGGGAGCTTTCAGTCTAGGACATAAGGAAAGGGAATAAGCATTTATATAACACCTATTATGTGTAAGGCACTGTGTTAAGTAGTTTACAAATATTATCTCATTGATAAATTGAAAGACTATCTCATTAGAAGATAAGGTACTAATCACATATAGCCATAAAAAACAGTATTATATTTGAAAAGCAAGTACCAAAGAAGTATAAAATGTTAAGTATGAGAAAAAAGTTCTTTCAGGCTTATAATTCTTTTATACACACAAAAAAACCTTAAATCAAAATGGGTACACAACTTAGATATAAAGGCTGATACTATAAGCAAACTGAGAGAGCAGGGAATAGTTTACTTGTCAGATTTATGAAGAACAGAAGAATTTACAACCAAACAAGAGAGAGACAACATCATGAAATGCAAAATGGATAATTTTGATTACATTAAATTGAAAAGTCTCTGATAAAAGCCTTATTTTTCAAATCTATAGAGAATCGAGTCAAACACATAAGAATAGGGGCAAGTAGGTGGCGCAGTGGATAGAGCACCAGCCCTGGAGTCCAGAGGACCTGAGTTCAAATCCAGCCTCAGACACGTAACACTTACTAACTGTGTGGCTCTGGGCAAGTCACTTAACCCCAATTGCCTCACCAAAAAATAAATAAATAAATTATGAGAACACAAGCCATTCCCCAATTGATAAATGGTCAAAGGACATGAACAGGCAGTTTTCAGATGAAGAAATTAAAATTACCTATAGTCATAGGAACAAATCCTCTAAATCACTACTGATTAGAGAAATGCATATCAAAACAACTCTGAGGTCTCAACATCACAATTATCAGATGGCCTAACATGACAAAACAGGACAATGATTAATGTTGGAGAAGATGTGGGAAAACTGGAACACTAATGCATTGTTGGTGGAGTTGTGAACTGATCCAACCATTCTGGGGAGCAATTTGGAACTATGCTCAAAGGGCTACAACCCAGTTCACTTGTGCAAGATGTGATCGACTTGATGGATATGATACTAATGGACTAAGTCAACATCCCAATTAAATGCCATGATTTTAGCAACATGTACTCTTCCTCCACTGTGTTTTTCTTGAGTAGAGAATCTCTTTGAAGTGGCCAACGAGTCTCAGTGAAGAGGTCCTGTAATATGCTGGCGCATAATGCAATCAATATTGTATCATTTCCCAAAAAAAATCCCAACTGGAGGACCTTACTATATATAGGGAATATCGCTTTTATTTAGGCTCCACACAAGACATCTTCTGTGACAATGTTGTAATGGTTTTATACATTCCTTGATTCTGATAATCTATTTATTTGACCATTCCTTTTTAGTTTCCTCTGCTAAATCATAATTGATATTCTGTTCCCTAAAAGTGGATGTTCCCCAAGGCTCTGTTCTAGACCCCAGGTTCTTTTCTCTATATATACTGTCTCTCAAAGACATCATTAGCTTTCTTGGATTCAAATAATAACTCTGTGCATGATTTTTAAGGGATCCAGGATATCCTATAGGCATCTCAAGAAACATGGTATAATAAACATGGTTCTGGAGTTAGAAGACCCAGATTCAAATCCCACTTCTAACAGTTAATACCTATGACAACAGCAAAATCACTTAAACTGCCTGGGCCTTAGTTTCTTCAACTATAAAATGAAAGGATTGGGTAAGATAGCTTTTGATGTCACTTCCAGCTTCACATCTATGATACTACATGAAAAAATAGCTACAAAAGAAAACTAGTCTGGAGTTGGAGTGAAGGATGGATTGCAGGAAGGAAAGAGTAGAGATGGAAAAAGTCAGGAGTCAGCTAGCAACTGGGGCCTGCACTAGTGGTTATAAGGTAGGAAATAAAGATCACAACAGATTCAAGATACTACACAGAGGCAAACAATAAGATTTGTTAACTGACTGGATAGGAGAGCTGAGGAAGTGGGAAAAGATAAATACCAAAGTTTCAAACATGGGATACTGAGTGAACATCACTGACAGAAATAGTCAAGTTAAATACTAATGCCAAGGTAGTAGGTGCCCCTTGAAGTAAAGCTTGACTATCTCTGTGACGTGGAGGCAAAAGGGTGCAAAAAAGGGTAGTCTATCTACATCCTTAGAGTGCTGATAAAACCTTGAAGGGCTTGCTGACTCATTAGGTGTACTTCTACTATAGCTCTGAAAATCAAGGCGATGCCTCCACATTCACCGTAGAGCATACTGGACTGGCATTTTAAAGCACATATTTAGGAAATAGTCCCTGGCAGCATTTAACTTGCTTCAAAATGACAAAAAAGGACACTTTTAAAAGGTATTTTTAACTGTTACTTCTCACTATGCACAAAGCATCAGAAACACTAGAACAGTAGGTCACCATAATTTCACTCATTTGTTGAAACAAGTGTAAAGTAGGCTTTTAAAACATATCCAGAAAACTCTTTCACAAGGGACAAGCTGTTCTGGGTTAAAAGGATTACTTGATAGGAGTGTGGAGCAAGACAAAAAAAAAAAAGGCAAAAACTTTATTCTTAACTATAGTCTCACTGATACTTTCTTTTAAAGGTACAAAAATCACACAATTTCCTCCAGACCACCTTCCTGTCATATGAGTACTACATTGGTCATTCAGTTAAAAAAACCCAAAAAACTCAAAGGTGATCTTTTACTTCTAACTTCACACTTAATTGCCACTGGCCAAGACCTTAAAAATATGAATATTTATAACACAAAACAATTTTTATAACCCAAATACCCACAACAAGAAATACGAAAACAAAAATTAAACTTACAGCACCTCTGGGGCTATTTACCGGAGGGGCATTTCGAGAGGCATTCAATGGTTGTCTAGTAACATTTGTTTGATTTCTTCCATCTGATCTGGAAAGATAGAATCATGTTTATAGTTAAATTAAAATGAAAATTTTTCTGTACTGACTCCTAACAAAAATACTTATGTGTGATATTTCCTTTAATATACTGTTAGAGAAGGATGGCCAATTGACAACAAATCATATTCTTTACCAAATGGTACATATTATAAGTACATTGCTGTGTAAACATATCTTTTTCTGGTCCCCTTTACCACCTCCTCCCCTTCTAATCAGGGTAGTAAGTTTATAAGTAGTCAGTATAAGTAACAATGGCAGGAAGGTAGAACGTGAAGAGGACAGGAATGCACAAGTCATTTTCAGACTGCCCCAAAGATCAAAGAAGCGTGATTTAGAAACACCACATTCTGAGACTAGGAGCTAAGTTATATCAAGAGAAGCCATTTAAGTCTTGCTATCAGGGCCTTTTGGTCTTAGGAGATGTAAATTTCAGGTAAGTACCAGATACCGGCAGTTAAGACAAGTAGAACAAAAAATACTTTGAGACAATGTGAATATGTTAATGAACTAATCCCAGGATAGCGCAGATAAAATTTAAGTCTACCTCCCACCAAAAGCTTATAAAAATGAGACCCCAAACACCTGCCTCCCCGCCAAGCACTCTTCCATTTCCTATGGGTCCATGCTGCCCAAGAGCTTCCAATTCTAAGCCATGGTTATGTGAGTGATCCTCTGTGGCTCTCCCCCCGTTACAATTCTGTTCCCCACACTGCCTGCCTTCACTGCCCCATCCCCACCACCCCGCCATGTCTGCCTCTGCATCTCCTCATCTACGCTTTTATCACTTGTCTCTGTACTTTATGTGCTGACTGCCGTCACATCTTCTGTTCCTTATTAAAGTATAATTGGTGCCATCATGACCTTTCCCAGTGAATACCCAAAGAACCTGGTGTGCCAGTCCCCTATTTCATAATACCATGAGTTAATCAGCAACTCAATCACAATTGACTTTCAAAGCAGACAGTAAAAGGTCCACTTGTCTCACATTCCAAGACATATGCCAGATAACTGATGAGAAAATTACCTCGTGAATGATAGAGTATAATACTTTATACAGTATGAAAGGCACACTAATTCAATAACAAACATTTCAAGGAATATGGCATGGTGAAAAAGTGCTGCACTTGGAATTAGGAAAGATCTGGGTTCGATGACTAGCTCTGAAATTACAAACTATATGACCTTTGTTAACAAGTGTTAACACTGAGGCAGGCAGCCTCAGTTCATCTGTAAAATGGGGTTGATAATTGCACTTCATGGAGAAAGTGCTTGATAAACCTTAAAGCACTATATATTCTCTTTAACTAGAATATGCTCTATGTTTCTGTCTTTTCACTGTGCTCTCATCTTGTGGGATTACTCCCTTGCTCTTTAAGTCTTAATCTTTACTGTTAGATCTCTTCTATTTTTTCTTATTTTGCTTAAAGAAATGAATAAATTCCCTTATTCTGTCCCTAGCTTCTAAAATTGTACCGGAAACCCAAAAGAGAAAACCAAAAAATCTATGTCACTGGTGGGTGAGGGAAAGGCTAACTAAGTTTATTCCTCAGCATGGTATAAACAAGAGTAACAACAAAACAAAAACAAAAACCTACAACCATTTTACTCGGCCAAGTAGCAACCTAAACTCTTTGATAATCACCTAGGAAAAAAACTCATAAGATTTTTATAGAATGTTCATAGGAAGCAGGCAGAACCCAAGATGGTGGAATAGAAAGAAGCACTATAGACTGGCTTTCTCCACAGCTACTCCAACAAAATCTAAAGAGAAATCCAAACCAAGCAGGTAAGAGACAAGATCAGGAATTGTGTAATACAGGGGGACTGGAACTATGGATTCAGTGCCTCAGAGCCAGGCAAGAAACTGTCAGTTTGTCCAGAGCAGAATGCTAGAAAAATGAGAAAAGGAAAAAAACAAAGAACTATTATGATGCCAGGTAATACCCAAGACAAAAACCCAGAAAAGAATTCCAAAATATTTACAAACAAAAACACAGCTTGCCCACAAGATAATTAAGAATTTATAGAAGAAATGATGCAAAAGTTTAGGGAAAAAAAGGTTTTAAATAACATAAATGAAATGAGAGCAACAGAGGAAAGAAATGGAAAAATAAATGAGAGCTATAAAGTAGACATAGAAAGATAATTCGTAGTTTAGCACAAAAAGTACAAAACTTTATATAAATAACATACTCTTTGAAAATTAGAATGAAGGGGCAGCTACATGGCACAGTGGATAGAGTATTGGCCCTGGATTCAGAAGGACCTGAGTTTAAATCTGGCCTCACATACATAACACTCACTAGCTGTGTGACTTTGGGCAAGTCACTTAACCCAAATTGCCTCACAAAAGAAAAAAAAATTAGAATGAATAAAAATGTAATGATTCAACGAGACAGCAGGAAATATTAAAACAAAGTTAAGAATGAAAAAAAAAAAGAAAATGTAAGGTATCTCACATAAAAAGAAACTGAGTTGGAAAAAACAGGCCAAGGAGAGACAATCTAAGAATTATCAGACTCTCCTAAAACTGATCAGAAAAGAAGCCTGGATACCATATTTCAGAAAATTATACATGAAATCTACCTATAATCTTAGAGTCAAAGGGCAAAGTGAAAAAAAAATAAAGACTCTACTGGTCACCTCCTGAAAGAAACCTCAAAATAAAAACTACCAGGAACATCATCAGCAAAATTCAGAGCTCCTTGGTAATACTTGGTATATGAATGTAATGAATACTACTGTTCAGTAAGAAATGATGAGCAGGGGCAGCTAAGTGGTGTAGTAGATAGAGCACCGGCCCTGGAGTCAGGAGGCCCTGAGTTCAAATCTGGCCTCAGACACACAGCACTCACTAGCTATGTGACCCTGCACAAAGTCACTTAACCCCAACTGCCCTCACAAAAAAAAAAAGAAAAAAGAAAAAAAAAAGATGATGAGCAGGCAGACTTCAAAAAAACTTGAAAAGACTTACATGAACTGATGCAGAGTGAAATGAGCAGAACCAGGAGAACATCATACACAGTAACAGCTACATTATGGGATGACTGACTTTGACAGAGTTGGCTCTTCACAGCAACATAAGGATCTAAGACAACTCCAAAAGATTTATGATGGAAATTGCTATGCACACCCAGAGAAAGAAATATGGAATCTGAATGCGGATGGAAGCACACTATTTGCTCTCTTTTTCCTTTGTTGTTTTATTACTTCATTCTCATGGTTCCTCCTATTAGTTCAAACTGTTCCTTACATCATAACTAATGGGAAAATATGCTTAACATGAAGGTACATGTAGAGCCTATATTGCACTGTATGCCGTCTTGGGGTGGGGGATGGGGGGTGAGGGGGCAGAGGGAGAAAAAGTGGAAGGGGCAGAAAATTTAAAACTCAAAATCTCATGGAAGTGAATGTTGAAAACTAAAAATAAACAAATTAAATTTAAAAAATTCAGAGCTCCTAGATTCAATAAAAAAAAACACCACAAAGCAACCAGAATGGAAGAGTTCAAGGATCAAGGAACCATGGGTAAGACCCCATATAAGATTTAGCAGCTACCCCTATAAAGGAGCAGAGAGCATGGAAGAAGATATTCTAAAAGACAAAAGATACAGGCTTATAACTAAGAACAATTTACCCAGCAAAACTGAGCATAATTCTACAGTAGGAAAATGGACTTTAATGAAATAGAAGGATTCACGATGAAAAGGCTGTAGCTGAGTAAAAAACTCTGAAATTCAAACATGGGAGTATACAGAATGTAAATATGAGAGAGCAGTTAGGAAAAGACATTATAAGGATGAGATATTTGTATTCTAATGAAGGAGAAGAAGGATAATTCAAGTACTCCCTAAGAGCCATAATGTTATCAGAGGTTACAGAAAATTAAATAAGACAGGGTCTGAGAGTGATTTTTGTTGTTTTAATGATTTTAAAAAGAATAAAGGGAAAAGAAAAAAAGAGAGAATAGAAAAAAGGATAGAGAGAATATTTTTTAAAGAAAACCAGGGAAGAAAAAGGAAGGAATGGAAGGGGATTATCTCAAATAACCAGGGACACAAGTACCCAAAAATGCCAACAAAGGAGTGAAGGGGGCTGGGCATCACACGAACCTCACTTTCATCTGAATTGATTAAAGTAGAACACACACAAGTATACATAAAGGAAACAGAGAGAAGCAAAAGGAAGAAATTAAAGGAAAGGTAAAAGCAGGGAGGAATAAGTCACAGTCATAACAAATTCTAAAATCAGAGGGTAGATAGTGAAAAAAGGTTTAAAAGGAAAGAAATGAAAGTTAAGAACCTGTGACTACTATCTGGGTAGGGGAAAAGGAGAAGCTAAGGGGTGCTGAAGCTGTCTGCATTAAGCAGAGAGCACTGGTGCTGAGCAGAGTCCTGTTCTACACCCCTCTTTTGTCAAAGAAGGGATAGAGAGCAAGGTGAAGAAGACATGTAAGAAAACAGGGTGGAGAGAAATGCATAAAATTAAAGCTTTTGCACAAACAAATCTAATATAACTAAGATTAGAAGGGAGACAGTTAACTTGGAAAAAATTTTTATAGTAAATTTTTCTGATAAAGATCTCATTTCCAACATATATATATAAGGAACTGACTGAAATTTATTTCAATTTATAAGAAAAAGAATAATTCTCCAATTAACAAATGGTCAAAGGATATGAATAATCAGTTCTCAAGGGAAGAAAGTCAAGCTCTCTAGTCATGAAAAAATACTCCACAATGCTTACAATTTAAGAAATGCACATTAAATTAATTCTGAGGTGCCACCCCATAACATTTTCTCAGGAAAATGACAAATGTTAGAGCTTCAGAAAAACGGGCACACTGATGCACTGTTTGGAGCTATAAATTGGTTAGAACCACTACAGAAAGCACTTTGGAACCATGTGTAAAAAGACATTCAACTGTGCATACAATACCCTTACTAGGCTTAAACCCAAGAGTTCAAAGACAGAGGAAAAATCCCAAATGCACAAAAATATTTATGCCACTTCATTTTTGTAGTGGCAAAAAACCTAAGGGGATGCCCATCAATTGGGGAATGGTTGGACAAACTATTAATATAATGGAATATTACTACACTAAGAAATGAAGACACAGATTCAGAAATATCAGGGAATACTTGTATGAACTGACAGAGTGAGGTGAACTATAACAGAGAACTAATTACACAATGAACACATTTTGCAGGAAAACAACTTTAAAACACTTAAGAACTCTGATGCACTGACCAATCACTAATCAAGAAGACATATAAAAAATCACATCTTCCATCACTTGGGAGAGAGGTGAAGGACTGTAGGTGCCAAACACAGTGTGTGAGTTGGTTTTGGTTGATACTGACTTGTTATCAGAGTAGACTTTAATTTGGGGAAAGGAGACGCAGGTCAGGGTAAGCAGAAAAAATGATGCAAAAAAAGGAAAAAAAGAAAGGAGAGTACATTGATGAAATATTAAGAAAGCAGAGAAGAGATCAGAAGTTAATTAGGGGAACAGACAATTAGGGAAATGTTGGTACTATCATGCTAATATAAACTTTTAAAAAACAAGCTATATATGAGAGATGTAGATTTATACACAATGCTTTTTTCTCTGCTTTGCATATGAAAATATACATGTTTGCCCATTTTTCTTAAGTTCATAATAAAAATAAAAATTTTAAAAGAAAAAAAAGTAAGAGCTATTATGATGAAATATACTGAGTGTGGTGGCCTTCAGAGGATTTCACAGACCAATTTTCAGTGACACACAATCTAGGCACCATACCCCCCTCATTCCTAGGACTTTATTTTGACTGACTCTTCTGTTTCAACCCCACCCACCTAATGAAAAGGTGAGATATTCAACACTATCCTTCAATACTTGCCAGCATTAGTAGAAGAAACTTGGGACAAAACGTGACTCAACTTAAAAAAAAATGCTGACCATTTCTCTGAAGAACCACTTCTCCAGCTTAACAAATAACCCTCTAATCATAAGTGTCCCTTAATGTTCTGTCCTGGGCCCTTCTCTTCTCTACTTCTCTACTACTTCATTTGGTAATATCATTAGCTCCCACAGATTTAATTACTACCTCTATGCTGATGACTCTCAAATCTACCTATCTTGCCCAGACCTCTCTGCTAACCTCCAATTTGGCATTACCAACTGCCTTTCAGACATCTCCAACTGGATGTCCAGTAGACATCTTAAATGAAACACGGCAAAAACAGAACTCATTATCTTTTCCCCTAGATCCTACTCTATTCTTATCTTCCCTCTTACTGTAGAGGGCAACATCATCATCCTAGTCCCTCAGGCTCACAACTAGAAGTCATGCTTGACTCCTCATTATCTCTCACCATTTCCCCTCCCCCATATCCAGTCTGTTGCCTGGCAATTTCACCTTTGCAACACCTCTTCTATATATGCCCCTACTCTCTGACAATGCAACCACTCTGGTTCGGGCCTGTGTCACCTCATACCTGGACTACTGCAATAGCCTGTAGGGGGGTCAGCCTGCTCAAATCTCCCCACTCCAACCTACATTCCATTCAGCTACAAAAGTGATTTTCCTAAAGCATGGGTCTGACAATATCATCTCCCTATTCAATAAACTCCCTGTTGCCTCCAGAATCAAATACAGAATGCTCTCTTTGGCATTCAAAGCCCTTAATAACCTAGCCCACTCTGACCTTTCCAGTCGCTGTCATCTTCCTTTTTTAAAAAATTATTTTTAGTTTTCAACATTCACTTCCACAAGATTTTGAGTGCCAAATTTTCCTCCCCATTGTGTCTCTCCCCACACCCCAAGATGGAATGCATTCTGAATACCCCTTCCCCTAATCTGCCCTCCCTTCTATCTTCCCACCCCCTTCTCCTATCCCCTTCCCCTTCAATTTTCCTGTAGGCCAGGGCAGATTTCTATACCCCATTCCCTGTATATCTTATTTCCCAGTTGTATGTGAAAATAATTTTTTTTAACATTTGTTTTTAAAACTTTGGGTTCCAGATTTTCTCCCTTCCTCTCTCCCCATCCACCCTCACTGAGAAGGTAAACAACTCGATACAGTTTATACATGTGTAGTCATGCAAACAGAAAAAAGCATATTTCCCTTAATCCTATCCTGGCCCCCACTTATTCTATTCTCTCTTTTGTCCCTGTCCCTACTTAGAAGTGTTTGCTTCTGATTACCCCCTCCCCCAATCTACCCTCCCCTCTTGCTCTCTTGTCCCCTTACCCCTCTATTTTCCTGTAGGGTAAGATAGATTTACATACCCAATTGAGTGTGTATGTTATTTCCTCCTTAAGCCAAATATCATGAGAATAAGATTCACTCATTCCCTCTCATCTTCCCCCACTTCCTCTCCACTGTAAAAGCCTTTTCTTGTCTGTTTTATGTGATAATTTACCCCATTCTACCTATCCCTTTCTTCTTTTCTTTCACCCTTTAATTTTATTCTCCAGATACCACCTCTTCATCTTCAACTCACCCTGTGCCCTCTATCTATCTAAATATATACATACATACATGTAATTTTTTCCTTCCAACTACCCTAATACTGATAAAGGTTTCATGAGTTACAAATATCACCTTTCCATGAAGAATGTAAACAGTTTAACCTTAATAAGTCTCTCATGATTTCTCTTTCCTGTTTACTTCTTCATGCTTCTTTTGAGTCTTGTATTTGAAAAGTCAAATGTTCCATTTAGCTCCAGTCTTTTCATCAAGAATGCTTGAAAGTCCTCTATTTCACTGAATGTCCATTTTTTTCCCCTGAAGGATTATGCTCAGTTTTGCTGAGTAGGTGATTCTTGGTTGTAATCCTATCTCCTTTGACCTCTAGAATATTATATTCCAAGCCCTCTGATCCCTTAATGCAGAAGCTGCTAAATCTTGGGTTATTCTGACTGTGTTTCTACAACACTTGGGTTGTTTCTTTCTGGCTGCTTGCAATATTTTCTCCTTGACCTGGGAACTCTGGAATTTGGCTACAATATTCCTGGGAGTTTTCCTTTGGGAATCTCTTTCACAAGGTGATTGGTGGATTCTTTCAATTTCTATTTTGCCCTCTGGTTCTAAAATATATGGGCAGTTTTCCTTAATAATTTCTTGAAAGATGATGTCTAGACTCTTTTTTTTGATCATGGCTTTCAGGTAGTCCAATAATTTTTAAATTATCTCTCCTGGATCTATTTTCTAGGTCAGCTGTTTTTCCAATGAGATATTTCACATTCTCTTCTATTTTTTCATTCTTTTGGATTTGTTTTACACTGTCTTGATTTCTCATAAAGTCACTAGCTTCCAATTGCTCTATTCTAATTTTTTCTTTATTTTTTTCTTTTATTTTTTCTTTTTTTCATTTTTTCTTCCATATGCTTTTGAGTTGAAAATTTTTCTCCCTTTTCCTCCCCCCCACCCTCCCCAAGACGGCGCACAATCTGATATAGGCTTTACATTTACGTTCCTATTAAACATATTTTCACATTAGTGAAGTTGTAAGTAAAAAGTAAAACCAATAGGAAGAACCATCAGAAAGATGAAACAAAACTCAACAGAAGGTAAAACTAAGTGATAGCGATTCGACTTCCATAGTTCTTTCTTTGGATGTGGACAGCATTTTCCATCCCAAGTCCTCTGGAGAAGTCTTAGATTCTCGTAATGCTGAGAAGGGTTCAGTTTAACAATCTTAGTCATTGCATAACGTGGCTTATTGTGTACAAAGTCCTCTTGGTTCTGCTTACTTCACTCAGAATCAGACCATATAAGTCTTTCCAGGTTTTTCTGAAGTCAGCATGTTCATCATTTCTTATAGCACAACAGTATTCCATTACATTCATATACCACAACTTGCTCAGCCATTCCCCAATTGATGGGCATCCTCTCAATTTCCAATTCTTTGCCACCACAAAAAGAGCTGCTATGAATATTTTTGTACATGTGGGTCCTTTTCCTATTTGTTTGATCTCTTTGGGATATAGCCCTAGAAGTGCTATTGTTGGATCAAAGGGTATGCACATTTTTGTAGCCCTTTGGGCATAGTTCCAAATTGTTCTCCAAAATGGTTGGATCATTTCACAACTCCACCAACAATGTATTAGTGTTCCAATTTTCCCACATCTTCTCCAACATTTATCATTTTCCTGTTTTGTCATGTTGGCCAATCTGATAGGTGTGATGTGGTACCTCAGAGTTGTTTTGATTTGCATTTCTCTAATCAATAATGATTTAGAGCATTTTTTCATATGACTATAGATGGCTTTAATTTCTTCATCTGAGAACTGTCTGTTCATATCCTTTGACCATTTATCAATTGGGGAATGGCTTGTGTTCTTATAAATTTGTCTTAATTCTCTATATATTTTAGAAATGAGGCCTTTATCAGAGAGACTGGTTGTAAAAATTCTTTCCCAATTTTCTACCTTCCTTCTAATCTTAGTTGCATTGGCTTTGTTTGTGCAAAAACTTTTCAATTTAATGTAATCAAAATTATCCATTTTGCTTTTCATAATGTTCTCTATCTCCTGTTTGGTCATGAATTCTTCTGTTCTCCATAGATCTGATAGGTAAACTATTCCTTGTTCTCCCAGTTTACTTATGTATCAGCCTTTATATCTAAGTCATGAACCCATTTTGACTTTATTTTGGTATATGGTGTGAGATTTGGGTCTATGCCTAGTTTCTGCCATACTCTTTTCCAGTTTTCCCAGCAGTTTTTTTCAAAGAGTGGGTTCTTATCCCAGAAGCTGGGGTCTTTGGGTTTATCAAATAATAGATTACTATAGTCATTGACTACTGTGTCTTGCATATTTAACCTATTCCACTGATCCACCTCCCTATTTCTTAGCCAGTACCAAGCAGTTTTGATGATTGCTGCTTTATAATACAATTTAAGATCTGGAATTGCTAGGCCACCTTCCCCTGCATTTCTTTTCATTAGTTCCTTTGATATTCTGGACCTTTTGTTTTTCCAAATGAATCTTGTTATTATTTTTTCTAACTCTATAAAATAATTTTTGGTAGTTTGATTGGTATGGCACTGAATAAGTAAATTAGCTTAGGTAGGATTGTCATTTTTATTATATTAGCTCGGCCTACCCATGAGCAACTGATGTTTTTCCAATTATTTAGATCTGATTTTATTTGTGTGAAAAGTGTTTTGTAATTGTGTTCATAGAGTTCCTGGGTTTGTTTGGAGGTAGACTCCTAAATATTTTATAATGTCTACAGTAAGTTTAAATGGGATTTCTCTTTCTATCTCTTGCTGTTGGGCTTTGTTGGTAATATATAGAAATGCTGATGATTTATGTGGGTTTATTTTATAGCCTGCAACTTTGCTAAAGTTGTTTATTATTTCAAGTAGTTTTTTACTTGATTCTCTAGGATTCTCTAAGTATATCATCATGTCATCTGCAAAGAGTGATAGCTTTGTTTCTTCTTTGCCTATTCTAATGCCTTCAATTTCTTTCTTCTCTTATTGCTAAAGCTAATTTCCAGTACAATATTGAATAACAGTGGTGATAATGGACATCCTTGTTTCACCCCGATCTTATTGGAAATGCTTCTAGCCTGTCCCCATTACATATAATGCTTGCTGAAGGTTTTAGATATATGCTATTTATTATTTTAAGGAAGACTCCATTTATACCTATGCTTTCTAGTGTTTTTAATAGGAATGGGTGTTGTATTTTATCAAAAGCTTTTTCTGCATCTATTGAGATGATCATGTGGTTTCTGTTGGTTTTGTGTTGATATGCTCAATGATGCTGATAGTTTTCCTAATATTGAACCAACCCTGCATTCCTGGTATAAATCCTACCTGGTCATAGTGTATTATTCTTGTGATAAGTTGCTGCAATCTACTTGCTAGTATTTTGTTTAAAATTTTTGCATCTATATTCATTAGAGAAATTGGTCTATAATTTTCTTTCTCTATTTTGACTCTTCCTGGTTTAGGTATCAACACCATATTTGTATCATAAAAAGAATTTGGTAAGACTCCTTCTTCACCTATTTTCCCAAATAGTCTATATAGTATTGGAATTAATTGTTCTTTAAATGTTTGATAGAATTCACATGTAAATCCATCTGGCCCTGGAGATTTTTTCCTAGGGAGTTCATCAATGGCTTGTTCAATTTCTTTTTCTGAGATGGGGTTATTTAAGTATTTTACTTCCTCTTCGGTTAATCTGGGCAATTTATATTTTTGTAAATATGTATCCATTTCACTAAGATTGTCAAATTTGTTGGCATATAGTTGGGCAAAATAATTCCTAATTATTGTTTTAATTTCCTCTTCCTTGGTGGTAGCTTCGCCCTTTTCATTCTTGATACTAGTAATTTGGTTTTCTTCTTTCTTTTTTTAATTAAATTAACCAAAGGTTTATCTATTTTATTGGTTTTTTCATAAAACCAGCTCTTAGTTTTATTTATTAGTTCAATAGTTTTCTTAATTTCAATTTTATTAATTTTTCCTTTGGTTTTCAATATTTCTAATTTGGTGTTTAGTTGAGGATTTTTAATTTGTTCTTTTTCTAGTTTTTTTAGTTGTATGCCCAATTCATTAATCTCCTCTTTTTCTATTTTATTTATGTAAGCATTTAGAGACATAAAACTTCCCCTAAGAACTGCTTTCGCTGCATCCCATAGGTTTTACTATGTTGTCTCACTGTCATTCTCTTGAATGAAATTATTGATTGTTTCTGTGATTTGTTGTTTGACCCAATCATTTTTTAGGATTAGATTATTTAGTTTTCAATTATTTTTTAGTCTATCTTTCCATGGCCCTTTATTACATATAATTTTTATTGCATCATGATCTGAAAAGGATGCATTTAATATTTCTGCCTTTCTGCACTGGATTGTGAGGTTTTTATGCCCTAGTAAATGGCCAGTTTTTGTGTATGTGCCATGTACTGCTGAGTTTTCTCCAGAGGTCTATCATGCCTAACTTTTCTAATGTTCTATTCACCTCCTTAACTTCTTTCTTGCTTATTTTGTGGTTAGACTTATCTAGTGCAGAGAGGGGAGGTTCAGGTCCCCACTAGTATAGTTTTGCTGTCTATTTCTTCCTGTAACTCCCTGAACTTCTCCTGTAAGAATTTGGATGCTATACCATTTGGTGCATATATTTAGTAATGATATTACTTCATTGTCTATGGTGCCTTTTAGCAGGATGTAGTTTTTCCTTATCTCTTTTGATTAGATCTATTTTTGCTTTTGCTTTGTCTGAGATCAGAATTGCTACCCCTGCTTTTTTACTTCAGCTGAGCATAATATATTCTGCTCCAGCCTTTTACCTTTACCCTGTATGTGTCACTCTTTTTCAAATGTGTTTCCTGTAAACAACATATTGTAGGATTATGGTTTTTAATCCATTCTGCAATCCATTTCGTTTTATGGGAGAGTTCATCCCATTCACATTCACAGTTATGATTACTATCTGTGTCTTTTTCTCCATCCTTTTTCCCCCATTTATGCTTTTCTTTCTCCTTTTTCCTTTCCCCTTCACTAGTGTTTTGCTTTTGACCACGCCTCCTTCAGTCCCTCCCCCTTTTATTATCCCTTTCCCTTTTCTTCCCCTTTAGTCTTACTGCTCTTCCCTCCCTTCTTTCCCCCCTCCTTTTCTTTCCCCTTTTCCTCCTACTGCCTATAGGGCAAGTTAGATTTTTATACCTAACTGATTATATTATGCCCTTCTTGAGCCAAATCTGATGAGAGTAAGGTTCAAACAATGCTCCCCCCCCTTCTTTCCCTCTGCTGTAATAGGATTTTGTGTCTTTTCCTGTAATGTAATTTACCCTTGTCTGCCTCCTCCTTTCTCAGTACATTTTCTAAGATCAGATTGATCCACTTATTTGGATCCATTTAACCCACTTGATTAGATTTTTTTTATCATTACATCAAAGTCAACTAATATCCACCCTCTTTATGTATACTCCTTTAACAAGGTGTAATAACAATACAGTTCTCAAGGGTTGCAAGTCTCATATTCCCTTGTAGGGGTTTAAAAGCCCCCTGCCCTTATTAACAACATATTGTATCTTTCTGTCCCATTTACCTTTTTAAGTCCTTCTTGAGTCCTGTACTTGAAGATCAAATTTTTTGTTGAGCTCTGGTCTTTTTATCAGGAAAGTTTGGAAGTCTCCTATTTCATTGAATATCCACCTCCTCCCTTGAAAAATGATGCTCATTTTTGCTGGGTAATTGATCCTTGGCTGCATTCCAAGCTCCTTTGCCTTATGGAATATCATGTTCCATGCCCTGCAGTCTTTTAATGTAGAAGCTGCAAGGTCCTGTGTAATCCTGACTGTGGTTCCATGATATTTAAATTGTTTCTTTCTGGCTGCTTGCAGCACCTTCTCTTTCATCTGGTAATTTTGGAATTTTGCTATTATATTCTTGGCGTTGTCAATTTGGGATCTCTTTCAGGTGGTGATCGGTGGATTCTTTCTATGGTTATTTTCCCTTCTGGTTCTAGGACTTCGGGCAGTTTTCCTTTATGATTTCCTGAAAGATACTGTCCAGGCTCTTTTTTCATCATGATTTTCAGGTAGTCCAATAATTTTTAAATTGTCTCTCCTGAGTCGATTTTCCAGGTCGGTTGTTTTACTGATGAGGTATTTTACATTTTCATCTATTTTTTCATTTTTTTGTTTCTGTTTGACTGATTCTTGCTCTCTCATAGAGACATTAGTTTCCATTTGTCCAATTCTAGTTTTTAACAGATTGTTTTCTTCTGTTAGTTTTTGTACTTCCTTCTTCAACTGGCCAATTGTGTTTTTTAGGGACTTGTTTTCTTCAGTGTATTTTTTTTCCAATTGGCCAATTGTATTTTTGAAGGACTCTTCTACCTCTCTCATTTGACTATTAAAATCCTTCTTGAGCTCTTCTAAGAAGGCTTTTTGGGCTTCAGACCAGTTCATATTCCCTTTTGTTGTTGCAGATGTGGGTTTGTTGACAATGTTGTCCTCTTCAGAATTTCTGTCTTGATCTTCACTCTTCTCATAATATGAATCCATGGTACGTTTCTTTTTACTCATGGTGTTTCTTTATTCCCTGGCCTTTAAAGAGATTGAGCTCTCCTGCTGGGGAACAAAGGGTACTGACCCAAGCTTCTTGTGTTGGGAGCCTAGGTCTTGGTCACTGGCTTTGCATGCTGGGGCCTCTTATGCTGGCAATTGGAGGCTGTAGGTTTCTGGCAGCTTACCTGTGTTGGGCTGGAATCAGCAAGGCTGGAACTTTCAGGCAATTCTAGGTTGCCTGCTTTTCCTTTCCTTTAGCTTTCTTCAGCTCCTTTTAGATGGGTGCTGCAGGTGTTTATCTGCCTGGGGCCCCTGCAGTGTTGTGTCCCTCATTTCTGCTAATGCACTGGGAGATTCCTTTGTGGTGGAGTGCCGAGGCTCCTGGTGGCTTTGTGAGCTGGTTTCCGCCGGTGGTAGAGGTCCAGGTGTTGGTGTTTGCCTGCTCTACCACCTGGGCTTCAGGATTTCTTCACAATTGGAGGCTTCAGGGCTCCAATAGCTCACCTGTTGTTGGGTTGGAATCAGCAAGGCCGGGGCTTTAGGAAGCCTTTAGGTGTTTTCTTCACCTCCTTTCAGATGAATGCAGCAGGGTACTTCTCTGCCTGGGGCCCCTTGTAGTTCTGCCTCCCTTATTTTTGCTGAGGCACTGGGAGACCTATTTGCTGGGATGCTGCTCTGCTGCTCCTCGTCTTTCTTCTAGTTCAGGTACTCCAGGGTTTTTTCTGGGGTGATATTTTCTGGGTTTTCAGAGGTTGATAGAGGAGAGTGAGAGCAACTACCTTTTCACTCTGCCATCTTGGTTCCCTTGCTCTATTCTAATTTTTAAGAAAGTATTTTCTTCAGTAAGCTTTTGGACTTCCTTTTCCATTTGGACAATTTTGCTTCTTAAGGCATTCTTCTCCTCATTGGCTTTTTGGACCTCTTTTGCCATTTGGGTTAGGCTATTTTTTAAGGTGTTATTTTCTTCAGGTTTTTTTTTTAATCTCCTTTAGCAAGCTGTTCACTTGTTTTTCATGATTTTCTTGCAGCACTCTCATTTCTCTTCCCAGTTTTTCCTCTACTTCTCTTACTTGCTTCTCAAAATCCTTTTTGAGCTCTTCCATGGCTTAGGACTGATTCATATTTTTCTTGGAGGCCTTGGACGTAGGAACTTTGACTTTGTTGTCTTCTTCTAGTTATATGTTTTGATCTTCTATGTCACCAAAGAAGGATTCTATGGCCTAAGGTTTTTTTTTGCGAGGTTTGCTCATGATCCCAGCCAATTACTTGACTATTAAACTCTTTGTTAAGGTACGGGTCTGCTTCCAGTGTGGAGAATGTACTGTCCTGAGCTTCAGGGGTTTTGTGCAGCTGTTTTCAGAGATAACTTCCAGGGACTTATAAATTTTCAGTTATTCCAAGATGGTATGATAAGGGGTGAGGTGTTTATTCCTTTCCTGGCCTGTGTTCTGGTCCATGAGTGACTCAAGCACTCTTTTCTGCCTTCGAACTGTGAGGATTTTCTCTGCACCACCACTACAAGCTCCATCACTCCAGCGCTCCTCCTCGCCCCAGGAACCACCACCCAGAACTGTGACACAAATCCAAGCATGGGCAAAGGAAGAGAATCCTGCCTCAGCACGAGCAAAGACATCCCTGCAATCTCCCTCTGATCAGCCATTTGATTCCCCCTCAGTCTGTAGGCCGGAAGCTCTAGAAGCAGCTGCTGACCGGGGCTGTGCTCAGGGACTGGTGTAGGACTAAGCTTCTCTCTCACTGTAGTCACAGACTTTTCCTACTGACCTTCTAAGTTGTCTTTTGTGTTCATGGGTTGAGAAGTCTGGAAACCGCCATAGCTGCCCGTGATTCACTCCTCTGAGGGCTGTTTCAGGTTCACTAAGGCCTGTTTTGCCAGCGTGCCCACACTGAACTGCATTCCTCTCCCTGCCTGGCACAATATATCTTTCCAATCAACTATCCAGGTTGTCTTGGGCTGGAAATTTGTTTCATTCTGTCTTTTTTGTGGGTTCTGCTGCTTTAAAAAATTTTAGAGCCACTTTTTACTGGTATTTGGAGAGGTTTAGGGGACAGCTCAGGCAAGTCACTGCTTTTACTCTGCCATATTGGCTCTGCCTCCCCCTCCCAGTCTTCTTAAACCTCACTCCCTAACACATATACTCTAATCCAGGCTGCTGGCCTCCTGTTACACAAACAAGATACTCCATTTCTTAGCTCCACGCATTTTCTCTGGCTGCTCCCCATGGCTGGAATGTTCTTCCTCCTCAACTCTGCCTATTGGCTTCCTTTAATTCCCAACTAAAATCCCACCTTCTCCAGAAAGCCTTCCCCAACCTCTCTTAGTCCTAGTATCTTCCTTCTGCTAATTATCTCCTATTTATTCTATATATAGCTTGCTCTGTATATATTTGTTTGCATGGTGTCTCCATCATTACAGTATAAGCTCCTTGACAGCAGGGAATGTCTTTTGCCTCTTTCTATCCCCAAGACTTAGCATAGTACCATAGGCACACTGCAAGTACCTAATAAATAGCTACACAAATTCTATAGCTATTAATCACCAAAAGTTACAAAAACAAATCCTTTCTTCTTTTTACTATGTCAATCTTCCACACTTCTATGATTTCAATCTTTTCCATGCTTTTGAAGGTAGTCTCTTAAATTATATTCTTGTATATTTTCTTCAATAACACCAACAAATATTGTCTTCATGGTTAGATGTACACTAGGTTTTACAGAAGCCTCTCTAAAAAAGCACTCCTTGGTGCTCCACTGCACACATTGCTGCCTCTATCTGTTCTATAAAAGATAAGATCACAAAGCTAAAGCTTCTGAACATTTGTCTGGAATCTCTTATCACCACACAAAGTGTGAGAGTGCTCCATTTTTCAAAGTTTTCTCTTAAAACTATCCATTATATCTTTTGACCCAGCAATACCACTTCAAGGTCTGTATTCCAAAGAGATCGTAAAAATGGGAAAAGGACCCACATCTACAAAAATATTTATAGCAGCTCTTACTGTGGTGGCAAAGAATTGGAAATTGAGGGGATGCCCATCAATTGGGGAATGGTTGAACAAAGTTTTGGCATATGAATGTAATGGAATATTATTGTGCTATATAATAAATGATGAGCAGGCAGACTTCAGAAAATCCTGAGAAGACTTGTATGGACTGATGCTGAGTGAAGTGAGCAGAACTAAGAGAATGTTGTACACAGTAACAGCCACATTGTGTGATGAATGACTTTGATAGACTTGGCTCTTCTTAGCAATGCAAGGATCTAAGACATCTCCAAAAGTGTCGTTGTGGAAAATGCTATCCACATCCAGAGAAAGAACTGTGGAGTTTGAATGCAGATGGAAGCATACTATTTGCTTTTTTTTCTCTTCTGTTTTGTTTCCTCTTTCTCGTAGTTCCCCCTATTGGTTCTAATTCTTCTTTACAACACAACTAATGTGAAAATAAGTTTAATACGAATGTATATGTAGGGCCTATATCAGATTCCATACTGTCTTAGGGAGGGAAGTGGGGAGGGAGGGAGAGAAAATTTAAAACTCAAAAGCTTGTGGAAGTGAATGTTGAAAACTAACAATGAATTAATTAATTTTTTAAAAATAACTATCATCCATAGTTTCAAAACACAAGCCACCAATAAACAATATTCCCAAGTGCTCTGGTTCCTTTGCATCATGACCCTTCTCCCCCCTAAATGCCCATCCCCAGGGTCAGGCTGACACAAAAACTATCTCGAAAGAGTCTCACAACAATCCTGGGCGGGGTTATTATGATTCCAATGTCAGAGTTGAGGAAACTGAGACTAAGACAGATTAAGTAACTTGTCTAGTGTCACACACAACTAGTAAGCATCTGAGGAAGGATTCAAATGCAAGTCTTCCTAACTTTTTGGTCCAGAGCTCTAGCCACTGTCACATTAATTCACATTAAGAAATTCCATACATATTTATCATCTAACATTAACTATAGTAAGGAAAGGGTACTTACTCATAAGTTTGGGATCTTTTCTTTCTGAAGAATCTTCTTCGAAGCTGATCCCTCTTAAGGAAGACAAAGGCAGCAAATACAAGAAGGGGAATAATTAGGAAGAAAAACACTAAAAGCCCATCCCGAAGTGAAGTGTCTTTATCTAGAGAAAACAGAATTTTCATATCAGTGGTCATTAAATTAAACAATATGTTGGCTCAATTTTGCATATTCAAAAACATAGATTATTTCATAGAATCATGAAATGTCAGAGTTAGAAGTAACTTTCTCAGCATTATTTAGCCCAAGATACTTTTATAGAGGCTGAAAGTAAGGCCTAGCAGAGTAACAAATTACCCAAGGTCACCCAATGAAATGGTAGCAGACCTTGGAAAATAATCCAAGTGCATTCTCAGAAAAGTATCCTTTCCACTAAACCAGATAGCTCCCTTATTTACTGATTAGCATTAGTAGCACTTATTAATGCAATTTTCTAAGTCCTTTGAAGGAACAGAGGGAATAGATATAAATAGTGGTAGCAAACTGCATTTACAGTGATTATGAGGTTATAAAAGTATGGTACAAAGGATTTAGAGCAGGGTAGAGACCTTGAGGACCATCAAGTCCAGCCCCTAACTCTATAGATGAGGAAACTGTGGCTCAGAGAGAGAAGTGACTTGCCCAAAGTCCCAGAGTTAGGATGTAGCACAGCCAACACCTGAAAACAAACCAGGTCCTCTCATTTCAAATCCAGGCAGTGCTTTTTCCATTTTATTACAAGACGTAGAAATTTTATTTAAAATGTTTCTGGGGTTTTTTTCCTGTTAATGGCATTAAAGCTGTCTGGATTTTAGAATAGAAACCAATTTCAGTGCATAATGAATCATTTATTTCTTGTATATATGATTCAGGTAAATAATTTCTCAGACCTTGAAAACAGGATTTTAATTGGTATCTGTTTCTAGTTTCCATTTTCCAACCAAGAAAAATAAGTGTCATGAAATGGTAAATATTCTGTTGTACCAACTAAAGACAGGAAGGTCGGAAATCCTAGGGGTTTTTTTCTCTTTATTACTTGCCATTGTAAGTAGGTCCACTGTCCACACTTCCTCCGTACCCTGTATTCTCACAATTTGGGGGAGCCCAGCCCATGTTACAATGACAGTTCTTGTTGCTATTACACACCTTCAAGAAAACAAAAAACTATTTTTGTTTACTGTAAATAGTGGTTGGCATTACTAGCTCACAGAATCATGAGTCTCTGAGTTGGAAGGCACCTCAGAGACCACACAATACCTGAACAAGAATCCCTTCTATAATATGTCACAAATGGCCATTCAGCCTTTCCCAGAAGACTAACATACCTCCTAATGAGCACTGTGCCTGGCACATGGCAGAGGCTTAATAAATGCTTGTTCTACCACCACCCCTCTTACTTTTAGATTGGTCTGTTAAGAAGCTTATTTGTTTTGTTTCTTAGTTAAATCAAGCCTAAAACAGCTCTCTACAATTTCCACCCACCACCCATAGTTCTATCCTCAGGGGCCAGCAATTCTAAACCTTCCTCCCACAAGAAAGCTTTTCTGTTATTTAAAAAGAGCTACCTTAAATCGTCTCTCCCCAGGCTAAAAATCTCTAATTCTTTAATCTGATCCCCAGAAATGCAGGATTTGCCTAGACTACTGAAGTAGCTCACTAAATGGTATTTCTCTCTTCAATCCACCTTCCACATACAGCCACCAAAATCATTTTCTTAACATAAAAAAAAAGAAAAAGAAAAAGAAAAGGCTTTGGAGGCCACTATTGCCTATAGGATACAATACAAACTCCTGAAGCTAGAATAAAATTCTCTGAAATCCAGATCCCACCTATTTATCCATTCTTGATACTACTCCCTTTCAATTTACTATTCTTTTCTAACCAAAATGAAAACAGTAGCTATTCCCTCATCTTAACACCCTTTATCTCCAATTTCTGTGCATTTGCAAAAGCCAACTCTCATGCCTGATTAGATGCCCTCCTCACCTTTTTCTCTTAGACTCTTCATCTTCACTCAAGGATCAGCTTCTACCACAAAGCCTTTCCTGTTCTACATGCCCCCGTCTCCAGTTATTAAGGGTCTTCCCTTCATCAGACGTCTTTCCTTATGTCCATATCTTGCATCTTGGAGCATAAACTCCTTGACTTTATATCTAGTAGGTGATTAATATTTATTGCATTGAACTGAATGATTTTGAGGCCCTTCATCATCTTGGACACCTTCCAATGAACATTCTATGTCTTATTAATGTCCACCCCTTAAAAAATGGTGCCCAGAACTGAACACAGTATTCCAGATGTGTTCTCACTGAGGCAGAATACAAAAGGACTATCATCTCCCTGTCCCAGCCAACTATGCTTCTCTATAAACAGACTAAAGTCATGTTAGCTTTTCCAGCTGCCAGCTCACCCAGACTGAGTTTTCAGTACAATTCAATTCAACAAGTATTTATTAAGTACCTACTATATGTAAGGCACAGTATTAAGTCAGGGGATACAAAGACCACAACAAGTCAATCCCTGCCACAAGCATTTAACATTTTACTGGGGTAAACAATGTGATATGTACACAGATAATTAAATGTAAAATCTATGCAAAGCAATGTGTATACCTCTAGTGCAGGAAGTGGTACTTGACCTAAACTTTGAATGGAGCAAGGGAAGAAAGGGAATGCTGTGAAATCAGTGTAAAAAAAACCAGCCCAGAGACAGGTTGTGAAGACCTTTAAATGTCAAAAGAGTTTGTATTTTATCTAAGAGACAAAATGGAGCCACTTAAGCTTCTTCAATAGGAGAATAACGTGATCATGTCTGTGTTTTACAATTTGGCAGCTGGGTAGAGAACAGATTGGAAAGAAGATAGATTGGAGGCCAGAAGAATAATGAGGAGGCTATTGCAGTAGTCCAGATGAGAGGTCATGAGGACCTAAACCAGAGTGAGGACTGCGTGACTGAAAAGGATGATGTGGACATAATCTACAAGATGTGGTGACTGACTGGATATGTGGAGTGAGGAAGAAGGAAGAGTACAGAATGATGTTAAGGTTGCAAAACTGGATAACTGGAAGGATGAGGATGACTTCAACAAATAAAGGGAAACTAAGAGGAAATGTGGGTTTAGGAGGAAATATAATGAGTTCTGTTTTGGAACATGTTGACCTTGGCAAGAAGAAGGGCCACCTCTTCTTCTAAAACTAGAGCAGAAGAAATCATGTAAATTGATGTTGCTAAGATTGTTACAATCCATTAGATTGTAAACTCTTTGAGCACAGGAACTGTCTTTTGCCTCTTTTTGTATCTGTAGTGCTTAGCACGGTGCCTAATAGGTGCTTACTAAATGTTTACTGATTGCTGATAGGATTAGATTGGTAGAGTAGGGAAAAAAGGGAACTCTAACAAATGACTTTTATTTCCACAGTAAAACATTAAAGATCCTCTGCTGAGAGGGGGGAAGGAAGTAGTAGTGTATGTGACTTACAGAGAGAAGGTGGCATGGATGCTAAAAGTGCCAGATCTTTTGCACATAAATGACTGCATGGCAAAACTTCCCTCTATCGTGTATATATTAAGTTGATAATTTTTAAACTCAGGATAAGACATACAATTATCCTTATTAAATTTCATCTTCAGAGAAGAATAAAGTTAGGAGATATCTTAGAGATCATATAGTTCAGCTGTCTTATTTTATAGAAAAGAAAATGAGGCTTAGAGAGATTAAATGATTCATTTTCCTCAGTAGTCAATGGCAGAACTGGGACCTGAACTCCAAATCTAGCACTCTTTGCACTGTACCAATACATATCTTAAGATTCCTGAGAATCAAGAAAATCAATTTCTTTTTGTAAACCTCTTTTCTATATAAACCTTTAAAACATTATTATTTAAGTTATTAATAACACTCTTATTCCATTACCCAAGAGGCAGAGAAATATAGAGGACTGAGAAGAATCAAGAAGATCTGAGTTCAAATGCTGCCACTAACACATGCATCCTGGGTAAAATATTTAACATTTCAGTGGCCCAGGCAACTTTCTTAAGACTGTAAGCTGCAGAACAACTGATGATCTGTATTAATTCAGGAGTTCCTTACACCAGAGTTCTATGGGAGTTCCCTATACCAGAAACTCTGAAACCAGATTAAAATATAATTGTGAAATGCTTAACAAAATAAACAGAAATACAATAAAACACAGATAATGTTATTTTGTGGTTTTCTAAGTCAATATGCAGCCTACAGAGATTCATTTACATATAAATTTGACACCACTCAGCAACACCAATGAAATCACAGGGAGCAGTCTGAACCCTCCACATATTCATCCTATTCAATAAACCCACTTTTAGCCATTGTGACATTTTGGCTAAAGATACTCTACACTGAAATTATGAAAATGTCCTTTTTCTGTGAATGGGGTTGGAGTGGTAGAATGATCCTCTTTAACCTTTTCTTCTGTGGGACTTCGGTCCTGAGGCCTTGCTGTCCTGATTGGTCAGTGCCTAATTGAGTTCACTAAGGTAAGCCAGGTCCAGTCAGGTTTTACTGATTGTCTTGACAGCTACCTTGCAATTCTGACATCCTCAGTGCTAACTTCCGCCTCCTCACCCCCATACAAACACACATAAACACCTAGCTTTCCAGTTCTGGGACCATAATCAAATCAATACTATCATTGCTGCTTATAAGGATGTATCCATCTTTACTTTACAAACCAAAATACCACTCTCTGACTACCTCAAAGTGTGTTTCTTCCATTATTACAACTAAGCTCCCTGAGGTCAGTGATCACCTTTGTTTCTGTATTTGTAATCTCAAAACTTAGCACAATGCTTGGCACATAACAAGCACCTAAAAATTCTTTTTCCTTTGTTTGTAATGTATTAATAAATTTTCTAAAATTTATATCACTGCACTGACCTGTCAGGCCTGTCCTTACAGGTAACTCTGACTTCACCTGGCCTTCATTTTCTCAGTGGCTTCACTACATTCCCACAAGATGAGTGTGGCTCAATGCAGGTAGATAGAAGCAGAGGAGGCAAAGAGATCAAAGAAAGAGGAAAAGGTGCCAGATGTATAAAAATATTTAGAGTAGCTCTTTTTGTAGTGGCAAAGAACTGGAAACTAAGAACATGCCCATCAACTGGGTAATGGCTGAGCAAGTTATGGTATATGAATATAATGGAATACCCTGTGCCCTAAGAAAGGATAAAAGGGATGAATTCATTGAAACCTGGCAAAATTTATATGAACTGATGCAAATTAGGGAGAACCAGGAAAATAATGTATACAAGAACAACACTGTAAAAAGAAACAACTCCAAAAGACTTAACTCTGATCAACCGAATGATCAACTATACTCAAGAGGAATAATGATAAAGCATGCTACCCACCTTCTGAGAGGGAGGTAATGGATTCAGGGTACAGAATGAGATATATTTTTGGACATGGCCAATGTAGGAATTTGTTTTGCTTGACTAGGTACATTTTTTAAAGTTTTTTTTTTCTTTTTTCCTTTTCAATGAGGACAGGAAAGTGAGAATGGGAGAAAAATTGCTTTTTGTTAACTGAAAAAAATGTTAATTTAATTTTAAAATTAAATAAAAAGCTAAAAAGAGGCAGAAAAAGTTTAAGTAGAAAATCAGCAACAGCATCAGAAAAACAAAAATCAAATCTAGAAATATAAGAGAAACCAGGGATAAACTGTGAGAAGATGGGGATTCTTAAGAGAGCTACAAATTCAATTTACTACAAAGAACTAGCCCACCAAGATCTTTTTGGATCCTAACTCTCATCCAACACACTATCCTTCCCAAGCTTTGTGTCTGCAGCAAATTTGACAAGCATGCCATCTACACCTTTATCCAAACTATTGATAAATATATTAAATAGAACAAAATAAAGCACAAATTCCTTGGGTACTCCATTAGAGATTTCCTTCTAAGCTGACATCAAAGCATAATAAGTCTATCATTCAATCAGTTCTCAATCTATCAAACTGTACTACATTATTTCTCTCCATTTTGTTCACAAGAATAGTATTAGACTGTCAACTGTTTTGCTAAAAAGTACCTAAAGTCAATGAAAATAAAATTATATAAGCTACATGAATTCCCTTGAACTATTAGTTTAGAATGAATAGGGAGAAGAATACGGAAAAGAACTGGACCTACAATTTTGTTGGTATAGACCGGGAAATACTGGATGAAGAAATGTCAGTGTAGGTCTGCAACTTCTCTGTAACTTAGTCTTAGAGAGAGGCCTGGAGAACTGAGAGGTTTAAAAGGTTTAAGCCTAAAGTGACTAGCCAGTTTTTACCACATCTTCTTGGTTTCACAGTGAGCACCCTACTCACCACATCACACTGCCTAGTCTAGTAACCTGTCAAAAAACCCCATAAACCTCACTTCTTTGAAAAGTCCATGTTCTAGGGGCAGTGAGGTGGCGCAGTGGACAGAACACTGACCCTGAAGTTAGGAGGACCTGAGTTCAAATTTGGCCTTAGACCAAACACTTGACACTAGCTGTGTGACCCTGGGCAAGTCACTTAACCCCAACTGCCTTTAAAAAAAAAAAGGGAAAAAAAAGTCCATGTTCTGTTTTTTGGAGATCAATGATGATTCTTTTTAAAATCTTTTAAAAATTTGCAAAATATTGAAGCTTCTGAGTCTAAGTCTTGTCTACAGTTGGTGGAATGTATTCTATTCTCTTTTTAATAAACAGAACATTTGCCCTTCAGTAATCCTGTGGTACCCTCTTCTTTTCTGCAAATGTTCAAAGTCAGCAGCTCAGTAATCCCGCCTGTCAATTATTTTAGTACCCTATGACATAGCTCATCTGGATCTGGTGACCTGAAGGTGTTTCTTTTTATGTCTTGTAAGTATCAACTGTCAAACAAGTAATTTTTTTAAAAAACTTTTTAATTTCAGTCTACAAAGCCTTATCCGTGGAAAAGAAAAAAGGCAAAATAAGAGTTGAAAAGTCACATTTCTGTTATCAACTATCCACTTGGAATAGCAGTCCCAGCTACATTTTTTGATCCTCCTTTTTAACTTCAACACTTAGCACAGTGCCAGGTATACAGTAGTCACTTAACAAATGCTTGTTGACTAAAAACATAGCAAAAATAAAAGCAAAAGGCACTTTTTGTTGTCCTTTATTTTTCTCACCAGCTTTAACTCATTCTAAGCTTTTGCATTTTGGGGGGGGGGTGGCAACTGGGATTAAGTGACTTGCCCAGAGTCACACAGCTAGTGAGTATTATGTGTCTGAGGCTGGATCTGAACTCAGGTCCTCCTGACTCCAAGGTCGGTGCTCTATCCACTGCGCCACCTAGCTGCCCCTTGTTGTACTTTCTAGAAGCAAGTTTCCTGGTCCTTGCCAGTAGCTCTTACGGCCAACTCCCCTGGAGATCTTTCCTCACATACTTAGCACCCTGACAGTCATTTTCAACTTCCTTTTCCATCTCTCATTAATTATAAGTCCTTCTCCTCATTCTCTTACCCAATCTTTTACCACCAAAGTTGGTAAAAGTGAAAAAAAGAAGTATCATTGCTTTTCCTAAAATATGGTACCAGAAATGGAAATGAAAAGGGAGGATTCAATTCACATAAATTTACATCCTCTTTCAAAAGAAGAAAATCTTTGGGGGACACTAAAATCCTATTCTACTTCTTGCCACATTTTTACCCAAATCTGGATTGTACAAAACTTGAGGAAAGACTATAACTGTATACCAATAAAGAACAATTTAAAGAACAATGACATAAAAAGAATAAAACTTCTTTTTATTTGAGTAAAAAAAAACGTAAAAATTCTTCCATACTATGTTTTCATTTGTAGGTTAATTCCCGGAATCCTTTTTTAGTACACTTGACCTACAGAGATTAGTCAAAAAGAGATAGGGTTTTTTTTTTTTTTTGGCCAAAGTAACTCATTAAATCATTTATTAAGACATGAAGAAGTATCTGTGTCAGTGGGGGGAGAATCCATATCAGTAAAATTCTAGATCTTTTGATAAATAGTATTTTTAAATGTATACCTATAAACCTATAGACTGTTATCTTTTCAAAGAAAATTATTTCATCTTTGAAATGAGACTTATATCGGAGGCAACGTCTCTTTGAACCAAAATGATAAATTAATAAAAGTGATGCCAAAGAATAAGCTCACATTTAACTTGCAATATCACTATTCATAACTCTCTTCTAAAAGTCAAACATATAAAAAAGGAAATTTTATACCATATATTACTTACCCCTCGTCCACTGCATTTTTTCTCAATATCACAGTCATAGTTCAGAACAGAGGCACTTACACATTGGAAATTTCTACAGATCTTAAAAAAACAAACAAACAAACATATTCTTAATTCAAAGAAGTGTTCAATTGTTAAAAAGCATCCAAGAGTCCACTTAATAAATAAAATTTTTTTGGATTACCTTTCCATCATCACATTTTGTGCCTTCATTCACCATTCCAGGATCAGGCACATCTGATCCTAACTGGAAATCCACACCTGAACATGTAGTGCCCCTAACTGAAGTATGAATGACGGCTGGGACAAACCCAAATACAGGCAGCATACCTAGCACGTTTTCACACTGAAGCTTTCCACACAAAGCATTCCTACAAAAGGAACAGTTATGTATATATATGATATTCAATTAGCATGCCTGTATAGATATACATATAAATAATGGGAGTGGCAGCTCTGGGGCTTTTCAGAAAGTAGTATTCTCAATGCAACAGTTCTCAAAAAAGATTTTTTCAATCAATAAGCATTAAGCAACTACTACGGGCTGTTAAGTACTCAGGATACAGAGAGAAAAGCAGAACAGTCCACTGGAAATTGGACTACTTATCTAGGGTAGACAACATGTATAAGGTAGACAGATATAAAGAAGGAAGGCATTAGCAGGAAAAGATTCATGTCTCCTCCAAAGACTGCCCCCACACTCTTTTTCTTGTCTTCCATCTCCCCTTGACAATTGAATCCTTCCCCTCTGCCTACAATCATACTCATGTCTCCCCCATCCTCAAAAAACTCACTTGATCCTTCCATCCCCATTAACTAATGTCCACTATCTCTTCTACTTGCTATAGCTAAACTCCTTGAAAAGCTGTCTATAATGAGTGCCCCCACTTTCTGTCTTCTCATTCACTTCCTAATCCCTCACAATCCAACTTCCTATCTTACCACTTTACCAAACCTACTTTCTCTAAAGCTAACAAAGACCTCTTCATCCTTACTCTTCTTGATCTCTCCGCAGCCTTTGACAATGCTGTGATCACCCTCTTCTTCCTGATAACTCTTTTCTCCCTAAGTTTTCATGAAAACACTCTATCCTGGTTCTCTTCCAACCTATGAGACTACTCCTTTTTCAGTCTCCTTTGGTAAATCTTCATGCAGGTCATACCCTCTAAATGTAAGCGTCCCATAGGGTTCTGTTCTGGGCACTTCTTGTTTCCCTCTATACAATTTCATCTGGTGATCTCATCAGCTATCATGGATTTAATTATTGATGATTCTCAAATCTACCCATCCTGCCCTAACCTCTCTGCTGACCTCCAATCTGCTACCTCCAACAGGCTTTCCTCTATACCTGGAACGCTCCCCCTCCTCAACTGACTCTACTGACTTGCACAGTTTCCTTCAAGTCTCAAATAAAAGCCTTTCCCAACACCTCTTAATTCTAGTGCCCTCTATTAATTATTTCCTTGTATATAGCTTGTTTGTACATATATGTTTGACTTGATGTCTCCTCTGTTAGACTGTGAGCTCTTTGAGGTCAAGGTTTTTTACCTCTTTTTGTATCCCCAGTGCATAATGCCCAGCACACAGTAGGTACCTAATAAATGTTAACTGACAGATTGATGTAGAAGTGGTGTTTGAACTGAGATTTGAAGAAAATTAGGGATTCTAAGGGGCTGAGGTGAAGAGGGAAAGCATTCTAGGCACAGGGAACAGCTACTACAAATGCAAAGTCAGGAGAAAAAAATGTTCTATGAGGTACAGTAAAGAAAGACATAATATCCTTCTTACTGTAATAAAACTGGAAAGGTGGTTAGGGACTGTTTGTGAAGGGCATTAAATACCAGAGAGGAGTTTATCTGATTCTAGAGATAAAAGGAAGCCATTATATACTATTAATAAGGGAATAATATGGTCAGACCTTTCCTTTATAAAAATCACTTTGGCAGCTATGAGGAAAATGAATTAGAATGAAGAGAGACTTCAATCTGGGATACTAATTAGCAAGCTATTACAATAGTACAGGAAAGAGATGATAAAGGCCTTAACTAGAGTGGTAAGCTGTGTGAGTAAAGTTGTTGTTGTTGAGTCTTCTCTGACTCTTCATGACACCTTTTGGGGTTTTCTTGGCAAAGATACTGGAGTGGTTTGCCATTTCCTTCTCCAGCTCATTTTACAGATGAGGAAACTGAGGCAAACAGGGTTAAGTGACTTGTCCAGGGTCACATAGCTAGCAAGTGTCTGAGGCCAGATTTGAATGCAGAAAGATGAATCTTCCTAACTCCAGGCCTGGCACTCTACGCAGTATGGTGCCATCTAGCTGCCTTATTGGAGAGAAGGGGACAGAAAAAAAAAAACTTCGTAGAGGTAGAAACAACAAATCTGGCAAATGCCTGGAGAAGGGAAATGAATAATTAAGGATACGTTAGAGTTGAGAACCTGGCTGACTGAAAAGATGGGGATATTCTTGTTAGAAATTGGGAAATTTGGAGTGGGCTTGGGAAGAAAGATAAATATTTTCTGTTTTTCAAATGTTGAGTTTCAGAAGCCTATTGAGATCTCTCCATTCTAGGGCAGCAATAAGCTGGATTTTTTACTTCTTCCTTCACCTGGCTGGTACTCCACGACGGAAACAAAGGTGATTCTCATTTCTCCTAACCAACACAGCCAGTTTCTAGACACTAGACAAAGGGAAAATTTCCTCCTTCTGTATCAGATACGAACAGTTTAACCAAGAAGATTAATAAACACACACATGATACACTTCTGTAGCTACTATCCTGTAGATGAACATTAGCTCTATCTTCCATACACGTGTACTAAAATGTCTAACATACAAGTCTAGAAACTTAATGTAAGTGCCTTTCTTCTAAAAATTAAGGGTTAGACCTTCTAAAGTTCCTTCAGGCTCAAAAAGTCTGAAAATCTACTATATGTAAAGAAATACTTATAGAATTACAGAATCTGGAATGGAAGTGACTTCAGAGGTAATCTAAACCAACAAGTATCTGAACAAGATTCAGAAAGAAAAGACCTTACAGGGGACTGGGTGAAGAGAGGATTGGGAAAAGACTGAAAAGAAAGGGAAAGGAAGGAAGCCTTACGTTGAAGACAGGAGATGAATGCTCCTAGAAGTGAAAGGAGATGAGAACCTTACACTGCATAAGGCCTGGGGGATTTGGGGCTTCAAAAGGCTACCTGTCCTGGAAGCGGGGGCAACTAGAACACCAGAAGGCAACTGGCACCTGGAGGAGTGGGAGAATATAGACACAAGAAAGATATTTCCAGGAAAATGTAGGAAGGGGGAAAAAAAGGTCAGTAAAAGAGGGTAGAGTAAAGGGCCCTCTGCAAGTGTCTCTCTGACACTTGCAACAATAAGGATTGTTCTAACAGTGAGACACAATGGAAAAGGGGAATTCATGGGGTAAGTCCTACAAAGCCATGGCCAAAAGCAGCTAGAGGGGATAACCTAGAATGGTTACCTTGGATGTTTTGACAGTATGAAGAATACAGAGAAAAGGGAGAAACCATATAATTACAGGGGTCATGAAATTAGAGAATGCATATCTAGAGTAAACAGAAAGAGAAGGATGGATAAAGAAGAGAGCTGAGAGAAATCCTTTTCTGAAACAGGAGTATCTGAAGAGGAGGAGAGGAAGGAAGAATCTACCTGAGAAGAAAAAAGAGGGGGAAGAAATATATAACCAGATAAAAGCATGGACAAAAGGAATTAATAAACAAAATCCCAAAGGGATAGGGGTATTAACGAATGAGAGGAGGTTATCAGGGGTGAGAAGAGCACCAGTGGGAACAGGGCCACCTTAGAAAAACATTAAAGTAACTAAAGGAGCAAAATACTGTGTTTATAGCAAAAAAGGAAAAAAATTCCTAACTTGAAAAAAAAAGGAAGCAATTGTAGAGGCAGATGGAAGGAAATATAAACCTAACTCTCATAACTTTAAATGTGAATGGATTAAACAATCTAGTAAAATGAAAAAGAATGATAGAATGGATAAGAAAACAAAGCCCTACTGCCTATAAGAAATATATTTAAAAAACAAAGACATACACAAAATAAAACTAAGGGAATGGAGAAAAAAATTCCCTAGGCATCAAGTGAATACGAAAAAACAGAAGCTGTCATCATGCTATCAGACAAAGCAAAAACAAGCATTCAAAAAGAAAAAGGTATAAACAAGGAAATTATACTATACTAAAAGGAACCATAGACAACATCCCAATATCAGTAACAAATTAAACATTTAGCATTCAAATTCACAAAGGAAACATTACCTGAGCTTCAAGAAAACATAAAAGTAATACAGTTGTGAAACAAGACTTCAATATCCCTCTATTAGTTCTGAATAAGTCTAACAAATATAAGGAATATATGGAACTGAAACAGTTTCTACAGAAATGAGTGAAAGACTTATCTTCTAAATGGGATAGCAAAAAAAAAAGCATATTTTTAAGCACCATGTAGAACTTTCATAAAAACTCTCCCTGTACTATGGCACAGAGATATTGCAAACTAATGTAAAAGAGCAGAAATAGTTAATACATCCTTTATAGATCATGATACAATAAGAATAAAAACTGATTCAGGGACCACAAAGATATAATCCAAATGGAGACTTTACAATGAAATTGTAAATACTGAGTGAGTCAAAGAACAAATCAATGAAACAATTAATAACTATGTAAAAGAAAATGATAATAGTGAAACAACATACCAAAATTTCTGGGATGCAGCTACAGCAGTCCTCAGGTGGAAAATCATATCTTTATAATGATACATTAACAAAATTGAAAGTGAAAGGATTAATGAACTGCATATGCATTTAAAAAATTTAAATGCCTTCAAATAAACAAACCTAAAATAAGCATAAAAGAGGAAAGAGTAAAAACTAGGGGGGGAATAGATAAATTGGGAACAAAAAACAAACAAACATAGAAATGATAAATAAAACTAAAAGCTGGCTCCTTGAAAAGTCTAATGAAATTGGTAAACCCTTAGCTAATCTGATTAAAAAGAAGAGATCAGAAAATCATATTAACAAAATAGCAAATGAGCAAGGTGAAATCACAGCTAAGCCAGAAAAAATAAAAAAAGGCACACAAAATAGTTTGTCTAGCGGCCAGAATAAAGAATAAGTTCTCGAACTAAAGGAAACTGTAGAACACTAGCACCATCTATTGGCAAACAATACTCCAAGTGAAATATTCCACTTGGTATATTATTACTTTAGGTAATTTGTGGAAGTAATGGTATACAAGAGCCAGGCTCAGAATTGATAAGATCTGGGGTCAAGTCCCACATCTGACACTGACTGTGTAAGTCACATAAACCTCTCTGTGCGCCACGCATCTCTAGAAAATGATAAGTTGCAGAGGCAGTGGTAATGCAATAGTAGAAGGACCTCACTATTAGCTCCTATCCCGACAAAATCACAGATCTGGACTGAAAGTCTGTGGAAATGCCCTAGAAAGCCATGATTTTTCAGTGTCCTTGATTTGTTTTGCTGGCATATGTTGGGTTGGCAAAATCAGGAGGCAGAAACTCTCTCAAGTTAATGAGAAGTTTATTGACTGAAACATGCAGTAGCCTGAATACATGCATGTAGGTGACCTGTGAGAGACCACAAAATTCCCCTAAATTACGCCAATTTTTATATCCTTGATCAAACAACTCTGGCTTCTTCTGTTTACCAAACATTGTTCCCCAGTTGACATAATATTGATGCAAGTCCTTTTCCTAATCCTGAAAACATCCTGTTTTCAAGAATATCCAGATGTCTCCCACATAATCCTGCAATTTATCAGCAACTCTACCGCCTCCTTTCTGTTTTGAAAACCTGTGGGTTAGCATGAATTATTTTGCCTTATTTCTACATTCCATTAACAATCATATAAAGTTTTAGGCTTCAATTTCCCCCCTTTGAGGTTATTTACAGTCTCACAATTTTTCAACAATTCCCAAAGTGGTATCACTGAACAAAAACGATGTTACGTAGCTTACATAATACGAAATAAGTCCATAATGCACACAGAACTGATAAAGCAAGCAAAATAACAATAGGGTGAATAAAGAAATCCACTATCACCATAGCTTTAGGGATGTCAAGTCCTATGGCAGTGTTGGTGATCTGTTCTTGCAAGTGTCTAGCAAGCAGGTTCTGTGCTTTTCTCAAGCATCTATGCATATCCTCTTCAGCCATTCCCCAGATGAATGACACCAAGAAGGGCCCATTACCTTTTTGTGCCTAGACAAGGGCCTTGGGAGATATGCCTTTATGGCCACACAGGTGTCATGGTTCATATTTGAGCAAGGGTGGTTCACATTTACACAAGGGCCCGGGTAAACAGCACACCACCAGGTTTCATAAGGGGCAAGCAATGGACCTTGGAGGGTTTGCTAAAAAATAAATGGTGTCTTATGTGTCCTGTCACCAGGACAGGTTTATGACCATCTCCAGGCCAGCTCACTTGTGGAGATTCTTTAGGTTATATTGCTAAAGCCTGCTAGTGATAAGAATTAATAATTTAGTAAGGGCTGACAAAATTGGCCTTCAGTAATTGGCCCTACAGTAATTAGTTCTTGTGGTAAAAAACCAGTTTAGATCTTGTAGAGCTAATCTTACAAACAAAGCTATAGGAAGACCATTAAAGTAGACTACCCAATAAGGTACCTTATACTTGGATCTCATTATTGCATTTCAGAGGGGCTAGAGCATTGCAACAAGAAGAAAGAGGGACATAGTTACAAATCAAAATTGCTCCTCAGGTCTAAGCCTAGGAACACAGAGTGACAACATAGATATAACAGGATAAAATATCCTTGGTTCTATCTGATTTCAGATAAGCATCACAGTCAACTTTTCTGAATAGCCAATCATGCAGCAAAGTGCCACGTTATTCAAGGATATCATAGCTAGGTTCAGATTTAACCAGGTGGTAAACATTCCTGCTCAAAATGGAAATAACACAATGGGTAAACCGACTCAAGAGAACCCTGACATTACCTGGGATGGTCATCCCCTCAACCTTCCCAGGCATATACATCCAACCGTAGCAGTTCATAGACCACCCTCTCTTTAAGTAGCTCACAGTATTTCTCTCTCAAATGGTGGATTACTGACAATGATAATTCAGACAATTATATCTAAATTCAAAACTCAGAACAAATCAAATTACAGTCCCAAGACATTTGTTTTACCTCAAATAGCAAATTTCACTACTCATTGCTTAGGGCTAGGTACAGTTATTATCATGTCTCTCATGTTGTTATATTAACAGTCAACAATAAAGTTTACTGGGCTTTAAAAAAAAATTCAACATCCTTTTCTTTTTTTCCCCTAGCTTTAAATTCATACTGGTGTGAAAATCAATATGAAATTTAAAAAATAATCATATTCTGGAATTCCATATAAACAATGAATATAAGATAGTTGACTCAAAACCCAGAAAAACACTGACCACTTACTGTAAGCCTGCAGACTAACAGATATCCATCATTTAAGATACTGTATATTAACCCTCCCTAAGGCAAAAATAAATCATTAAGACTAGAGTTCATTGAGACTAAATTGGCTCAAGATGTAACTTCAATATATACTATTCTGGGTAAAATTTCACAATTTTCACACATATCACAAAATCAGTTCTATACTGTACGCAAACTTAAACCCTCCCCACTTCACTCTGGTGGTGAATGTTTCTGATAGAAGATGAGATCCAAGTTCCCAGTGAACCATTTCATTATTTTAGGATTCCACAACATTTAGCAAGTTTTTTCAGACGGCCAATAAAATTTTATGACCTTGCTCTAGTAGAAGGTCCCAAGGAACCTGGAAAGGTTACAGAAATGGAGATTATACAAGGTCTTTTTTTTTTTTTTACTCTTCTCACACAGTAATTATCATTCTTTCTTTTAAAGCAAAATATACTCAATAAAATGCTTGATAGGTTTTTAGCATTATGACAATATCCTATAATAATTAATAATTTCACAGCATCCATTTCAAAAGGAATTAAATTTCTAACGATACCATTGAGGGGCAGCTATGTGGCATGGTGGATAGTATCAGGCCTGAAGTCAGGAAGATTTCTCTTCCTGAGTGCAAATCTGGCCTCAGACATTTAGCTAAGCGACCCTAGGCAAGTCACTTAACCCTGTTTGCCTCAATTTTCTCATTTATAAAAAGAGCTGGAGAAGGAAATGGCAAACCATTCCACTATTTTTGCCAAGAAAACATCAAATGGGGTCACAAAGAGGCAGATATGACTGAAACAACCGAACAACAATAAAAAAGTGATACAACTGCATTATCCTCTTTACAGCATTTTGTATACAACAGTTTCCCAAAATTCACAGTAAATTTAGAAACACAATAACCTATACAATATCACAGATTTAAAACATGAAACAAAACTTATTGCCAGTCAGATGACATTAATTCAATTGAATATATCTCTGAATCTCCCACAGAAAATCATTTCATTTATCTCATCAGTTTTGACATTCTATACTGATTGCATTTAAGATCAGTATAGAGTAATTTTGATATAATTATACTTTTAACAAAACTTACTGCTGCAGTTTCTAAAAAACTGTCTTAATAACAAATAACAAATAGCTAATACTGTCTTAATAACAAATTACTTATATGTAGGGTCAAAGATTACAACTATCCTAACAGAAGGCATCTCACTAAAAATGAAACTGGAATAAATTCAGTCATTTCTGGATCTACATAACAAACGGTATTTTTAAAAATCTCCATTTTCCCAAGGACCATTTACTGACATACCTTCAAAATATAAGGCTCCTACTTTCAGTTAGTGTACTGCCAAAGATTTAATGTGGCAGTTTTGTATTCTCACCTCTCTCTTTAATGGTCCATGAGGATCTTCTAAAACAATGAAATTGCAAACGTAATCTCTGTTAGGTAGTAACAAAATTATAATGGCATATTCTTCATCGAAGGACTAACAGTCCTTCAAGGAAAGAATTTTTTTGGTATGCTTTCCTCAAATAATTCCACATTGCAAATGTATTTCTATAGTTTCCATCTGGTAAATGCTGTGACTAGATAAAAATACTGTCAATCTCAAACTGCTAACAAGCACTTCTCCAAAGTTTCTCATATCCTTATCTGTCTCTCCAGCTTGGTCAGAGTTAGCAATACATCTCTTTTTGAAGGCTTTGAAAGTTCTGCAGAAAAGTTCTCATTCTTTAAACCCCCTTCCCTTTGCCTAACCAGGCCATGGGGAAAAGTCAGCTTGGATTCACCCAAGATGTAAAACAGACAATGTGAATATACTCAACATAACACAAATAAAACACTTAATACTTCAAGTTACCAATAGTTTTTTTTTTGCTCTTTTTTGTTCCATAACAATTTCCTTTAGAGGAGTCTTTGAACTCCTTTATTGTTGATGTCTACATCCCATGACCCCACATGACAATCAGCTCATATGCCTCTTAAACAGAACTTAGCTCATTTAGATTCCTCTTCTGGGGCTGGTGAACAGGAAGAACAGTAAAGAACCTTCAGACAGAAACTTCAGGACCAAATTATTGTCCAGTCATTTCAGTCATATCTAATTCTTTGTGACTCCATTTGGGGTGTTCTTGGTGAAGATACTGAGTGGCTTGTCACTTCCTTCTTCAGCTCATTTTATAGATAAGGAAACTGATAAGTGTCTGAGGCCAGATTTGAACTCAGGAAAATAAGTCTTCCTGACTCGGGGGCCTGGGACTCTCTGCACTATGACATCCCACCTAGCTGGCCCCAACCTGCTTTAGCAACAGCTGCTTTTCTACATGATGATTCCAGTCCACCCGCAATTCACTGAAGGAATCTCCTCCTCGTTACCACGATTGTCGGGTGTCAAAAATTAGAAGGCAGAACTATCTCATGTTAATGAGAAGTTTATTGATTGTCGTATGCAGTGGCATGAATACATGCACGCAGACAGCCTGTGACAGACCACAAACTTCCCCTAATTGCCTTAATTTATACCCTTGATCAAACAACTCTGGCTTCTTCTCTTCAGCAAACATTGTTCTCTAGTTGAAATAATATTGCTGCAAGTCCTCTTCCTTATCCTGAAGACATTCTGTTTTCAACAACATCCAGATGTTGCCTGTCACGCAATCCTACAATTTATCAATTCTACTGCTTCCTTTTTCTGTTCTACAATCTTGTGGGCTGGCATGAATTATTTTCCCTTATTTCCGCATTCTGTTATATTCATATAAAACTTAATATTTTTATTTCCTCGCATATTTCTCGGGTTATTATTGAATACTGCCAACACACAGATTTAGGTTCTGATTCTCTAATCAGTTCCAGGGTGACCTTGGAAAGAGAACCAAGTCACTGAACTCAGGTCAAAACCAGGACCTCTGGGTAATTCTAGAGAAGGGAAAAATCCATAAGAATTGTACCCACAACATACACCCCGGGGCTTTTTGGTCTCCTCTAAGGAATTTGTGGATCTATAGAACTCTAGGTTTGCATGTGAGAATCTCAAAACAAACTAAAAATGGGGGGAAAAATACTTCATAGAGAAGAATCAGAAAAAACATAGGTAGAAGAACTTATATACATCCATGAGTAGAACCACTGCTCATTACTAAGGGAAGTTTCGGAAGTTAGGATATGTCACTAACTTCTGCGGGGATAGTCAAGTGAAATTACCAACCAGTTTTCCCACAAAACATTCCCCAGGATAGATGTCATAGAGTTTATTAGACAAGACCATTGTTCTCACTTGCTATAGTATTTCGCAAATTTTTGTGGCACTCTACCTTTCTTGCTGGTTCTAAACTGTTGTTTCATAAACTAGAGACAGTACTCCAGAATATACGTCAGAGAGAGTAAGTCAACTTGATTTGTTTATCTTTTATTACATCCTTGCTATCAGACAAATAAGCCTTCTGGCCTTCAGTTTCATCACTATAAAATGAAGGAAGTGGACTAGGAAGTGACTACTGATATCCCTTCCTTCTCCAAAGTGATGCAGCATGCATTTGCTACTCTCTCTGACATTGTCCTTGCACCACAGAAGGGAAAAGGAATAGATGGCCAAAGTACCTGTGGCCTCTGCTGGCCTGTGCTCAGAAACACAAATGTGTAAGAGAGTGTGATTCTGAAAAGCCTACGTGTGAGGCTGACACAAGTGTTGGGTATTTTGGTTACCAATCATAAACTGACAGCCTCAATGTATCCTGTGGCCACGCCATAGTCAAAAATACTGACAGCTAAAGGACCGAATAACATAGAGAAAGCGCTTTGCAAACCTTAAAGCACTTTATATGCTAGCTATCATTATTACTGTTGTTGTTATTACTACAATTACTAAGAAGAGAAAAATGGAGTTGGAAAAACATTTACTTACTATAATAAGATTCCATTCCAACAAAAAGTTTTAATTCCTGAGGATCATAGCAAAACACAGATAATGCCTATTTCAGAAGCTCATTTTGCAGATAAGGAACTTGAGACCTAAAGGTTTTAAGAGTGACAAAGTGACCTCAGTAAGTTAGTAGCTGAGCCAAAAAAAAAGACCTAGGTCTTGTAATTCCCAGGCCAGTGATCCACAAGGTGACAGATATTTCTATCTCATTTTTATATTCAAATGTTTCAGTTGTGTTCAATTTTTCACTCAACATTTGGGGTGTTCTTGGCAAATATAGTGGAGTGGTTTGTCATTTCCTTCTCCAGTTCATTTTATAGATGATAAAACTGAAGCAAGCAGGGGGGAGTGACCTGCCCAGGGTCTGCGTCTGAGGCTAGATTTGAACTCAGGAAAATTAGTCTTCCTGACTCCAGGCCTGGTACTCTATCCACTGTGCCACCTAGCTGCCCTCCATCGGTTTTTACAATATAGCAAAAAATTTAAGCAAATTGCCTTAGAAATTATATTGATGATGTGGAATAAGGGGGAAGGGAACAAGCATTTATTAAGCATCTACTATGAGCCAAACTGTGCTAAGCACTTTACAAATATATATATAAAATAAATGAAATCCAGTTTTTTGAACTGTAGTGTTAGGGTTCTCTGGAGCTAAAAGAAGAAATCTTGAGTACTGAATTAGTACTATAGAGGCAATGGCTAGATTAACTCCCTGTCCATGCATCACTATGATTCCTACACCTGAAGTCACTTAATTGCTCACCCACTGGCTCAGCAGAATCTAAGTTCAATCAGCTCTTTATAGAAATTAAAGCTCTTTGGCAGACTGACCAGTAATTTCACTGGGTTGCAGTCTTATTACAAAGTCTTTGAAATTGGTTTTGATGAAAACTGCATCACCCTGGAAGCAATCTGGTGATATATGTCTCTATGTAGCTAGGCTGGTCATCAGATGAGATATAATCCATCATTCGCCTACACTTGAGAACTTTCCAACTTGGTAGGAGAACTTGTATTCCACTGGCACAGACTTTCAGAATGCTGGGCCCTCCTAATATTTCTCCTGTATAGGGTACCAATTCTTCTACAAAACTCCTTCTTTGATATGTCATCATCAGATGGAGATTGAGGAAAAAGCAAAATGACAAATGTTGGAGGCTGTAGGAAAACAGGCACACTAAAGCACTGTTAGTTGAACTGTGAGTTGGTCTAGCCATTCTGGAAAGCAACTTGGAACTGATTATAAAAGTCAGCAAGATGTACATATTTTTTAAAAATTCAGTGATGTGACTACTAGGAATATACTCCAAAGGGATCAAAGAAAAAAGGAAAAGGACCCTGTATGTACAAAAATGTTTATAGCATCTCTTTCTGTACTATCAAAAAACAAGAAACTAAGGGGTGCCCATTTACTGGGGAAAGGCTAAACAAATTATGGTCTACGAATGCAATAGAATACTACACTACTGTGCCATGAGGAAAGATTACATAGACAATTTCAGGGGAAATTCTCACTGAAGTGAGAAGAACCAGAAAAATTTACACTCTAACAACACGATAAAGAAAAAGAACTTCGAAAGGCATCAGAACTTGATCATTGTGCTGCCCGACAAAAGATGACTCTGGAGGCCCTAAGATGAAGCTCATTAAACAGAGGTGATGGACTCAGAATACGTAATGTAAACAGACATTTTTCAACATGGTCAATGATAGAAAATGTGCTTTGTTTGATTAGGCATATTTGTTACGAGGGTTTTCTCTTTATTTTATTTATTGAGGGGGGAGAGAAAAATGCTCATAAATAATTTTTTAAAAATACACCTGATGGCAACTACAATGGTAGCCAAATAAAGATGAGCATGAAAGAAAGAGGCACAGATACAAGTAAGGCAAGGCAGGACAAATCTAGGGTAGCGGACAGGCTGGATGAAGATTTGAGATAATACTGATTCACAGAAGCAGAATCACTTATGTAAGAAGATTTAGAACCTGATCTGGATAAAATCAAAGACTTCAAATCAGAGATAATTTCTTTATACACTTCAAAAAGATATCACAGAATCAGAACTGGAAGGTAGATCAGAAATTATCTATTCCAACCCCTTCATTTTATATGTGAGGAAACTAAAGCCTAGAAATGTTAAGTGACTTTCCCATGATTGCATGTGCAATAAATATAAACCTGTGCTGGGCTTTGAACTGAATTCCTCGAGTGCCAGGAAGGGGTTCTTTCCATTGTACCATACTGCCTCCTCTCTACTACAAAGGGAGTTTACAAGGATTTCTTAATTAAATCTTTACTCATTTCATTTTCCAAAAGAGAAGCGATGAGAAATTGAGTTTAGTTTTCAATATCGTGTTTTAGAAAAGTCAGTTGAGGTCAATAGTGATGTGTATCCTGAGAAGGAAAAGACTTACTTGGGAAATAACCTCTGTCTTCAAATAGTTGTCAAGTAGAAGGACTGCACTTATTCTGCTAAGCCCTCCCCCCCCCCCAAAAGAACCACAAGCAACAGGTGAGTGGAAATTGCAGAGCCAAAGATTTAGATATGGAAAATCTAATAATTAGAGTTATCCAAAAGGGGTTTGTATTGCCTCAGGACATTAGTGAGAACCCCCTAATGGGAGGTCGTTTAGACTCAGGTGGGATGACTACTTATTAAGATGTTATTGAAGGGCATTCCTGTTCAGTTATTGGCTGGACTAGCTGGTCTATGAAGTCACTTCCACCTGACAGAAGACAGGGAGATATTCTATTCTCTGAGTGCCATATACCCTGTGAACATGATGCTTATTGTTACTTCAATCAATTCAGCAAAAATTATAATTACAGACTTCTACTATGTGCAAGGAAGGATATGCCAATTCCGTTTTAAATTTCTTTTAGGACCGATATCATCTGTAAATACAGTTACAGAAAGTTAAGAAGCCAGACAGTAGAGTGGGGTGGACAGAGGAGTAAAATTTTAAAAGCACATTTTTAATAAGGTTCTTCTGGCATATGATCTTGAGCTTTAAGATCTTCCACATTCCATCATTTCTTCACCTCTACTTACCCAGCGGAACATTTTCTGTATCCATTGCCATGGTAACCACAGTTGCCAAATCTGTCTCCTTTAGAGTTTACTTCAATAAAACAATCCTTTGGAGCAGCTTTTGCTTCTGAAATTCAAGAAAAAAGTGGTGTTAACCAAGAAATGAGCTTTCCCTGGAATCTAAGTGCCTCACTTCCCCATTTCCTAACTGCCTGCCAAATGCATCCTACTTTGATATCAAGGCTCAAACTCAATACCTCCTAAACGGGATTCATTTTCCCAGAATGTAAGGCTCTCCAAGAAAATAAAAGCTCCTTTAAGGGAGGAATAATTTAGCTTTTATATTTAGATCCTCAGTGCTTAGCAGAATACCCGCTGCATAATAAAAACTCAATTAATGTTTATGGATTAAAGAAGAAATGGAGAGAAAAAGGAACTAATAAGCAAACCCTTAAAGGGAAAAGGGTAACAAGTATAAATAGTGGATCAAGAGTGAGGGGAAGAGAGCCAGGGGGAAGAAGGACACCTTAAAGAAAAGATTAAGGTAAAGTAACTGCAGGAACATAGTACTGTGTAGCAGAAGTGGGGGGAAAATCATAACTTAAAAAAAAATCCAACATTAGAGACAGATGAAAGAAAATATCTCATAACTTTAAATGTGAATGGATAAAACAATCCAATAAAATGAAAAAGTGACAGATTTGATAATAAAACAAAACCGTATAATCTGTTGCTTACAACAAAAAATTTAAAAAACAAAGAGATGCAAAATAAAACTTATGGGATATGGAGCAGGAGTTGCAATCATGTTATCTGACAAAGCAAAAATAAATATTCAAAAATTAAAAAGAGATAAACAAGGAAATTATATTATGCTGAAAGGAAACATAGAAAGCAAACCAATATTAGTAATAAACTTATATATTCCAAATGCTTTAGCACCCCAATTAATAAAGGGAATGGGGAAAAAAATACACATTTCTCAGCACCACATGAAACTTTTCCAAAAACTGAGCATGTACAGAGATATTGTAAATAAATATAAAAAGGCAGATCCTTTACAGACCATAAAACAATAAAAAATAGTATTTGGCTCAGGAACTATGAACAAGATAGACCAAAATGAAGACAACCATGATATTATAAATAATGAGTGGATCAAAGAACAAATCAGAAAAACAATAACTATGTAAAAATAATAATGATGAAACAACATACTAAAATTCCTGGGATGCAGCTAAAGTAGTACTCAAGGGAAAACTTACATCCTTACAAACATACATTAACAAGATAATTTAAAAAAAAAGGTTAGTGAACTAAATATGCATTTAAAAAATTAGAAAGTCAACAAATAAACAAACCTAAAATAAGCACAAAAGAGAAGATGTTGACAATTGGAGGGGGAATAGATAAATTGGAAATAAAACCAAAGAAATGATAAATAAAACTAAAAGTTAGTTCTTTGAATACACTAATTAAATTAATAAACCCACAGCTCATCTGATTAAAAAGAGATCCAAAAAACACAATCAATAAAATCACAAATGAACAAGGTAAAACTACAATAAAATCAGAAGAAATTTTTAAAAATTATCATTAGAACATATGCTACTAACAAAACTGAGAACACAAAAGAAATAGAGAATACTTTCAAAAACATAAAATATCCAAACTATTATAAGACAAGATAAAGATCTTAAAAAACCCAATCTCAGAAAAGGAAACGGATCTAGTTCTAAAGTAACTACCAAAGGGGGAAGAGTCTTGGTCCTGATGAATTCACAGGAGAATTCTATCAAACTTTTAAAGAATAGTTAGAGCCGTTCCAGATCTTAAATTGTATTATAAAGCAGCAATCATGAAAACTACTTGGTACTGGCTAAGAAACAGAGTGGTGGATCGGTGGAATAGATTAGGCATACAAAACACAGTAGTAAATGACTACAGTAATCTACTATTTGATAAACCCAAAGACTCCAGGTTCTGGGATAAGAACTCACTCTGAGAAAAACTGCTGGGAAAACTGGAAAAGAGTATGGCAGAAACTAGGCACAGATCAAAATCTCACACCATATATCAAAATAAAGTCAAAATGGGTTCGTGATTTAGATATAAAGGCTGATACTATAAGCAAACTGGAGGAGCAAGGAATAGTTTAACTATCAGATCTATGGAGAACAGACGAATTCGTGACCAAACAAGAGATAGAGAACATTACATTAAACTGAAAAGTTTTTGCACAAACAAAGCCAATGCAACCAAGAATAGAAGGAAAGTAGAAAACTGGGAAAGAATTTTTACAACCAGTCTCTCTGATAAGGGCCTCATTTCTAAAATATATAGAGAATTAAGTCAAATTTATAAGAATACAAGTCATTCCCCAATTGATAAATGGTCAAAAGATATGATGAACAGGCAGTTCTCAGATGAAGAAATTAAAGGCATCTATAGTCATATGAAAAAATGCTCTAAATCACTATTGATTAGAGAAATGCAAATCAAAACAATTCTGAGGTACCACATCACACCTATCAGATTGGCCAAGTTGTAAAACAGGAAAATGATAAATGTTGGAGAAGATGTGGGAAAATTGGAATACTAATGCATTGTTGGTGGAGTTGTGAAATGATCCAACCATTTTGGAGAGCCATTTTAACTATGCCCAAAGGGCTATACAAATATGCATACCCTTTGACCCAGCAATAGTACTTCTAAGGCTATATCCCAAAGAGATCATACAAATGGGAAAAGGACTAACATGTACAAAAATACTGATAGCAACTCTTTTTGTGGTGGCAAAGAATCGGAAATTGAGAGGATGCCCATCAATTGGGGAATGGCTGAACAAGTTGTGGTATATGAATGTAATGGAATACTGTTGTGCTATAAGAAATGATGAAGAGGCTGACTTCAGAAAAACCTGGAAAGACTTGTATGGTCTGATGCTGAGTGAAGTGAGCAGAACTATGAGAACATTGAACACAGGAACAGCCACATTGTGCAATGACTAATATTGATAGACTTAATCCTTCTCAGTACACAAGGATCTAAGACATCTCCAAAGGCCTCATGATAGAAAATGCTATCCACATCCAGAGAAAGAACTATGGAGTTTGAATGCAAATCGAAGCATACCATTTGCTATTTTTTTTCTTCTGCTGTGTTTTGTTTCCTCTTTCTTGTAGTTCCCCCTATTGGTTCTAATTCTTAATTGCAACATCACTAATATGAAAATATGTTTAATAGGGATGGATATGTATAGCCCATATCAGATTGTATGCCATCTTGGGGAGTAAGGTGAGGAGGGAGGGGGAGAAAAATTTAAAACTCAAAAGCTTATGGAAGTGATTGTTGATAATTCCAAATAAATTAATTTTTTAAAATAAATAAATTAATGGGAAAAAAAAAACAGAACAGAACCCTACATCTGGTGATTGCACCACCACACTCCTACTTTTTGAAGTCCCTCTTTTCCTTCATAGCCTCACTGAAAGTTCTTTCTCTCCCCCATGAAGGCTTTCCTGATTTCCTCCAGCTTAAAGTATCTTTCCCTCCTCAAAATTTTTAAAAGTATTTTGTCCAAATGCCATTGTAGCTTGTATCATACTAAATTTGTGTATAGGTTTGTTCTTCCCTTATCTGACTGTTAATTACTTAAGTGCTGTTCAGTTGTTTTTCAGTCGCATCCAAATCTTCATGACTGCACATTTGGGGTTTTCCTGGCAAAGATACTAGAGGGTTTACCACTTCCTTTTCCAGCTCATTTCAAAGATGAGGAAACTAAGGCAAACAGGATTAAGTGACTTGCCCAGGGTCACATACCTAGTAACTGTCTGATTCTGGATTTAAAGTCAGGAAGATAAGTCTTCCTGACTCCAGGCTCAGCACTCTACCCACCGTGCCACCTAGATGCCCTCCGTAAGTGTAAGGACTGTCAATTTTCATTTTTATATTTGCAGAGATTATCATGGTACCTTGCATAACAAACATTTAGCAAATGTTTGTTAAACTGAATTAAACTTGCACAATTGCCTTCTACAAAAGTGGTGTGCCTTATAACCAGCCCCTTCCCTAAGGTCCCAAATTGTACTCACTTTGTGCTTCTCTTAAACCTTTATAAATCATTTTGCATGATATTAATTTGAGCTATGTCTCACATTTTGTACAAAATGTGTGCTTCATGAGAATAAGGCCTGCTATTTCATTTAATCTTTTGTTATTCCCCTAATGCCCAGAATGGCTTCTGCACAAAGGTGGTGTGCAGAGAATGAGAGTATGAATGAAGGAGCAAGGAAGACACTGAGGTTATAAACATAGGTCCCTGAAAAGATGGTAGCATCTCCAATAGGGATTGTCTAGAATAGCAGTGTTTTGGGGGAGGAAAGATAATGAATGATTTTGGACATGGTGTGTTTTTGAGATGCATCCAGTTTGAAATATTCCATAGATGATGCTGGATTGGAGCTCTGGAGACAGAGAAAGGCTGAATATATAGCTATGGGTGTGTCTGACTCTCTGTGACTCCATTTCGGGTTTTCTTGGCAAAGATACTGTAGTAGCTAGCCATTTCTTTCTCTGGCTCATTTTACAGATGAGAAAACTAAGGCAAACAGGGTTTGTTCAGGGTTACACAGCTAGTAAGTGTCTGAGGTCAGATTTGAACTCATAAAGACGAGTCTTCCTGACTTCAGGCCCAACACTCTATCCAATGCACCACCTAGCTGCCTAGATATGGGAATCACTTGCACAGTTGATTACTGAACTTATGAGAGCCAATGGGATTTCCAAGAGAGAAAGTGTAGAGAAAAGAAGATCCAAAGTTCCCAGACATCCCCAGGGTATATCCAGTTAGAGGGAAAAATACAAATGATAGTCCAGCAAAAAAGCCTGAGGACTGGTCATCCAGGACAGAGGAGAAGCAAAAGGAGAGTGCCACAAAAACTCAGAGAAAAGTATCAAGGAGGAAAGAGTGATCAAGTATGTCAAATGCTACAGAGAAGTCAAGAAGGATGAGAACTGAGATTTGGCAATTAAGAGATCATTAGTGACTTCACTTGACTTACAAAGTCACAAGCCAGATTTACAAAGGATTAAGAGAAGAGAAAGTAAAGGCAATGAGCGCATATATCTTTTTCTAGGAGAGTGACTGTGAAAAGGAGAAGCAATATAGGACCATTGCTTTATGAGATGGTAAGATTGAATGAGGGATTTTTGATTTGTTTTTTAAGGATGGGGAAAACCTGGGAGTTTGTGGGCAGCAGGGAATAAGATATTAGGGACAGATTTAAAATTACTAAGTAGGGGTGGGGGGAATGATTGTGGGGGCAATCTGCCAGAGAAACAGGAAAGAGTAGGTAGTACTGAGGATATAAGTAAATGACTGGTGAGAAGAAAGGCCATCTCTTCATCAGATTCAGGTATTTCTCCTCTTTTAGGAAGAAAGAATAAGGGATCATAACCCAAAAGGTTTTGAGATGTAGAGAAGAGAGAGCTCTCTGAATAATTAAAAAGCATTTATTAAGTGCTTACTAAGCACTTGGGATTCAAACACAGAAGGCAAGAGGAAGATAACACCTATAGAGGAGAAATGCTGGTTGGGAAAGGATGTTTTGATTTGGAAAATTCTTTAAAAAAGAAAAAAAGATGTTAAGTAGAATCATAAGGCAATTGATTGAAACATCCTTTCCAGGAATGGCAGTATTGATTTACTTAATGTTCCCAGAGCAAGAGGTGGAAAGGAGGTGTAATGTTCAAGGCAGCAGGACATGAAGATGGCTACAGTACATTGCGAGGAATCTTGGGACACACCAAGATACAGTGAACTCTCATCAATGAAGAGTATAAGAATCCACGACAAGAGCTAGAGTTCCACGCTAAATGCTGAGGGCATAAGTAAAGCTCCTTGATCTTAGCTGGGAAAGCTCAAAACGGATGGCCCATTCCAGCAAAGATAGAGAGTTTAAATTGCATTTACAAAAAAGTAATGTTCAGACATGTCAAAACATGCCCAACCCCTATTTTTCTGTGTCATATCTTATTAACTGAGCTTCATACATGTCAGCCATAAGTTCTCTAGGAACTCATCTTCACAAAAGAGAAGTGAAAATAGAAAGAGAGCAGAAGAACCAGAAGTGAGAGCTTTGCTCTTCTGACCAAAAAAGAAAGAAAAAAAAAAGGATTTCAGTGGTATGGTGAAAAGGCACATTAGGGCTAACTACAAGAACTCATTTTGTTGCAAATTTTACCTAGAAGGTTTCCAAGGAGAAACTGTATTTTGGGTTTTAATAAAATTTATTTCATTTTTCTTTTTTCGTGGAGAAAAACCAAAAAAGTACCAAGATAATCTTCCAGGTAGGACTTGCAACAAAGGGAACTTCCTTAAATGAATCCATCACAGCGTGTAACAGGTAAGAAACTTCGAAAAAGAACAGAAATAGAACATGTCATCAAGTAATATAATCAAAAGAAGTAGACCATTCAGTCACACGAGGAGAGAAGACAAGTGGACAAAGTATTCCACTAGTACCCTTGTGGTGTCAGGGAAAACTGAAGAGGGCCTCTAGCACTCTGGATGAACCCTTTGTGGCAAAATTCTTCTAGGACACACATCAGAGTTGCACAAGACAGGCAGGCCTGGATGGTTTGCAAACTGCACAGTTAGACGGAACATTCAGTAATGAGTTCTGACAGTTTCTGCTTTATGTCAAAGCTAGGTTGCTAGGAAAACCTGAGGGTCACAACCTGAAGGTCTCTGACCCCATAAAATAGCCAGAGTAGACTAACAAACCAGGATTAACTTTAATAATACATAATATCAGTCTGTGCTTAGTAGTAGTAGTATTTCTTTATAATTTGCTTCAAATAGTCTGTCTTACAGTTAACATGTAAACCTAGATAGTATTTAATTAATATGTACCCTTTTATTCTTAAACATGTTCATGTTTACAGAAAAGGATTTTATAGATTATAGAATCACAGCTCTAGAACTGGAAGGGTCCTCAGAGATTACTGTCATCCCAACCCTCTCATCGGACAGATAAGGAAAACGAGTCCCAGGAAGGTTAAATGATTTATAGTAAAGGTAAGAACAGAATTTGAACACAGGTCCTCTGATCCCAGAGTGAATGCTCTTTCCACTGTAACACAAAGGCCGCCAGCAGCATGACTTCTCTAACCTATTTGTCTTTTTTTTTTTTAACTATCCATTCCACTCATTCTTCTGTGTTGAAAACCCTGGTGTTATCTTTGACTCTGAGGAATTATCTGTGACCAGAGATAGCCCAACCAAATGTCTCCCAACCAATGAGTACAGGATTCTTGGTGGGCCATGGAGTAACTACAAGATTAAGAATATACATCCAGATCTATAAATAAGCAAACACAGCTTCTGTAAAGTGAATATATAATGCTTTACATATATATGTATTGCTCATTTCCAAATTTATGTAGATGCTGCTGTAATAAAATATAAACTAATTTCAAATGGTTACCAAATTCATAACTCAATCAATGGATATTAATAGTCACATCAAGGTCTAAATAGACTTTAAAGAGACCTTCTCATACTTGAGAAAAATGGAAAGGACTAGCTTAACTGTTATGACTTCATTATCCTAAAAGACAATATTACCCGTCTAACAGTAGCTAAACTACTTGCCATTGGCATGAAGTATATGTGAGGAACTAATTATTCTGTAGATTTATGCCTTGCAATTTGGCATTTGGTAGAATTCATTGCTATAGATGATTCCCAGTGAGCAAACCCTTCTGCCAATGAAGACTAGAAATTGTTCTGTAACTTACAGTCTTATACCAGGTGTTCTCAACTTTTTGTGCACCATGGACCCTTCTAGCAGCGTGGTGAGACCTATGGACCCCTCAGAACTGTTTTTAAATACTTAAAACAAAATACATGGAATAACAAAGGAAATCAATTATATTTAAGCAAAGATGTGATTTTTTTTCCCCCATCCAAGTTCACAAACCCCTGAAATCTATGCGCCAATGCCAGGTTAAGAGCCTTTGTCTTAGAGTTGACTGGGAAAGTGAGAAGATAAATGACTTTCCAAGGGTAAAAAGAGAGACAGAGGGAGGACTTAAACCCATGTCTTCCTGACTCCAAGACTGGCTCTTTACCCACGATGCCACATGTCTTACACACCCAACGTTTTTAAATAAAAGCAAACACTACAATCTTACATTACATAAAATACCTTAGTAAAAGGAACACCAAGACTGGATGTTTAGTGAGTTCCTGAAGTGCAGTGAGCATTTTTTGGCTCACGTGAACTGCTAACTAGATACATATTCCCATGGAGTTTATCACTATAGAACCTAGGTAGCTGAGCATATGATGATAACACTTCAACAGAAGAATTGCATAAGCACAAGCAAATGAGAGTTATACATCTTCACACCACAGAATTTTAACAAAATTAAAATTAGAACTATTTTAGCTTGACAAATTAAACACATCTTTAAAAAATCAAACTACTTGAAATATTTTCTAGTTAAGTCTTACTTGAGTCAAAGATGACTTGACACTGAGCATCATAAAATTGACACATGCCATTGTAACAATAAGCTTTATTGTTGTGGCATGGGTGTCCATTTTGAATACAAACATCTAGCTGACAGAACTGAGATGAGCCATTGCAATACTCTGGGAGATCACACTCATTGGTACTTTGTCGGCATAGAGTACCTCCTGGAAGGAACTGAAGAAACAAAACTCAAATCAAACAAGAATATTCGCTCAATTTTAGTAAGTAAACCAAAGTTTGACACATCTTATGCAACAACTCAACAAAGTCATTCCATCATGGCATAAAGGTAACCCTAGATATGCTGGGGGAAATGCCTATTCTGGGAAGATCTACTTTGTTGGAAAGATTTTACGTGCAGTCCTGGTGGAAGACTGAGTCTACTTACCAAAGACCAGCCTAGGCCAGTATATGAAAGATATCATATAGACTGGGAACTAAGCGATAAATTATCATATCACAGCAACTCATTAAATTAAAACACTCTAAAACAGTCACTCTATACTATGTGTTCCCTTTCACCTCTGCAGTAAAAGTGGCTGAAAAGAGGCTTCAAAGTAGTTAGAACCACAGTTTTTAGGTACTCAATGAATGTTTGTTGAATGACTGATCAAATATACCGGCATCTGCAGTGGTAGAATTTTCTTCAATGCCACAAACATACAACACATTAGAACCCAATAAAGCTATTTTCCCTAATCACCCAACAAAATAAGTACTTCTTTACTAGATATTTCAGAAGGTAAAGGATTGATATTTTTATTTTTCAACCAAGAAAGCTTCCTTACCCGACAGTTTTTACAACAGTCACCATATGCACATTCAGCACCTGATTTAAGTTTACAAGTACTTGACTCACAGCAAGGGTCCAATTCACATTCCTGTAGGTGATATAAATTGGCTGTCAGTAAAGAGGTAGGATAACAGTGTCAACACTGACTATTGATATCTATCTTGAAGAGAATAAATAGATACTTTACTGAAATGACAATTTTCATCCCCCTAACCTGACCAAATTAAATATTATTAGGACAGAAACTATTTCCAACCACTTGGATTTAACTTATGTTCTACAGGCATACAATACTGTAAAATCACAAATGTCATATTAGTATCTATAACCAGGGCATCACCAGCTTCACCACTGGTACTAAACATCTTCAAATTCCTCAAAAGTAACCCCAATTAGTAGCTAATCCCTACTGTATACGCAGCTTCCCTGTATCCTCAAAGTGACTTTCCTGTGACCTTTCTACATGTCTAGCTTCTTAATGAACTCCTCCATATTCCTCATCTTGCTTTTGACTCATTTTTGGGAATGAGTTGCTATGCCCTGGCTCACTTTCCTCCTCTTCCACATCTGTTCTCAGGTGTTATCTCATGTGAGAAGGATGTAGGAAACTCATTCATGGCTTAATATGTGGTTGCCCTTCAAGGATATTTATTTGCATCTTCAGCAGGCAGAAATGCCTTTTCCTCAATTTTTTCTTTTTGTATTTTATCTTAGGATCAATAGGAAGCTGCTGTCACTTTTTGGCAAGGAGTAACATAGTCAGACCTGAGCTTTAGAAGTGTCACTTTGACAACTTTATGAAAGGTGGCTTAAAGAGGAAAGCGGCTGGCTTCAGAGATCAATATAGAGGCTGGCTAGTTCGCCCATACCTAAACCAGCAAATTTCTGAAGTCTGCATCAGACTGAATAATGGTCAAGATATCAAAGAAAAAACCTACAGTAAATGAAATTTTCTATCCCCAAAATTAGCACAAAAAGTCATCTGGAGGGGCTTCAATTTTCCCCTCTCAGAATTACACAAAACTAAGGGAAAAAAATGGTAAAGAAGGAGATGAATAAAATCTTAGATAAGTTAAATATGATAGATATCTGGAGATAACTGAATGGGAACAGAAATGAATACAGCTTTTTCTCAGTGGTACATGGTACCTTTCAAAGACTGACCACATATCTGGGCACAAAAATTTTATAGTTAAATGTAGAAACGCAGAAATATTAAATGCATACCTTTCAGATCACAAAGCATAAAAATTAAATTTAATAAGAGACCATGCAAACACAGAACAAAAAACCAAATGGAGACTAAACAATCTAATTTTAAAGGAGTGGGTTAAAGAACAAATCACAAAAACAATCATTAGAAAGAATGACAATGAGACAACATATGGGATACAGCAAAAGCAGTAATCAGAGGAAAAATTATATCTCTAAATGCCTACATCAATAAATTACAGAACGAGCAGACCAATGAACTGTCTACAGAATTAAAAAAAAAAACTGGAAAAGTAACAAACTAAAAATCCTCAACTAAACACTACTGGAAATCCTAAAAATTAAAAGTGACATTAATAAAACTAAGTGTAAGAAAACCATTGAATTAATAAATAAAACTAGGAGTTGGTTTTATGAAAAAAAGAAGATAAACAATAGGTTAATATGATTAAGAAAAAGAGAAGAAAACCAAGTCACTGGTATTAAAAATAAAAAGATGAAATCAAAGCAATTATAAGGAGTTATTTTGCCTAATCATATACCAATAAATTTAAAATTTAAGTGAAATGGAAGAATATTTGCAAAAATATAAACTGCCTTGATTAACAGAAGAGGAAAAAAATTACTAAATAAATGTATTTTAGAAAAAGAAAAAGAACTTGAATAGGCTATAAATAAGCTTCTTAAGAAAAAAGCATGAGAGGCACCCGGGTGAGGCTGTGGAGGCTGTAGCGGGCAGTGGCAGGAGCCGGCTACAGGAGCCGCCACGATGGCAGATGAGATCAGCAAAGCACAGACTGCCCCGCCCAGGGGAGACACCATCTTTGGGAAAATAATTCGCAAGGAAATCCCGGCCAAAATCATTTTTGAGGATGACTGGTGTCTTGCTTTCGATGATGTTTCCCCACAAGCCCCAGCTCATTTCCTGGTGATACCTAAGAAACCCATTACCCAGATATCTGTTGCAGAAGAAGATGATGAAAATCTTCTTGGACACTTAATGATTGTTGGCAAGAAATGTGCAGCTGACCTGGGTCTGAAGAGAGGATACTGAATGGTCATCAATGAAGGTGCAGATGGGGGGCAATCTGTCTATCATATCCATCTGCATGTCTTTGGAGGATGTCAGATGCAGTGACCTCCTGGATAAATTGTTGGAATGATTTGTCTTATTTAGGGAGCAGAGTAGGTTTACAACATATATGTTAAGCTGAGTATACTTAATGTTTTCTGTGAAACCGGAAATTGGGAAATTACTTCAAAATGTACACAATAAAAGACAAGTTATCTGTTTCCCATGAAAAAAAGCAAAAAAGCATGAGGACTGCATTTACAAATGAATTCTATCAAACATTTAAAGACCAACTAATTCCAATATTAAGTAAATTATGTGGACTAATAGGTAAAGAAGGGGTCCTACCATACTCCTTTTTAGAAAACAAATATGGTACTGTTACCTAAATCAGGAAGAGTAAAAAGAGAGAAAGAAAACTACAGACCAATTTCATTAATGAATATAGATGCAAAAATACTAAATAAAATACTAGCTAGGAGATTACAATATATTATAAAGATTGTACACTGTGACCAAGTAGGATTTATGACAGAAATGGAGGATGGTTTAACATAAGGAAAACTATCAACATAATTGATTTTATCAATAATAAAAGTTAAAAAAAAACCTTTTGATTATATCAATAGATGCAGAAAAAGCTCTTGATAAAGTACAACACTCATTCCTATTAAAAACATTTGAAGGTATAGGTATAAAAGGATTTTTCCTTAAATTAATAAGAAGCATTTACCTAAAACTATCAACAAGTATTATTTGCAATGGGGATAAGCTAGAAGTCTTCCCAGTAAGATCAGAAATGAAATAAGGATGCCCATTTTTACCAGTATTATTCAACACTGTGTTAGAAATCCTACCAATAACAATAAGAAAAAGAAATTGAAAGAATCAGAATGAGCAATGAGGTAATAAAATTACCTCTTTGTGCAAGTGATATGATGATATACTTGGAAAATCCTGAAGACTGAACTAAAAAGTTAGCTGAAATAATTATAATTTTAGCAAAGTAGCAGAACATAAAGCCCACATAAATCATCAGCACACCTACATATCACCAACAAAACCCTGCAAGGAGAGATAGTTAGAGATAACCTCATTTAAAATAATTCTAGACAGTATAAAATACCTCAGATTATACCAAAACAAACTCAGGAACTGTATGAACAAAATTATAAAAAACTTTTTATACAAATAAAATCATATTTTAAATAATTGGAGAAATACTAATAGCTCATGGATAAGCAGGGCCAATATAATAAAAATGACAATTTTACCTAAACAAAATTTATTCAATGCTATCCCAATTACCAAAAAAAATATTTTAATGAGTTAGAAAAAATAATAACAAAACTCATTCACAAGAACAAAAGGTCAAGAGTATCAAAGAAACTAATGGAAAAAAAATGTAAAGGAAGGAAGTTTAGCAGTTCCAAATCTTAAACTACATCATAAAGTAGTAATTATCAAAACTATCTGGTACTGGCTAAGAAACAGAAAGGTAGATCAGTGGAACAGAGAACACATAAAATACACAGCAGCAAATGATTATAGTAACCTTGTGTCTGACAAGGGTAAAGACTTAAGTTTTGGGAATAAGAATTCATTATTTTGTAAAAATTGTTAGAAAAGCCATCTGGCAGAAATTGGGCATAGACCAATGTTTACCATTTACCAAGACAAGGTCAAAATGGATACATGACAGGGAGATGTCTCAAGAAAATTAGAAAAATGTGAAACCTATTTCCTATCAGACTTATGGATAAGCGAACAATTAATAAATAAACAAGAGTTAGAGAGCATTATGATGTATAAAATGGATGATTTTAATTCCATTAAATTAAAAAAGTTTTGTACAAATAAAACCAATGTAGCCAAGATCAGAAGGAAAGCAGAAAATCGGGAAAAAATATTTATAGACAATTTCTCAGATAAAGGTCTCATATCTCAAATACATAAAGAACTTTGTGAAAGCTATTTAGATATGCAAGCCATTCCCCAATTGATAAAGGTCAAACGATATGAACAAGCCGTTTGCCAATAAAGAAATCAAAACAATTTATAGTCATATGAAAAAATGCTCTATATCGTTACTGATTAATAAATATTAAAACAACCGTGAGATACCATTTTATATCTATTAGATTGACTAAAATGACGAAGAGGAAAGTGATAAATGTTGGAGGGGATATGGAAAAAAACTGGGATGCTAATTCAATATTGGTGGAACTGTGAATTAATCCAACCATTCTGAAAGCAATCTAGAATTATGCCTAAAGAGTTATTAAACTGTCTATAACCTTTGACCTAGCAATACTACTACTAGTTTTGTTTCCCAAGTTTTTTAGGGAAAAAGGAAAAGAACCTATACACAGATATATTTATAGCAGCTCTCTTTGTGGTGTCAAAGAACTGGAAATCGTGGGGATGCCTGGCAATTGCAGAACAGCTAAATAAGCTGTGGTATATGATCATGACAGAATATTACTGTGCTGTAGGAAATGATGAGCTTATTGATTTTAGAAAAACATGGAAAGACTTGCATGAAATAATGAAGAGCAAAATGAGCAGAACCAAGAGAATGTTGTACCCAGTAACAGCAATATTGTTCTAGGAACAATTTTGAACAACTAAGTCATTTTGAGTATTATAAATATTCAAATCAACTACAAAGGACCTATGAAGAAAGATTCTGTCTGCCTCCAGGGCAAGAACAGATAAATAGAAGTATGTATGTATAGTATGGTTTTACACACACACACAGATATCTGTGTCTAATGGTGGTCGTCTCTAGGGCAGGGGGGGGAGGGATATTAAAAGTGCACAACAGAGAATAAAAGAAAATTTAGAAGGAAACATAGAAAGCTGAGTAGCTTTAAAAGTAATGTATAGTACTTAATACATAGTTTTTAAAAACAATTAAACAGTGTGAAATGTAAATTCATGGTTTTATAGTGAATCCACTTCTTATGCTGTGCTGAAAATGTTCCTTTTTTGTCTTTATGTATTTAAGTTCAAAATGAAAATTAAAAAAGCAGAATTCAAAAATTGTAATAATAATTACTGACCTTTGGAGACCCACAGTCACATTCTTCCCCAAAATCTATTATTTTATTACCACAGTAAGGGGTACTGTAGGCTTCATCAGGTTTTGGAATATTAAGTAGACAGGTTCCTCCTTTATTTAATGTTAAATTCTCAAAGTCATCTGCACTGCAACTACTAAAGTTTCTGGAACCTCTAAAAGCAACATAAGGAGGAAAGTTTTTATGTTATTTTGCAAGCCTGAAAATTTAACTAAACCAAAAAAGCAAAAATAAATTTTTCATATTGCATCATAAAACTGAAAGAGTACTTGCAAGAATTCATATTTATTTAGGAAAAAAATAAAACATTTTAAAAATTAATACACAAAGATCCTCTTCTCTAACAATGTATATGCCACCATAATGAGGATGGCTCACATTTATATAGTGCTTTAAGATATGCAAAGTATTTTGTGTCCATTTTCTTGCTTGATCGTGAGAAGCATCTGCAATAGATATCCTTTACTACAAAATAATAAATGAAGCTCACATTTATATAATGCTTTAATGTTTACAAAGCTTTTCACTCACAGCATTCCGTTAAAAATTAAACTGTTTTCCTCATAGCACAGTTGTTACTGTGGTTTAGTCATTTCGTTAGTACCCAATTCTTTTATACCCCATTTTGGAGTTTTCTTGAAAAAGATGCTGGAGTGATTTGCCATGTCCTTCTCTAGCTCATTTTACAGATGAGGAAACCGAGGCAAACAGGGTGAAGTGACTTGTCCAGGGTCACACAGCTAGTATTTGTCTGAGGCCAAATTTGAACTCAGGAAGATGAGTCTTCCTGATTCTAAACTCAGTGTTCTACCCACTGAGTCACCTACCTGCCCCCTCATAGCACAGAACAAGTATAACTATCCACAGTTTGCAGATGAGAGGGTGAGACTCAGAGAAAGTGACTTGCCAAGGGGCAAGACATAAGTGGCAAAGTCTGGACAAGAACCCAGGAAATCTCCTTCCAAATCCCTTGGGCTTTTCTTCCTCAGTATGTTATACTGCCTCTATAATTTCACTGTATTTTTCAAAACATATTCTTCAAATCTAATGGCTAAATGCCAACCTCCAAATCACATACAGCTCTTTGTAACTGGTGCTAAAGTCCTACTTTCTTGGCTATAAACAGTCTAACATAAACAGCTATTAACATTTATATTTTCTTGATTACAAATACCTAATATATGCAGATAATAGCATCTGTAGAACATTCCCAATATACCAGAGTCCAACATATATAATATATGTGTGTGGTGTATCTATCTAGATATAGATCTATATATCCTTGAGTGCAGGGACTGTCTGTGTCTTTCTGTATCCCCACTGCTTAGCAAAGTGCCTGACACATAGCAGGTGCTTAATGTTTATTGATCTGCGCGCGTGCGCGCGCACGCACACACACACACACACACACAAACACACACACACACAACACACACACACACACAGAGCTTGTATCTATTTATATTGTATTAAAATATAAAGCAAGGTCAGGGAGTCTGTAACAGTACACATACACACACACACACACACACACACGTTCACATACACACAAATGCATATAACAAACACGTACATATATACATACAATATAAATTTATGTATATACACACTATATATCTGTGTATAGATATACACAATATATATCTTAATAAAATATAAATATATATTTTAATAAAATATAAATAGATACAGGAGATATAGATATAAGTATAATTCTGGAACAGATATGAGATAACCCACTTCAAGAGTCTGCAGGCAACCTGATCAATGGAGATAATCAATGAAAATTATATCGTTTCCCTGAAGAATACCTTTCAACCTCAACCCTCCTCCACCAAGTCCTATAAGTATTTCCAGAAGAGAGAGCTGCGCAGCTAGAGGCTATTGCTATAACTCTTCTAATCTGAAATGATCACTAGCTATGGTAGCATAAATATTGATTAATACTATAAGCTAGTTCGTAAAATCTTATGGAGGAGGAAGTTAGGGGATGATCTTGTAAAACAAGATGCAATTAAAAAAAAAAAAGCAGCTTGGGGGGAAAAAAAAACCAACCCCTGTCTGTTGACCCAGCTAAACCAGATCATCCTCAAGGCATTTAAAGATAAAACTGAGAGAACAAGAACAGAAACCTGCAGCCTTGAGGCTACGTGTAGCCCTCTAGGTCCTCAAGTGCAACCTTTTGACTGACTCCAAACATCACAGAACTCACTCCTTACAGGGACTGTTTGGATTCAGTTTGGATTCAGTCAAAGGGCCACACTCAAGGACCTAGAAGGGTACATGTGGCCTCGAGGCCACAGTTCCCCTGGACTAAACCATTTTCAAACAAAAACATTTTGCTCTGTTCAAAAAAAAAAATTCTAAAACAAATCTTTTCTCCAGCAATGGAGACATCACATCTGGCTTCTAAGAGCAGTCACCAATACACAGTACAAGAAAGAAGAACTGGCATTAAAGAAAACAAAGATAGGAAAAAAGTTAGACTAAAACAAGTATACACATAGCAGGTCCATGCTGGAGAAGAAACAATTTTGTAGACATTGAGGGATCAATTCTCACAAATAATAAAAGCTCAAAAAACAAAACCAAAAAACCACCACAGACATTAATATGACCAAAAAGGTAATTTTAAAAATATCATAAACTATCAACTCATGTGCCTACTTCATATCTCCACAAAATCTTTAGGAAAATAATCTACATATACATTGAGAACATCCTTAATGAAGGTTTGAGAAAGGAGGAAGGAAGGCAGGCTTCTACAAATGATACACACAACGTATCAAAATCTCCATAGTCATATACAAGGAATACAAGAGTCTACTGTGCTTATTATTTATTTAACTATTAAAAATTTTGATTCAATAGAGCTGAAAGCCAATCCTTCAATGAGATGTTTATCATTCATATGTGAAAAGTACAAGATTCCCTGAAAGACATGACAGAGAAAAATCTCTTCAATAACCTGGCATCAAGAGAAACATGGAGAAGTTGCCAAAAGACTTAAAGTCTGTTTAGCTCATTCAATACACCCTTTAAAGGGTGTGACCCTCCAGCATAACCCATTCAGACGCGCAGATAACACTGTGCTAACTACCTCAAGCCTACAATGCTGTAGAACCTAAATGACATTCGTTAATTACTTAAGTTCAGCCTATAACTAAAAGCCAAGTGGTTGAAAAATGTCTATTGTCCAGATAATGATATATACTGAAGTGACCAGAACTAGTTAATTAGCATATATCTTATCCAGACACTGTAAATGCACAATGAACTGAGTTTAAAATTGAACAGGAGGAGAATGGGCTGGATTGTCTTTGGGAAAATGTGCAATATTTTTAATTACTCCAAATTTCTCATTGAATCAAGGGTCATGGACTATCCCAGCCTCTGATTGATTAAAACTATAGATAACAATTACAAGGTGTATGATGAATATAAGTTTGTGGTTGTTGTTCAGTCATTCAGACATATCTGCCTTTTCGTGACCCCACAGATTATACTGTCCATGGGATTTTCTTAGCAAAGATACTGGAGTGGTTTACCATTTCCTTCTCCCGTGGATTGAGGCAAACAGAGGTTAAATGACTTGCCCAGGGTCACATATATACTAAGTGTATACGGCCAGATTTAAACTCAGGAAGACATCTTCCTGACTGTAGACTCAGTGTTCTATCCACTGAGTTATCTAGCTGCCCCCAAAATATGAATAAGTGTCAACAAATTACCAGAGAAGAACTAAAAAGGAGGAATGTCATATCATTAGAGTGATGTAAATGTAAAAGGAGGTGGGCCAGACAGGTGTAGTGAGAATACAGGAAAACTGAAGGATAGGCCATATATTCCATTAGTATCCACAAAATGTCAAAAAATCAGGAGGAGGTATTTGTTGGATATCTTATGGAGGATTTAAAAGAAAGCCTGCATAAGAGTTGCATATGCAGTACGGATAAGTGGAGACTTGCACTACTAAAGTAAATACAGATATCAATAAGTTCACATATCCATACCAAAGTATGGCAGAATAGTCATGTTTTCACTTCTAATCCCACCCCTTTGATGGAAATGCCACCTCCATCATCTCTTATGTATAATCCTCTCCCCTAAGCTTTCACAATTAGTACTAACCATGTTCACAGAAATTACAGTAAAGCCCAGATATTTATGTCAATTAGTCAATAAACATTTAAGTGCCAGGTACTCTGCTAAGCACTGAGATACAAAGTAAAGTAAAAGACAGTCCCTGCCCTTGAGAAGCTCACAATCTAATGGTAAAGACAACACACAAATAACTGCAAACAAAAGTTATATACAGGATAAACTGAAGATGATCAACAGAAGCAATCTAATAGAATTAAGAATTCTTTTTATCAGGAAAAGCTTCCTGTAAAAGGTGGTATTTAAATTGAGACTTGAAGGAAAACTGGAAATACAGGAGGCAGAGATTAGGAGGGAGAGCATTCCAGGCATGAGGAATAGGCAGTGAAAATATGTAGAAAGGAGAAATGGGAGCTATCTTGTTAGAAGAACAACAAAGAGGCTGGTGTCATCAGATGTCAGAGTACACGGCACTACAGTCCTAAGGTGTAAGAAGACTTGAAAGGTAGGTGGGGAGGGGCAAGTGATGAGCATTTTATATTGGATCCTGGAGATAACAGGGAGTTTATTTAGTAGGTAAGTGATATGGTCAATCACTTCCTTAGTACAAAAAGGTTAATAATTTTAATATTCTAACCTATCTTATTTTTACAGATGAGGAAACTGAGGCACAAAGGCTGCATGACTTGGGCAAGGTCTCTATACGTTATTTGACGGCAAAATCAAGGCTAAATCCAGGTTTCCAAATACCTATCCCCGTGCTCTACCAACGTCTTCAAGTCAACACACAATTATGAAACAAATACAGTTGAATGCTTCTGTTGTCATTGTTTTAATTTTTGTTTGGTTATCTCCAAACCCCCAAAAAGGGGGGGAGGGAGGAAAGGGAAGTAGTTTGTTTCTCTAATCTCTGTCAGTAGTTTTCACAACAACAAAGAATAGTTTTCAAAATGTGTTTATAGAGTCATATAGTCTGGGAGTATCTGCCAAGTGGTCTACAGGTGTCAGTCTCTGGCAAAAATAGAAAGATACAGTAAAGCACTGGATTTGGACTTAGAAGACTGAGAAGTTCAAATTCTGGTTGTGATATATACTAACTGTATAACTACATGAAGCCATATAAATATATCTGAGCCTCATTTTACAAATTTGGAAAAAAGCAATCATAGGATTTAGAGCTGGAAGTGCCCTTAGAGATTATCATGCGAACCTTTTTTTTTTTTAACAGGTGTGGAAACTGAGACCCAAAGAGTGAATTAAAGTTATTAAAGCAGAAAGGTGAAGAGTTGAGACTCAACTAGTCCCCTGACTTCAAAGTCCATTGTTTTCCATATTGCAATCTTTGTATTACCTACAACACAACTGTTATGAGAAAAGGTCTTTTTTAAAGTTTTACAAGCATTAAAGCATTACATAAATGTGAGTTACCATTCAAGTTTTTAATATGTTTATTTTTTTTTCATAAATTAATAACTTCTTTATGATATTTAACTTCTAAAATAACATGATGGAAACTCATTCATTCAAGTTTGAGGGTCATTTCTCTATTTTACTATTTATCCCAAGGCCAAGAAAGAAAACATGTGACTCACGATGCTCCTGAATTCATGATGCAGCTCTTTGCTCCACAACTGCAGTTTCTCCCATCATCATGGTTCATTCCCAAGTTATGTCCCAACTCATGAGCAACAATGGATGCAAAGGTCTCCACGCTGATTTGTCCAAACTATACAAAAGGAGGAAGGTGATCAGGGAGTGCTATTTCTCAAAATTATTTGTTCAACAAAAATAATTTCATTCAGTTTTAATAAGGTATTCTACTAAGGGCAGAATATAAACCAACATTTACATGAATGCCTTTTGGATTTGTATGTTCAAGATCACAGCAATATATGGATTTAAACACAAAGATTTTTAAATAGCAATTGATGGGAGACATTTTAAATAACTTCTGAGAAACAAAGTGATAGTCTCAGTTTTCACAGGCTGATGACATTGTAACTTCACCTATTTTTTTAAAAGGAATAGTTTAAAAGAATACCCAAGTATTAGCATATTTCAACCACAATCTTTATTGGAAGGCAAAAGAGCTAAGATTACAACCAAGAATCACCTGCCCAGTAACACTGAGTATAATCCTTCCAGGGGGAAATGCACATTTAGTGAAATAAAAGACTTTCAAGTATTCCTAATTAAAAAATCAGAGATGAACAAAAAAAATTTGATCTCAAGAGAAGCATTAAAAGGTAAACAGGAAAGAGAAAACATAAGAGACTCAATAGGGTTAAATTGTTTATATTCCTACATAGGAACCTGATGCTTGTAACTCTTAAGAACTTTATCACTATTAGAGTAATTAGAAGGAGTATACATAGACAGTGGGTGCAAGGTAAGTTGACTATAATGGGATGATATCCAAAAAAAAAAGAAAAATTAAAGGGTGAAAAGGATGACTGCACTGGGAAAAGAAGGAAAGAAGAGATAGAATGGAGTAAATTATCACACAAAAAACCATTCTGGAGAGCAATTTATAGCCAAGGGGCTATAAAACTGTGCCTACCCTTTGATCCTCCAACACCAGTACTAGGTATACATTCCAAAGGATCAAAAAAGGGGGAAAGGACTCATCTGTACAAAAATATTTATAACAGCGCTTTTTGTGGTGGGGTAAGAATCTGAAACTGAGGAGATGCCCATCAATTGCGGAATGGCTGAACAAGCTATGGTATATGATTGTAATGGAGTATTACTGTGCTATAAGAAATGATGAGCAGGATGATTTCAGAAAAACCTGGAAAGACTCATATGAATTAATGCAGAGTGAAGTGAGCAGAACCAGAACACTGTACACAGTAACAGCAACATTATACAGTGAACAACTGTGAATAACTTAGCTATTTTCAGCAATACAATGACTTAAGACAATCCCAAAGGACTCATGAAGAAAAATGCTATCCACTTCCGGAGAAAGAAGTGATGATGTTTGAATATTTTATACTTATTTGGGGGGGGGGGGGTTCAAGCTTTCTTCCACAAAATGACTAACGTGGAAATATGTTTTACATGACTGCACACGTACAACCTATATCAGATTGCAAACTGCTTACCATTTCATGGAAGGGGGAGGGCAAAGAGGGAGGTATAATATTTGGAAATCAAAACTTTTTTAAAAAGCGTTAAAATTATTTTTACATTTAATTTGGGGAAAAAACTAAAATGTCATTTAATAAATAGACAGCTACACAAGTAGATAACTGAATAAATAAATCAACAGTAAATAAAAGCAAACATACCACATTAATGCCTCCTGCATGGCTTCTTGAACACACTGTTCCCACAAATGCCATTCCTGCAGTCCCTCCAAAGCCCTTCTTCCTGAATTGCCAGAGAAAGAAAAAATGGAACTTGACTAATAAAGTAAAACTTCCTGCTGGTTAGGATGTCATCAGATTTGTCACAAGGAAACAGTAGTAGGAAAAGCTGTGTCAAATATACAGTCAGAATCGAACAGAGCAACATTGCAATGATGTAATTGAACATTGCTCATCCATTGTAATAAATGCTTCCCAAATAACTGGATTTGTTCAGTAACTATAACATACTCTTTAAAATAACTAAACTTGTTTAAATTAAAACACTTAAACGGAAATCCTTCTAAACAGTATTGTATAATTATTATAGCTTACATTTCCATAGTCTTTTAGGGTTTACAAAGTGCCTTTTTCTCAGGAACCCTGATGAGAGGCTTTGTATATTTTATCCCCCTTTTGTAGCGGCTAAGTGCAACAGCAGATAGAGCACTAGGCCTGGTGTCAGGAAGATCTGAATTCAAATCCAGCCTCAGAGACTTAGTAGCTGTGTCATCCTGGGCAAGTCACTTACCCCTGTGCACCTCAGTTTCCTCAACTATAAAATGAGGATAATAATAGCATCTACCTCCCAGGGTTATAGTGAGGATCAAATGAAATAATATTTGTAAAGCAGATAGCACAGAGCCTGGTACATAACAGGTGCTTAATAAATGTATGTTTCTTTCTTTCCTTCCTTTTATACATTTTTAAATAGTTAGGGACAGTCAGCTGATTACACATTAATGAAGTATGAAAGGTGGTACATGAACTCAGGTCTTCTCACTTACTACCCCACACCACCTCTTATATTTCCTGTCTTTTTAAAAATGATATTGTACTTCATCTCTTCACTGGTACAGATAAATATCCTTCCACAGCTTAGTACCCAGAGAGCTCTCACGAGCTGTTAGTGTCAAATAAATTTCCCTTTTATCCCAAATCCTGTTCTTCATTATTATTGTGACAACTATTCCTTTTATCCCTCCATTCACTCCCTTGTACTGGCTATGCTCTTGTCTCTTCCCAATCTCAATACCTTTCCAAAGAAACTCAATTCTTCAGTATCCTCTACTTTCATGCCCTTTGTCTCCCTTGTCCTATGACTAATCATGCCTTTCCAAAATGCAACCCAGTGTTACTCTTACCATCAGTAGGTACATAGCAACCTACAGAGCTTTTCTATCAATGGCTTAGACAAACAGTACAACAGAAAATGAGTTAGGTCCAAGGAGAAGGTGGGTTACAAAGTGTTTGAGGAAAGGTACAGTTCTTTCAATGACCTCATGCTTCTTTCTGGGGAAAAAGAAGTTGTTGCCATCCCTAACCCCGTACTGCCCTTGTTCTTATTCAAGAGCTATTGATCAGAGCTAAAAGAATCAGAAAACCACTATAAATTTGTTATATCTAAGCTTGATAAGGCTCTCACTACATTAACACAAATATTCTAATCTTCCTTAGTCGATTCTCTATTCCACTCTCCTCAGCAACTGTTCTAAATCTCACGAACCCTCAAGCTTCCCAAAGGATGCTCTCAACTGACCCTCACTGCTGAGACATTCCTTCAAAAAAAATTGAGTTTGTTTGCCAATGTTATTTGCCACTATCATGAAGGAAGTGTACCACAAAGTCCAAGTTGATCCTGCACAGATGACAAAGTCTTCAAGATATTCCTATGTGTAATATTTACACATAGGAATAATATAATAAATGTAATAATAACATAATAAAATCATTGTAATGAGTTCATTCAGTCCCAGTATACTTTAAAACTTCTTAAATGTGATTAAAAGTGATCACAGTCACTTAAGAGAGTTTCATCTTTATACCCAGGAAGGAAAAATTCAGCTCATGAAAAATGTCTATTAATTTGATTATACTTTGTAGTTGGAAAGGCAACCTACAGAGCTTTTCTATCAATGGCTTAGACAAACAGTACAACAGAAAACGAGTTAGGTCCAAGGAGAAGGTGGGTTACAAAGTGTTTGAGGAAAGGTACAGTTCTTTCAATGACCTCATGCTTCTTTCTGGGGAAAAAGAAGAAAAAGAAAAAAATAGGGTCTATCCTTTTTAATACCAGTAATCATCTAGTAAAGTTGTCTGGCTTTGAGATACAGAATACTAGTCTCTGAAAAACTGTAGTTGAGGCTCACCCAAAGGACTACAGAAAGAGGCACAGTGGATGTGAGCAGGTTGCAAAATACTGTCAATGAGGAATTTCTTAGGAAAAGTGTTAAAAAGTAAATCATTGGAGAAATAGATAACTAGAAAAAAAAATGGGTCAGTCATATAGCAGGAATGAAAAACAACCAAGGAACAGTCAATGTGGACTATTAGCATCCACAAAATGGGAAGACAATGCAAGGAAGGTTCTCAATATGTTGAATGGACTTTGTAGCAAAACTAAGGGAGGCAATGAACAAGTCCCAATGAATGAGCAGGCACAAGAAGTCTGTGATTTTACCAGAGGCAATTCCTACTAATGAGATCACAGATTAATGGTAATATTGGATTATTTGACATTTGCTCTAATTAGTCAATGGTATAACTGCATTCAGGAAGCTGATTTAAAAATGACTCCAAAATTCATAACTAGTCATCTCCTGACAGAGATACAATCAATTTCATTAAAAAATAAAAATAATATTGCTCACTTCTCACAACGTCCGGTGCTTTCCAACTCTTTCTGAAGAAAACATCTATATGTCCATACATGTGTATGACCCTTCTGCCTATATACACAAGCCTTTGCCTCTTCCATTTCGTACTACTAGATCTTATTTTCTATTAAATTTTTCTCCATTCCAGCCTCATCTTCACACTGATGTCACCAGATTCAAGGTATATGCTGATGCTTTGGAGAATCTTTTTAAGTTTTTTATAAAAGTTTTCTATCTCTTCAGCCACTACAATACAAGTTGGCACAAAAACAGCAATTATTTTACTGGTCTTTTTGCTTGTGCTCATTATATAGACTACAAAGTAAGACGGTCAAGTGGCCCATATGTAATAATGTCTCTTTTTTCCTTTGGGTGAACAAAGAAACCAATTCTCCCAATTTCTTTACTTACCTCTTCAAAGATAGCCTGGTACTCTCCCTAACATTTAGTTATAATTCCCTTATGTGTTCCAGTTTTATCTATACCAAAAATGTCAACATTAATTTGGTTCAATTACTCTAATAGCACTGTATAGTCACTCACTGGTCATGGGACAAAGATCTCCACATTTAAAACCCAACAGTAAATGTTTATAGATAATCTAATAACTAGGTACTTCAATAATTCCCTTTTCCCCTTTTCTACCATTCTGCCATGGTCACCGTAGAAGTGGAAGAGGACTTCCCTGGACCAATGGAAATTTTATATTCTTTGTTTCATGGACTGCCAAGCCAAAAAATTCATCATCTAGTGACCAATCCATTAGGACCAAACCCCTACATACTTTACTAGGCTTGTTCTTGAGGATAAAAAAAAAAAAAAGACCAGAGCTTGCTGCTGGTATTACAGTAAACGCCTTGATAAAATCTGCCAGAGCTTGTGGTCCAGTGGTATAATTTTCAAGAACTCAGGTTCACCTCCACATCACAATAAGCTATCAGAATGGGATGATATCAAAATGGGAAGACTAAAATGTATGACTTAACGAACATACTATACACAACTATGAAAATATTGCTTGTCAAAGTAATAAATTCAAGGTGGCTATACGTTAATTGCCAAGATGTACTGCCCAAAATATTTTAAAACTACTTTTGGAATTGCCATCAGAAACAATTTATGAACCACAGATAAAAACTAACATCGAAGTAAAAACTTATTTTTGCCCTCAAACAGTATAACCTGCTAACTTATTCACTCTGCTGACCAGAAACATTTCTCCAAATAACTTTTGGTTATTTACAAAAATCAAATCCACTCTCACAAGACGAAGATTTTAAAGAATGTAATGTTGACTCTGATGGCCAAAAATGAGTTGCAAATATAAACTGAACAATGGAAATATCTTCTAAAAAAATGCACAGATTTCCACAGTAATTAATTTGAAGGGAACAACACTCACTTGGCTACCAAAGTTCTGCTCAAAGTAAGTCAGTACCTCGTAGTCACATTTTGAATTTTCAATTTTGCTTAAGGCTTAGAAGCCTTGAGAGAAAACAGTAGTAATAAATGTGATTATCAAATAATAATTACTTTTTAATAAGACTATTTGAAATAATAAAAAAAAATCACCTACAAAACTAATTGCGCACTGTCGTGTCTCCGACGCGGAATCAGTGACTTCTCTCGCCATTGTACAAAGTTCCCCAACACATCACCAGCACTTCCAGCCGTACTGATTTGGTTTGAGTTTGTCCAAATCTCTAGCCCAACTAGTACGACGTGAATATTTAACATGATGTACATCTGGAAAAAGAAAAATACACCATCCAAAAATGCATTTAAGAACACAGTCCAAAAAAAGAGTGTGGGACAGATGTCATCCATATAAGTAAAACAATTACAACTAAGTCCCAGGGAAATTGTTTCCTTTGTTAATAAAATGACGTTAGTTTTTTTCTGAATACATACCTTGGTATTACCTTAGAGACAAAGCTACTTTACAACTTTATACCAAATTACAAGAAGACAGTGGGTATAGTTGACAAAGTGACAAAAGTGGAGTCAGGTGGACCTAGGTTCAAATCCTATCTCTAAGACTTAGTAACTGTGTGACCCTAGGCAAATCACTGCCCTCTCTTAGCTTCAGTTTCCTCATCTACAAAATGAGGACAATGATGACACCTATCTCCTAGGGTTGTGTGAAGTTCAAATAAGAGAATATATGTAAGAGCACTATGCAATATTTAGTGTGAATATTGTTATACCAAAGTTTTAACTGTAGAAGGGAATTCTTATTTTAAAAGTTTCCCTTAATAAGAATATGGAGATACTGTCAATAAAAGTCAAATATTCCTAGACAAGTACTTTGAGGGCAAACAAGTTGATACAGACTTCTCTCCATCTAAAATCATTAACCGTATCCACAAAAATACAATATTAGTTGAAGCAACATCACTAAAGGAATTGAGTTCCATGCAAACTACATAACAAGTATTTTAATGGGGCTATCAATCAAATAATATTATAATATTATTTATATGTAACAATATTATTATAATATAATATTATATATTAAACATATAATATTATTTGACTGATATTATTAATACTATAATATTATAGTAAGGTTTCACATATTATGAAATGACATCATCAGATCAGCCTTAGAACATGTGTTCCATGAAATTAGGAGCTTTATAGTTTTAAAAGTATTTTTGATACACCCACTACACCTTTACCTCTGTTTCAAACATAACAAGTATCACAAAGCAGGGCAGTCTGCAAATCTAAGAAATAAAGCTCTGTACGACTCAAACACCACCAAGTCCCTGGGTGATTCAGAGCTCAAACTGAGAAATTTACAATCCGTTCTGAAGGTCTAATATAAACAATGAATATTTTATCATGCCATTAACCACAACTCACACTATCCAAGTAGTTTGCTAAATGAACCATCTCTTCCCTCACAGCAGTCTGATTACTCCCCATCATGTCATACTGAAAAACAAAACAAAAAAGGAAAAGAAAGAAAATGACTTCAGGATAAGCAAAATGACAAAAGTGTAGTCTGAGAAGGGATTTAAAAAAACAACAACAAATTAGTATGATTAGTTTACAAATCTTATATCTATGTCTAAAATTAAGGACAATCTGTAGAAGACACCAAGACAGATAAAGGAAATTAAACATAAAATGATGTCTGTTTTTCATAAACATGAAATAACTTCCTCCAAATTAGCAAGGAATTAAAAGTCAGTATAAGTTAATTGTAATATTTAGACCAAATTTATACTCATTTAAAAATAAAACAGGTTTAAGAATATTATAGTACAGAAGGTTTATACTTTGAAATTTCAAAAGATGTACTTCATCCCTGATGTTAAGTATTCCCTCCACCAAGGCAGGTCACAAACCTTTCACAAACCATCAGTAGACTGCCTTCATGAGCTGCCTTGGCACAAAACTAAATAAAGTTGCCTGGTAGTTAACCTTCTGGAGATGACAGGGAAGGTTTAAAAGTATAAAAAACATCTAACGACCCTATATTATTATCATGTCAGTAAAAAAAAGTAGTTCTCAAAGGCTGTATCATAAAATTTTGCGTGTTATTGCAGATGAAAGAAAATGTATAAGCACACAGGTATAATGACTACAGTATTCACAAAATAAACAAAACATCTCTTACACATAAACATTAACCTCAAAACACCTCAGACAGTGAACTTTCAAAGAACTTAACAAATACAACTGCTTTTACTAAAAGGGAAACTCTACACTTGCAAGCCTCCTGACTCCCCTACTGTGGCTGACTTACATGTTCAGTGGGCCATGATCCCTCACATCAAAAAATAATATTGTACTATAAACAAAAATGGATGAGACTGATTGGTCTAAGAAAACTGATGGAATATTTTTCTTTGATAAGTCAAAGAAGGGAAGTTTAAAAGCACCATCTTCAATCATTTCATGTGCTAGATTTTATTTGTGACTAGAGTTCAACCAAAACAACTGGTTTTAAACTGAAATATATGGTTAGTCCATTTGTCATATAAACTAAAACAATTAGTGTGACTAATTTCCTTCACCAAAAAAAAAAAGAGGTTGTTTTGATACTATGTGAACACAAAGAGATTGGACCTGTGATTTTCAATGGCAGAGAGAATACAGGGGCAAGGAAACTCTTGACAAACGCAGGTAAACAACTTCTCTGTGATTTACATATGATCTAAGTAAGAAAATGTTAATCATTTAACCACAGGGTAAATACTCAAGATAATTTATGGCTGCTTTTAATAGTCTTTTAAAAAGATGAGACAAACTGAACAAATTGAAGTTGTTTTTAAATCAAATTTGTCATAGGAAGGGTTGAATGAAATTTAGGTATTTACTTTCAAATGTTTTTGTTTCGATGTAACATTTCTTCTAGGGACACAGCATATACAGTTACAAGAACCTTTGAAATACTGCAATATCTGCTTCTGTGATTTTTCAAATACACTCTATAGATGCTATTTACTCATTATTAGAGACACAACTCATATTGATTTATCTTCCCTATGCTTTGTGCCTTTTACCACTTAAAGGTAATGAACCTGTAATGAACAGATCAGAATCTCAGTCTCTGAATGTCACCAAGTTGTACTCTGAACCTATCCCACTAAATACATATATTTATACACACATACTCACTTTCAGACAGATTCATGACATTGTCAATATTTAGCTTTTTCCCCCCACAAATACAGAACTGAGTGGTATGATTATGTATCTATACACACAAATGAGTATATTTACAATGGTCACCATCCCTACATATAAAACCTACTTAGAAGGGACATCTAATCATGTTAACTTCTCTGCATTTTTAAGAACAGTGTAGATAGCATTTTATGAAGGAACCAAGAGCAGAGGCAATTCTTTTTTTTTTTTTAGGCAATTGGGGTTAAGTGATTTGCCCAGGGTCACACAGCTAGTAAGTGTCAAGTGTTTGGTCTGAGGCCGCATTTGAACTCAGGTCCTCCTGACTTCAGGGCCGGTGCTCTATCCATTGCGCCACCTAGCTGCCCCCAATTCTTTTAAATGGTTACATTGTAATGGTTATCTAAAACTGATGAAGCTGAGAGTGTATCTTCTCATGAACAAACAAATTCCCTCCTTATCATCTTGGTTCACTGTGTCATTTCATCAATGAATTTAGGAATGAAAGAAGACTTTATCTTTCTGTTATTCTTTTGTTAATCCCAGTCCAACTGCCAGGTACAGTAAAATGGGCAGGCCTCCAGCTTGTGAAGATATATGACTACCTGAAATTCCTGGGAGAAGAGCCTGATCAAACAATAAAGCAGCACTTGATGCGCTTGATTCATATTCACTAAGGGATCTAATTAAGAAGGGTCTCAATGCCTGCTTTTATAGTCAGAAAAGGTTCAGTCAAGGTAAGCTATGAGAATGGGATGGAAGAATTCCTAGGAAAGATATTTCGAAATAGAAAAATCTTGGATTTTCTCAACACTAATATGCTTACAATCTTTGCCTATCTTTTCAAATAAAATAAGAAAAATATTCAATAATCTTACCTTTTCTTTGTCTACAACTATGAACAGCTCCACATATCTGGTGTGGGGAAGGACGGCTCTTTTTCTCTGCCAAGAGAACAATCATAAATGCAAATAAATTCGAAGGGTCACATACACAAAAGAACACGCCCTAATCCTCCTTAATATAAGAATACAACGGCTGAAGTAGATTTCACAAAACCCTGGAAAGACTTACATGAACTAATGCAACGTGAAACGAGCAGAACTAGAAAAGCATTGTACATAGTAACAAGCAAAGCTGCGTGATGATCAACTATGAATGACTTACTTCCTTTCAGCAATACAATGATTCAAGACAATTCCAAAAGACTCGTGATGGAAAACGCTATCCATATCCACAGAAAGAAATAATGGATTCTGAATGCAGATCAAAGCTCATTTTTTTTATTCTCATTTTTTGTGTGTGTATTTTTTCCTTCTGGTCTGTTTCTTCTTTCACACTATGACCAATACTGAAATCTGTTTTACATGATTGTACATATTTAGCCCATATCAAATTGCTTACCATTTTGGGAAGGAAAAAAATTTGGAACTCCAAATTTTGTAAAAATAAATGTTAAAAACTGTCTTTACATATAATTGGAAAAAATAAAATACTATTCAAAAAAAAATACAACAGCTGAGAGGAGTATAGAGTTCTAGTAGATAAGGGGGGAAACTTTAAAAAATTTAATTATGCTTCTGAATATCTAAGACAGAACTGTTGGTTCTAGGCTGAAGTAATATATTACACAAGTTTTCACATGTAGACTTTAGGTTTTCTGAAGTCATAGAATTTAAACAGAAAATACTAATTTAGGAGAATTTTTTGTTCTCTTTTTTCACCAAAGGGAAAATATACTTCTACACTGCAGGGAAAAGTTTGTTACTTAACCACAGCAGTTATGGGAGATAATAGCTACCACTCCCTCTTGAAGTGTAGAGTTTCCCTTTTAGTAAAAGCAGCTGTATTTGTTAAGTTCTTTGAAAGTTCACTGTCTGAGGTGTTTTGAGGTTAATGTTTATGTGTAAGACATGTTTTGTTTATTTTGTGAATACAGTACTCATTATACCTGTATGCTTAAACATTTTCTTTCATCTGCAATAACATGCAAAATTTTATGATACAGCCTTTGAGAACTACTTTTTTTTATTGACATGATAATAATTTAGGGTCTTCTGATGGGGTGCTCTTTGATTTCTATCTATCCCAGCTTTTAGAAGACTGCAGTAGTAGTCTATCTCAACAAAGAGACACCTTATCAGCGGCTGCAGCTGCAGTTTTTCCCTGCCTTCTATGAAACCAAAAAGCTATATGCATGCCTTATCTGATCAAGATAGTACCTTGGTCAAGTTTTAATACTTCATTTCTGACACATAACTATATTGGTAATTTGGCTCACTGTTTCTGATGCTTCTAGTATCAATCAACTAGCGTTTATTAAGCATCTACTATGTGTGCAGAACTGTGCTAAGCAGTGGGGATATAAAGAAAGGCAAAAAACAGTCCCTGCTTTTAAGGAGCTCAGAGTTTAAAGGGAGAGACAATATGCAAACAACCATGCACAAACAAGAACTATACAAGACAAAGTGGGGAGTGTTCTCAGAGGAAAGCACCAAGGTGGCACGAAGGAAAGTATTATGGGACACTGGGCAACGCTTCTGGTAGAAGGTGATGCTTTAGCTGTGAAATAAATGAGGCCAGGGAAGCCAGGAGGTGGAGAGGAGGTGGGAGAGAATTCTAGGCAGGGAGACCACCAGTGAAAATTAATGGAGTCAGGAGATGTGTCTTTTGTAAGGAACAGCAAGAAGGCAAGTGTCACTGGACTACAGAGTATATGGGGAGAAGTAAGGGGTAAGAAGACTGGAAAGGTAAGAACGGGCCAGGTTATGAAAGTCTTTAGAAGACAAAGGATTTGTTATTTGTTGTGGAGGTAAGAGGGAGCTACTGGAGTTATTAAATAGTGAGAGGTCAGATTGATGTTTGACAGCTAAGCGGAGACTTGAGAAGGGAGACCATTTCTTCCACAGTCCAAATGTGAGACAATGAGGGCCGGCACCTGGGGGATGGCAGTGTCAGAGGAGAGGAGTGATATACAAGAACTGTCACAAAAGTAGAAACAACAGGTCCTGACAACTGCCTGGATGGGGGCAGTGGTGGTGAGAAACAATGAGGAAATGAAGATGACATCTACGTTGCTAAACAGGGTGACCAGAAACAAGGCGGTACCCTCAATGGTAAAAGGGAGGGAAGGAAGAAGAGAGATAATAGAGATAATAACTACAATCAACAGAGCTGACTAGATGATCAAGTGAAAGCACAGATAAAGAAGAGGACCCAGGATGGCTTCTTGAGAGGGACTCTAAAAGTTAACCTGAATGAAGATTCAGCAAAGGAGACAGAAAGACTAAAACAACAGTCAGATAGGTAAGAGAACAACCAGGAGAGAGGAGTGTTCTGAAAATCTAAAGAAGAAACAATCAGGGAAAAGATGTTGATTGACAGTGTCAGAGGCTACACTGAGGTCAAAAAGAATAAGAATTAAAAGAAGGTCATTATATTTGCCAATTAAGAGCTCACCAATAAAACTGAAGATAAAGTTTCAGTTGAATGATTAGGATGGAAGCCAGACTGCAAAAATGAATAACAAAATGAGAGAAAAGGAAAGGGAGATACGTATTGTAGAAGGCCTTCTCAAGAAGATTAGTCAAAAAAAGGGACGAGGGGGAGGAGAGGAGGTATAGGATGATAGCTAGTGAAACTGGACAGATCAAGAGAATGGGGGAGACATAATTATGTTTGTGGGCAGTAGGGAAGCAGTGAATTAGACAGAGGAACTGAAGATTCTTGACAGAGCAGGAATGCTGGACGGGGCCACATGCTGGAGAATATGAGATGAAATAGGATCTCTTGTGTTTGTAGAGGGGTTTGTCTTGGCAAGGAGAAGGGCCACTTCTTCATGTGAAACAGAGGTGCAGAAGGACATAGCTGTGGAAGAAATCTGTGTGATGTGAGATGAGGAACAAGGAGAAGAGGAAGCTCTCTGTGAACGGTTTCAATTTTTTCAGCGAAAAATGAGGTAACCTTCAGAAGAGCTGCTGGGCTAAGTGGGAGAGTAAAATCTGTTAAAGAGGAGGTATAATAGGACTGCCTTTCTGCAGTGAAGACTGAGTTGAAATTACATAACAAACTTGTAGGAGATCTAGTCTGCACAGTTTTGTGATTTTACCTCAAGATTTACTAAGCAGCCCACGAATAGGACTGAAGGCACACAGCCACCAAATAAATGTCTCTGAAGCACAGGCTGGTCCATGGCACTCGTGCTCAAGAACTGCTATGGCCTGGTACCTCCCCTAGGACAAAATACAAACTCATCTGTTTGGCATTTAAAGCTTTGTGGTTGTCTCCTGCTCAGTTTACCAGGCTCACTCTCCCTCACACACTCTATTCTGGCCAAAGTTTCCTACCTGTTCTTCCCCAAACACTCTGGGCCTCTGCACAGTTTACTTCCCATGGCTGAAAATGTTCTCCCTCTTCACATCTGCCTCTTGGAACCACTAGCTACCTTCATGGCTCGTATCAAATGGCACCTCCTTAAAAGAGGCCTTTTCTAATTCTCTCAGTTGTTGCTTAAGGAGTTTGAAGGTACCTCAATGGCCACCTCACCTAATCCATACAGAGAAGGAAAGCCCACTGTTAACGAGCTTGAAAAGTGGTTGTCAGGGGCAGCTAGGTGGCGCAGTGAATAGAGCTCTGGCCTTGAAGTCAGGAGGACATGAGCTCAAATCCAGTCTCAGACACATGACAATTACTAGCTGTGTGACCCTGGGCAAGTCACTTAACCCCGACTGCCTCACCAAAAAGCAAAAAAAAAAAAAAAAGCGGTTGTTCAAACCCTGTCTGAAGACTCTCCCCCATGCAGCCTATTTCATTTTGGGCTGCTCATGGCGTCAGCAAATCTTCTTGCAGACAAAATTTTAGGCCTGACATTAAAATTGGTCCTTTCTACTCTGTAGCCAAAATGACCAAGTCTAATTTCTCCCTGAACACAGCTAATGCATACCTCCCCACCCCAAGTCTTCTCTTCTCCAGGCTAAACATGCCCAGGTCCTTCAATCTGAAAAAGAAATCGACTATTTTTTGATTACTTTGATTTATTTTTAGTTTCATTTTAGGATTAAGCTCCCTCCTTTAGGAAAAGCAAGCCAGACTTAAGTCTAGGTTACCTATAGATTTAGTGAACAGATTGAGAAGATTTTATCATTTTGTAGCAGATAATTCAGAATAAGACATAATAAAATAATCATAGGATAACTTTAAAAAAAAAAACCCTAGGCTTCTCTTTCTGGCAGAAAGAAGGGTTAACCAGGAGCTAAGTCCCTCTTTCTGGCAGCTGGAGAAAGGTTATCTAGAGGCTAAGTTTCTCTTTCCACTCTTAGTGTATAAGCTCCCTTTTTTCTTGAGCTAGAGTCTAAAATGAGTCATAGACTCTACTAAGGAAGATGGGCGGGGTGACTGCTAACCACTGACCACAAATTCCTCTTTCCCAGTGCTTTCTGGTTACAAAAGGGACCACCTGGAAGAAAGGACAACAGGCACAGGATTAAAAAAAGTCTTGGAGGAGATAACTAGTCAGGGGACCTGCTTTGTCCAATTGACTATGTTCAAAACAAGTTTCTATGATTTTTCCAATTATTCTTTTTTGTTACAAAAACCATCTTTGTAAATCACTCCTTGACTTTGACCTCTGAGAAGTCAAGTGACCTGGCTTATTATGCAAATACTAGCTTTCCAAATTAAATGATACACGGCTCGGTAACTTTGTTCTCAGTTTCCTACTTATTTCAGGTAACCAATTTTAACAAACTGATCCTCATGACATGGACTTAAAACTCCTTCACCATCATGACTGGTTTCCAAATACTCTCCCAGCTTGTCCATGACTTTCCTAAAGAACTAAATGTGATATTCCAGACAAGGTCTGATAAGGTCAGAGTATAGGAAGACTGTCCCCTCCCTATTCCTGGAAGCTATGCCTCTCTTAACGCAGCCCAAGATCACATCAGCTTTTTTCAATGCCATACCACACTGCTGACTCATACTTAGCTGGAAGTGCACAAAAAGCCTTAGCTCTTTTTCAGAACTGCGCCTAACCACATCTCCCCTATCCCACACTTGCAAAATTGATCTTTTTGTACCCAAGTTTAAGACTTTGTTTTTATCCCTAGTGAATTTCATCTTAGATCCAGCCCAGTGTTCTACTCTGTCAAAATCCTTCTAGATCCTGAATCCATTTGACTTTTTTAAATTCTTTTTAAGCTCTTCAATGAATTCCTTTTTGGGGCCTGTGACCAATTCACATTTTTCTTTAAAGCTTTGCATGTAGCTATTTTGACTTTATTGCTTTCTGAATTTGTGTTTTGGATCTTCCATGTCAACCTAATAACTTTCTATGATCAGGTTTTCTGTCATTTGTTCATTTTTCCAGCCTATTCTTTGAATTATAACTTTATGTTAAAGTTGGGTGGAGGGGACACTGTCCCAAGCTTCGGGCATTCCTTGCTGATGTTTTCAGAGCTAGTTCGGGGGGGGGGGGTCTGTAAGTATTTGCTTCTTCCAAGGTAATGTGAGCTGGGGAGAGATGTGGTCATTGCTCTTCAGGTCTGTACTCTGGTCTAAAAGGGACTATAAGCACTCTTCTCCACCCTGGAACTGTGACCAGGGCCTCTCCACCCCTGTGGTCACATACACTAGTGAGCTAGTGCTCCTCTTCACCCTGGGTCTATGACTATGTATGGGCAATGACAACAGGGTCCTGCAGCCAATTCCAGTAAAGGAGCTCCTGTAATTTCCTTCTGACCAGTTGTCCAACTCCGTTACTACCTGTGAGCTGAGAGCTCCTACTGCTGCGGCTGCCTCTGCTGCAGATACAGCCACCCCACAAGGCCTGCTATGGCCTGGGGCAGTGTAGTTCAAGCTTGGCTCCAGGTCTGACCACCACCCAGCAAGACAGACCTTTCCTGCCTATTTCCTAAGTTGGCCTGGGGTAGAAAATTGTTTCACTCTGACCTTTTGTTGGTTCTGCTGCTCCACAATTCAACTTGAGGTGCTATTTTAATGATATTTGGAGGGGAACTGGGGACAGCTCAGGCAAGTCCCTGACTTTACTCTGCTATCTTGGCTCCATGAGACAGATTCTGAATCTACATCTAAAATCTACCTAAACATTTTTAAGTTGGCTCTGTACTTATTTTTGTACACACACTGCATTTACTGATCTCTATTATATCCTCCACACAGGATGGAAGTTTCCTGACAGCAACCATGGTTTCCTTTTTGCCTTTGAATCTAATGTCCAGCAATGCCTTACATACATATAAACACTTAATAAATGCTTGTTGAATGGAACTGAACAAATCTGAGTCTTAGGATCAGACTTATCGAGAACATTTTGGCCTGATTTCCTAGCTTTTTGTTACAAGCTAAAACCACAGTCCCAGGAACTCCCTAAAAATCAAACTTGTTTCCAAGGGAAATCTACTGTGCATCCAGCCAAATTAATCCTGTGTCTCATGGCTCATATTACTATTCTATTCTGTGCCTATATGGTAGAAACTAGAACATCTCACTGCAGTCTGTCAAGAAACAAAATACAATACCATAGTATTCCAAATGCTCAGAGGCCACATGTATACAGTACTTCTGATCCTGTAGTACTCTGTCAAAATGATAAAGAGGGGAGAGGTTTGGGGGTGGCATGGCAGCTAGGTGGCACAGTGGATAGTGCATCAAGCCCAGAGTCAGTAAGATGTGAGTTCAAATCCAGCCTCAGAAACTAGCTGGGGGACCCTGGGCAAATCATTTAACCTGTTTGCCTCAGTTTCCCCATCTGTAAAATGGAGACTCAGGGTTGTTATGCCGATTAAATGAGACAGTAGTTGTAAAGTGCTTAGCAAAGCATCTGGCACGTAGTAAGCAGTATATAAATGCTCACTATTATTATAAGAGGGGGAAACGCAGCCATATTTATTAAATAACAAAAATTCATACCGTAGTTGTGGGGGTCATAATATTGTTTATCAAGCTTTCCTTAAGCTTTTGGACTGACATTGCCAGCATCTGATCTATTTCTAAAGAGCTGTATGAAAATTCTAAACTAGAGGTTCATAACCTTGTTTGCGTCTGGTGAAACCCCTTTTCCAGAATCATGTGGCTTTTAAAAATTCATTACTGAAGGTAATGCCAAATTTCAGTTGGAGGTTGGTGAAACAAAAGATATACCTTTTTTTTGCATACAAATTTACAAACCCATGTTAAGAACACCTTTTTTAAAACTGAACACTAGAGGGCACAAGGGAGTTTCCTTACCCTCAACAGCTGGGTCATACTAAAAGATTGTTTCTGTAATTCCTTTTTCTCTTCATTTTCTGTGGTTTCTTTCTTCAAGTTTTTAGTAGTTACTCCACAAGCCAGAGGTTCTTGCTGAACATTGTCCAGTCGATAAATGAGGTGCTCAAAATGAGAACTAGATTTTAGAGGTTCAATCCCATAGCTGGTACTCTCCAAATGTAGCAATCCCCTAAAAATTTAATCATTTCAAAATTAGTGAATTGCAAAATTCACTTAAATAGAAAAAGCTCAAATTCTTAAAAACTAAAAAAGCTTATATTAATCACAGAATACTAAATATAAAAGGGGCTTTGGAGACTGTTTAAACTAACCACTTTACTTTACAAATAAGGAAATGGAAGCTGAAACACATGCCTTAGTGACAGAGCTAAGATAAGAATCTCAACCTTCTGACTCGAAGCCTAGAGTCCTTTCCATTACACACTACACAACATCTCACAATAATATATAAAACTACTGGAGAAAAGCAATGCACATTCAAATTACATAGTCAAAACCCCTAACAGTTATACCTGGAATTTTCCAAAGTTTCATAGAGATAAAATGACAGCAAAAAGGAAAAGAAATTGGAGGTGAGATTTTTAAAAATGTTCAAATACAAAGCAGATTTAATAAATTGCTTTACCTGAGCCCAAAACAAATGCTAAGTGCAACAGATGAATTTGGGACACCTTCCACATAGCCCCGATAATGGCAATGATCCTAAATGAGAGAAACAATTATCTGTATCATAATCTTATTGCTAAAAGTCACCACTGAAATTAAGCTCTATATACTATCAAGAACTCTTTGTAACTTACATTACATATAAGGGCTTAAGAATGGAATTTTAAGATACCGTTTCTCCATTCCCATAATATAAGTACACAAATGCTTAGGCAGAAGGGCCCAGAGGATGCTAAGAACAAACAGTTCCGCCCTGATGACATTCCAACCTAGAAATAAACAAGGCAGCATTACGTGTAGTTTAACATTTCAAAATATCCAAGGGATTAGTCAAAGAAGACCAGGAACACCAAGGTTCAACACTTTTATGCACACTGCCTGAGTGTGACTATGTGACTTCATCTTTCAATGCCCCAGACAATTCTCCAAGACAGTAAGCAGCACAGATGTTGACGTGCATGGTACAAGGAGCTTCCTTCTTCAAGAGTTTCTTATGCCAATGAAATCGCAGGATCAATTTTAAAATGTTTTCAAAACACAGATACTACAGGGAGCAAGAGCAGTCAACTGTCTTCTAGTACACAAGACTGAAGCCAAGAAAACAGTTAACTAAAGCATCATTACTGTTGTTAAAGATGTATACTGTTGTTTTCTCATGTTGGCCAATTTGTTTTACTTATGAACTGAACTGTCTTTCTAAATGTAATGGTTCCTTTCCTTAAAACTGGTCAACAGACAGTGACAATTCAAACCCATTACCATTTACTAAATCTGGCCTCTTTAGTAGCTTAGAAGCTCTATTCACCTCCAAAAATACCTTTAATACAGTTATTTATGCATTAAATATGGGCATTATTTCATCATTTAACAAATGTTTACTCTGTGGTGATTTAAAACTTGATTTTTCTATTTTTCTAGTTCTCAGTAGGTGACAAATTTATTTTGGACATAATTTGCTACCAGCTAATATCACAAATTAAAGAACAATGACAAGATAGAAAATATATCAAATTCAACACAGCTTTAATCTGCTTAGAGAATGAGGGGTAATCTTTCAACTGGCAAACAAACAAAAACACCCTCCCACGTTAGTTTGTCTTTTTAGGAGCTAACAGGAAGAGATGAAACTCTACAATAATATTTTGTAAGTTCACAGCTACACAAGTTCTATTGATGCTATTTAAAATACATCTTCAAATAAAACTTGATCACAAGAAACCTCCATATGGATAGCATAAAATTATGAGAAGTCTGTTTTCAGCTTCCCTTAAAAACACTCAAAAAGGAACCTTACAGTTCACTGCTTGAAAAAAATAGTAAAATGCATACATTTTCTACTTCATTTCCTGTCTACAAACTGCATTCAAAGGATGATAAGATTTAGAGTTGGAATGAACCCTTAGTGTTCATCTAATCCAGTACGTTAAACTCCAATAGAACTGGATTCACATTATCCAGTCTGTAGTGTATTTTTACATATTTTGCTAAACACTTCCCAATAACATCTTGGATTGGGCAGTACTGGCGAGTTCTGCTCTAAGACACCTCTGATATAACCCAACCTTTTCATTTCACAGGGGAAGAAAATAAGATTCAAAGTCACAAAGGGAGTAAGCAATATTTGCTGAATTCAATTTCAAATAACAGAATTTATCCTCCAATCCAGATCTCCAGACTCAAGCTTTTCTTCCTTCACCACAAGGCTTCTGGTGCCTCTGGTGTTTTCCAAAATTATCATAGAGGGAGAAGACATTTGGTCCATGACATCAATGCACAATTATTTCTAGGAGGAAAAAAACAAAGTATCTGCTCTTTCATTTGTCAAAAAAATAACTAAACCTAGTAGATTTTCCTGCCCACTGTTTCATAATGTAGGACTGCAAATAAAGAAAAGTAGATCTCTCAAAGCACAAAAAACCCAAGCAGAATAAAATACATTTTCAATATAACAAGTAAATGTTTTAGGAAATATTCCTCAAGACAATGACCCTTAATTTATATCACAGATACAGGATTAATTTATATATATTTTTTAAAAACCCCAGAAGGATAAAATACATTTTCAATATAACAAGTAAATGTTCTAGGAAATATTTCTCAAGACTATGACCTTGAATTTATACAATAAATATGGAATTAATTTATACATATTTTAATAAAAGGAATAGGGTGACATTTAACTGCTAAATAGGACAATAGGAAAATACTCTGATTAGCTTAGACAAAAAAGTAGAACTGCTTGCGCTACAGCTAAACATCACAGAGAGCCAAATTCAACAGATGATAATTAATTGCTATTGTCCAGGCCAGCTCTGTCCCCAGGAGAGATTCCCTTGCAGAAAGAACCACACCTCTTTAGTCACTGTTTTCAGTGAGCAATGAGATTGTTAGAATACAGAGCAGCAAACAAATGCTTATTAGTAAAATGTCAGTGGCTTAATATGGAAGAAGAGCTACTTCCCAAGTTATCACACTTCAAGTATAATATAAATTAAAGACCTCAACTAGAATTGTAGAAAATTTACTTACAAATGTACAAACTTAAGGTTCAGCTACTTTTCTTCAATGTATACAATACTGACCAGGGACTGTTTTTCCTTTGATAAGCAGAATGAAACCTTATTACCCAAGAATATTTTTCTGTTTTTTTTTAAATAAAAAATGAACCACTAAATGCTTGAACAAAGATATTTGAAAAATACAGTTGTTACAAGTCTTCTGCCAAGAGCAAAAGAAAAAAAATTACCTCCATATCAGGATGGTCCAAGAGCAGAGACCCCTCCTCACTGTAAGTATAAACTACAAAATCTTCGGGCAACAGTCCCCTAAAAGATAAATAAAACATATTTCATTTATCATGCTCTTTTTCTACATGCATAAAAGGGCTCAGTCACTCTAGAAAAGCTGGTCTAACACCAGGAAATAGGTAACATTTGACAGGAATGTTGTTAATATCGAATCTAATATTATCCTCTCTGGTCACAAGGCCACACTGACAGTAAGAAAGCCCCTCCCTCTGACCAATACTAGTAATGTCAGAATTCTAGTGATATCCTTGCATTCCTGTTCTTGGAGCCTTTACTCCCAATTAGGTCAAAGTCCCCACCCAGGGATCTTAACCCGTAAACAAAGCCAGACTGAGCAAGATCAGCTGCTAAGTGGCTTCTAATGTCCTTGTGTAGTTCAATGGGATTTATGGAGAGTTAGATCTTGAAGGGGGAAGAAAAACCCAGAATAAAGTGCTAGAGAGGTAGATTGCCAAGGGTGGTGTTGTCTCATGACTAGACCTTGCTACCACCTTCCCTTTTCCTTCTCAAAGCATAAAAACCTTTTTCTTAAGTTTGGGGAGGCTGCAGGCTTGCAACCCTGTTGTCTTGATTAAAGACACTTTATTCCTCTGCTTATTAGTTTGCTTTATTTCAGGACTTGAGACATTAAAGGAATTAAAATTCACTTTATGAAGATATTATTGAAATACAGGATATACCACTGCAAAACCACCAACATGCAGGAACAGAATTAGGATCAAAATAGTGATAAAAGACAAAAACAGTATGTTAAGTTCACTGTTTATCTGCTATGGTCATTAAATTTTTGCTGAGAGAAATGGGGTAGAAAACATCACTGACTTAATGAGTTTAGCCTATTTCTTCGGAATGATTACTTAAATAAGAATCACTGTCCTCCTCAGACAGGGATCTAAAAGAATATTCAAAATGTCCAGGGAAAGAGGTAAAATCCCCCTTCAGGATTTCATCCATTTTCTTTCATATTGAACATTCACATACCACCTGTCTTGAGAAACAATTGGATTTAAGGCATTCTTAGCCTGCAAGCCTTTACAAAAACAGGCAGAGGGCACAGTGGATGGAGCACCAGCCCTAAAGTCAGGAGGGCCTGAGTTCAAATCCGGCCTCAGACCAAACACTTGACACTTACTAGCTGTGTGATCCTGGGCAAGTCATTTAACCCCAATTACAAAAACAACAACAACAACAACAACAATTAAAAAAAAAAACAGGCAGAGGGCCAACAGGGATAAAACTTGTAGAGCCCCAATCTTAAATTGCTGCCTAAAGTCAGAAAAGTTAAGCGACTTCCCCATGTTCACATATCTTGCCTCAGCAATGGGATCTGAAGCCAGGACTCCCCTAAGAACTGAATCCAAGTCTAGGACTCTATTCATCATGACATAACACACTACTTCTCTGTTGTGAGGAAAGTGATACAAAAATGTGAGCTAAACATTAGGTACCATCTAAAATTAAAAGTTTCCTGACGGAACATAGGTATGGGCCGACATCTCACACTACATACCTATCTAGATAAGTTTCAAATAAGAACATGATTCAGCCATAAAGGGTGACATCATAAACAAATTAGAAGAACAAGGAAGAAACTATTTTGTCAGATCTATGGATGAGGGAAGAGTTCATAACCAAATAAGAGACAGAAAGGGATCCCAGAGGGTAATATGGACAATTCTGATTATATAAAACAAAAAAGATTTTGAATAAATAAAATAAAAATAAAGTAAATTAAAAAAATAAAAAATAAAATCAATGCTGCTAAAATCAGAAGTAGGTAACTGGAGGGGGAAAAAAATCTTTTCAGCAAGTTCCTCTGACAGAAAGCTCATTTCTAAGACAGGTAGGGAACTGGTTCCAATTTATAAGAATAAGAGTCATTCCCCAACTTTCAAAGAGTCAAAGGACGATTCTGAGGTACCACTTCATACTCAATCAGATTGAGAAAAGTTGAAGAAAAAAAAAGAAAGTGACAAATGCTGAAGGGACAATGAAAAAACAAGTACTTTAATGCACTGTTGGTAGAGTTGTGAATTGGCTCAGCCCTTCTAGAAAGCAATACAGAACTACATCCAAAAATTTATTAAACTATTCATATCCTTTCTATACCTCAAAGAGGTCAAAGAAAGAGGGAAAAGACCCATATATACAAAAATATTTATGGTAGATCTTTTTTGTGGTACTCACAAAAGCAACTAAAAAAACTGGAAACTAATGGAAAATCCAATTAGGAAATGGCTAGATAAGTTACAGTACGAAACTTGAGAAAACTTGTATGAACCGATGCAGAGGAAGACGAGCAGAATCAAGAAGAGCAATTTATACAATAATTGTTAAGACAAGCAAACTTTGAAAGACTCAGAACTCTATTCCACATAATTATAAAAGGACTCACAATGAAAGACGCTATTCACCTCCTGCTAGAGAAGTGGCAGACTCAGAGTACAAATTGAGACTTTTTAAAAACCTGTTTTGAGTATAAATGTTTGTAAGAGGGGGCTCTTTTTATTGTTTACTAAATTAGGGGAAGAAAGAGCTGAAAGGGAGGTTATGTCTGAAAATAAGGAAGAAGGAAAGAGAAGGGAGGGAGAAAAGAAGTCACAATTGCTTTTCAGATACCATATTTTTTAAGTCTGTAAGATAACCTATAACAAGAGGTACTAGAGTTTGATGTGGATTATAATATTGCAGAATTCTAAAATGTCAAATTAATCTCTACCAGTTACATTAATATCTTAATGTAAATTATTTACACTTTTTTCCTGAGATATGCTCACTAATGGAACAGGAATTTTAACGGGGAGAGAGTGACTTGGAACATGAAGACTGTTCAGGGAAGAAGCTTGTGGGGTGCTACAGTGAGATGCTCTGACAAGTCAGGGAAACACATAAAAACACTGGGGATTAGGTTAGAGAAGAGATGCCAAAGAAAGTAGAGTCCAAGAAAGGAAAGCAAGAAGGGCAATGAAAATAACTTAACTGCCTTCACAGTATTACCCAGGATCAGCTTGTCTGAAAGTTTTCCCTTGTATCTAACTTGTAACCTCTTCCTGTAATTGAAACCCATTTTCTTATTCAACTTTCAAAAAAACTGATGAACAGTTTATCTTTTCCCTCATAACTTCTTAACAGCTGAAGCATTGTTGCTATTCCTATTTGTTTTATTTACCAATTAACTAAAGCAAAAACTAATTAGAAAGAAAATCTAAAGCCTCAAAAAGTACTGACAAAAAGCCACTAGATAATATCTCTTACTTATTTCTTTCCAGGTGAACAACATGTTTCCTTCCTTCAGCCTGAATGACATAAGACACCTGGTCCTAAAAGGAAAAAAAGAAACAATAAGTCACAATTGCTTTTCAGTTGATTATTGATGTCAACAAAACACAAAAATTATATCCCACATTAGAACAATGATGAATACAGCTCCTACTTTGCTTCTGATATTGTCACCAAATGTATCTATAGCATGAAAAAAGAGCATTTGCATATAGAATTTTATGGATGTACTCTATCTCTCCTTAACAAGAAGTACTGTAGTATAGTAGAAAGAACATGGGATGTTCGATCAGAACACCTGGATTCCAATCCCAGCTCTTACCATTTACCAAGCCACATGAACATTGGCCACAAGAAGTCTATTATTCCAAAGCTTAAGCGTGATATATGGGCAACCCTGGGTTATTAAAGGTTAAGTCAATGGAGGACAACGTCTGGCAGATGCCACCTTACTGAAAAGGATTTAAATGTAGTCCCTATGGTAGACAATCAACTTCAGAGACCCAGTCTAAATAAGGACAAAGAGTTTAACATCATTTGGCTGTCCACAAAAACTGATGGGAAAAAAAAAAATAATCCTTAGTCTTGTGCAGCCCCTTCTGTGCCTGAAAAGATGGTGGCAGAACAGGAAAAAAGGGAACAGAGGGTGTTGAGGATCACAGTCATCATGTAATCAAAAAACATTTATTAAACACACTTAATGGCACTTGATCTTATTGAACTATATTACTCATAAAGACTGTGAAAAGATCACCATGAAGATAACTGCAGTTTATAAGCCAAATGTATTGTAGAAGATGGAGAGAAACTCTGTAAAGAATTCTGTAAGAACTTATAAATTAAATCAATTTATAAGGGAGGCTACCAAAAGTATGTTAGAGAACATTGCTCAGAAATTTCAGAAAATTACCCCCAAAAGACCAATGGTAAAGGAAACCAAAAGAATCAGAAGAGTTTTCATCTAGCCTAGAACAGGTCATAAAGATAACCAGAAGTCCAAAGTAGAGGTTTCAGGAGGGAAATCAGAAAAAGAACAGATAAATGCACAAGCCACTGAGGCAAGAAGAGAGTTTGTGCCAGAGAAGCCAATGTGATCACAGGTAAACCAACCAAAAGCCAGGAAGAGAGAGACACCAGGGAAACCACCATAAGCACAGGAAATGATCCCATTGTCAAAAGCGGGTGGGGAGACGAGAGAGGTCAGGAAAGCCAGCTCAAGTTTCTACAAACAAACCTTAAACCTTCCATCCAGTGTTCAGGGGGCTATTACAAGCTATTATGAGCTCCTGTAATCATGGACTTGAAGCCATTTCCCAATCACAAACTACATGTCATTACAAAGGGAAAAAGAATAAGGCCTGGACATGAACCCCTCAGAGAACTGATAGCTTCAGCAAGAGACAGGGTCAGCTCTGAGTTAAGAACCACAGCAAGGAGAACTGTGATAGAGGAATAAGACCAAAATGCTCTCTGGCATTCAAATGGTGACTGTTGGATGAAAAAAATTCAAGAGGTAAAACCTAGAAGAAGAAAACAACCCTCCAACAACTACAAGCAGAGCCTGAGAGAGGGGAAAAATGGCTTGGCTACATAAAAGGACTACAATAGTGTGGAAGAAATGAAATGAGACATGCATGAAAAGTGAAATTAGAAATGAAATAAGGGTTCAGAGGAGAAAAACTGAAAAGTTAAACAGCTTAGAACAGAAGGTGTAAAAAACATACACATATACAATATACATGATACATATACAAGCATCAACCCCAAGTATCAAACTCCCTGAAACAGGGATGGAGCAATCTGAACTCAATGATTTCATGAGACAACAAGCAATAAAAATGTCAAAAGATTAGGGGGAAAAAATAGAAGAAAATATAAGGTATCTATTGTCAAAAAGACTGAAAAAAAGCCAAAGAGAAATAATGCAATAATGACTGGACTCCTTAAAAGCAACGACCAAACAAAAAGCCAAGGATGTATTATAGTAGATAGTAGAATTAAAATATAATCACAAGAAAATTGCATGGATATGTTAATGTTATAAACAGAGTGGAATGACATTCCAATAAAGCAAAGAATAACTGCAAATCTGAGCACAATCATATGGGGGGAAAATGGACTTTACTAGAATCAAGAAGGACAAGTCTAACTGTATCCCTCTCCTACTCAATAAAAAGTTAAAATTCCCCCCTCCTACTCCCTACTTCCCCCAAATACTAAAAATACTGCTCAGGGTTAAGAAATTAAAATGACTTAAGATCTGTAGCCTACACAAAAAGGCTAACACAATGTATCATAAATACTTTCTTAAAGACTGGGGAAGGTGCTGGATGGATCAGGCAGGTACTGAAAAACACCACAAAAAAATATTAAACTACAGTAGACAAGAAAGCACTCCAATTCCTCCACCACAAAGCTTCCAAAGTGACTTACCTAAAGTACACAGGTCTGGCCATGTTGCCTTATTACTAGACAAAATCTAATGGCTCCCTAATACCTCTAGAATCAAACAGAAACTATTCTGTTTGGAATTTAAAGTCCTTCACAATCTGGCCCTTTCCTACCTTTCCAGTCTTCTTATATATTATGTTCCTACATGAATTCTCCCATCCCAGTAATACTGATCTACTAGCTTTTCCATACATATATATATATATATATATATATATATATATATACACACACACACACACACACACACACACACACACACACACACACACACACACACACACACACACACACATAGTATATGTACGGATTCCACGCCTTTTCCACTGTCTGTCCCACAGATCTGGAATGTACTTCCTCCTCAATTCCAACTCTTAGAATCAAAACTCAGCTCAAGTGTCATGTTCCACATGAAGCCTTCTCCAGCTTCTGTTTCCCTTCCTCCCAAAACTACTCCGTATTCATTTCGTATGCATCTAACACAGAGACACAGACACACACACACTCTCTCTCTCTCTCTCTCTCTCTCTCTCTCTCTCTCTCTCTCTCTCTCTCTCTCTCTCTCTCTTATGTATATACATATGTTGCATCCTATGCTAGAATTTAAGCTCTGTGAGGTCAAAGACTGTTTCACTTTTGAATTTGTACACCCATAGCTTAAAACATAAACCATCACACAGTCAGTGCTAAATAAAGGCTTGCTGACTTAATCCTTTTAGAATCATTTGCCTGTGTACAGGTAAGATCATTGACTTGTTCAAGCAAAGACCAGAACCAATACCAAATTAAAAAGATAAATGTAAGAAAAATACTAAAACTCTAACTTAACTGATTCAAAGGTGGAAAATGGGAAAAGGATAAATAGTTTAAAAATAGACAAAGACAACAACTATCACCAATGGAAGGTTAAATATGGAGAGGGGGCAGAGAAGGGTTTGTTTTTTAGCCCCAGAAATGACTGTGACATAATGATACAAAGTGTTAACAATTTTTTAAAAACTGAGATAAAATAAAATTTTTTAAAAGGCAACCTACCTGTGCTGAATAGGGCCTAGGGGCCTCTCTCCTTTCTCTAACTAATCTCCAGGGTGTTATAATTTCATAGGAAGACAGATGCGAGGTCTGCTGAAAACCTATCAAAAGAAAAAGCAATCACATCATAATCAATGAGAAGGGAAAAACAACACGTGGTACCCATGAAAAATATCAAAAGCTCAAAGTACAAATTTCTAAAAAATACTCTCAGATGTGCACATAAAGTATCTCTAAGAAGAGATAAGTAAGAACTTAAATCTTTTCATATTTCATGCGGATATTTCTTTCACCTTTATAACACTGCCTGCTATTACATTTACTTGTCCATACATCATACCTTCCACAATGGACTGCGATCTCCTTGAGCCCAGAGACTATGGTTTTTCATCTTTGTATCCCAAGTGCTTTGCAATAGAAGACATGTAGTAAAAACTTATTGAATTAAATACAGAAAAGCAACAGAATGCTGCAGTAGATAGGTAAAAGGAGAAATAAAAGTTATTTTGTCTTTCCTCTAGAACGAGCACTAATTATCACTGATACTTGAAAATGTGTACTGAAGGTCTCTCTCTCTCTCTCTCTCTCTCTCTCTCTCTCTCACACACACACACACACACACACACACACACACACACACACACACACACACACACACCCCTCCCTCCCTCCCTCACATGGATTCGGCTCCAAATTGTCCCTGAGGGACCAGCACAGTCTACTTTATGATGTCTAACAAGCTGGACCTGGAATGTAAATGTCTCCATTGTTCACAGTTTATTTGCTTTCATTGCCCTTCCCTTTTTTTGGCTTAATGAAGCAGTCAGTTTTTACTGGCAAATGCTCTGAGGTCACACTAAAGATCTGCCCACTACTAGTTAAGCAGAACTTTCCTGGTCTAGCACTTACCTAGAGGTCAACTAATATTACCTTTATTTTTTTCATCTTTGTTAACTCTTACGAAGTTACTATTTATTCTCTTTATTTCTAAGCTGCTACATATACAAAAATGGCCATGGATGGAAGGGCTTCAAATAGATTACCTCTGTGTAACTGTCAGTGAGCATTTTATTAAGTGCCTGTTCTGTGACAAGCACCAGGCTAAGAACTGGGAATAAAAAGAAAGACAAAGGACAGTCCCTGCCCTCACAGGAACTCACAGACTAATGAGAAAGATGACATGCAAGCAACAATGTACAAACCAGATATACACATACACACAGGATAGCCACAAGATTCTGTATTTGATCCTGGAGGTGTTAGGGAGTCATTGGAGTACTGGGGGGGGGGGATAACATGGTGAGACTTGCACCCTTTCACACTGTGATCACCCTGTTCTCCTTCATACTGTCTTCTCTCTAGGTTTTTGTGACACTGCTCTCTCCTGGTTCTCCTACCCATCTGATTACTCAAGTCTCCTCTGCTAGATCTTCATCCAGTTCACATGGGTTAAAAGTGGGCCCTCTTCTCTTCTCCCTCTATGCTATTTCAGTTGGTGATCTCATCAGCTCCCGATTCAATTATGACCTCTATGTTGAACGATTCTCAGATTTACTTAACAACTTATCTAAATCTAATATCTTATCTAAATACTTATCTAATTACTATCTCTCTTGACCTCCAGTCTTGCATCTCTGTTACCTACTGGACATTTCAAGTTGGATGTCATGTAGATGTCTTAAAATCATCATTTTCAAAACTAATTCACTGTTTTCCCCTACCCCCAAACCATCCTCTCTTCCTTCCCTATTATTGTCAAGGATACTACTATCCTCCCAGGCCTACAACCTAGGTGTCATCCTCAACTCTTCACTCTCTCTCATCCCCCTCCCCATATCCTATTCATTGCCAAGACCTGTCGATTTTATTTTCATAAGCTCTCTCACATTTGACCCCTTCTATCCTGACAGTGCCACCACCCATGCTGTCAATCAACAAACATTTATTAAATGCCTACTATGTGCCAGGCACTGTGTTAAGTGCTAGGATACAAAAAAAAAAAAGGCAAAACAGCAACCTGACCCTCAAGGAGCTCATGATCTAATGGGAAGAAATGAAGAAATGACTGCCCTCTTTAAATGGAGGAGCTGAGAGCTCTCCACTACCCACCATTCACCATTCACCATCTATCTTCTCCAGGGGATGGGCAGGGCCAAGAAGTAGGGAGTACTGATAAGATACGAGCTTCTGGGCTGTTGTGATCTTGCAGGATGATGAGGTTCCAAGGAACATGATGAAGTCCAGAGGAATACAGCCAGTGAGAAATAAGATAGATGCCTTATGGGTCCTCATTTAACAGAGGATATGGGAGTAACACTCCACTGGTACATGTCCTCATCACCTCTTATCTGGACCACAGCCTGCCAGTTGTGCCTGCCACAAGTCTCTCCACACTGTAAGTCCACCCTCCCCTTAGCTGTCAAAGCGATCTTCCTAAAGCCCAGATCTGACCATGTGACCACTGTCCCATTCCCCCATTCAATAAATTTCAGTGATTTGCTGTCAACTCTAAGATTAAATATAAAATCCCATGTTTGGTTTTCAAAGCCCTTCATAAACTGCACCCTCTCAGCATCACCTTTCCAGTCTTCTAACACCTTAAACACCAAAACATACTCTTTTATCCTGTGACACTGGTCTCCTTGTTTCTCAAACAAAACACTCCATCTCTCACCTAGCCATTTTCACTGGTTGTCCCCCATTCCTGGAATGCTCCCCCTCCTCATCTCCACCTTCTGGTTTCCTTAACTTTCTTCAAGCTTCAGCTAAAATCCTACCCATGCTTACTGGGTAATCAACAGACATCTGAAATGTATCTTTTGCAATGAAATTTTCTTAATGCCTCTGAAAGGGACTGCTTCATATGTTGACATTTTGGTTGCTGAAAGGGCAGAAAAAGAACATTTGTTTTTAAAAAAAAAACTGCAAATCAACTTGAGAAGATACAGCCTCTCAAATAAAATGTGCAAAGACACATATTGCTCTAAGGATCAGATAAAGAACTGTCCTGATGAATGCACTGAAAGGACTTGTCTGAAGGCAAAGAAATAACCAAGGTAACTATGGTTTCTAGTCCCATCATTTTCATGTGACTGTTTCCAAAGTTTTGAAAGTTACAACCAAGAAACTGTAAATCTAGCAAATATTTGGAGATTATGTGAATTTTTAAGCACTGTTAAGCCACACCTGACAAAAAGTCAGCACTGCTGAGTTTCACATCATAAAACTACAGATGAATTACTGCTCGTGAGGAAGGCATTAGAAGCCAAAGCAGAAACTATATAGGTAGAAGCAAGCAGAAAAGTAGTAGTACAGGGGGAAGAAAAGGGAAAATTCAAGCATAAGGAGGAGTTGGGGACAGAAGGCAGAGGAGGCCACCAGAAGAGGTGCTTACTTACAGAGGACAGAAATTAGAAGCTGTAAGGAACAGAGCTGACAGGAAAGCTTCGCAGCTGTTTTCCTGGAAGCCACGCTGATTGGAAGATAGGTACAGCTTTGCTTAGAACTGACTGGCTTACTGTGAGAAAGATGAATCCTGTGAGGCGTGAAGTCAGCTGGACTAACTGCACTGTAGTACCATCTATGGCCTGAGAGAAAGGAAATCTCTCAGAAGTCCTTGGATTTCCGTCTGCTACTTTCTCTACTTTGAGAGGAAAAAACAAGCTTTGGATTTGCTTTGCTGTGAAAAGAGGTCTGACTTCTTTGAAAACTGATTAGACATAGCAGAATCCTGTTATTTTAAGAGCTAGCTAGAGAAAGTCTATATGGCCTTAGAGGGAGAAACTCATTTGAGGCTAAGAGCAGACCACTGGCTTAAGGGAACTATTTGTTACTGAAAGAAACAAACTCTTTCTGAGCATGCTGCCAAAAGTGGCTATGAAAGACGGGTGTCACTGTTTCAGCAATCCACGAGTAGCAGAAGATCAGCTCTGAGAACTAGATGGGAATCAGAGCAGAGAAGCAGTTTTGCCCAGGAGGTGACACAGGTTACAAACTGTAATGTAAGGCCTACCATCTAGAGAGTTGTAAGAGTGTACCCCCACCCCCAACCACACACAACTGTACTTCCTCGAGGACCCTAAGACAGAGTTTGAATTACAGCCAAGTGGCCTGGGCCACTAGCCTTCTGGTGATACTAAGGTCCAGATAGGGTAAACAAACTAGCCCAAGGAGAAAGGGCACATAGGGATATGTCAGGGTTGGGTCCACATCCAAACCATATTTGCTAGAATTTTTATGCTTCTCAGTGGTCAAAGTCACTTAACCCTTTCCTAAACTATATACTTTTTTTACTCTGTTACTCCTAAATAAATCCATATAGTCCTTATTTAATGGAGGATTGTTGTTGAACACCTAATAATTATACCTGCATGTCCACTATTTGTGAGAAAATTCTGTTTCCAGAGTATTTCCTTTATAAATAGATTGGCACCAAGAGTTGCATAGTTTAGCAGTCAGTTAAGTTTCATTTAGTATGAACATTATTAGCAGTTGGTATTTCTGCTGGTGTTTGTAAATTCCAAGAATTGTACTAAGCCCACTTGGCATAGGTTGTATAAATATATTGTGATGAATGATAAGCCTGAGAGACAGTTTTTGGGTAATTAATAATCAATTTATTAATTTAATTGATGGTCAGGGGTTTCTCTCAGTAACCAAAGACACCAAGGGAGACCCTAAAAGGCCTTAAATCCCATCTGAAAGGGATGTGACAAGTGATTGGTTGACATTAAGGAGGAGGTGGGCATCTGTGAAGGGGAAACCATTTCCATGCAGATCTCTCTAGCTAGTTTTTTCCTTCAAGAGCTGGGTTGCCCTAAACTCTAAAGAAAAGGATCAAGGACAGGGGATTCTTACCCCAGGCAAAGGCTGGCCCAAACTGGATTCTGCTTCTATTCAAAGCAGAAATTTCATATCCCAGTAAGGTGGGTCCCAACCTAGTTAACCAGCATGTGCCTGGAAGGCTAAGAGCAATCATTGAGACAAGCCTTTCGAGACTGACCTTTTCAGGAGTTGGATTTTAACAGAAATAAAAGGAAAAGGAGAGATCACAAATTTTTTTAGTTTTAAAATTTATTTTAAACTTAAATACAAAATAAGAAAAAAAGAAAAACAATGCCACGTACACAATGGAACATAAGAGAGGATTTAATAAAACTTGGATCACAAATTGGTAGTTATTAATACAATTGTACAATAATTTCTCTCAATATCCATAATTCCCTCTACAATTCACTTCTATAGTGTGTTACATTAAGTCATAAGTTTCTGAGAAAACTATGAATTGCAGAGGTGCTCAACAGCAATGGTAGAAAAGGATTTTCCCCAGCTGAGGGTTCCCTACATCACTTAAATCACAGATCCAGTCTTATTACTCTGGGCAAATCACAGCTTAACCTGTCCACCTGAGCAAATGTGATAATATTTGTAAAGTGCTTAGTACAGTGCCTGGCAGCTAGTAGGGGCAGCTAGGCGGCGCAGTGGATAGAGAACCGGTCCTGAAGTCAGGAGGACCTAAGTTCAAATCCAGTCTCAGACACATGACACTTACTAGCTGTGTAACCCTGGGCAAGTCACTTAACCCCACGTGCCTCACCAAAAAGCAAAAAAAAAAAAAGCACATAGCAGGTGCTTAATAAATACTTATTTCCTTTCCTTTCCTAATGGGTAAGTAGGTAAACATTATCATACCTATCTTGACAATTCCAGCTTGAAGGACAAAAACCTGATTACCAAAGAGGTAAGTGCCAGTAATTCTTTACTGTGGACTTGACTCAGAGGACATTGTAGTAGGATTAATAAGCCAAGGTTGTGCGCAAATTACTTGGGACAAGCAGTAATTTTGATGTGGTTTCATTTTGGGACAGCAATGGTCAAGCATATATGCTTCTAAACCTTGGGGGGTTGGAGTTGGGGGGTGGGCATGGGGGATATCTAACCCCAGAAGAGAGATGGGTGCAAGGAACCAGATGCCCCACAAACACACCAAGAGGGTTTAAAGTTACATCTCTACTAAGTGAGAGAAATACTGCCACACTCCCCCACTGCCAGGGAAGCCCCAGAGGGACCCAAGTATCCTGCAAAGACCCTGGGATAGACAGGCCTCAGCAGGTCAAGAGAAAAGACAAAAGGGCTAAGAGGCTGAGTGTAGGGGACCCTGGAGGCTTGTTTCAGTCCTACTTCTGCTTTCCACCTGATCACCCACAGCACCCAAGACTGTCAAGCCCAGCCAAGCCTTCACTCCCTACTCCAGCTAGGCTGTACAAAAGCCTAACACAAATCCCTGGCTGGATTCCCTGAGCCCAGCTTAGGAAAGAGAAGACGGAAAGAATCAGGGGTGGCCATTCTCAGAAACAGAGACTGAAGTAGCCTCCAGAACCAATGGTTCTAAAGCCAGCCCTTGTGTAGCAGACAGAAACACACAGACACAGACACACACACACACACACACACACACACACAACACACACACACACACACACACACCACCCTCACCCATCCACCCCTCTGGGGTCATTCTCAGTAGGGTCTGAGTAGTCCTTGGAGACTGTGGGGAGCCCAACACAGGAGTTACCTCTGAGCTCATCAAAATGGGGAAGGCCTCGAGGCAGAGTCTACTACAAGAACAGGTTCCCTAGAGTCCTGTGACAAAAGGGGAATGGAAGGCAGAGTCCAGCATTGGAGCAGACCCAGAGTTCCTACAAAGAGAAGCCTAGTCTGGTGTGCTGTACTTAGAACCAAGTCAGTCCTATGCACAACATTCAGCTATGGGAGCTAGACCCACATTCAGGTTCAATAAATAGCAAACCAAGGAAAACTCTAAACATCATAAAGAAACACCAAATGGAAAATAGTTCAACAATATGACAAAACCAAAAAGTTGAAGAAGAAAAAGCACAAGAAAGAAAACCTAAGAAATATAATATCAAAAAACTTCGATCAAGGAGAAACAATCTAGGAATTATCTGACTGAAAACTATGCTCAGAAAAAAAAAGTCTGGATACCCTATTTCAGGAAATTATACAGGAAAACTGTTTAAAACTCTTAAAACAACGTGAAAATAGTAAGAGCAAAGTGAATAGAATAGGATAAGGAGAAAATATAATCCACTGGTCACATCCTGAAAGAAACTCCAAAATGAAAACTTCTAGAAACATCAAGGCCAAAATCCAGAGGGAGGGAGAGAGGGAGGCAAATAAATATTTATTAAGTACCTACTATATGCCAGGCACTGTGCTAAGCATTTAGCTAATACAAATATTATCTCACTTGATCCCCAGAACAACCCTGGAAGGTGGGTGCTATTATTATCCCCATTTTACAGTTGAGGAAATTGAGGCAGATGGCAATTAAGTAACTGTTAGAGTTAGAAGGGCTTAAGTTTCCACAGGTAGAATAATGCAGAGATTTAAAGAACAAAGGTCCCAGGAGGTGGTACACTGTAGGTGGGCTGGGCTTGACCAATAGGAAGTAAGTGGATTGTTCCAAGAAGACCCCAAAATCAAGATAGGGGTCGAGCCAGCTCAGACCAGTTAGGGTCAACCAGAGGACACCTGAAAAATGTTAGTGCGCCTGCTTAATGAACTTCATTACTATTATCTGACACACACCGCATAAAATTAGAGCCTCATTAATGAGTCATGGGACGTATGACCAAGGGAGGGGGAACATACTTGAGCATATCAAGGGGAAACATGTAAGGAAAGGTGTGACCTGGGAAGGGATGGACCAATCCCGGCCTGGGGGGTTTCCGCACCGAATTCAACTGCATAAAAGCACACTTTCCCTTGCACTCAGGGTCCACCCCTCCTGAAGAGGGGTGGAGCCCGCTTCTGGCCAGAAACGTCTAAATCCTCTGGACTTTCTTTATAATAAATTTTCTTGATACTAACTTTTTGGTGTCAAGCCTATTTCTAACAGTAACTTACCCAAGGTCTAACAGGTAGTAACTCTCTGAGATTCAGTGCGTCTTACTGACTCCAGATCCAGTACTCTATACACTGTACCATCTAGCTGCCTCTAGGAAGAATGGAGTAGAATAATTGGGGTAGATGACAATAAGAGCATATAAAACATGGAAGAAAAGATAGGCAGAATGGGCATCAGATGAATCTCAATCATCTGACACAAAGAGGACTGAATACACACAGTTTGGTGTAGAAATATATCAAACTCAACAAGGAAAAAAGTGGGGACAAACAGAGAGAAGTTAAGAGAAAGGGTAATACTGAGAAAGGAATAATCGCATTCAAAACAAACTTCCTGATCTTAACGAGGGGATTAAAAGCAGGAGGAAAGAACCCGAATCTAAAGGGATGCCTTAGACTGCCTCCTCCTTTGAATCATTCTATATTTTATCCTTCATTCTCAGAAAGGACCGTGACATCAGGAAGTTACTATCATGAATTGCAAGGGAATTAGATTTAAGTGAAGCAAGGCTGTGTAAAGTCGCCAGCCTCACTCTCTCCTCCAGAGCCATCTGGGTCCAGTGGCAAGATAGAAATCAGGGTGACTGGAGATGGCCCAGGATGGGTGGGAGACTTTGGTCTTTCCCAGGTCTCAGGCTGATGGAGATAAAGCTCCTTCAGTGATTAAGGCCAGGTAAGAAAGGAGGCAAAGAATAGCCTCTTTTACCTAGTCAAAAAACAAACAAACAAACAAAAAGACCCTCAGCTTTCTGGCCAAAACAGAAACAATTGCTATTTACACTTCACTCAGAGATGTCTGAGCCCAAATGATGACCAAGTAAGGAAGGCTTGGGCTGGGATCTATAGCTGGCCAATCAATGAGAACCAGAGTGATTTGGGTTTAAGCCCAATCCTTAAAAAAGAAGTCTATCCTATAAACCCCAAGATATCTCTCAAGGTTTCAAAGATCAAAATTTATATTCCTTTGGGCAGGTAAGGGTATTATTCCCTATGTGGACAGAGGGAAAGGAGGAAAGGCAGAAGGGAAGAAAAGAAAGATGGAGGGGAAAAGGGAAGGAAGAAAGGAGGAAGGGAGCTGCACTGCCCAAGTGGAACTGGCCCAGTGGGGCAGGTACTACTACTCACAAATTGTTGTCTGTCCTTTGTTCTCCAAGAGGACCATGACATCAGGAAGATGATATCAAGACTTGCAAGTGAACTGGATTTAAGTGAGGGAGGGCTGTGCAAACTTACCAGCCTCACTCTCTCCTCAAGGGCCATCTGGATCCAGGGGCAAGATACAGATCAGGGGGACTGGAGATGGTCCTAGATTGCCTCTTAGGCAACTGGGGAATGGCTAAACAAATTGTGGTATATAAATGTAAGGGAATATTATTGCACTGTAAGAAATTATCAGAGAGAATCTCACAGAATTCTGAGTAGCATGAACTGATGCAGAGCAAAGTGAGCAGAACCAGAACATTTTATACAAAGAGAGCAATGCAAAGAAAAACAACCCTGAAGGACTTAAGAATTCTGATTAAAGCAGTGACCCAACTATGTCTCCAGAGAACTTACCAGTGAAGCATGTTATTCATATCCTGAAAGAGATAATGGATACAAAGTATAGATATGTCTATTTTTGGATATGGCCTCTAATATGGATCTGTTTCTACTTGGATTATGCTTATTTGTTAAAACAAGGTTATTTTTTTATCCTTTTTTCCCTTTCTCTCAGTTTTTATTTGGGGGATGGAAGGTTAGCAATAATGATACTAAAAAAGGAGGAGGGGACATTGTAAGTTTTTAAAATGCACAAATGAGAAAAGAAAAATGTTCAGAATGAAAAGTTAAGTAGGATAGTTTTCAAAGTAACATGCAGAATTTTATAAAAAAAAAAATCTAGCAGTATGACTGCTAAGGCCAGAGTTTATTTGGTTAGAAGACAGATCTGTGCTTTAGGAATATCACGTTGGCAACTGTGTAGAGAAAGGATTAGAGATGAGAGAGACTGGGAAAAGAGAGAGCAGTTAGAAAGCTACTTCAACAGTCCTGGCAAGAGGTCAAAGCATCCCTGAATAGAACAGTAGATACAGAGCTGGGGCAGAACTCAAAAGCCATCAAGCCCAGCTTCCTCATGTTAAAGGCAAGAAAACTAAGGCCCAGAGGTTAAATGTAATCCAGGGTCACAAAGGCAGTAGCATAAGAGGAAGCATTTGAACCTAGATCTCTGACTCCACAGCCAGTGCTATTTCCACTGTACCACACTTCCTCAAAGATGATGAGTGACTAAACTAGGCTGGTGGCCAAGTCGGAAAAGAGAAAGGGAGATATATAAGAGCTGTTGGAGAGAGAATGACAAGATTTGACAACTGAATATATGGGCTCCAGGTCAAAGCGACCAACAAGATGAAGGACTAGGCATTTTCTCCAATGCTCAGGACCTCTTAAACCAGTCCAAAATAGGAATTATGTGCAAGAGATAAAGCAAAGGAGCACAGAGGAGCAATCAGACAGGCTGGAAAGAACCTAGAGGGAGGAACACCACAAAAACACACACAAGAGAGAATAACCAGGAGAGGGAGGTCATTAGTGTCAAATGGTGCAGAGAGGTCAAGAAAGATGAACAATGAGAAAAGGTCACAAGATCTGGCAATTAAGAGATCATTAGTAACTTAAAATCCTCTTTTTACATTCTTTCCAGTTTCTTATATTAACAGAAATTTGGCTCTTACTGGAAGATACTACATCACTGGCCATAATCTTTCCTGGGATGGTTGTGCACATTCTCTCGTCTCCCAACACACTGGGCCAAGATGTATATTACTCTATCTCTGATGCAACTTACAGACTGTCCCCTCTGCCACCACCACTCATAGCAACTTTTCCTACTCTGAGATTTATTTCATTCATTAACTTTCACTACTTTCCCAAGGAGTCCAGTACCTGGCCTATATAAGGTATTATGTAAATGTTAGCTATTATTATTATTATTATATATTATTATTATACTATTCTGGCCTCCCAATGCTACCTTTATTTCACTCTGGCCAACTTAGGAGGTGGAGGTAAAAAGGAGAAAAAATATAAATGCTTATTAACTGAAAAAAAAATGAAAATTACTGGCAGGATGGACAGACCAATAAGAAGGCTAATGCAATAGTCTAGGCAATAAGTGATGAGGGTATGAACTAGGATAGTGTGTGGAAGAAGAGAACAGGATGTACTCATAAGATGTTGTGGTGATAAGAATAGGATTTGGCAACTAATTGGATATGTGAGACGAGCAAGAAAGAGAGAAGTAAAGAATGATGCCAAGGCTGTACACCTAAATGACTGGAAGGATGATGGGGCCTGTTAGAAAATGGGCAGATTTTGAGAAAAGATTTTCTATGTGCTGAGTTTAAGACACCTACTGGACATCCAAGTCAAAATGCCCAACTGCAAGCTGATAACACAGGACTTGTGGCTCCAGAGAAAAACTAGGGGTATATAAACAGATCTGAGAACTATCTATACAGAAATGGTCATTGAAGCCATGGAAGCTGATGAAAACAAGAGAGCATACACAAAATAGAGAAAATGGACTAGGACAGAGCCATTAGAAACACCCAATTAGCAGATGAGATGAAGATAAAGTTCTAGCAGGAGTTTAAAATGTCATAATGGAATGGATTAGGTAATGAGTGAACAGAGTTGGAGCAGAGCTACGAAAGGGCAGAGAGTAGGATAGGGATGAGCAATTAGAAACAAGTATCTCTCTTCTCTAGATACCTTACCAATGAAGTATTTTATGTTTTCATCTATTTTTTCATTTTTTTGTTTCTGTTTGACTGATTCTTGCTCTCTCATAGAGACATCAGTTTCCATTTGCCCAATTCTAGTTTTTAACAGATTGTTTTCTTCTGTTAGTTTTTGTACTTCTTTCTTTAATTGGCCAATTGTGTTTTTTAGAGACTTGTTTTCTTCAGTGTATTTTTTTTCCAATTGGCCAATTGTATTTTTGAAGGACTCTTCTACCTCTCTCATTTGACTATTAAAATCCTTCTTGAGCTCTTCTAAGAGGGCTTTTTGGGCTTCAGACCAGTTCATATTCCCTTTTCCTGTTGCAGATGTGGGTTTGTTGACAATGTTGTCCTCTTCAGAATTTCTGTCTTGATCTTTATTCTTCTCATAATATGAATCTATGGTACATTTCTTTTTACTCATGGTGTTTCTTTATTCCCTGGCCTTTAAAGAGATTGAGCTCTCCTGCTGGGGAAGAGGGTACTGACCCAAGCTTCTTGTGTTGGGAGCCTAGGTCTTGGTCACTGGCTTTGTGTGCTGTGGCCTCTTATGCTGGGAATTGGAGGCTGTAGGTTTCTGGCAGCTTACCTCGTGTTGGGCTAGAATCAGCAAGGCTGGAACTTTCAGGCAATTCTAGGTTGCCTGCTTTTTCTTTCCTTTAGCTTTCTTCAACTTCTTTTAGATGGGCAATGCAGGGTGTTTATCTGCCTGTTGTCTCCCTTGTTTCTGCTAATGCACTGGGAAATTCCTTTGCGGTAGAGTGCCAAGGCACCTGGTGGTTTTATGAGCTGGTTTCCACGGTTCCCCCACCCTCACTGAGGCACTCAGAGGTCCACGTGTTGGTGTTTGCCTGTTCTACTACCTGGGCTTCAGGATTTCTTCATAACTGGAGGCTGCAGGGCTCCAACAGCTCACCTGGAGTTGGCCTAGAACCAGCAAAGCCAGGGCGTTAGGAAGCCTTTAGGTTGCTTTCTTCACCTCCTTTCAGATGAATGGGGCACGGTACTTATCTGCCTGGGGCCCCTTGTAGTTCTGCCTCCCTTATTTTTGCTGAGGCACTGGGAGACCCCTTTGCTGGGCTGCTGCACTGCTGCTCCCCGTCTTTCTTCTAGTTCAGCTGTTCCAGGGTTTTTTTCTGAGGTGATATTTTCCAGGTTTTCAGACATTGATAGGGGAGAGTGAGAGTGACTACCTTTTCACTCTACCATCTTGGCTCCCGGAAGCAGAACTAGATATACCTTAGCTCTGGATGAAGAAAACAAGACCTTTAAGTATCTGTTGCTATAAGCCTCTGGGTCTGAGAAGGATGAAGGGACTACTCAACAGATGTAAATTTCAGTATATTTCCTTAAGAATATGACACCTAATTCATATCACTTTCTGCTATAGCTAGGTGGATAGAGTGCTGAGCTTGGAGTGAGGAAGACTTATATCTTCCTGAGTTCAAATCTGGCCTCAGATACTCACTAGCTATGTGACCCTGGGCAAGGCACTTAAACCTGTTTGCCTCAGGCCTCGTCTGTAAAATGAACTGAAAGGAAATGGCAAACCACTCCAGTGTCTTTGCCAAGAAAACCCCAAATGGGGTCACAAAAAGTTGGACACAACTCAAACAACTGAACAACAAAATAGTTATTTGTGGAAATATTACAGTATTTCCAAGACTATAAGCCACTTGAAAGAATCCATATTAGTTGTCTGTATATTCTTCACAGCCAGGAACAGTTCCTGCCTACATATAGTGAATGTTCAATTAATGTTTATTGAACAAATACATAAATTCAAAACAAGACAAGACATACCTTGAAGCTAAAGGATATACAAATCTTAGTAGGTAAAAAAAGCATCACATTTAAAGGACAAATGAAAGCTTTTAAAACAATTTAAACCAAATTAGTGTACTGAAGGAAAGTACAAATTAACCTCAAAATAGCAACTTCAAACATTACTAAATGCTAAAATTTCTTTACTTCGCATTTATTCAGGAACCTTTTATATTTAACATTTCCTAATACTTTATGTAAATCAAGCAGCTATCTTCTCACTCCCCACCTCCCTTCCCACCCTAAACCAATGATAAAAGAAAAATTTAAAGGACAGATTGGTATTGGGTTTATACTGTGGCAAATTCCTCATTGGTCCTTCTAATGGCAATATTTCCATACTACTTGAAGCTCTCTCCTCCCAAAATCCTATGAAGCATTATTATCTCAGTTTTACAGATGAAGAAACTGAGACTCAGAGAGGTAAAGGGAACTGCCACACATCCTGTCAAGTCCTGAAAGAAATCAAAGCCATGAGTTGAGGAATAAAGTGTCTTTACACTTTACAGATAACAGGGTAGCAGACCTGCCACCCTGGGGGATGTCCAATGGATTTTCCAATCAAAGAGAGCCATGAAAAAGTTATTATAGTTTTAGAAGGAGAGGGGAAGGAGACAGTATGAGTTAGAAAGGCCTGGTTGTAAGACCCCAGTGGCTCTTGGCAATCTGGGCAAGGAAAGCCATTTCATTCTGGTTGTCTTGCCCTTCATGACATGAATCTCAAAAGGGGGCAAAGGGCATTAAAAGGTGGTGAGCTGGGCTCCCCACGTAGCAAACTCCCTGGGTGGGGGGACCTAGGGTGTGGTTCAGCTCAACCTAATCAAGAATAAATATCTTAAGAGGAGGAATAGAAGGACATTGCTGAAGTTTTGGCATTACAAGGTTCCTTTGAGGGAGTGGCAAGTAATATTACATTTGGTATTAACAATTTCTGTTATTCTATTAGCGATTTTTCTGTCAATCCCCTGGCTAATTAGCATCCAACCCTGGACCAAAACCCATATTTTCCAACTCTCCAATTGTTCTTGATACAATATTGTAACTACTCTCTTCTCTACACATTCTCAAAATACTTTAAATTCTTACATTAGTTTGTTCTAAGGCTCTTTCCCACCATCTCTAATTGACTGGTGTTCCTTCTCCTGTGTAAGATGGAGGTCTTATCTGGCTATCCAAATATGACTAAGTGTGGCTGAGGCAAAATCCTTAGAGTCAAGTTCAGAGTATGATATTAAACAAGTATTAGTAGTGAGGTAATGATATGGATGCAAGTAATCTTTGTAATAGAGCATGATTAAAGTTCATTTTCATTTGCCAAGATAAATTTACTGCTTAGGTTCAAATGGATTTCTAATCACAAGGCAGTAACATCCTCAGCCACAAGATAACAGAGGGAAAAGGCTATTTCCTTCCTGAGGATATACTACCAGAAAAGTTAAAAGCTTTCAAATGACTGAGTTTTTTCTCTTAATTCTTGAACATATAATCTAAAATATCCCTCTTCATTCTTGGATTTGATAACCAAATAAATGCTTAATTATTAGTACAATTAAAAAATGGTGGGGTAGCCAGGTGGCACAGCAGATAGACCACTGAGCCTGGAGCCAGGATGACCTGAGTTCAAATCCGGTCTCAGACTAGACACCTGACATTGACACTTACTAGCTGTGTGACCTTGGGCAAGTCACTTAACCCCAACTGCCTCACCAAAAAAAAAAATGGTTATTCACTTCAAGGATTGAGTTTCCTAGATATGAAGGGGGGAAAAAAACTAGACTAAGCATCAGAAGACTTGGATTCAAGCACAAGAATTTATTAAGTGTTCACTATGTGCCAGACATTCTGCTAAGTACCGGAGATACAAAAAAGAGAAAAAACTGTCCTTATCCTCAAGACCCTCACATTCTAATGGAGACAGCATAAATAACTAGGTACATACAAGATATAGAGGAAGCAGATAAAAGGTAATTTCAGAGGGGAAGGTCTTAGCAGCTGCAGATGAGGGGACTAGGACTGACCTCCTGTAGAAGGAGGGATTTAAGCTACCTTGAAGAAAGTGGAAAAAATTAGAGGTGGTATTAAGGAGAGACAGCATCCCAAACTGGCCAGAGAGTTGATGATCACATTTGATATTTCTTCTTAGCTCTCTCTTCTTTTCTTGGATTTGTATTGCTTGTCTCCCTCCCCTCTTCTCCACCCCCAATCCTGGAATGTCCCCCCTGTGTACCTCTACCTTTTAGAATTCCTAAGGAACTTCGAGGCTCAGTAGTTATCTACCTCCGATAGTTAGACTGGATCCGTGTTATTTATACTTGCATATATGCACGCTGCCTCCCCTTCACTAAACTGTAAGCTCTCTGAAGGCAAAAACTGCTTCACTTTTGTCTTTATACTCCAGTGTACAGAATGGTACCTGGCACATAGCAGGCACCAAATAAATACTTGATGATTGGTTATTCTAAAAAGGTGAAATTCAATTCGAATAACTAGAAAACTCCACACAATCAACTTCACAAGTACAAGTTGGGAGAGGTGTGCCTGGAGAGTAGTTTCTCAGAGAAAGATGTGGAAGTTTTAGTTGGCTACAAGCTTAACACATCAACGACATGATAGGAGAACCCTTAACAGATAGGCAACAGCACGCTATTAGGCTGCACTGAAAAAGGCACTGTTTTCAGAAAGGGGAATGTGATAGTACCCCGCACTGGTTAGACTGGTCTAGAGCACTGTATTCAATCTTGAGTACCACACTTCAGAAAGGGAATTGGTAAATTTGAGCAATCAAAATTTATATTCCTTTGGCAGAGCACCTGCAGTTAAGGATAAGATTCCCTATGTGGACAGAGGAAGAGGGAGGGAGGGAAAAAAGAAAAGAAGGAAGGAAAAAAGGAGGAAGGAAGAAAGGAGGTAGGAAGGAGGGAGGGAGTGAGGAAGGAAAGAAGGAAAAAAGGAAGGCGGGAGCTGCATTGCCCAACTGGAACTAGCCAGTTGGGTCCCCAGTGGAGCAGCTACTACTACTCACAGATCGTTGTTTGTTCTTTGTTCTCAAAGAGGACCATGACATCAGGGAGGTGATGTCATGACCTGCAAGTGTACTGGATGTGAGGAGAGGTGTGTAAAGTCACCAGCCTCATTCTCTCCTCCAGCCGGAGCCATCTGAGTCCAATGGCAAGATAGATAGATAGATATAGATATAGATAGATAGATAGATCACACAATTGGCCCTGGATGCAGTAAGAGAACTTGGCCTTTTTAAGCTAGACATCTCTTGAGGAGAGAGTGAAGCTGGTGACTTAGCACAACCTTGCCTCATTTAAATCCAATTCACTTGCAAGTCATGACATCACCTTTCTGATGTCATGGTATTCTTAAGAGAATGAAGGACAAACGATGATCGTAAGTTAAGAGTGTCCAAAGAAGAAGCACCAAGATGGTGGAAAGCAATGAGATCATGTTATATGAAGGATGGTTGAAGGAACCATACAATCTTTAGCTTGTAAAAGAGAAGACAAAGGGGGACCATCGCTGTCAAATATGTGAAGACTTGTTATATGGAAATATGCTTTGCATAACTTCATATGTATAAGTGATGTGATACATTGCTTGCCTTCTCAATGGGTCAGGGAGGGGCTGGAGGAAGGGAGAGAACTTGAAACTCAAAATTTTTTTAAATGATGTTAAAATGAATGAATTAATTAATTAATTTTTAAAAAGAGCTGTCATACAGAAGGCTAGTAGGCTCAAGCTCTTTGTCCCAGAAGGTACACTAGGAACAAGGAGGCAGATTTTGGCTTTACATCAGGAACGACTTCCTAACAAAAAGAATTCCAAAGATTATCATGTGGCTCAAGAGGCAGTATGTTTAGTATGTTCCCCTATTCTGGAGGTCTTTAAGCAAAAGCTAAATGACCATTTATTGGGCATGTTGGAGAGGGGATTCTTTATTATGACATGTTAGACCAGGACACCTTCAAAGTGTTTTCCAAGTCTGTGATTCTGTGAAAAACTACTAGCAGAACCAAGGAGGCAAATGTCACAAGATAAAAAAATGCACCTCTGAATAGGCAGTGGAGAATACAAACCAATACAGCTTTTCTTCCCAAGTCTGAGGTACAACTAATTTCTAAAGAATTTATGCTTACAATGAATTACTCAATAAGGAAGGCTTTTCACAATCAAACACTTAAAAATAAATATGCCTTTGTCAGCCTTTTACCCATTTACTCTGTTGTAGCCATTCCCATTTCGAAATGAAGTCATGCCACAAAGCAATTACAAACACATCAAAACCAATGCACTCTTCTACAATGTATCATTAAAAACAAATGATAATCAACAGATACTACTTATCACAAAAAACTCACTTATTTTTTTAAAGTTGTCTTTTTTAAACTGCTCTCTTCCAAATCCCTTATTCTAATAATCTACATTCAATTTTCATACTTTTTTTCAAATTTGCCCCCTAAATCCTATTAGAAAAGTGAGCTTACTGACACAACAGTGTTGAACTTGGAATCAGGAAGACCAGGGTTCAAATCCTGCCTTTTAGATTTATTACTTATTAGCAGTGTGACCCTTGGGAAGTCATTTAAATCTGTAAAATATAGATAATAATTGCACCTATCTCACAAGATGGTAGTAAGAATCAAATGAGCAAACACTTGTAAAGTCTTTTGCAGATCTTAAAATGCTAAATAAATGCTATTATTATTATAAGGCTAGTGAAAATATTAGAAAAAGACCTTGTCTATGTTACGGAGAGGTCATAGATAATTCACTACTTTACAATGGGCAAAGTCACAGACAAAACTGCATTATAACAAACCCCAAACCACATTCAAATTGGTTACAATGGAATTTTGAAATTGTAAGTACATTGTAAAAGATCAGTTAACCGTATCTGATAAGGAAAGACCTGCCACTAAAAGTGAAAATTATGAATTAAAAAGAAGTTTCTGCTACTTGAGACTCAACATGCTCAAAATCTACCTCTCTTCCAAACTTCCTTACTTCTGTCAAGGGCATTCCCATCCTTCTAGTCATCCAGGATATCAATCTTAGTATCATCATTCTCCAACGGCTCTCAGTTACCTCTAGGATCGAATATAAACTCTAGCATTTAAAGCTCTTTGCAACCTTGTCCCAACTAACCTTGGGGTAACCTGGCTTACACAAATATAGAGCACTAACTAAACTTGGAGTCAGGAATATGTTCAAATCCCACCTTAGACTTTAAACTAGCTGTGCAACCCTGAAAAAAAAGGTCACAATTTCTCTAAGCTTCAATTTCCTTATCCGTAAAATGAGAGGAGAAAGAAAGGGAATAAACATTTATAAGTGCTTTACAAATTTTACTCTCTCATTTTACTCACACCATCCCTGGTATTATAAACCAGAGGTTAAGTGATTTGCCCAGGGAGTGTTTGAGGCCAGATTTTAACTCAGATTTTCATGACTCTAGGCCCAGCACTCTATCTACCCTATCAACTGTCTCTGAAGTATCTGATATAGAAAATAAGGAATGAATTGGTGACTTTCTGCTTAATTGGAATACTCAGGGCTCCAAAATTTCTAGACTGTACTGAATTCAGTATTTTTTTAAAAGGAATAATCCGACTGGGATAAAAAAGCACAAGTTATGAATCTCCATAAGGTCAGCAGTTCTCCATTGATGGATAGCTCCTATTACCATCCCATGGCAGCAAATACATTCCACGATATTGTTTATGACAAAAACAAACAGAACTCAGCCACACTTCCTCCTGGAACATAAGAAATTTGATGCAATAACTAAAGAACTAGAGTTATTTCCAGGAAGAAGTCAGGGCATGACTAGCAATGACTACCTCAGCGCTGACTGATCTCATTCAAACTGAGACAAAAGTCAATTTATGGAAGGAAAAAGATTGCTAAACTATAGAAAGTGGGCATTTAAAATCCAAAGAGAAACACTAAGGACAAAAGAGAGTCAAGTAAACTACACCTGGTCTTTTTAGTCTACCTTGTAGTGTCTCTAGTATCCTAAACTAGCAAATGTGTGTGGAGGTCCCACTTCCAATTCACCAGTCCCATCTACAGGACAACATCCCAAAGGCTTAACTCTGCTTTCAGAACCAAGACCAGACAGGGGAGGGGTGTATCGCCTCATTTCCATAGTTTTACACTCAACTCACAGACTTCGGAGTCTGACCTTGAGAGCTTAGATGATGTGAGGTCAGGACTAGAAGGAATGGGGAAGAGGTGGAGGTGGGGAGAGACAATTCGAAGAATAAAGAAAGGCCCTGAGCTGAGAACTGTGTGGAGAAAGGGGGGAAGCTGGAGGGGAATATTTAGGGTAAAAAGAAAAGCGGGATCCCGAGTAAAGGAGGGCAGGGGTAGGCATGGGTAAAGGGGGATGATCCCAGGGTACAGTGGGGAGAAAAGGAGAAGGGGAGCCCAGGGTAAAGCTCCTGGTAAAGGAGTCGGGGGAGCCTGCGGTACAGTGGGCGGGGAGAGCCCAGGACATCGAGAAGTGGAAGACTGGAGTAAATTGAGGGGGAGTCCAAGCTAAAGCTCCTGAAGACGGGTGGGAGGAGCCCAAGGTACAAAGGATTGAAAGCCTGGGGTAAAGGGGGGAAGGAGTGCAGGCAAAAGCTTCCAGGTAAAGGGGTGAGAGGAGCCGGGGTACAGAGAGGTGGAAGCCTGGGGTAAAGTAGAGGGGGGAGTTTGGGATACAGAGGGGTAGAAGCCTGGGGTAAAGTGGGGGAGGGGAGCCCAGGGTAAAGCACCTGATAAAGGAATGAGAGGAACCCAGGGCATGGGGGGGGGTGAAAGGGAGGGTGAGCCCAGCGCAAAGGAAGGGTTGAAGTTAGAGGATAGTGGGAGGAGATCAGGAGGGGATGGCTCTGGCTCAGCGACCCCAAGGCCTATTATTCCCAGCTCAGCCCTTCCCCTGCCCCAGGCTCCGGCGCGCGGCGCGCCCCCTGAACCCTCAGCAAAGGAGAGGGACAAGCCAGATGCCCCAAAGGGAGCGGGGAGGCTACGCACCTGCCTGCGCCGCTCCCAGTGCTGGCCCCAGACACGCCAGCAGCAGAAGCCCCAGCAGCCGCTGCCACCGCCGCCGCCGCCGGCGCCCCGAGACGCAGGAGAACGAATCCATGCAGGTTCTTTCCACGGGCTCAGCTCACTGCTTCGTAGCCTCCGCTTCCTCCATCATCCCAGACCCGGCCCCGAGCGCTAAAGGCAGCGCGCGCACGCGCAAAACAATCCCGATCCCAAGCCCCACCGGGACTGAGCCGGGAACAGGGCACTCCGCCCACTCAGCGGGCCACGCCCCATACTCTGAATGCTTTCCCTCCCCTCCTTTCTCCTCTCTTCCTTTTCACGTGAGACTCCGCAAGGGCCAATGTGGGAGTGTCCATCACAAGGCTCCGCCTCTGGAAGGCCTTGAAGTGGAGAGGGGGGTGGGGTCAAGTGAGGGCTTCCATTGGCCGGCTCACAGCGAGAGGCGGGGTTGTGCGGCGCCTCCAGCTGCGGCGAGGCGGCCTAGGCCGAGAGTTCCAGGCTTAGCTGTGCCGGGGCCTGGATTTCTATCCCTGGCCGGGTGACGGCGACCACCCGCCGGGAGGATGGTGTTGGGGGGTTTCCCGGTGAGCTACCTGCTACTGTGCGGCCAAGCGGCGTTGCTGCTGGGTAACTTGTTGCTGCTGCACTGTGTGTCGCGGAGCTTGTCGTACAACACCACGGTCGAGCCCGAGGCCATGGCCACCGGATCTGCGGGCACGGCCCGCCTCGAGGGCCCCGAGACGCAGATGCTGGTGTACACGGATCCCCGCTCCCCGGTCATCCTGTGCGCCTTTCTGTAAGCGGCCCAGGCTCCGGGAGGCAGGGGAGCGAGCGTGGGCTGGAAAAGGACGCGCGGGACCCCGTCCGGTCCTGCGGCCGCCGCCGGGGAGAAGGGTGACCCGGCAGACGCCACCTGCTTTCCTGCTCCGGGCAGGGAAGGGCCGGTGATGCGTGCGGCTGTCGGCAGTTGGGAGTGGAGCTCCTGGCGTTAGGGAGCTTGGTACACTGTTCAGATCCGCAGGGCCTGGTAGGGACCTGGCTTTGGGGAAGGGAAAATGGGGGTTGGGGAAGACTGACTTTCTTCGTGGAAAGTTGAGTAACTTAATTCCTCGAGGATTTATTATGAGTCAGCCCCGTACTGGGTGCCTAGTATTTTGTGAAGCTGTTTGAAGATACCAAAGGCCTTGCCCACAGGGATCATAAAATAGGATTTCAGATTCTGTACCTTTTTAAACCCTTCTCCCCCCAAAAAAAAATTTTAAAAATTAAAAAATTAAACCCTTATCCCGCCCAAAAAAGAACCCCTAAAACCTCTAGTTATCTCTTCCTTTGTCCCATTTACATTCTCTTGGCACTGGGGTTACCTTGGGTTTTTTGAAGGGTTCAAATTTGAAAGGTTTTGAGTTCCTGCAAAAGGAGGAACTGGGTGGTTCTGAGAGCCAGCCTAGCTGACTTCAGAAAAGCCCACCCCCAGAATATTAGCCACCAGGTGAGATGAATTTTTGGGGCCACAGCAACTCATGCAGATGTCTAATAAAACAGGAAGTAGTTGTCATCTAGCCCACATCCAGTAAAATATTACATCTAGTGAAATATGTTTTGATGGGGGTAACATAAAACTGGGAAATCCATAGCATTGGGAAGATAATTTTGATACTAAAACCCAGGATGGAGAATATGTGGCTGTAGAGCAACTTGTACCTGAAGTCCTCTAGATTTTTTCTGAACTGCAAGCTCCCTGTGGAAGTTAGCCCCAGAGCATGGCAGCCACAAGCTGATTTTGTCTAAAGCTGTAATAAAAGAAACAAAATGGGGAAGGTTATAGTCCCACTGGCTCTTGCCCTGGTCAGACTACATCTTAAGTATCCTTCTTTGGTTCTTGGTACCATGTATAATAATAGATAGCATTTATATAGCACTTTAAGATTTGCTAAGCATTTTACAAACATGATCTCATCGATCTTTACAAGAACCCTGGAAGGTAGGTGCTATTATTATCCTTACTTTACAGATAAGGAAGCTGAGTCAAACAAGAGGTTACATGAGGTAAAGGGTCAGATAGCTAGTAAGTGTCCAAGGACAAATTTGAAGCTAGGTCTTCCTGTCTCACAAGTCCAATGTGCCCTCTTCACTATTCCACCTAGCTGCCTAAAGAAATTGACCAATGGGAGCTTACCCAGAAGAGAGCAATCAGGATTGGAGGCCTCAAAACCATGCATGAGTATTGGTTAAAGGACCTGAGGATGTGTTGCATGGTAAAGAGTAACTTGGGGATATAACTGCTAACTTTAAACATTTGAGGGGTTGTCATGTCAAAGAGGGATTACATTTGTTCAGTTAGAGCAGTAGGACTGTAAGTTGTAAGTTTTAATTTAATAATTTATAATTATAGGAATTTAATTCATTGCAAGTTGTAATTAGAGCTGTCCAAAAGTGGACTTAATGACTTCTAGAGTCAGTGGGTTCCTTGCCATTGAAGTTCTTTAAGCAGAGGCTGATTGATCACTTGTTGAGATTGTTTTAGAGGGTTTTTAGAAGACTTGGGTCCAAATCTGGCTTATGACAATTACTACCTACCTATATGACCTTGAACAAATCACATAAACCTTGGACCTCCTGCCAGTTCTAGATCTCTGATGCAGTGTACTGTTCCTTCTCATTTTAGGATTCCACAGATCAATTTGTTTTAGAGCTTTTTGATGACCAATAGTAAAATCTGAAATGGCTATCCTGAAAGGTCATTATAATTTGTGCTGAGATTCTGCCACCTTGTCCACTACTCTCAGATCATAACACAATATTTCAGAAGGAGCGTATTTGATCCCTCTTTGACCAGTCTAACTGACAAAAGTTTGTGAAGGGAGGAAAATGGGGAAATTTACATTGTCTGACTGAGATGAAGGAATATGCAAGATAAATGGCTTTATATGAAGGTCTATTAACAATGTTCATTTTACTGGTGGTTTACAGGCCTGATGAATTTATAAAATGTGATGACCCTGTGGATCATGTTGGAAATTCAACTGCCTCCCAGGAACTGGGTTATGGGTGTGTCAAGGTGAGTTTTTAATAAACTATTCCACATAGAATATTCTAAATATTCTCACACAAATAACTGACACTTTCTGGTAAATACCATTCAAAACTTTTATTTTTGAAGGAAAAAATGCAGTTTAAATCCCATTACAACAAACATCAAGGGAATATCCAAATTATTTTGTTGTAATGGAATTTCATTCTAGTAAGCATTACTGTAGAACACATTCCCAAGTCCAAGGGCTATAGGTAAAATAACCTCTCTTAAAAGAGGTATGTTTTCTAGGCAAAAGCTGCCCATGTGTCAAAACCAATATCCCTTTGACTTGGCCCTACCTTTGGCTTCTTAAAATTAACAGAAGCTTTTTGATTTTTTTTTAAATCTTACCTTCAGCCATTATTCAGAACATGTCTTTTATGAAGCTCAAAGAAGAGTGAGAGATAATAAACTAGCCAGTAGAAGGAAAGCCAATCACCATTGTGAGTTAGCCTCTGAAAAACACTTGTGACATTCAGACTCAGGGTGAATAATCTGACCAATTAACTCTTTTCCCCTTGAGTACTGTTTTTTGAGTTTGTACTATTAACTCTTCAATAATTAGATTTTTTTTCCTCAGTACTCAAATGAATCCTTCCGGCAGTGCAGATCAAAGTCCACCCATGCCAGTCCATCCTGTGTGATTCTTGTCGAGGTCCTCCCACAAATTTCCTCTAGGAGGGGCCACCCAATAAGCCGGAAGGCTTCCTTGTCTTCTCCTGACAATGAGAATTTAACTGTCCATCTCTCTTCCTATTCCTTTTCTTCATATCACATATGTCATTTACTCTTTTTTAGAATTAATTACTTACAATTTACAGCCTGCTCATACCCACCATGCAGTACTCAATTGATGTCTATGTGATACTTTTTTTTATCTTCCTTGAGGTAGATAGCATTTTTCATCATGAGTCCTTCAGAATTCTCTTGGATCATTGTATTGATCAGAGTAGCTAAGTCTTTCACAATTGATCGTTATCACAATTTTGCTGTTACCATATACAATGATCTCCTGTTCTGCTCATTTCACTTTGCATCGGTTCATATAGGTTTTCCCAGGTTTTTCTGAAACTATCCCCTTTATCATTTCTTATGGCATAATAGTATTCCATCACAATCATATACCACAACAGATTCAGCCATTTTCCAATTGATGGGCATCTCCTCCATTTCCAAATCTTTGACACCACAAAAAAAGCTGCTATAAATACTTTTGTACATGTAAGTCCTTTTTCTTTTCCTTTAATCTCTTTGGTAAACAGACCTAAGTAGTAGTATAGCTTGGATTAAGGGATGTGCACAGTTTTTAGCATATGCCTTTGAGCATAGTTCCAAATTGTTCTCTGTAATAGACCACTTTGCAACTACACCAACAGTTCATTGGTGTGCCTATTTTCCTCCTGAATCCCCTCCAGCATTTGTCATTTCTGATTGGTACCTCAGAATTGTTTTAATTTGCATTTCTCTAGTCCATAGTGATTTAGAGCATTTTCATATAGATAGCTTTGATTTCCTCTTCTGAAAATTGGGTAATGGTTCTTATTTATATAAATTTGGCTCAGTTCCCTAAGTATTTGAGAAATGAAGCCTTTCTCAGAGAAACTTGCTGTAAAAATTTTTATATTATTTCATTGTCTAAAGTAACTTAGTAAAATGTAGGTAATTCTAATTATCTCTTTTAATTAGGTCTATTTTTTTAGGGGCACCTGGGTGGCACAGTGGATAGAGCACTGGCCCTGGAGTCAGGAGGACCTGAGTTCAAATCAGGTCTCAGACCAGACACTTGACACTTACTAGCTATGTGACCTTAGGCAAGTCATTTAACCCCAGTTGCCTCAAAAAAAAAAAAGAATTAGGTCTATTTTTGCTTTGTCTGAGATCATGATTGCTATTGCTGCCTTTTTTGCTTCAACTGAAACATAAATAGATTCTACTCTAGCCCCTTATTTTTAAACTTGTCTTTCAAGTATTTTTTCTAAATAACATATTATTAGGTACTAGTTTCTAATCCATTCTGCTCTCTGCTTCCATTTTATGGGTGAGCTCATCCCATTCACATTTATAGTTATGAGTACTATTTTTTTCTCTCCATCTGATTTTCCCCTCTTTATCCTTCTCTCTTTCTTTTTAGCCTGTCCTCTGTGATACTTATTTTTAATTATTTGAAAGCAGTTGTATTTATTCCATGTCTCACTGCCATATAACATCATCATTAGGTTTTTGTATTAAAAAATGGGCCTTAGCTTTCAGGGGGACCTTGCTGCTTCCCAAAAGCATTCCCAATGAATCTTTTCCTCTTGTCTGCGGCCAATTCATTGTCCATCTGTACTGTCTGTTCCAAGAAAGATATGTTTACAGACTTAGTGCTGATCAAATCCAACCCCCTCATTTTACAGATGAAGAAACCAAGGTACAAAAAAGTTAAGTGACTTTCTCAGGACGTACAGCTAATAAGTGTCCAGGATTAGATTTGAACCAAGATCTTCCTAACTCCCAATCACAGTCCTCTATCTGCTACACCACGATGCCTTTCATATAAGATCATAGATGTAGATACATGTCTCTGGCTGTCTCTGTCCCCCTCTCCCTAGGCCAAACTATTTTGAATGATTACAGATCCAATCCAAGTGGCTCTGCAGTGTTCCTAGGCTTGATGCAGTCAGCACAATATAAATGACAAAGAGAAGCATGAGGAGGAGCTTACCATCCACAGGAAATTCCTCTTTGACCTGGGCTGTTTATTGGATCTTCTTTATCATAATGGCAAGCACTTTGGAAAGGATACATTTTGTTTTTTATGCCTTGCCTGGTCCAGAGGGTTGAATAAAATTATTTCTGTTGTTATATCTTTCACTGAATCTTGAATGACACTGACGTGTGAATGGGAGAGATGTTGATACTTTTTTTCTACCAAAGGAAATGCTTTTGTGTAATCAATAATTAGTGAAACGGGATCTTATATTTTCTATATCATTCAGTTAGTTGTGAAATAAAGATGTGATACCTGTTGCTTATTTCCTAATAATTATTTCATCGAGGATATTCCTGATTCATATATAGCTAACTCCCTTAAAAATTAAGTATAGGTAGGAGAGTGGGGGATGTCAGGTAAGTAGTTAGTGATGTTCTCTCTGTCACCTTTATTGAGAGTAATAAGGTCTGAGTTTGTTTTTTTGTTTTTGACTTTGATAACTTCGACCTTCTGATACCTGATTCCTTTGAAATACTAGTATACTGTATTTAGACCCTAATTGCTCTCACAATTGTGTTGTCTTCAACATGAATTGCCTCTTTTTATGTTTGGTCCAATCCATCAGTTTTTCCCTTCTTTGTTCTCTTCTTTGTTCTACTTCTTTAAGTTCATTCTGTACTGTGATGTTAGGGTCCAAGTATAGTGATTCCATTGCTCTCAGTGGAGGAAATGGTTGGTTATAATTATTTTTTGAGATATTTTTCATTTTTCATGTATTTGTAGCTCTCTTTATACTTTTATTTTGGAACACCCTTGAAACGATTTGACTTAGTTGGAGACCTTGCCAAGCTTCCTTTTAACTGATTTTACCCTCCACTACTTCCTTTATCACCCTTTGTTAAATTTTACAAATGATTTTTCATTCTAGCCATGTTTTGCCTTTGGCAGTCATTTCTTTCTTTGGTTAATAACTCAGATGTTTTCTGATTAAGGCTCTTTTAGAGGGGAATCTTCTGGCCTTGTGGCAGTTAATTTATAATACTTAAACTTCTGTATGAAGTTATAGTTAGTGTCAATGATATTTCCATTGTCTGTTGCCCATGTTTTATTTTCAATTACTTAAGTAGTTAAGGATTTAGTTGTTGTGCATCTTATCTTTTTCTCATTATTCATTCTTTTTTTTAACTAATTGTGATCTTAGCTTTCACAAGTTAATGATCTCACTGTATACAAAGAGGTGACTCAGAGATAACTCCCATATCAATAACAAGTCTTTTCCGTATATTAAAATAAAATCTATTTTCTATATGTTATTTAGTCATTTCAATTGTGTCTGACTCTTCGTGACCCCGTTTTGGGGTTTTCTTGGCAAAGATACTGCAGTGATTCAACATTTCCTTTTCCAGCTCATTTTACAAATGAGGAAACTGAGGCAAACAGTTGTCCAGGGTCTTGAAGGTATAAGGCCAGATTTGAGTTTAGGAAGATGAGGCTCCCTGATTCCAAGCCTGGTGCTCTATATGCACTTCACCACCTAGTTACCCTCTTGCCACATCCAATGCCTACCAATTGTTTTCTTGAAGGAAATGTTCCTGATCTAGTGAAGTTAGTTTTCTGTGTAATCTACAGATCTTTGCCTTTTTTTATTCTATATTCTTTGGCCATGTTTCCCCATACATTAGGTAGCTAGTTTTGCAGTGGCCAGAGTGCTGGGCCTGGAGTCAGGAAAACATGAGTTCAGATCTGGCTTCAGACACTTACTAGCAATGTGACCTAGAGCAAGTCTCTTAAACCTGTTTTCTTCCTTTTCCTGAACTACAAAATGGGAATAATAACATTTACTTCCCAGAGTTGTTATGGGAATCAAATCAGACAGTAATTGAGAAGTACCTAGCGCATAGTAAATGCTATATAAGTGTTAGTTTTATCATTTGCCCCCTCCTCAGTTTTTCTCAGTTTTGCATGTCAAGACTCATATGATTCAGCTCCTCCAAAAGTATGTCTGCTTGTTGGCCGATGGACAAGAAGCTCATACTTAGATTATCAACAGTCAAAATTTATTGATGGTCTAAAAAATGTGTGATTCTTGGTACTCTCACAGCTCTTTCCACCACATCTGCAGAAATGGAAAGGGTCTTTACAGAACTGAGGATCATGCTTTGTCTTTCTTTGTTTCCTGAGTTGCATGGACCAAAATAATTCACCAGCCTTTTGATATTTTTTGATATTCCTTTCCATAGTTAGCTAGGTTGATCCTTGTAAAACAGACTCGATCTGTTCCCAAGCCTTATGAGAAGCCTTTCCAACATGGTAGAACCTACCAAAGCTTATGTTCTGCTGGTATATCTTTGGAGAACCCAAGATTAACTTCACAGTGTAATGAATCACTAAAGTAGAACTTGGTTAAAGTTATTTTTCATCACAGTAAATTACTATTCTATGGATAAGAGATTTTTAATGTATTTTTAATACTAAATTATATATAAGGAGCTTTGTAGTTATTCAGTCTTTCACAAGAACCTACCAGATGTTAGGTACTGAGGGTACAATGAAACCAAACTACCGAGTTTTGGAATTAATTCATTACAGTTAATTTTTGTTCTAATTATAAAAGGATTTAACTTTGAGTTAGTGTCACCTTGGATTTTGAATTCTCAAAGGAGATTTAAAAGGAGCCTTTAGATGGATAGAAAAGAGGGAGCAGGGTCAGGAAGACCTAGAAAAAGGAGAGAGTCCAATAGAAGAGGGAAGGTCAATAGTTTCCAATACTGCAGAGAATTCAGGAAGAATAAGGACTGAGAAGAGATTATTAAGTCTGGAAATTAACTGGTAATCTTAATGCACTATTTTATATTCCTTTGAAATACTAGTAAATCATTTGTGCTGCTCTTGAGATGAACCCTGTGTTAATTTGTGTACATATTGAACCCTTCTAATAGATTGTAAGTCCCTGGAGAGAAGGAACTCTTTTGTTATTTTTTTGTTTGTTCTGGTTTTTTGTATCCACAGTATCTAGCACATTACCACCTATATGTTAGGCACTTTCATAAATACTTCTTGAGTTTAATTCCTAGGAATAACAAAAAATTGAGAGTTCAACATCAAAATGATCCCTTCAGATCCATACAGCTCTGTTTCATGATTTCCTATGTCTTTATATAATGGATATCTCAAATTGTTTTAAAATTGTAAATTCATAAATATTCCTTAGTCTATTCATTTTTCTATAAATATTTAATATTAATCATCTTTACCATTCCATCAAATAAATAGCACTTATTTATATTGTTATACTTTCTGTGTATTACTGAAAAAGTTATCACTTAATTCTCTGAGGAACTTTTGGAAAGCTAAATGATTGGAAACAATAAAAAAAATAGGACACGTGGGATAGACCTATTAGAAATTGGGGGGGGGTGAGTTAGCACCCTGCACCCTGATACACTGAGAGTAATTACTATTTTAAGAGTTTGATAAGTTATTTTTGGTTCCACAGTTTGGTGGCCAAGCCTACAATGATGTGGAACACACTTCGGTACAGTGCTACGCCCTGCATGGAATTGAATGTGCTGGCCCTAGAAATTTCTTACGAGAGAATAAACCATGTATAAAGTGAGTGTTACCTTGAAAGGTGGTTAGTCTGGAGTTCTTTCTCCATGTTTTTAGTTTGTCATTGCTTCACCCAACTTTTCCCATTAACTTGAATTTTGAAAGTTTAATGTAGCTATTTTGGTACACAGCTCAACCTTGAGCAGTATGGTAAAGGAGAAAAGATCTCTGGGAATTGGCGAGTCGGAGGCTTTAGTCCCAGCTCTATCATTAAATGTGTAAGTACAAAGAACATAGGATTTGAAGTTAGAGGACTTGGCCACTTCTGCTTGCTGTCTCTGGGATTTTGGGCAAGTCACTTTGCTGTCTGAGCTTCAGTTTCCTTCCTCATTTGTAAAATGAGGGGGCTGATTTCTTAAGTCCCTTCCAACTCTGAATTTATGAAATCTGCAGCTAAGATTAGCCATTCTTCTTCTCTGAGCCTAAGTTTCTTCTGCTATAACATGAAGGGTGTTGTACTAGGTAACTTCTAAGGCCCCTGCCAACTGTAGGCATTTATAGGCATAAATCCTGCCCAAGACAGTCCCTGTAGTACAGAAGGAGCCTAATAAGGAAGCAGGCTTCTCTCCACTGAAGCTCATTTTATTTATAGTTAAAACAGAAAACATGTACTTAAGGTCTCAGAATATAAACATGCCTTGCAGGCTACAGCAAGATAGTGAATGAATTTATTTATGGCTTGACCTTATGGCAGTTAATGAAACTGGGCAGTTAATGGTATTGTATTGTGGAGAGAAAACCCTGTGAAGAAACATGTTACAGCAGTTGTTATCACAGAATAACCTGAAAAAATTATAACAATTCAGAGGCCTTAGAGGAATTAGAATAAGGTATGACAATCCTTCCTAGAATAAATACAGTCAAAAAGAGCTCTGAATTACAGAAAGTCCTACATCCATAATTACCTATGCATTTCAATTTGACAAAAAGCCAGTAACTGTTTGAAATAATAGTTTTGTAATACTGTGATCAGTAGAGTTTATCTTAGAACGTATAGATAATTTCTTTGGCCTCCACCAGAGGGAACCAAAGTTAATTATTTTATCATAGCATAACACTACCTTTTTATCATTTCATTTAGGCTACAAGCATTTTAATTTTCCTATATTAAAGAATCTTTTCATTTTGTTTTCTAGGTACACTGGACACTACTTCATAACCACCTTGCTCTACTCCTTCTTCCTGGGATGCTTTGGAGTTGATCGCTTCTGCCTAGGACATACGGGTACAGCAGTAGGGAAATTGCTGACCCTTGGAGGACTTGGGATCTGGTGGTTTGTTGACCTTATTTTGCTTATTACTGGAAGGCTGATGCCTAGTGATGGCAGCAACTGGTGTACTGTTTACTGAAGAGAACTAGACTCGTTGAGAGTTGGTGTGGCATGGGAAAGTGAATGACCTTTCTGTCATGGCCTTCTCTCTACAAACTGCAATTTCTTCCACCATCTCAGACTAAATTGTTATTTTACCCTTTTTAGAAGAGAATCTGCTGGGGCCATGTTGTTGAACTTTAGATTTGGAAACCAGGTCTTAAGTTGCAGTCTGGAAATGATAAATAATGCTCTGAAAAATCAACTTTTTATCTGCAGAAAAGAAGGTATAAGTATGCTTGTTCAGACGTAAGCAGCAAGAGGATTTCTGTACCTTTTTGCATGCCTTCCCTCTACACTTTGGTCTTTTTGGAACATGTATTGAAATGTCATGAACAAAGTGAGCATTTTTAGAATGTACTTGGCCTATTATGCTTCATGCACTGGAAGATACCTGAGATGAAACCAACCATTGAAAATTGTCTTCAGCAAAAGGTGGAAATCGAAGTAGCTTTGAATGAATACTGAAACTCTGACTTAATTCTTATATTCCATAAAACGTTTGGCCAAATGGAAAAACTGTACAGGTATATTGTCATTTGAACAAGCAAAGTGAAGCCTCTAGTTCAGTTGTGTTATAAGAACCAAGTTTTGGTAATGCTGAACTGCTGTTCACAGCCCTAGGGTGTCACCATTGTGCCCCAGGGGTGTTATCTACTGTGTATAGAAGACTTCATTAAAATTTTGTTTTTAAAGAGGTGTCTGAGTGATGTATCTGAGATCAGGCATTTCTCTTGGCAGAAATTTCTCCTCTAAAATTAAGGGATCTAGCAACAGATAGAAGAATCACTGCTTGTGTAAGGGCTTTCACATAGATAACTGAGATGAAAATTCATGACTAGGAAAGTTATAGGTTGAGAGTCGTCATGTGCTAGCAAGGAAAAACAGGTTTCTGCCCTAAGAATTTCCATTCATTCAACAAGCATTTATTAAGCACCTATACTGTTCCAGGCAATGTGCTCAGCCTGCAAAATAAAACAAAAGCAAATACAAAAACAAAGGAGTCCCTACCCTCAGGAGTCTTACGTTTTATTTGGAATATTGGGGAGAAAATGGAAATCAAATACAGAGTTGTCAAATTTTAAAGCCAGAAGAGACCTTGGAAGTCATGGAGGTAGTTTGAAACAGAAAAAGTGGCGAATTGGGTATAAGGAGAAGGAAGCCAACTTGAACGTGCTCTGGAGAGCCAATTGTTAAATTTTTCAGTGTGAGCATTTACATCTCAGATGGACAAAAGCTACCGGTCAGTGCTTGATTTATTGTTTTGTTGATTGTCTTGGAGTTAAGAAAGGGTTAATGCAGACTAAACTTAAGTGTGTGTGTCCCACCCACCTATCCCAAGAACTGGTTGTTCAACATTTACCAAGCATGCCCCTGGAGGAAATGCATGTTCTGCCCCTGGAGGAAATGCATGTTCTGCCCCTGGCTATGTGATTTGGGGCAAATCACCTCTAGGCTTCAGTTTCCTCATCTGAAAAATGAGGGATTTAAACTCAATCTCAAAGATCCTTTCCTACTCTACAATTCTATGGTCTTCTGGTTTAGTGTTTTCGTGTGGGGGTTTTTCCCCCCTCTCCCGTCCCAGGTGTGTATCATATCAGTGTAAACAATAGTACTTAAAAAATCTTCCTATAGGCCAAAGCCACCAGTTGGGGTATTTGATCCAGTTTTCCCATTCGCAAAAGACTGGAGACAATCCTTTCTTCTTAATAACGCTGTTGTGTTTTGAATTACGAATGATTTTAAAGGTAAAAATTATTTTTACCTTTCCTGATTTAATAATTATAATTGCTAGCATTCATATAGCATTTTCAGGTTTACAAAATATTCTGTGTAGATTATATCATTTTAACTTGACAACCCTTAAGGGATTTGAAAACAGAGGACATGGGCTTGAATCTGGCTCTGTTGCTTCTTCTCTACGTGACCTCAGGCAAGTCATTTCCTTCTGTGAATCTCAGTTTCTTCAGCTGCAAAATGAATGCTATGGACTAGTGCATGGTCCTTTCCAAATCTAAATCTTCTGATCTTATGAAGTAAGCAACAAAGTGTGATGATTATGTTAGAGCCGCCTCCCCCCCCCCCACCCCACCACCACCAGAGAGATAGAGCTTGCCTGGTACATCTTTAGGTTGCCACCACTATGCCACCTTTTTATCTTTTTCAGGGAGAAAAGGAGTATACCTAACAATGGGTCCCCCCTTTTCCAACTCCATTTAGAGCTATCTATACACAGCCACCCCACTTAAGAGATTTCCAGGCTTTGAAAAAATGAAAAGTGGTTTGTCACCAAAAGATCGGGCCTCTGGCTTAGATCTCCTTTAGGAGTAAAATATAAAACTGTTCTTTGTCAAGTTGGGTTTAATTATTTTATAAATTCTCTTAATAAAGTCCAAATTGTGCTCCACTAACAGAATGTGCACTTTGGTGTCCTTTACTATTGGTTTGTGTGACCATGAGAATTCCCTAAAATTGGTTGCCTCAGGAGATAATAGTTTCCCTATCACCGGAGGTCTTCGAGCAGACTGGATGACCATTTGTTGGGGATGATGTACAGGACATCCTGGGTCACTTCCTAGATGCCTTCCAAGGGCACTTCCAACCAAGATTTTGCAGTTTAATTTCTCTAAGCCCATTTCCTTATTTATAAAATGGACATAACAATACTTTGATTCCAAGTTGCGGAAAAGGTACTGCCCTGCATCGGTAGAAAGTGTGTCCTTCACCTTCAAGTTCCTTATACTCATGAAATGACAGGTCTAGTGCTTATCCCTGTCACTTATAACTTCACAGGGGGATTATGAGAGAAGCACTTTGTAAACCTTAAAGCACTGCATGGATGTGAATTATTATTAGAAAAGAATAAATGTTTACCTAATTAGAGATCTAGATGGAATGATCAAAAGGATTTATTCTCTAAAGAAGAAGACCCCCAAATCTTTGGACTTCATGTCTTCAATATGGACCACCTAGTAGAAATTCAGTTTTGTTAGATAAGTTTGTCTCTAAATGGGAGCTCTGTTTAATTAATTATTTCAGGGATGATCGTCAGGACCACGTCCTCATTTCTCCGACGAACCACTAAGGAAATGGAGTCACTCTCTTTCATAGCTTCAATGACATCTGTGATGGAAGTGACAGGTTGTCCGTTTATGCTGGTAATCACATCATGGTTTTGAATCCCAGAGCTGGGGAAAAAGATGAAAGTAGAGAACTAGAGAAAAGGCTTTTGTCTTTACTAGACAAGACTACACATCCCTAAATCTAGAACATAACCTTATTTCTCATGTGGAATTTCTACTAGAAAGCTTGGGGATAGTTCTGCTTTATTCATCTTGGATTGTATTGGGAAAAATTAATCTCCAGTTCTAGACACCCACTAGCTTTCCAACATCCTGCTTCTACAGGTAAGGAAACAAATGGCCAACTTCCTCTGGATTTTCTCTCTTATCCCTGAGTTTCCCCATCAAGCTAACATTAGAACATAAAAATCTTATTGGCCCCAAGAAAAAGTGAAAACTGTTGTGTCAGGATAGCAATGTGGTTTTTCCCCATATATATCATCTGTTTGACCCTAACAGAAAGTTCTCTGGTTCTTTTCAAAACATTCCTATAATTAGGGAACATAATAAGCTGAACTATAGTCTGTGCTTTGAATAAATCTAAAAATGTAGGGTTCTGTCTCTAGCCTACCTTCTGAAGTGAAATTTTGATCAGCAAAGTTATATATTATAATCCTAGTTCACTGGTTTCATTTGGGAGACTAGATCATCAACACATAGAATCTGTTGTTCTTGATGTGTGAAAGAGGTTCAAATGTAAAAGACCTCAATAGAAATGTAATAGAGTTGTAGCTATGCTAATGTTTATATCTGAGACGTGACTGCCTCAGAAGGTACATGCCAGTAGATAATTTCCTAGTGGGAAATAGAGACTCATGATAAGAAATTAGGAGCCCCAACAATAGTTATGACACTTATGAGGAATGAAGTTAGGAAGTAACATGGGAAATTTTAAAGAAAAAATAAGTTTAGGAAGGATGGAGAAATTTTAGAGGAGGTGAGAGGTTTAAGAATAAAAAGGCTGAAATCTGAACTTTTAGAATTGGGTTAGCTTAGGAGTGCTGACCATGGAGTTCCGTGTTCAGCAGTGTGTTAGACTAGGGATAGTTATTTATTCAAAATCTAAGGGAGAAGGCTATCCTAGGATGAAGTTTTGAGCTGAGACCAAGGCAAAGACCTAGGAACCAGACAGAAGTAATCTTGCTTTCCTGTAACTGAGAGAAACAGTTGACCTTAGATTGGAAATTATAAGTAAAGGAGAGCTGAAAACAACTATAAAAATCCATATCAAATCCAATTTACTTGTGTCAAGCTGAACTGAATAATAAAATGGTGTACTTGTAAATTCTGTATTTTATATATAGCTTGTACCCAAAAATTCTCTCTTTTTAATAGTAGCATGTGCATTTTGTAGCAGTTGATGAAAAGTGTTGTTGAAGAACAGACACAATTAGGGCAGTTAGTTGGCACAGTGGATAGAGCACCAGCCCTGGATTCAGGAGGACCTGAGTTCAAATCCGACCTCAGACACATAACACTTACTAGCTGTGTGACCCTGGGCAAGTCACTTAACCCCATTGCCTAGCCAAAAAAAAAAAAGAACAGACACAATAAGGAAAGAGGGGCACAGGAGGGAAAGTCCATACAATCCTGTATTTACAGGAGAAAACAAGCATCTCATGAGTGGTGGTAGCAGAAAGTTTCCAAAGCGAAAGCAAAATAATCTGAAGAACGTCCTCTTTGGAGGCCATCCATGGGCTTATTTCCTTATATCAGCCAAAAGAGACTTACAACTGCAGCCTCTTAATATTGTCACCAAGATTTTACAGAAATATCTTGCTTTTTAAAGTATAGGGTTATAGATTTAGAGGTGAAAGAGACCTAAGAGGTCATTAAGTCTAACCTCCTCATTTTGTAGATGAGGCAACTAAAGAAAAAGTTAAGTGGCTTGTCCAAAGTCACACAGCTAGTAAATGTCTAGGGCAAGATTGGAACCCAAAGGTCTTCCTGACTCCCAAGTCCAGTACCCTATCCACTATACTGTGCTACCTTAATATTAAAGAACTTTAGTAAAAGCCTACACAAAATTGTGCCTGGAAAATTAAAAGTCCTGAAAATGGGGTTGCTGCCTCCCTCCTCAGTTAAGATGCTAAGAAAAAAGGAGATCTGGTAATTTATCAAAACATTCTCATACTTGTAATTCTCCTAACTTATTTCACAAAAACCTGTGTTAGAAAAAGTATATAATACAAAATAATACCAATAACACAAAAATGCTAGTCGTTGAGACCCTGCCTGAGTACCACTAATTATTGCCATATGACTTTCCAAAAGATGGAAAACCTCATTTTATCTTTTACCTTGCAGCAGGCGTTCCTTGAATCACTTCATATACGAAGACCCCAGAATTCACGTCAGGGAAATCTGGATCCTGATTCTTCATTTCTTGGAGAAGGCTAAGAAACAAGGGCAGGTTTCCATGATGTTAAAATTAAAAGTGATGAATGAAATATTGTGGAACCAGTGTGTGTTTCATTACAAATCATTTGGTCTCTAGGATGTAGGGAAGTACTTTACTCGGGTTAATAGTCACAGGATTCCACTGTTCTTGAACTCCTCAGGGATAATCATTTCATGAAATATATATATATATATAAATCAACAAACATGTATGACTGAAGAAAGAGATGGGTAGTCATAAAACAAGGGATAATGGCTGAAGTAAGTGTGAGAGTATTAATGAAATTTTTAAAAAGCCAGAGGGGGCTGCTCCATGGGAGGGGGGCAGAGTTGTGAAAGGACAAAAGAAGGCAGAGATGGGTTATATGAGTGGAGGGCATACCCACATCCCTGAGATCTAGATCCATTGAGATAGCACTAGGTATAACCATAACCTGGCTCTATACAGAGCCCTAGAATCCACAGTACTACTACTGCTGCAGGATGCACAGCATGAGAACTGATCAAAGCAGTGAGTCCAAAAGAATGAGGATGAAGCATGCTACTCTTCTGACAGGATGAAATTGACAGACAGAGGTATACATTTTCAGCTGTGGTTAAACTGGGAATTTGTTTTGCCAGATGATATTGACATGTTGAGGACTTTGGGGTTTTGGTGTTTTTTGGTTTTTAATTTACTTAATGGTTAACAGTGTGGTGGGTGGTGGTAGGGAGGGATAGATTCATTAAAAAATGCTTGTCACTTATAAAAAGATCAACATAATTTTCATGCCCCTCTACACATCCATAGAAAGCTGTAAGAGATGGAAATTACAAATGATACCACTGTAAATTAGGGTGGTCACTATTTATTGTGATATTCATCAAGGTAAGCCAGAATGGTAAGGGTTAGGAAATTAGCTAGAGTCCAATTGCTTTTGCTCTTCCAGGTTTTCCATCATATTCATGCAGTTGACCTACAACTACAGCATGTAAATGCGTGCACAAAGTTACACACTTACCTCATAGAAAGAGGCAGCATCCGGAGGCCTAAATATTTCTTCTGTGAAAGAACTTTTCCTGAAAATAAAGAATCTAATGAGTTGATGACACCCACCAGTCTCCCTCCTCTGGAACAGAGCTCAAAATACAGATGCTTCCATATGACAATCTGTTTTTCCCAATTGTCAGCTGACAAATTTGTCATTACTCCCCAAGAAGTTGTATTTCTGTAGGAAAGGAGTCAAGAATTCCCATGCACAAAGTTTATGCTTAGGTTATAGTTTGGTCTAGACATTCTGGCCACCATTACAGGAATGGATCACCAATACCCCAGTTTTTGTTAGGGTACATATAAACTTTTATGGAGAATGCTAAGAATTGAGAATGGGAGCATGAAGAATCCTGTGATCTTCCTTACCTTTTAACTGGCGCTGATGAAATTCTGCCAAGAATTGTCGAATTCGATCTGAGGGAATAGCAAAGGAAATTCCTGCTGTCACCTTCAGAGTGTTTATGCCAATGACTTCACCATCCTAGCAAGAGAGAAGATAGACTTCAGTCAGTGAATTTTGTGCAAATAAGCAATATTGAGCCAAAGGAGCAATTACCCTATGGTCAGAAGGCACTATGGCTGGTGGAATTTTATACCCCTTAAACAGATTCAGTAGGGGAAAGATTCAGTAAGATTCCAGGTATGCTAGGATAGCTAAGGCTACATACAGTCATGGAAAAACTACCATGTATACATTCAGTCCCAGTTGCCAAGAAAATCAAGAAATTCTTGATTTTGTATTTTGTGTCATGAGCTAATTCTTTCACTCTTGAAATTCAATTAGTTTGAGAAGTGAATTAGGAGCTTCAGTTTCAGAAGGCAAGTGATGGGCCAATGCCTAGGAGATCTCTAATCTTGATTAGAAATAAAAGTGGACGGGGATCTCCTCATAGCTCCCATTTCTACGTGCTCAGGGATTTACCAACCACTTCCCTCACGAAATCTCTTTAAGAGGGATAGTGCAAATGGCCCCATTTTGCATCTAACAAAATATCTAAGACTTAAAATAAATACAATTTTTTTTTACTCTAAATCCAGTGCTCTTTCCATTATGCCATCCTGCCTTTCAATATCTGGTGAACTGCTTCTAACTGTTTAGAGCAGGAATTCTTTCAAGATCTTTTGTATGTCATGGTTCTCTTTGGCAGTCTGGTGAAGCCTGTGGACTCCTTTTCCAAATAATGTTTTAGGCAATTAAAGAAAATACCTAATTTCAGTTAGAGGTTAGTGAAAATGAGGAAGTAATTTTTCATATCAAAATTTATTGCCCACCCTCTCCCCAAAATCTATCTATAGACCCCAGGTTAAGAACCCCTTGTTTAGAGAAACAATCATGGTTGGCCATGGGTGATGCAAACAAACCAGGAGAGATTTCCCTGTGTATTTCCCTTGTCAGTTAATTGGTGTTTTTGTACTTTGTGTTGTAAAAATAACGCACAGACCCTAAACCTGCTTTAGCATTTAAGAAAGGACTTCCTCTTCCCCCCCAATCAATAAAAAAATAAGAACTGAAATTCAGAGTACATCACCAAATGCAATGGATCAGATGAATTATTTATTTCATTACTTCATTTTTATTAGAAACCAGATACTGAAACATTTCCACTAGAGATCTAATAAAAAGTTTAGAAGAAATTAATGAGGCACAGCAACTGTTCCTCTGGTTAAGACTGAAACTTTCTCTAATATATAATATGCTATATACAATGGAGAGTTTGGGGTAGAGGTAAGTTTAACCCAACATATTGAACCAGGGGGTCTTAAGGTTATTAATGCTGCAAAACCATTCAGTTACTTGAGGTCAAAGATGGCTTTTGTTTTCTTTGTATCCCCAGTATTTAGCCCAGTGGCTGGTACATAGTAAATATTTAATAAATACTTTTGGGGAAAAAATGCTTTGTTGACTGACTATCAGTCTAAGGAGTTTTTATTTTTTGTCCAGCAAAAAAAAAAAAAGCACATATTGACTATTTCTCTTTTCTGACCACCATTTTGAATGAAAGGAAGAAGGGAAGGAAAGAAGGAGAGTGAAAAAGAGAAAGAAATTTTTAAAAGTTTGAAGGGAAACTGAAGGCTGGCAAGTTTTCTTTCCAATGAAGTCAAAGGTTTTGGATTTTCTTTAACAGTTTCCTCTAGCTCAAAGAACGGAACAAACGTCTCTTCACAGGTCTCCTCAAACATTGATGTCCAACCTCACGGAATTTGGAAAGACCTTAAATATTAAGAAGAGGTTTAGGGCAACAGAGAAAAAGCAGCTACTTACCAAGTTCAGCAGAGGCCCCCCAGAATTCCCGTGCTGCAAGACAGAATTAGAGAACAGCAGTCACAAGTGCCAGACAAAGAATCCCATCTAGTCAATTACTACATATACTGTCCTCAAAAAGCAGGGCTTTAAAGCTTTTAGTTGCTTCTGGTGTTGGAGATAATATGTTATATTGCCAGAGAATTCTTTACAAGAAATACCAACCCAGTTAGATTAGCGCTCAAATTCAGTACCTTTTATAGTAATATTCAAAGGAATCTAACACAATGAACACCAGTTAGCATTGTTACACTTCAAAGATTTGTGATTGAATTAGTGTGGTACACTCTTTTTAATACCAATCACAACTCTTCTAAAACACAAGCATCTTCATGAGTTGCTGTGGCTGAAAAATTCATCTCCCTGTAGTGAAGAACCCCTTCAAACTTAGCCAGAATGTGCCCTAAAATGCCAACATATAGCCAGGTCTATACATAAGTCAATCAACAAGCATTTATTAAGTGCCTATTTTGTGTCAAGCACTGTATTGTGTACTGAGGATATGAAGATGAAAACACAACAGTCCCTGTCTTCAATGAGCTTATATTCTAACAGGCAGAGCACTATGTACACAACTAACTATATTTAAACATACACAACAATGTGTGTGCACATGTAAACAATGTGTGTAAAAGTAAATGTACACAACAAACTAAAGATATAAATTTATATATAATTTCATGTAGTTACATGAAGATGTTTCAAAATATATATGTATATATTGGGTAGCTGTTTGATTTCATTAGTGCTGGAAGCCCTCAGTGAGGAATTTTCTCTACCAAAAATAAATATATATATATATATATATATGTATATATAATATATATACATATATATGTTATATATTATATATAATATATATATACATATATATATGTTATATATTATATATAAAAAAGAATCTTCTCTGCAATGAAGAGTTTTAGAGAGATGCTTGGGCCACTGAGAGATCAAATGACTTATCCATAGTCACTTAGCCAATATGTGCTAGAAGTGGATTCAGCTATTCCCAAGTCTGAGGACAGCTCTCTATCTACTATAACGAACTTCAGGTAAACACTTGAGGTCATTCCAGCTTAGTAGGACCTGCTAGAAATTGTTATCCCCTGGCAAAACCTTGAAGAACCCAAAGTCACTGACATGACATGATGAAGCAAGACAGACTCATGGTAAAAAGAAATAAAAATATTTAGAGACTGATCCCTCAGGATGTATTTCATGACTGCTGCTGAGGATCAGGTGAATTCTGGACATCAGGAAGCCACTCACAGAGGGAGGGAAGAAAGGTCTGAATATTTCTCTCACTTTACATGATAAGAGAGTGGACCTCCTGAGTTGACTTACATTGATGATGGCATCAGTCTGGATGTAGTCCATGTCAGAATCCTTTAGACCCAATTCCTTGCCCTCCTCGTTGAGTGGTGCTGACAATTCCTGCAGTCACCGTATTCTGAAGGGAGAAGGGGCTGCCTAGAGCCACCACAAACTCCCCTGCCTGCAGGTTGGATGATCGTCCCAGGAACAAAACAGGAAGGTCAGTCTGCATTGTGGGCAGAGGTGAGGTGAGGGGGAAGTGGACACAATACAAACAAGAGAAAATTGTGATTAGCTACTGGTTATATACATATTTATCTTTGTGTGCAGTCCTGAGTCTAAAAATCTCTTCCCTACACCCACAAAGGCTATCAAATAGTTCTCCCCTAATTTCCAACATTCACTCTTTACAAAATATTACTGCCTATATCTGAGGATTTGTGGTTATTATATTGCAGTAATTACAGTGATTAGTAAACTTTAAGTAAGTTAGGTACAGAACCTAAAATTAGCAATGAAGCACTGTTTCTCCCCCAAAATCAATGTTGGGCCATAAACAGAAAGGGAGATCACCTGGAGTAACCTCAAGACTTCCTTAGGAGAGTGAGGTAGCCCAGTATTCCCCAGTGTGAATGAGGCAAACTCTGTTAGACCAGCGAGGCTCCAGACCATTCAGGGGACCTCAAGCATGCATCTCTGGAGAGAAGATGGATCCTTGAGTCTGACTTCTGATGAGGAATTAGCAGAGAAACTATGGATTACTCCTGGTGTGGGCCTTTACCTCAAACCATTGATTCGGTTTAGGAATATATTTCTATTCCCCAAGAAAGCCTCAAGAAACAGCTTAGGGGAGAAGAATGGACTGTCCATTGAATCTTTTTTTGGAAGAAGATAGCTACAGGCTTGCTTGACACATGCTCTTCTCAGTGATGTCTGAATCACCCATATTTTATAACTTACATAATAACCCAAAAAGTCAAGTCAATAAGCATTTATTAAGTACCTACTATGTGCCCAGCACAGTGCAAAGCACCAGGGATACAAGGAAAGGCAAAAGACAACCCTTGCTCTCAAACAGCTCAAAGTCTAATGGGGAGACCACATGCAAACAATTAGGTACAAACAAGATTATATACATATATATATATACAGGATTAAGAGGAGATAAAAGTAAAAATATAAATAAGATTTAAAAACTCCCAAGAAGCAGTGAAACCAAGGAAGGATGAGATCATTAGACTGGAAAGAAGAGAGGAGAATAGAGAGGCAACAAGGAAGCTCAACAGAAAGCATGTTGTGAAGGTAGAAACTTTGAAAATATATTAGAAAACAAAATTTTTAATCCCAGAAAATGATAGGTTTAGCTTTGCACCTGTGCAGCCTTACCTCCGGCTCAATCTTGATGAGAGCAAGGTCAGTTTTTTGGTCAACATCTTTGACTGTCGCTTCATATTTGGCCCCACTCTGGAGTTCCACGTTGATCCGCTGCCGGTTGGTGAGGACATGAGCATTGGTAACAATGAGCCCATCCTCAGACACTATGAATCCCGAGCCGCTGGATGCATGAGTATACTCATTGCTTAAAGGGGACCTGAATCAGCAAGATAATCGTATCAGAAGCAGAGCAAGCAAACTTGGCTTTGCCCCCAGTATATCAACATATGTCATAGGTCGAGGGATGAGGCAGGTAGCATGCGCTTTCCCCATGGAGTGATCTCTCCCCATGTATCAACCCTTGAAGAAGACCTCCTCTGGCTTGCCATGTGATGCCACCACCCTCCCTCTAGGTCATCCCATTGCTGAGATGCGGCTCTGCAGCCACATTCAGACTTTATTCTTCACTGATACCCACTCCTGCCACCTCCCCTCATTCGTGGATCTTGTCCAGGGTGAAAACATTATTAGCTGCGGCCCTGGCAAGCAGATAGCAGTAAGACTAACCAGTTAAATACCAGACTGGAAGTTCAAGGATTTTGTGTTGTAATCCTTACAATTTACCTAAATCTTGTGCTTAACTTTGTGTCAGTAACATAAAGATTATAAAATGACATCTTTGCAACTATTTATGTGCTATAGGAATCTGCACTTTGAATACATAGCCATACCAGGGATGTGCTGGCAAAGGTTTAAAAACCAGTTCTCTTGGGGGGAGGGGGGAAGGGGAAGGGGAAGGCACTGCTTTCATGCTTTTGAGGTTAATCTGCCTTATTAACATTTTCTCCACCACTTCCTTAAGTCTAGACAATAAACAAAACCCTGATTTATAGCATTTGCCAATTTCCAAGGTCCAAATGCTCACACTGACAATTTAACAACCAGCTCTCAAAAGCCAATTCAAGCTGGCTCCAGCACACCCCTGGTTCAGTAATCATGTACAAGATATGAATACACCTTTTAGTTATTTGGCTAGGATAAAGGACTGAAGAGTTCTCCCAATGTTGCCCCAGATAAAAACCAACAAGATGGACCACATAGGCCCTATAAGCATCTTCAGCTTATAATGATGCTGGTGGTTTTTCAGCTTTTCACCTGCCTCCCTAGTCCTCATTCCCACCTTGAATTCTGATCCACATGAGCAATAGTGTGCTCCATTAGAAAGAATGATGAGAGTCAGAATGACTAGTGTTAAGTCCCCAAGTCTGTCACATAGAGAAGTGACAGCAAAGAAATCACTTATGTCTCCAAGCTTCTGTTTCCTAAAAACAGAAGTAACTACATCTACACTGTTTACCTCACAGAATTTTTGTGAGGAAATCATTAATGAATCCTTACATGGACTATTCTTAACATCATAGAAGGGCTCGGGAAAAGCCTCCTGTACCTGTCTTTTCACTCTTCCCAGGCACAGCCCATAGAGCACCTAAAATTATATTCTAATTACATTACTATATCCTGATTGCTTTGTGAATATAAGCAACATTGTGACCTGTTTTAGCAAAGAACATGAACTTTATGTCTGAAGGGCTCTCATTAGATGTGTTTTGGTTGGACACACAGGGCAGAACTTGGAGTGATCAGTGGAGGCATATTTGGACTCAACATGAAGAAAAACTCCCTAGCAATTAGATCTACCGCAAAATGCAATGGACTTCCTTGGCGGTGGTGTGGGTAGTGAGTTTCCTGGAGGTTCAATGATCACAGTCGGGGATGTTACAGAGAGGATCATGGTTTGCAGAAGGGTTGGGCAGAATTACACCTCTTCCCAACTCTGTATCTCAATATTGCTGTGAGGGATAAAAACTGGACTTAGTAAACAAAACTACTTATTGAAGAAAATCACTCCACCAGTGCAGGTCAGTACCTTCTCTGCCACAGATAGCCTTAGAGAGGCATCTAGTGCACTAAAGTTAAGTGACTTGTCCAGGGTCATATAGCCAGGTTGTGTGAGGGACAGAACTTAGACTGAAGTCTTCCTGGCTTTGAGGCTGGCTCTCACCACCATACATGTTACCTCCCTATCTTTTACATGTACAATTAACATTTTACATTTTTATAATAATCATTTATTAAGCACCTACTATGTGCCAGGGATTTTGACAAGCACTTGGGGATACAAAGAAAAGATAAAATACAGTCCCTTCTCTCACAGTCTAATGGAGGAGACATCATGGAACAACTATGTACAAACAAGCTATACATGGGATAATTTGGAAATAATTAAGAGAGAAGGCACAAGGATTAAGAGGGATTGAGAAAGGCTTCCTGTAGATGGTAGGCTTTTAGCTGGCGCTTTTACAGGCATTTCCATGCATGCAATTCAGGTTCTCCTCTGTGTAAAAGAAAACTTCCCCAGAGAGTTTTCTCATTCTGTTGATTGGGGAGCTCATCAAATTAACCATCCATGACTACCCACAGCAAAGGATTTGCCTCCTGGCCAACTTCAAATGTTAGTACTCCCTAATGACAGCTGAAATCAATTCTACTCCTCCACACAAAAGCTTGCTTTGTTCTGCACAACTAACGATCTCCACCACTTCTCTATGCACCTGATATTTACACTCTAGAGATTTTACCTTAATTTATGTCTCTGGGATACTTAGGACACAGCTACCCTCCCCTCTTACCCTGTCCCATTACCTGCGGAACAGCTCCAAATGTACCACAGATGGCGCCACCTTCTCCACCACCTCAACAATGAAGTTGTATTTGTCCCTGAGGCTGCCTGGGCTTCTGGTCCCTGGGAATGAATATGATCATCTTGATGGTGCCTATGCTGGTGCCCACCATATCATAGCAACATCCAACTACCCCCCCTCCCCCCAACACATGTCTCTCACAATAGAAAATGCATCTCCTGTTACTTTCCAGTGAGGTCTTCTATGCTTTGAACCAATAAGTAGGAACTCATTTACCACCTACATTATAGAGGGAAAGTGTGACACAGTAGAAAAAACCCAAAACACTGGATTTGGCACTAGTGGTTGTTATTGGTCAGTCATTTTCAGTCATGTCCGATTCTTCGCGACCCCATTTGGGGGTTTCTTGGCAAAGATACTGGACCTGAGTTCAAATCCTGGCTCTGCTACTTAACTGCCTCTGTCACCCTGAACAAATTTATTCCCCTAAGCCTCAGTTTCCTCCCTTGTAAAATGAACGCTAAATATATGACCACATTCAGCGAATATTTATTAAGTGCCTGCTATATGCTGTTAGGCATAGGAAATACAAAGACAAAACCAAAACAATTCCCACTCTCAAGGGAGAAATAACCTGCATGTAGATAAATATATAAAATATGTTCAGAATAATTGTATAAATAATAAGTAATTGCAGTGGGGGAGGGGGTGGGCTGAGGATATGAGGGGTGGAGAGTGCTAACAACCAGGGAAATTAGGAAAGGCCTCCATAGGAGGTGCCCTACAAATATAACTAGAAGGATGCTAGGGATGCTACAAAGTGGAAGTGAGGAAAGACAACATTCCAGGCATGGGGATGGGTGGAGGGAAGAAAGCCTATGCAAAGGTATAGACTGAAAAGCATATTTGAGGAGATAGTAAACCAACTTGTATATAACACAGATAAATGTGATATGGAAGATGGGGGTAAGGATAAAACATCATCAATCTGGAAAACCTGGAGCCAGATTTTAAAACGCTTTAAATTCCAGACACAGGACTTTGCATGTTCTTCTAGAAGCAATAGGAAGCTATTGGAGCTTCTTGAGCAAGAGAGGGATACAGTTAGACCTGAACTTTAGGAATATCAATTTGGCAGCTTGTGGCATAAGATGGAGTAGAGATGGGAGAAACTGGAAGCAGAGAGGCAGATTAGGGGCCTATTGAATTGGTCCAAGCAAGAAATTGTTAGAGCCCAAACTACAGTGGCCACTATATAAGTGGAGATAAGGGAATAGGTGGAAGAGATGTTAAGATAGAAATCAACAAGCTTTGGTGACTGATTATTTATACCGATTTAGTTTCATATTTTTCCCATGGTAGAATGTAAGTTCCTTGAAGGCATTTCCAGCATCTAGCACAGTGTCTAGCACATAATAGGTACTTAGTTAATGCTTGTTGATTGATTATATGGGGTGAGGGAGAATAAGCAGCAGCAAATGAATCTGAGGTCCCAGACCTAGATGACTGGAAATATAGTGGGTACTCTGAACAGAAAAAAAAAAGAAGAAGCTAGGAGAAGAGGGGAGGTGATTTCTGTTTTGAACAAGTTGAATTTGAAATGCCTTTAAGACATGCAGGTAGAAATGCCCAACAGGTATTAGAGATGAAGAGAAAGCCGAAAGCTGAATATGTAAACTCTGGAATGACAAGACAAAAATTATCCTTGCTTTTGCTAGCTGTTTTCCTTGATGGCTGGGCAAAATCCAAGCCACACCGCCCCCCCAGCTCTGAATCTTATTATCTCATTTGATTCTCCCCCTCCTCCCCAACAATCTTATGAAGTAGACAGGGCAAGTGTTAATTTATTTTACAAACAAAGAAGCTGGGGTTCAAGGGTAGTCATTTGCTGAAATTTCAAGTCCGGAAAGTATCAGAACCAGAATTAAAACCTTGTTCTCCTTGCCTCCAATTTCCTGTGACTAAGTGGAGGAAAAGAATGAGGAGGAAAAGTAGAAAAGGAGGAAGAGGAGGAGAAGGAGGAGAAGGAAAAGAAGAAAAGGAGAAAACAAAGAAAAAAGAGGAAAGAAAGAAATAAAGGAAGGAAGGAAGGAAGGAAGAAAGAAAGAAAGGAAGGAAGGAAGGAAGGAAGAAAGAAAGAAAGAAAGAAAGAAAGAAAGAAAGAAAGAAAGAAAGAAAGAAAGAAAGAAAGAAAGAAAGAAAGAAAGAAAGAAGAAAGAAAGAAGAAAGAAAGAAGGGGCCTAGGAGAGAAGATTCAAATTATTTCAGAGAAAAAGAACATGAGAGAAAGAAGTCTATGAGAATAAAAAGGCATATCACTAGGAGAATCAGCTAGGATCAAAGCAAAGGAGGAAAAAAGAGGTAAGATACAATGGGAAGAATAAGGCCAGATAGACCTAGAGAGCTAGATGGTGCAGTGGATAGAGGGTTGGTCTTGGAGTCAAGGAAGACTGTGACCACTAGCGTGTCACTTAGCCTCTCTCAGTCTGTTTCCTCATCTATAAAAATGGGTATAATAATAGCACCTACTTCACAGGTTGTTGTGAGGATCAAATGAGATGACATGTCAAAAGCTCTATCCAAACGCTAAGTCATTAGATCTAATTGTTAGATTCAAATGAGAAAGTGGATGTGAAATATCACTGCAAGGCGGAAAGGTGCTGTACAAATGCTAATTTAAGATCCTGATTGATTACTTATATAATTTGAGCGGAGACTAGGGGATGGGGACTCACAGTTGCTGGACAGGGGTCGGGAGAGGACGGGACAGCAAGCTCACACCTCTAGTCGAGCTCACCTGAGTTGCCACAATTTCCCTTCTCCACTGGCACGGCTGGAAGACCGCCTCGCAGGCGGGCAGCTCGGTTCTCTGCTCGGAGCGCGCAAAGACTCTGGTAGGAGCGGCCATCGTTGCCACAGACGGGGACCTCCGAAGCCTGGCAGACGCAGATACCGAGTTGTCCCGGGCTCTTGGAAGTCCGACTCTTGGAGGTCCAGGGCAGGCGGCACCGCAACCCTAGGGCGCAGGGCCGGTTCCAAGGGCCCCCGCACGTTTCTCCTTCCCCAGCAGCGCATACCAGGCAGCAGTTACAACGGTCAGGCTGTGGCAACGCCCCCAAGGAGCAGACTGGCAAGGGGGGGCAGCGGGTCGGGTCGCAGGTGGGTGGGCAGGGCGTCGATACCCAGAGAGGTCCAGCCTGGATCCAGGGCATAGCTACCGTGGACAGCAACAGCAGCAACGGGAGTAGATGAGCCTCCCGAGCACGCAGCGCCACAGCCATCTCCCTCTCTCTCTCTCTCTCCTTACTTTCTCCTTAATTTTTTCTGCTATTTCAGTTTGCCCTGGCTCCCAATCCAGTAGAGTCGTTAGGAAAAGCAACATCCCCTCCAGGCCATGGTGCCTCCTCTGCCCAACTGTGCCAGCCCATAGCTTTTAAACAGTTGAGTCCCAAGAGGGCGGGACCTGGTTGAACCCTTCTAGCTAACCCTTCCCTCCTGCCTCCTCTCCCAAACACGTATTTGCTCCCTCTCTTCCTCTTACCCCAACCCAAGAGAGAGGAGAGAGCTCTCAGCATACCTAAATATCTAGCCATAAAATCCATAAAACTTAAATGATCTAGAGCTGAAAAGGATCTTAGAGATTCTATGGGCCGACTCTCTCACTTTACAGATAATCCGGAATCATGGGTATATGATGGAAGTGAAGCTGGAACACAGAGCATGTGAGGGAAAGTACTGCGAAATAAGGTTGGAAAAGTAGGTTGGATCCATTTTGGGAAAGGCCTTAAATGCCAGGCTCTGAACATCAGATGACAGAGATAAAATGACTTGTTCGAAGTTAATTGATCAACTAATATTTTTAATTGCTGTATGCCAGGCTCTATGCTAAGCATGGAGGATGCAAAGAAAGGGAAAACAACAACACACACAGTCCCTGCCCTTCAGGAACTCATTCTAATGAAGAAGACAAAATGCAAACAATTATGTGTATGCAGATGGCAGGACAGCTAGGTGTTAAGGTGGATAGAGTGGATAATGAGCCTGAAAGTCAGAAAGACTCACGTTCCTAGTTCAAATTGTGCTTCAGACACTTACTAGTTGTGCAACTCTAAGCCAGTCACTTAACCCTGTTTCCCTCAGTTTCCTTATCTGTAAAATGAGCTGAAGAAAGAAATGGCAAAATTATCTTTGCCAAGAAAACCCCAAGCAGGGTCACAAAGAGTTTGACACAACTAAAACAACTGAACAACAACAAAGTTATATACTGATAATACAAATTATATAATGCTGGAGAATAATCTCAGAGGAAAAGCACTAGCAGTGAGGGAGGAGGGAATGGTGCAGGAAAAGTCTCTTGGAAAAGATTAAGATTTAAATTGACTCTAGAAGGAAGCCAGGCAAGCCAAGAGGCAGAGATGAGGAGGAAGAGCACTCCCTGTACGGGAGACAGCCAGTGAAAATCTGTAAAAATGAAAGAGATAGCAAGAAGGCTATTGTGGCTGTATCACAGAATACATGAAGGGAAGTAAGGTATAAGAGGGCTAGTGAGGTAGGAAGGGACCAGATTGTGAAGAGCTTTAAATGCCAAACAACACTGTATATTGAATCTTAGAGATAATAGAAAAACACTGGAGTTTATTGATGGGAGGGGAGGAGGGAGAGAGCTAGTCAGACAAGCACCTTCAAAAAATCACTTGGGCAGCTGAGTGGAGAATGGATTGGAGCAGGGAGAGACTTCAGGGAGACCAACCAGAAGATGACTGCAATAGACTGGGCATGGAGTAATGAGCATCTAATGGCTGTGAGTGGAGAAAAAGAAGAAGGAGAAGAGAGATGTAAAGACAGAAATGACAAGACTTAATAACAGCTTGTATAAGGAGAGTGAGGAGTCAAGAACAGTGCCAAGGTTGTAAGCCAGAGTGTCTGGGAGAATTGTGGTGCCTCAAAGGTAATAGGAAAGCTTGAAAGAGAACAGGGTTTAGGGAAAAAGATAATGAGTTCTCTTTTTGGACGTGTTGAGTTTAAGATATTCAAAAGGCGACTGGTGATTTGAGACTAGAGTCTGGGAGAGAGACTAGATCTGGGAACAGACCTGAGAATCATTTGCATGAAGACGATAATCACCAAATGAGGCAGTATCAAGTTACATAGGTAGCAGCTTAGCCTCTGCCTTTAAATTCAGACCACTATGGATATAAATTAATGAGACAGATTAATTAATAAAATCCACATGAAGTCACACATATGGTAAGGAACTAATTGGAGAATCATAGGCTCTATGAACTCTAGAACTCATCCAAAGGCATCATTTTAAAGGGTTCTAACTACTTAGACAAGTCATTTCACTTTCCTTTTTCTGCTTTCAGTTTTTTTTCTGTAAAAGAAAAACGGTGTTGGACTAGATGAGAAAAGTCGTTCTAGCTTAAAATTTGAGACTGAGGAGACTGAGGCCCAGAGAGGGGAGTGACTTTCTCAAGGTCGTACAACTTACTAGAATCCAAGCCTCTTCACTCCAAATCCAATGGTCCACACCTACTCTTCACAATTTGTTAATATTCCTCCAGCAGACAGACAAGTTGCTTTCACATCCACCTGGTTCTTACATCCTAAATCAGATTACTAGAAACTACAGTAAACTAAGATCTGAGTTAAATAACTTTACAATTCCTTTTTCAGTGTGTAATTCTGGAAGCTTAGTACTGTGGGTACAAACCCTACCTCTGACATTTAGCTAGCACTGGCTAAGTCATATCATTTCTGTGTGCCTCAGTCAACTCCCTAGAATTTATTTTCTAATTGTCTGTTAATGGAAGGGGTTCCCTACACTGATGATATCATCTTTCTTGTACTCTGTTTTACATTTTTAAAATGCACTTTTTAATTAGGTAGTGAGTTTCATGTCATTGCAGTTCTTCAAGCAGAGGCTAGAGGAGAACTGGGAGGGTGGTTGTAGAAGGGGATTCCAGCTACAATTGAGAGTTAGTAATTGAGGGTCTCCATCAGCCCTAAGATTCTGAGATTTCTATCATTCTAGGAAAAAAAAACATCAGTCATGGGGACCCTCCCCTTGCAGCTCCATTTTTTTTTTTGCTTATCCTTTATTGAGTTGAATTACAGCACTTTGGTAGCTGTGAGCCCCTAAAAGGAGGCAAGTAGATATCTTAGTTTACCTTGAAAGATTCCTATTAGTGTAAGGAGAGTCACTGCCTGTCAAATAGAAGATTCAAGAAGACTACCACAGCTCAGACATCAATATACCACATCATTTTATTATAAAATGAGCAACAAAGCAGTTATAGAAAAGTATTTCTGCAATGATGCCTAGTACAAATCATGAAGCAAAAAGCACCAGTTTTCATGCAGTTCTGGTACTGTGTTTACAGTAAGTACAGTTCACAACTGAAACCTTTCCTAAAAAAAGAGAAATATACACACCAATCAGACCATAGCCTCCTCCTCCACAAGCAGTTTCAACAGAATCAACAGAAGGAAGGAGGACTGGAGGAACAGTTTGTGCCAAATGTCCACTTCATTTAATTTTAAAACTAGGGACAAATTACTGGGATGTCTGCGTAGACAGTGAAATAGACATAAAAGGAAATAGAAAAGGAAGGGAGAAAAAACAAACAGCAAAAGTAAAAAAGTGACTGCTCTAATTGAGAGACAGTTCGGTGACATAGTGGGTAGAATGCTGGACTTGGAGTCTGAGAGACATGAGTTTGAATTCTGCCTCAGACAATCCTCTTGGTGGGTGACTTTGAGCAAGTCACTTTGCCTCAGTGTTCTCATCTGTGAATTAGTTGGATTGGGTGGCTTCTAAGGTCCCTTTCAGTTCTAACTCAATGATCATCTTCTCGTGTGTCACCGTCTGACGTTGGAGAAGCCCTGTTCCTTCCCTTACATGTACTCCTACAGCTCAATCAAGTACTAAGCCTCCAGAATAGGCTTATTATGTATTGATCCTCTCAACCAACATCAAATAAATTTATTTCAACTTTACAGGGCAGTGGAAGGAAAGATGGTGGCATCGGCACCAGGAGACCAGTTTCAAGTCCCACTTACTTGTGGTATGATCTTAGGCAAGGGCAGCTAAATGGCATAGTGGATAGAGTGCCTGACATGGAGTCAGGAAGACCTGGGTTCAAATCTAGCCTCAGACACTTACTAGCTGTGTGACCCTGGGCAAGTCATTCAATCCTGTTTGCCTCAGTTTCCTCATCTGTAAAATGAGCTGGAGAAGGAAATGGCAAACCACTCCAGTATCTTTGCTAAGAAAACCCCAGATGGAATCACAAAGAGTTGGTGTAACTGAACAATAACACCACCAATTTCTTCACCACAAAGGAAAATGAAAAATGGTTCCATAATTTCATGGTGAGACAGAAAGGAAAACAATATTAGGCAAGTTGTTCAAATTATGTTCATCTGAAAAATAGAAATGATATAATGGTTCATTTTAATATAATGCTTCAAGATTTACAAAGCTCTTTGATGTACTTTTAAAATCTGATCCTCACAATTTTATGAGGTGAACGCTATTATTGAGTGCTATTATTCCATTTTATAGTTAAGGAAACTGAGGCTAAATCACTTGTGCATGGTCACTTACCTAGTAGTTCCTGAGAGGGGGTTTGAAGCCAGATTTTCTTGTATCTAAGTCCAGGACTCTATCCACTATGCTATCTATCTTAGATATTATGAAGAACTAAGGTAATATGTGAGAAAACATTTTATTCATTGTAAAGCATCATGCAAATATGAGATCACTAGAAATATAGGAATTTGAGCTGGAATGGACCTTATAAGGTCATCTAGTTCACCCCCTCTATTTTACAGATGGGTAAATTTAGTCTATGGAAGGTTAAGTGAGGCTCAAGGTCACATGGGTAGGGTAAACAGAGGAGCTGAGTGCAAACCTAAGTTACCTCTCATAGACTGGAGAGGAAGAAGGAAGAGAATCTCTGATCCCAGTGTACTAGAAATGTAAGAGGAGCACAAAGTTATCTTCATTCCTGGGAGTTTAGCATACCAGGCACACCCAGATATTCGTCAACAATACATCCAAGTAAAGGCACTTTTAAGAAAATCAACTCCCTGGTTTGGCTGAATTGCTTCCCCTCCTTTTTATTGTTATAAGGGATCTCATATGGGGGTGGGGAAGTGGAGGAACTAGGAGGGAACAGTCAGAAATTAAAGAAATGCAAAAATAAAAGATACTTATGACGTTAAAAAAAAAAAACCTCCTCCCAAACTTCTGGATGTCATTCAAAATGTCTAAAACCAAGGTATTATTATCATCCTCACTCAAAAAAACCCCCCAAAAGCCAAAAAAAAAAAGTGTTTAGGTAGAGTGTGTCCTGTTATGTATGGAGCCTGAGTAAACTAGGCCTTCTCCTTCTCCTACCCCAAGCTCTAGTTTTCAGAGAGAGAGACAACAGAAAAAATATTTTGAAAGCAAATCTCCACAAAGTAGTTAAGGAACTGTTTCAAAAGCCTTCTGACCAGACAACTGGGAATCACTTGGGGGAAAAAGTTCCTTTCTGGAAATGTAATGTCGACAACAAATCTGTGGATAAAGTAGGGCTGCTGAGTTGCACATCGGATAGAGCAGTGGGCCTGAAGTCAGATCTGAGTTCAAATGTGACCGCAGATACTTCCTAGCTGGAAAGTCCCTGAATCTGTTTGCTTCCATTTCCTCATCTGTAAAATGGATAATAATGACACCTGCCTCCCAGGGTTGTTGTGAAGATCAAATGATATAATTGTAAAACTCTTAGCATAGTGCCTAACACATGATAAGTGCTATATAAGTTGATAGAAAGGGCCTTTGATTGGCATTCAAACCTGGATGCAAGCCCTAGCTCTGCCACTAACCAGCTGTTGAATGTTGGGTAAGTCAGGTCTCCAATTTGGGTCTCAGTTTCCTTTTCCATAAAGGGAGGGGTGGAGCTGTGCTAGATGCAAGATCAGTTCACTTCTAGTTCTAACACAGGAATTCTTCATTCTGCAAGTGGTAGGAACTGCCACTTTAGCTAAAGAATATTTCATGGTTTCATCTGGTGAATCTCAAGCCATGCATTTTTTCCCTGCCTTTTTCATTCTTTACTTTAGTCAGTCAGCCAATAAACATTTATTAAGTCCTTACTGTATGCCAGGCACTGTATTAAGTGCTGAGAATACAAAGCAAGGCCAAAGACATTCCCTGCTCTCCAAGAGTCTAATGGGAGAGGACATTATGAAAACAACTTTGTGCAAACTACATATAGATAAATTGGAGATAATCAAAGAGAGAAGGCACTAGCAGTAAAGACTTCTCATTGCGATTTTAGCTGAGACTTGAAGGAAGCTGACGAGTTCAGAAGGTGGTAATGAGGAAAGAGAGTATCCCAGGCATGCAGAACAGCCAGGGAAAACATCCAGAGCCAGGAGACCAAGTGTCTGGTTCAATCATCAGCAAGGAGGCCAGTGTCCCTGGGAGTGATTGCAAAAGTTTTTTTTCTGGGAGTGTCATTTTTACAGGAAGAGAATATAATGTTTCCAGGGTGAAGTTTCAGTGCCTAAGTTCTCTGACCATGTCCTTGGGTATACAATTCATTTAACTTCTTGCAAAAAAACCAAACCAAACAAAAAAACCCTCTCTACTTCTGGCTGAAACCTCATTAAGTCTCTGACTTGAAATTCCAAAAAAGTTACTCTGATTGGTGTTTTCTCTGAACTCTATTAAGATGATGAGTAGTTAGTATCCTAGCAATAGAAAAGGATAACAGATGGGTAGCCCAAGTATTGCATGATATCCAGAAGGCCTGCAAATTGCTGGGGTAGATCCCCCTTGGAAGATTTATGACTTAGCACCTCTATGCTGGAATGGAAGGAAATAAGAGGCTGTAATGTATAAAAGTGGAGGAAGTACCCACACCCTGAAGACAGAGATCCACTAAGCATGGAAGTATCAAATATTAAGATGTATATTCTTGGGAATAATAAATGTCACCTTTAGAAAATGGACTTTTTGTAGGGTGAAACTGATCATTGCACCATCCTGGCCAGTTACCGCTAACACCAGCTGCTCAGTCACCAACACAGTAGGCAAGCTAGCCTCCTGAAACAGTAAGACACTTTGAGAGAGGAGATGGTATGTGCCACACAAGTCAAATCATAGCCAGCACCTCTCCTTTGACCCTTCTGGAGGTAGCCCAGACCCCTGGGGAAAGCAGCATCCACAATCCAGGGAAGCCCCCCTTGTGTAAATGGGACCTGTCAACTTCCTCTACACTGTCTGCTGCACCTCCTGACCCTTCAGTAGCCATAATTACTTAAGCCTGGGGAAGGAAAGTTTGTGCCACTTAAATCTCTGGCACTGACAGCTTCACATTAAAGACCAACAACGTTTTATTGATGGAAAATTAAAAGAAGATTTAAAGAAGATGCATTATCTCCTGCTTTGCTGCTGCATCCTAAGAACCACTGGGCCTCTCCATCTGACTCGTAGCTGTGAAAGGGAGGTTTTAGAACTCAGTGACGCTCTTGGTTTTGTATTTGTATCCTTAGCACTTATCCCCATATTGTGCATGTAGTAAAAGCTTAATAAATATCTTTTCATTGATTAATTGATTAATCACTATGATACAATCTCTACCACAATGCTTTCTTTGAAAGAAACGCTGAAGGTGTAACATTCCCCTGACAAGAGAGGGAATTTGGTTTCTGATAGACAGAATGCTTCTTTACATCAACTTGGGTGGAGTTTTACATCACTGGAAAAATTTGGAAAAGAATCTTCAAATACTGTTCATTGAAATATGCTGAGGGTAGGGGGATGCACAGGAGACATATGTAGATGTTTGATGAGAATGCACAGATATTCTACGATAGTTTCTTATCTGCTTACTAGGTGGTGAAGAAAAAGACTTTTTAACTAATCAGTTAGTGTGGGATGTCTGTCATCTGCCATTAAGTTATTCTTAATCAAGGATTCTTGAGGACAAAAAAAACTCAAATCACAACACTTTAAAAAACAGATCAAATGATCTAGAAGTGGATAGTGACTTTTTTTGTCTCTTCATAGTCGAAGGATCAGAGGACTCATCTCACCCCATGGAAAAGACACAACTTAGTGCACAAACCATATCATTCAAGGGAAAATTCTCAACATGAAACATAAACCAAAAAAAGTATAATCCTGGAGGAAAAGTACACCATCTGTGGGTGTTTGCATATCTAAACAAGTATTTTCTGGACAGTAGCCCCTATTGGAAAAGGCGGATTTCACTTATGCAGAAGCATTTCTATTAACCTCTTCCTCTAGACACCATCTTTTAATTTAAAAAATAAAAATCATTAACAGCGAAAACAGATACAAATTTATGGGCTTAAATGGAAGGTTTTTCCAATGTAAGCTTCTTGAGAGCAGGGGCCATTTTACTCTTTCTATTTGTATCCCCAGCATCCCGCATAGCGCCAGTCCCACAACAGGCACTCGATAAATGCTTTCAGCGATTTATTGCTTCTTGGTCCATTCCTGGAAACAACTTGCAGCAGCCACCTGGTTTCCTTCCACTTGGAAAACGCATTCTATTCTTTAGTTGCAATAACTCAACTTCTTAACCAAACAATTGGAGGCCTCCAATCTTGTGCGTATACCTACTCAAGAATGACAAAACAATTCTTAAAAACGAAAACGTTTTCTCATACTAACTTGGCATAACTATAGTGTGGTTGCACTGCTTTAAGAAAAAAGTAGAATTTTAATATTTAGAGCTAGAATGAGCCTTAGAAACCTAGTCTAATCTTTTCACTTTACAGATAAGAAAACAGAAACTGAGGGTGAGGGGGTAGTGGCACTGGGGAGGAGGCAAATGACTTACCCACAAATCACACCAATTTGTCCTGATTTGTCAAAGCCCAGGTAACTATTTTAAAACTTTCAGTGAATGTTTTTAACATATATATGTGTGCAAGTAAACATATATTATACATGTATATATGCCTACATATGGATATATACACGTGTGTGTTCATATGTGTGTATATATATACATATATATATGCACACTGTGTGTTACATGTTAGATTTCCTCAGTGACTACAGACATATTCTGTTATGACATATGAAGCCATATCTTATCATTGGGTAGAAAGATTAAATTTCTTATGCCTTCTAATGGATACTTGAGAATGGTCCAGTCAATGGAATTACTGGAATCACAGGAATCTTAAGCTAGAAGGGATTTTGGAGTTCATTTAACCCATCAGCTCTCAAACTTTTGGTCTCAAGACCCTTTTACACTTAAAAATTGAGCCTCCCCTCCCCACCTCTCCACCAAGATCTTTTGTTTATGTAGATTATAATTACCTCTACAGAAAAAAAAATGGACACACTGAACATTTTCTAGTTTAATTTGAATTATCAACATTTTCTCCATCACTTTCTTAACTCTAGATAATCAACAAAACAATAAATCAGTCCCTGATTTGTAACATTTATTGATTTCCAAGGTTTAAGTGGTCACACTGGAAAATTAACAGTAAGCTCTTGAGAGCTGATTTGAGCTGGCTCCAGCACCTCACTGGTTATTGATATTTGCTGTATTTGAAATTAAAATGTTTTAGTATTATTATGAATTCAAGGATCCCCTGAAAGAGTCCCGAGGACTCCAGCAGTCCCAGGACCATGAGTTAAGAGCTACTGATATAGGCTAACCCCTTCATTTTACTGAGGAAACTAAGGCCCAAAATGCCCTGCCAGAGGTTATGTAGATTTAAGTGGTGGAGCCAGGATCTGACCCTTGGTCTTTTGACTCGAAATTCAGTGGTCCCAAACTGGTTTCTATTTTCCTAATAACAGTAGTTTACATTTGCACAATATTTCATAAAACGTATTTCTGTTTTCTTAAAAGTACAAATAACCCCCCAATTATCTTACCACAAAATGCCCACAGAGGTTTCCCACAATTTAAATGTCAAAAGATACGTTCTTTATAATCTCATGAATATTAAAAAAGATTCTGAAAGTTGTCTATTAAATTTTGTTGCTTTAACACTAGGTACTGAACAATCTATCTATCCCAAGGATTTACTTGGGGAAATGCTGAGAGAGAAAATGGAGAGTCTTCAATGTGCCTCCAAATTATACAACACATTATTCAAAGGGCATAGGTGAGGAATTCTTTAAAAAGGGATCAACTGGGACACATTATTCAGTAATTCTGGTGCTCTGGCATTATCCCAAAAATAATCTCCAATTGACTAAGAAATAATGAATAATTAGCAAGGACTGAGGTTGGCTCTTCTTTGATAGTTCTTCACCTATCAAAGGTAAAGGTACAACACAATATATTCTGGCTGGAAAAGAGGGATAGAACAAAAGCTTACTTGTTTTGAACCTTATTTTCCCTTTTCCACAGCAGGCCCAGCACATATTTCCGAAGTTAATATAAGTCCAAATTCTGAATGTAGAGTTTTGACCAGGCATACATGAGACCATGGAATCATCGTATACTCATCAATCCTCCACACGTCTCATATTAATATCATACCATATCGAAAGCAACACCCATTTGAACAACCATGGCATTTGACATAAAAAAGTGGGGGCTTGGCATGCCAACAGGATCAGAGGGTTCTCATGTCTCATGACTTCACAGTATTTGGCCATTTCATATTTCAAAAAGGATGCAAAAGACAACTTAGCATTTTCATATACTTATTTTATGCTCTGTGGTTGAGCTGGGACCCACATTCCCTCCTTCCTTTGTCAGCCTTCCAGGGGAAACTGTCTGAGCCTATAACCTGAGTAAAAACACTGAATTTTGACCAAAATTAACACTACCTCTCAAATAGATTATTCTTAACAGAAGCACGAGATACAGTGAGAGAATTATGAAGAATCCAAGAACAAGCAAAAGTATCATAGTCAACCAAGAGTACTGGGAAGAAATGTTGATCCTTCAGCAGGCCCCATTAGTTGTTTTCACCTTTGTTGGCCTGTATCGTCACTTATAACTTGTATTGCCAGGTCTTGGCCAGAGGAAGAATAACAACAATATTGGGTGACTGAGTAAAGTTTCTTTTGCAGGGAAAAAAAAGCACATAGACATAAAGTTTTGTTAGAGGTAAAGTCAGCCCATAGTCTTTTGCAAAGTCTACTTCTCTCAGAGTAGGAAACTGGTGAGTGCTGAAAGGATATCTCAACACAGAGGTCACAGAACCAACAGTCCAGTGAATACTCAAGGTGTTAGGACCTGGATACGAGTTCTACCATTTTCACTGAACATAGCTATGGTACCACTGGTCCCTGGTCTTGTTGAACTTGTTTCAGCAGGTTAAATACATACTGTCCTATAGACCAACTTCAAGGTCTGCTATGCCTGGAAGGCTCCAGATAAGCCAACTCCACAGAAGTATGACTGATACACTGCTGTCCCTCAAGACAAAGAAACTTCCTGGTTCTGGACACATGAGCCCCTTTCCCTCCTCTCTAGCCGGGCTGTGCCTGCTTACACATCGGAGGTCCGTATATGCTCATCATCCAGGTTGTACATAAATGGTTTCTCTTTGGGCTGTTGGGGCTCTGATCGATGCCGTACCCGAGAACTTGACAGCATGGTGGCATCACCTTCCCCAAGTCTGGACATGAAGGGGGAGCCTCCAGGAGTCTCTTCATCCAGAAGCAGCTTTTCATCTGCCTGTGGGACAGGTGTCCAGGGCTGCCAGGATGAAGCAATGAAGGGAGCTTTGCAGGGAGCTTTCCTTTCTTCCCCAGCTGGCCGTCCTCTGCATGGAGTGGAGTTGGACACACCTGAGAAATTGGAGCTTCCAGGCCGAGACAACGAAACCGATCTAGAGAAAGACATTTCCTGGAGTAGAAGAGGGGGAAATAACAAATAAATAGGGCAATATCATGAGTGAGGATATTCAATTTGACAAACATCTCTTTATTAAGCACTTATGCATGGCACCATGCTAGATGCTAGAGATAAGAGGACTGATGCAAAATAGACCCTGTTAACAAGAATACAATTAATGTGATATAATATGGTAATATAATAATAGCGTATAATGATAAGACATATATGCAAATAAGCATAATAGAAAACAGTGTGATTGACAGAGACAAAGAAGATGGCTACAAAAAGTGCTTTGGGAGAATCTAAGAAGGGAAAAGAGCATTTTCAGTTGGGGCAATCAGCACAGACTTCATGGAGAAAATGGCACCTAAGGTGGGCCTTGAAGGAAAAAAGATTCTTTTTGGTTTTTTGTTTTTCTTTTAACTTTTATTCTTGTATTAGACTTAACAAGTACTAAATAGAACGGGTTTGAAGGTACATAGTAGAACAGAAAAAGAGAATTGTACGCATAGAAGAGGAAAGGAGGGCTAAACAGGAAATTGTGGGTGTCATATAGTTTGTTTTTCTTTTTGAGTATACAGTGTCCCCAAAGTCTTAGTGCAGTTTAAGCTTATTAAAGCTTATTATTAAATAAGCTTATTAAAGTTTAAATTGCACTAAGACTTTGGGGACACTGTATAATAAGATTGACTTGTAGCTTTCAAAGCTGTCCTTGCCTGGCCTTCTTTCTGTTCTTTTTTCTCTATTTTTTTTTTTTGCAGGGGGAAAGATAACTCAGTGACTTGAAAAAGAGGAGTCCAACTGGCAAAGATGAGGAGGGAAAGCAAGAGTGTGCTGGAGCCCACTCCCACTAGCCAAATGTTAAATGTTCAGTGTGAGCATTTACCCTGCAGGGAATTGACAACTGCTGCCAACCGGAGCTCCATTCGTCATTTTGTTGATTGTCTAGACTTCAGAAAGTGTTAAAAATGCAGATTCAACCCTCAACCATGCTTTTTTTTTTGAGAACCTGTCAAACATTTACCAGTACACCCCTGAAGGAGAGTGAGTGTACCAATTGTGGATGACAGCATCAATGAATGCACAGAGGTGGAGAGGGCAAGACATGATTGTGAAGAAGCTAGTACTCCAGGCTGCCTGGGACACACAATGTGTGAAATCAGGATGGAAAAAGTTTAAAACCAGATTCCTGAGGGCCTTAAATTCCAGGCTCATATCACAGGAATTAGAGTTCGATGGGACTTGGGAGAGGAACAATTTGGGTCCCCCATTTTACAGATGAGGAAACTGAGGCTGGGAAAAATTAAATGAATAGTAACAGATTACTTATAGTCTAAATTCAGTGCTTTCCCCACTGTACTGAATTTTCTTTGTGCAATGTTTTCCAATCCCCAGGAAAAGTCCCTCTCCCCAACATCTCTATTTTATAACTCCAGGCATCCTCCCAATGTAAACAATGACAAAGAGCAGCATCTGAAGTCTGAATCCAGAACTGTGTTTTGATCTCAGTGGCAGGTAGGCTTGCTGAAGAATACAGCATAAACATTACATCTTCACTTTCCCCCACCTCTCCATAACTACTCCAACCTCCTCCTTCAAAACTCCCCCTAAAAAACCCCACACAAAAAAACCTGCATCCAAACCAATGAAGAAATAAATAAAAAGAGAAAACATTCCAATGCTACAGCTGCATCCTGGACACAGGCTGCCTGTCTGTCCCCATCTTCCAATAAAACATACCCACTCAGTAAGCGTGATCTTTAATAGGTATTAACTGTGTAACAGAAAGGATGTGACTTACTTTAGGATGGCACTTGAGAGCCTGGACAGCTGCACCAATCTCCTTGATCCAGCTGTGCATGTCTTCTGGGCTGTCCGCCTGGAAAACATTTACATATGTTGTATTGAAGCTCTTAGGAACATGGTTTCTGCCCATTGGTAAGCTTCTTATTTGACCTTGGAAGTTCACAGATTCATAGAAGCTTAGAGTTGGGAAGGGACCTTTGGATCACAAGATTTAGAGCTGGAAGGACCTCAGAAATCACCTAACTCAGCAGGTTCTTATCTTGGTATCAGTGAATGTAAAAAATATTTTTGATAACTATATTTCTTTTTTCAATAAATGAAAGTCTGTTTTCTCTGCCTGCTATTTCTCCCTTCCACTGAGAAAGCAAGAAAAACAAAACCCCCATAACAAGCATGTATAGTTGAGCAAAACAAAACCCTTTATTAGCCACATACAAAATATGTGTGTGTGTGTGTGTGTGTGTGTGTGTGTGTGTGTGTGTGTAAGTATATATCTCAGTCTTCTGAGTATCACTTCTCTATCTGTAGGTGGGTTAAATAACACCATAAAGTATCATTTTAAAAAATAGAAAAAAATGATACCAAATGATACCTGCCAACCCCACAAGGGGGCAGCTGGCAGCTCAGTGAAGAAAGGGGAGGAAGCAAGCTGTCTACCCACCCTGACTGCCATACCATCTTTTGCCACCTGATTGACCATGAGCAAAACTGGGCCTTAGTTTCTTCATCTGTGAAATGAAAAGACTAAGCTAGTTGATTTCTATCCCTGAATCCTAGGCAAGTTTTCTATGACCAACCCCCTCTAGTAGAATGTCATCAGATCAAGCAAATCATGACATTGTCCAAAGAGAATAGGAATATTTCCTTGAGGCTTCATTTCCATGCCCCTGTAGGTTTGGAACTGAAACAGACCTCAGGGGCCATCTACTCCAAAACCTTTATTTTATGGATGTGGCACCTATCAGATTGGCCAACATGACAAAACAGGAAAATGATAAATGTTTGGAGAAGATGTGGGAAAATTGTAACATTAATGCATTGTTGGTGGAGTTGTGAACTGATCCAACCATTCTGGAGAGCAATTTGAAACTATGCCCAAAGGGTCATAAAAATGTGCATACCCTTTGACACAGCAATAGCACTTCTAGGGCTGTATCCCAAAGAGATCATAAAAATGGGGAAAGGACCTACATGTACAAAAATATTTATAGCAACTCTTTTTGTGGTGGAAAAGAATTGGAAATTGAGGGGGGGTCCATCAATTGGGGAATGACTGAACAAGTTGTGGCATATGAATGTAATGGAATTCTATTGTGTTATAAGAAATGATGAGAAGGCAGACTTCAGAAAAACCTGGAAAGACTTGTATGGACTGATGCTGAGTGAAGTGAGCAGAACCAGGAGAATGTTGTACATAGTAATAGCCACATTACGCAATGACTGACTTTGATAAACTTAGATCTTTTCAGCAACACAAGGATAGGTGCAGCTAGGTGGTGCAATGGATAGAGCACCGGCCCTGAAGTCAGGAGTACCTGAGTTCAAATCTGGCCTCAGACCAAACACTTGACACTTACTAGCTGTATGACCCTGGGCAAGGCACTTAACCCCAACTGCCTTAAAAAAAAAAAGGGATGCAAGGGTCTAAGACAATTCCAAAAGACTCACGATGGAAAACACTATCCATGTCCAGAAAAAGAACTTTGGAGCCTATACGCAGATGGAAGCATACTCTTTGCTCTCCTTTTCTTTTGTTGTTTTGTTTTGTTTCTTCTTTCTCGTGGTTCCTCCCATTAGTTCTAATTCTCCTTTACATGATGACTAATGTGAAAACATGTTTAATATGACTGTATAAGTAGAGCCTCTATCAGATTGCATGCTGTCTTGGGGTGGGGAGATGGGAGGGGAGAGAGGAGTAGAAAATTTGAAACTCAAAATCTTATAGAATTGAGTTTGAAAACTAAAAATAAATTAATTAAAAAAAACTTATAGATGAGGAACTCAGGCCCAGAGAAGTCAAATAACTTGCCCAAGATCACACAGATTATAAACATCTGAGTCAGGATTTGAATGCAGGGTCCACTGACTCCAGAACTTGTTCTTTTTTCACTGTGCTAGAAGAAACCATCGAGATGGCCAAATCCAACTCTTTTTTTTTAAAGAGATGAAGAAATGGAGGCCTAGAGAGGTTAAGTGACTCACCCAAAGTCACGCAGCCAGTAAATGGCAAGACTAGGACTAGAGCACAGGCCTCTTGACTCCCTCTCTAGTGACTTTTCCCACTATACCATTAACCTGGTGCCAAGTTGTCCTGCATTCCCACTTTCTGATGGTTTTGTAGTCCTTTGCCAACTGGGGCAATTTCTATCCACAGATCAAATTCATCTTGGTACTAAGAAAGAAAAAAAGGTAGTGATGGAGTACTTCCAGAGAACACCTAAAAGAATATAACTGTTCAACATAATGTTTCGCTTATGGACTAGCAGAGTAAGAGGTGATTTTCAATTGGGGTTCCCCTCCAATTTCAAGTTCTGTGATGCTTAGAATTCCACTTTTAGAGATACATTCATTTGGGCTAAATGTTACCCTCTTGGTATGATCCCCATTTTGAAAAGCCAATTAGTAGAATATATTAAATCCCTAACATCTCAACATGAATGAGTTGATCATATTCTTTATCTCTAGAGCAGCATAGCTAGGTCCCAATTAGTGCAAATAATGAATCCCATAAAGTGGTTGTATGTATTCTAATTTGCTCTATCTGGAGTTATAATTATTTATATAATATCACATATAATATCATATATATTGTTATACATAATAATATTATATTGTATATAATATATGTAATATACATGTGTAATATTATATATAACACATGTATGTGATTATAAATGTAATATTAAAATAAAGTATATAATTATATGTAAGATGATAGCTGAGATTTATGTAAGCTTTAAGAATCGAAAAACACATTACATATCTCATTTGATCCTTACAATGGTCCTATGAGGTAGGCACTCATCCCCATTTTACCAATGAGGAAACTGAGGCAGAGAAAGGTGAAGTGATTTGCCCAGAGTCTGAAGAGGACGTAGAGAAGCAAACACAATCACTGAGATGAGGTCTTCCTAGGTCTAGCGATGTCTGACAGTGAGATGATCACCTTCATTAGGGACAGTAGGCCTCATATAATGTAGTTTAAGACTGTGTTAGCTTTTGAGACTTACACGGTTGGCTCTCCCTTGCAGCCCACTAAAACACCAAGATCCTTCTTCACAGTTAACGATCATCTAGTCACAATTCTCTCATCCTGTACTTGTACAGTTGATTTTCAGAATTGTACTGTTAGGCTATAACATTTGTCCTTATTAAATCTTAACATAGCAGATCGAGCCCATTATTTTAGCCTATTAAAATCTTTTTGGATTCTGGATTTGCCACCCAACATGTTGGTGATTTCTTTGAGCTCCTGGAGGGATAATTTGATAAGCATGCCATCTCTACTACCATCTAGGTCACTGATAAAAAGGAACCAAATCAAGAATAGAGCTTGCATTAGAATGATTTTTGAACTTGTCTTATCCTCCAAATAGACTGTAAAGTCCATGAGGGCAGGACCATGAAACATCTAAACACTCAATGTTTAGCTATTTAAACACACAGTATTAAAATACTGAGTTGTACTACATATATATGTATATATATATATACACACACACACACACACACACACACACACATATATATACACGCATATATGTATATGTAATGGATACATTACAATGTAATATGTATATGTAATGTGTGTATATACATACCTATGTATATGTATACATATGCATAACTACTAATTAATACTAATGAATACTAACAATATACTGACATAGTACTTTAACATTTACAAAGCATATTCCATATTTTACTACTTGAAACTCAAAACAACCCTGCAAAGTAGATACACTACAGGCATTATTATCCTCAATTTACACGTAAAGAAATTGAAACTCAGATTTGACAAATGAAACTCAAATTGTGACTTGTTGGCAAGTGTCATCAGTGAGAGTTGAAGCCAGGTCTTCCTGATTCCAGCATTCTTTTCTATAAGGTTATGCTGTGTCTCCTACAGTAAGAACTCAAAAAATTTGCAAGTAAACTCCTGATACTGAAAGTCTTGTGGGAGAACAGGGTAAAGAGGCTGACAAAGTTCAGATACCATAATGGCAGAATGAACAAGCATCAGATGCATTTCTCTCTCTACAGGATTCCAAAAAGTCTCACATTAGAATGTGGTTGGAAAACGGCTGGATAGGTTATGGCTTGATCATTTCATAGAATATGGTGCCATAAAAGATGATAAATAGAGAGAAATAGAGTAAAACCTATATCAAGTAATGCAAAGCAATAAAAGCAGAATCAAAACCACCATTACACATGAAAAAAAAAAAAAGGAAACAAAACCAAAGGCTCCCTGGCCTCAGCTGGATATGGAAAGAGACCACAGCAAAAACACATTGCATGCTTATTTTGGTTTTGTTTTTTTTCTGTTAATGTGCTTGGTTCTGCTCTATAAAACTAAGGGCTTTATGTAAGATGTTTGTCCTTGTTTTGTTAAGTTTATTTTAAGCTTTAAAGTTTGCAAAGCGTATAACATATCTCATTTGATCCTTACAATGGCCCTGTGAGGCTCTATTTTACCAATGAGGAAACTGAGGCAGAGAGAGGTTAAGTGACTTGCCCAGAGTTGTATTGCTAGATTCTGAAGAGGACACAAAGAAGCAAATAATAATTTTAAAAATAATTTTAAGAAAACAAAATATAAAAACCTTTAAAATAATTTTAAAAAATAATTAGTAAGCTTATAAAAATTAAAGTGAAATAAATGTTTCTTGAATTGAACAGATAGCTATCTCACTTCTTGCCTTAAATAACAACCATTTTCTAAGGTATTGGATTTCTTTGCCTCATCCTTCACTATCTCCTGTGCTTTTTCTTCTTTGAAATGCAAAAAACTCTTGCTGATTTTCTCTAAAACAGTCAGGAAATACATATGTGCATACATGCATATATGTGTGTGTAAATATACACATATACATACATACACACACGTGTATAAATAAATTAGCTCAACTCACAAAGAAAAGCCTACGGGGTCCCTGACCTGCCTGCTTTGTGCAGGCAGAGAAGAACAATGATCGTACCTACTTTGAAAGCAGGCCTGGAAACGTCTGGGTGCCAATGAAAGTCAAATGGGTCCCTAGTTTTTCTTATGAGGGCATCTGGAGAGGGGGGTTGGGAGCCAGGCTATGGAGGAAGGGAGGCTTTGAAAAATTTGCTCTGAGGTCCAGAAATACACAATGAAATTCATACATAGAGGTGCTGCATTGGAAAATTGTCCCCATTGTGAAAGATACACAATAATTTCTGTCAGTTCGGGAAATGGCCATAATAATAATTGTTGGCCTTAATAAAGTACTTTAAGACGACAAAACACTTTATGTACATTATCCCATTTGAGTTTCAACAACCTCATGGGGAAGGTTCCTCAAGTATGATTGTGTCCGTTTTGCAGATAGAAACTATAGCTCAGAAAGATGAAGTGACTTGCCCCAAGTCACACAGTTATAACATGTAATGAAGAGATGATCTGACCTCCTAGCTTCCGAGTCTGAGTCCAGGGCTATGTCCACTGTGCCCCATGCTCTCACATACTAGAGATCAATGGGCTAATAGTAGCCGGAGGCTTATGCCTGAAAGCACAGACCCTGGATAGAAGGCTGTTTTTCCAAAGGCCAGCGCCAGGCAGGAATTTGCAGCTCCTGTGACTGCAGCAGGAGATGGGAGGGAGCCAATACCGTGGGTGGAGACGGGGAACCCCTGGCTGAACAGCAAGTGCCCAGACAATGGCTTTCTCTGTGCAGCTGCACTGTGCACCTGGCCCTGAAACAGGGCACTCTGGGCTTCTGCCCTTCTATTTAGAAGTAACGTCCACATACAGAGCTATGGTTAAAAATAAACCAGATAGAAGAAGTGAAATCACTGGCCAGTTCTCCTTTTTCTCTGCTTAGCTAGAATCCAGCGGCTGACATCAGCTGAATACAAACTCACATTCCCCAGTACAGTGGCTCAGCCTGTTTTTATTTTGTATGGTTGGGAAGTTTGGGGCAAACATCCTGTTAGGAGATAACGGGACTTAGAATAACTGCCAGGTGCTAAATTTACTGTTTAGACCCTTAGAACGCAAAAAGAGAAAGCAGAGAAAAGAAGGAGGTTCATTAACTGTTCACTCACAGTCATAAGACATTAAAACACTACTAAAGGGCATCTTACCTGAATATAGAAGGTCCGGGAGCTTGTTATTATTTCAAACAGGTTGTCTCTCATTAAGAGTTCTCTAGATACAAAGACAGAGAACAAAGAATTTAACAAAAAATATGCTAGAATAACTACAGAAGACATAGATTCTCTTCTGGATATTCATGACCCTGGTGATCCTTATCTTCCATCAGCCATCTCTTGAAAAGATGGAATGTTAAAAAATACTTAAGACAAAAATTTCAAACACCATTTTATCCTACCAATCAGGATTCTAAATAACAAAAGTTCTTAACCTTTCTTGTTCATGAACTCTTTAATAAGTCTGGCGAAACCTCAAGATCCCTACATATTGTTGTCTACATTCAAAAATGAAAGAAATGCTAAATTTCAGTGACGGGTTAGTGAAAATAAAGATGTAATTTTTTTTCTGCCCAAGTTCCCCTCAGATGGGTCAGTGGACCCCAAGTTAACAGTCCTTGCTCTTGAGAATTGACTCTCAAGCTTTACTGTCCTGAGAGTACCCTGGACCCACAATCTTTCTTATTTTTCTTCAAATTTCATTTTTTAAAAAAATATGAATTTAACAAACATTAACATGTCCTTGTACAAAGAACAGAAAAAGAGGACAGTATATTTGGCAGAGGAGCTGCTAGGTGGCATAGTGGATAGAGTGCTGGGCCTGGAGTCAGGAAGACTCATCTTCCTGAGTTCAAATCTGGTCTCAGATACTTAGTATCTTTGCCGAGAAAACCCCAAATAGGGTCACAAAGAATTAGACACAACCGAAATGCCTGAACAATAATAAAATATTTGACTGCAAATTACTATGTATGGTTTGGTTTTGGTTTTTGTACATTTCAGATTTTGTACATTTCACAGCCCAGTAGTTCCAACATGGCTCTGTTTTTCTGTGTCCCCTTTTGAATTTCCTTCTGCCTTCTTTGGTACAGTTTTTAACTATTTCAGGAGTGCCTTTCTTTGTTTTATTTTTGCATCTCTCATTAACACCCCCTTCATTCCTCATTGTCTCCCATCCCCCAAAGTCCTCTCTCTCTCTCTCTCTCTCTCTCTCTCTCTCTCTCTCTCTCTCTCTCTCTCTCTCTCTCTCTCACACAACTATAGTGAAGCAAAAACAAGACCAAAATAAAAAGCAAAAATAAAACCAAAACCAAAACCAACAACCATGGATTAGTCATATCTGAAAATGTATGGTGTGTTCTATGCCTACAGTCTTCTACCAAAAATGGTCATTGCATTGATCAAACATTCAGAGTTCTTTTCCTTTCAAATATTATAGTCACTTTATAAATTGTTCATCTGGTTCTTCTCACTTCACTCTTTATTAGTGCATACAAGTCTCCCCAGATTCCTCTGAATCTCCCTTTCTTATAGTGCAATAATATACTATTATATTAGTATACTATAACTTGTTCAGCCATTCCCTCATTGATGGGCATTCCCATAGTTTCCAATTCTATACTACACCAAAAAGTATTACTATAAATATTTTTGTATGTTTTCACCCTTTCCCTTTGTCTTTGAACAACTTGGAGTGTGTGTCTAGTAACGGTATTACCAGGTCAAAGGGCAGGCACAGTTAGTGATTCTTGAGGTATAGTTCTTAATTGCTTTTAACTGTGGATAGACCAATTGAACTAACAGTACTTAAATGTGCCTATCCTTGCGCAGCCTCTTCTACAATTTCAATCTTCCTTTTTAGTCTCATTGCCAATCTGATTGGTGTGAAATGGAACCTAGAAGTTGTTTCAATTTGCATTTCTCTTATTATTAGTGATGTGGAGTATTTTCAATATGGTTTTTGGATTTCTTGAGAACTGATTGTTCATATCACCCCACCATTTATCTATTGGGAAATGGTTCTTGTTCTTATATGTTTATGTCAGTTCCCTATTTATCTTGCATTTCAAAGTTGTTTGGGTTTTTTTTAAAGCAAAGATTTCCCCTAAAATCACTGTTTACCTTCTAATTCTAACTGCACTAATTTTATTTTGCAAAAATGTCATCAGAGCTGTTAATATGATTTCCTCTGATCCTTTCTGTTCCTACTTTGGTCAAGAATTTTCCCCTTTCCATAGTTGTGAAAAATATTTCCCCCTATTCTCCTCTAATTTGTTTAATGAAACATGACTTTCTATATCTAGGTCAGGAATCCATCTGAAGCTTGCTGCGGAATATAGCGTGAGTTGCTAGTTTAAAGCTAATTTCTGTCAAACTGCTTTCTAGCTTTATCAGGAGTTACTGTTGTTTGTCAAATAGTAAATCCTGTCCCAATAGTTGTTATGCTTGGGTTTATGAAACACTACGCTTCTGGGTCTTATGTACCTACCTACTCTGTTCCACTGATTAGCTTTTCAGTTTTTTAATCAATACTTAAAAAGTTTCGATAGCTGCTGCTTTGTAGTACAGTTTAAGATCTGGTAGTGCTAGGTACCCTTCCTTCTCTCTTTTTTAAATCATTTTCCTTGAGATTCTTGACTACCCATTAATTAATTAATTAATTTTCAGCTTATACTTTCAAATAATTTACATTCTCCTCATCCACCTCTACTTCCTATAGCTTGTCACATCCTCATGATCCTTAGTATGAATATCAATGCAATTTAACCCCTCCCCCACCTCAACTCAGCAATTCAGTCATCCTGCCTCAAAATAAGGCTCGGCAAAACTCTAGGCTACCCTGTTTTCAGCCTTGTTTTCTCTTAAACATCAAACCCTTTTCAATTTCATTGATTCAGTTATTCAACATGTTGTTTCTTAAACACTTAACTACGTATTTACTAGGGGCAGTTAGGTGGTACAGTAGATAGAGTGCAAGACCTAAAGGCAGGGGGACTCATCTTCCTGAGTTCAAATCGGGCCTCAGACACTTCTTAGCTTCATGGCTCTAAGCAAGTCACTTCACCCTGTTTGCCTCAGTTTCATTATCTGTAAAGTGAGCTGGAAAAGGAAATGGTAAAACCACTCCAGTATCTTTGCCAAAAAAAAAACCCCAAAAAACCTCACATGGGGTCACAGAGTCAGACACAACTGAAAAATGACTAACAACAATAAAATGTGCTTAATGACTATGCTATGATTCAATAATTGTGCTAGGCAAATGGGAAAGTGAGAAAAGTCTGAAGAAGAGGCAAAGGAAGTCAAGAGGTCTTTCAACACGTATACTCATGCCTTCTTTCACCCATCTTCACTTCGTGCAGCTCATTACATTAGGATGATTGGGCTGACATGAGCTTATCCCATCAAATGGGCTGCAAACCAAAGAGAAAAAAGTCTCTGTCTCCATTCAGGGACAAGAGGACTAACTCCTGAGTTCTAAGTCTTGAGCCATTACAGTTTAAAATCTCAGAGTCTGAAGGAAGTCAGAACATTTCTAGTCCAAAAAATAACTGAACAGAAAAAAAACCCAAAACAAAGTCTCTACAACATTCCCAACAAGTAGTCTGACATCCTCTTATATACTATTATTGATGGAACAGTTCTTTAGCTATTGAAAAGTTCTAATCATTGGGAAAATTTTTCTATATGAAGTTATTGACTAAATAAGGGATAGAGAGGATCAAAAGAGATAATATTGGTAGCTTTGATATTTTTGCATAATAAAATTAGTGCAGTTAGAATTAAAAGGGAAACAGTGACTAGAGGAAAATCTTTGCAGAAAAAAAATAATATCCAAGATATGTAGGGAATTGACAAAATCTGCTTCTCTGCAATTTTCACCCATTGGTTCAAGTCAAATCAAATCCTGCCAAGAAGTGATTTGAACTAACTATGAGGCATGACATTGTGAGCTCCTTGAGGGCAGGATATGTCTTATAATATCTTAGTTCATCAGAGGTCAGTGCAGTGGCCTACCCATGAGAGGCACTCAGGAAATATTTATTGTACCAAATTTATGTTAAAAAGGCTTAACTTTGGCTCTCAGGACACTTACAGGCTAGTTGGTAAGATGAGATTAATAAAATAATTATAAGGTAATCAATAAATAGGTTCATAGGATCACAGATTAAGAACTCGAAGGGACTTTAGAGGTCTTCTAATACAACCTTCTCATTTTATAGATTAAGGAAACTGAAGGCCAGAGAAATTACTTGCCCAGGGTCTCACAGCTGATAAGTACCTGAGCTGGTATTCAAAAACATGTCATCTGATTCCAAGCCCAGTAGCACTCTCTACTGATCTGAATTGTTGAACTGAGTAAATCTAAGTTGGAGAGTCTGGGTTACAAGCTAAATGCTCTAGGAATTCAGAAAAAAGAAATGAGAGATCTGACAATTCCAAAGGATTAATAATGAAAAATGCTATTCACCTCCAGAGAGGGAACTGATGAACTCTGAGTGCAGACTGAAGCATATTTTTTCCTCTTTATTTTTCTTGATTTTTTTTCCAACATGGCTAATGTGGAAATATGTTTTGTATGACTTTGTACATATAGCAGGTATCATATTTCCTGCATTCTCAATGGGAGTGGAGGGAAGGAGAATTTGGAACTAGAAACAAATTTTTTTTTTTTGGTGAGGCAATTGAGGTTAAGTGACTTGCCCAGGGTCACACAGCTAGTATGCGTCAAATGTCTGAGGTGGGATTTGAACTCAAGTCCTCCTGACTCCAAGGCTGGAGTTCTATCCACTGCACCACCTAGTTGCCACCCAAAATTTTTTTTAATTAAAAAAAAGAAAAAAGAAAAAGGTGAGATCAGTGTGGGCTAAAGTTGCTAGGGAAGATTTTTTTGGAGAAAGTTGGATTGGATCTGGGTCTTAAAAGCAGTTTCTGGAAATTGATGAGGAAATAAGAATGTTTCAGGCATGAGGCACAGCATGAGACTCTAGTCATCTCTAGAGTAAAGTCCTTCTTTGAGCAAGCTATGGGTGGGAGTTCCCCAAATGGATATTAAGCAAATGAGACTTGCATATTCACTATCAGCCCATAAGTGAGAACCCCAAGATTCTTTGATTTAAAACCCTCTTACAGGCAAGGTGTCCTTAACTATAAAATGAGGATAATAACAACACCTACACTTCACAAGGTTGTTGTGAGAATCAAATGAGATATTTGTAAGAGATTTTGCACAGTGCTTGGCACACAGTAGGTGATTAATAAATGTTTATTCACTTATAGAATGATTTGGCTCCTTACACACACACACACACACACACACACACCCCACTCCAGTCCCTCACTACACATTATCCCTCTCTGACGTCTTTCCCTTCAAGGCTCTTCATTTTAATCAGGTACCTGCTTAAATGTGTGGTCTCCTTGGTATGGGTATTTATTCCCTCTGCTGAAGATTTGCAGCACACACAAGTCACCTTATTCTGCATCATTTTTAAACAGGTTACACCATAATAAAAATGTTGGGGGATGAGGTCAAGGAGAAAGGAATTCACACTGTGATTTGTCCTAAGAATAGCTCTGGATCTCACACCCTAATGAGGGTTGCTTTGTCACTACCTAATCTCTCTAATACTACTTCTGGAATTCGCTAATTCTGGCTGATGCTGATTTGGATCTGCTCCAGGGAAGATTTAGAGCCAAGGGATGAACCACATGCCTGGTTCTCTAAAGTAGCCCCTTACATTCCTTGTATTCCCAGAATGACACAGACTTTCTAGGGAACAAGATAACTAGGTATGACCCAGGACCAGGCCATAGCCAATACTCTGGGCCCTCTAGCACCATTCTGGAATGAATCAAGACCTTTGGGTCTTGGACCAAGGCATTCCCAGATACGGAATTTCGAATTAGAGCTCCTAACAAATTATCCTAACTTGTCATGTTTTGTGTCTGATGCCATTGCAGAAATGGCTTAATACAGTGTACACCTGGCAAGGCCACAATTTACTAGCCTTAGTGGCTGTTTTATAATTTCCTGGGCTATGCAATGTTTTCTTTCAAGGTGTGACAAAGGGATCCCTGCATGACAGTAGTCCATCAGCTACGGTGACTTCTCAGTGTATGGCCATTATACTGTAGATTACAAACAGCTGCAGACTAATCAAGATTCCTAATTGGTCACCGGGATCATAGTCTCTCCTCCCCGCCTCCCACTCCCACTCCCATCCCCTTTAGGAAGTTAGGTATCAAAGTCCTATTGCTTATGATAGGACTCCAGGTTAAGCTTTGAGGCCCCACATTAATTCATCTTCTCCCACAGCACAAAATGGAATCATCTCCACATGCATTCTAGAAATAGACAGATTCATCCTTCTTTCACTTTGGATGACTTACATGGAATATCTGTGAGTTGCCCTGCAAAGTATGGGACTCTGTATATTACTGTAGTATATTACTGAAAAGTATAGGACTCTGAGGCAATGAGGATGAGGAAAGAAAACTAATGAAAATGGCAGCAAAGAGACAGAAAAACTAATGTCTGGATCACACTAATGCCTAGGAAAGGCCATCTGTATGGCAGGATTTTTGACTATAGAAGTTGAGCAGTTAATGTTTTGGGAGCAATGATATCTATGAAGAAAAACATTATGTTGGGTCCCCAAAGGAGGAAAGGGTGTCACAAATTGGGGGGAACAAGGGAAGCTTTAAGGAAAAAATGGCATCTGAGATAGGCATTAAAGGATACCTAAGCAAAGCAGTCCCAGATTGTAAATGGCTTGAAATGCCAGGCTAATGAATGCAAACTTAACTTGGTAAGAACAACAACTAACCTTTATATAGCACAAACTATATGCCAGACCCTATGCTAAGCACTTTTAATTATCATCTCAATTGATCTTACAACAACCCTGCTATTATCATCCTCATTTTACAGATGAGGCAAACAGATATTAAGTGACTTGCCCAAGGTCACACAACTATTAAGCGTCTAAGGCTAGATTTGAACTCAGATTTTCCTGACACCAGGCTCAGTCCCCTATCCCACTGTGCCATCTAGGGAGTAGCTGAAAATTTCTGAGCAGGAAAGAGAAGATTTCTGAGCAGAGGGATAATAACACTATATGAGGAAGAAAAGTCTGATGTATGTGAAAAGGATGGATGGCAAGGGCAGAGAAGAGTTAAGATTCCCTTCTGTTGTTGTTGCTGTTGCTTGTCCTTCGTTCTCCAAGAGGACCATGACATCAGGAAGATGATGCCATGATGTGCAAGTGAACTGGATTTAAGTGAGGCAGGGCTGTGCAAAGTCACCAGCCTCACCTTCTCCTCCAGAGCCATCTGGGTCCAGTGGTGAGATATAGATCGGGACAACTGGAGATGGCCCAGGATGCTGAGGGGGCCCCCTCTATTAAGGAAATATTATAAGCGAAGTCATCCATGTGGGTTGTATTAAGAACTTACACTGGGGTAATGACAATAGGAGGGAAAGAGAGATATGATAGAGTTACAATAACAGGACTCCATAACCAATTAGACACAAGTATTCAGGAGAGGGAAGAGTCAAACACTAGGGCTTTGGACAGGGGTAGGTGAATACATCTAACAAAAACAGGGTCACATAGCGCATAGAGCACCAGCCCCAGAGTCAGGAAGACTCATCTTCCCCAGTTCAAATCTGGCCTCAGACACTTACTAGCTCTGTAACCCCGGGCAAGTCACTTAACCCTGTCTGCCTCAGTTTCTTCATTTGTAAAATGAGCTGGAGAAGAAAACGGCAAACCACTTTAGTCTTCTTGCCAAGAAAACCCCAAATAGGGTCATGAAGAGTCAGACAAAACAGAAAATGACTGAAGAATAACAAGAAGACATTGCACGTTATTAGCTACTAAACATGTCAAAGCCCCATCTAGTCCAACTTCCTCATATTTTGGGTAAGGGAAATTTAAGTAACTTGTCTGAGGTCACAAAGGTAGTAATTGTCAGAAGGTGGGACTTTAACCAAGGTCCTTTGGCTTCAGAGTCAATGGCCTTTCCATCGTACCATATTCCTCTACTGTCTAGTTTGGTACTCAGCACACAGTAGGTGCTTAGTGTTTGTTGAATTGAACTTAATTGTATTGGCAGCATAATGCCCACCAAAGCACACCCGCTCTGGATTCTGGGCCCTTTTACTTCACAGAAACAACTCTCTTGGATTAGGACATAACAGCAATCCTTGAGTTACCTCACTTTAGTCAGTCAATCAACAAGTAGGTATTACGGACCTGCTATGGACCAGGTGCCATGCTAATAGTAGGGGTACAAAGAAAAACAAAAAACAATTCTTGCTGTTAAGAAGATCATAGAATGAGGAGACAACAAACATGCAAACTATGCACAAACAAAATATATAGAGAGAAAGACAATCATTGGAGGGAAGGCCCTAGGGGAATTGAGGAGAATGGAGAAAGGCTTCTCGTAGAAGACGGGATTTGAGGGGGACTTGAAGGAAGTGAGGGTGGCCAGGAGTCAGAAAGGAGGAGGGAGAGAATTCCAGGCACGGAGGAGAGTCAGTCAGTGAAAATGCCCATAATTGGGAGATGGAGTATCTTGTTTGAGGAATGGCAAGGAGGCCAATGTCACTGGATCACACAGGACTGGAGAACAGCAAGGTGTAAGAAGATGGGAAAGATAGGAGGGGGTCAGGTTATTAGGGCTTTCAAAGGCCAAATAGAGGATTTTATATTTGATCCTGGAAGTTATGGGAGCTATTGGAGTTTATCAAATGGAGGGATGACATGGGCAGAACTGCACTTTAGAAGTTGTGGTTGTTGGGTCTTCATTTTTGAAGGGGACCAATGACATCCTGGGTGATGTCTTGACATTGGCATGACTTGGATTTAAATGAGGCAAAGTTGCATAAAGTCATCTACCTCATTCCCTCTTCCAGAGTCATCTAAGTCCAGTGTCAAAACAAAAGTTGGGACGACTGGTGATGGTCTGGGATACAGTGGATGACTTTGTTGTCTTTGATGTCTGACCAAGGTCTAAGTGTTCCACAGTGCCTACTTCAGCCTCCTTCATGGCCATTGGAACAGATTATTCTCATCCTCCCATTCCCATTTTGCCAGAGGAAGTTTTCACATGCTTGGAGTGGACACCCCTCTAACTCACCAACTGGTTTGAGGCCTGTTGGTCACCCTCAATCTGGTTTAGCCAGTCTGCTGAGAAGATTTTACTGGGGTATGGCTGCTACAGCTCCTTGGAGCCATAGGTCAGACCTCTCCTTTAGGAAGATCATTTTGACAGCTGAGTGGAGGAGGCGATAGACACAAATCAGGGAGATCAACAGGAGGCTATTGAAATAGTCCAGTTGGGAGGTGATGAGGGCTTGCACTATGGTGATGGCAGTGTCAGAGGAGAGAAGGGAACATATATGAGATGTTAGAAGGTAGAACTGACAGGACTTTATAACAGATTGGTTATAGATTAGAAGAGTGAGGATTCAAGGATTACACCTAGCTTTTGAGCCTGGGTGACTGAGAAGATGATGGTATCCTCAACAGTAAAAGGAAAGTTAAGAAGAGGGGAGGGCTTAGGTAAGTTTGAGGTGCCTATGGGACACCCATTTCAAAATGTCAGATAGGTACTATATCAGATTGCATGCCATCTTAGGGAGGGAGGGGGGGGAAATTTAAAATTAAAAAACTTATGGAAGTGATTTTTTATAAATCAAAATAAATTAATAAAAAAAGATGTCAAATAGGCAGTTGCAGATGTGAGAGTGGAGGTTAGCAGGGAGGTTAGGGCTGGAGAGGTAGATCTGAGAATCCTCTACATAGAGATTATTGAATCCGTGGGAGTTGATAAGATCACCAAGTGAAAGAGTATGGAGGAAGAAGAGAAGATGACAGGACAGAGTCTTAAGGGACACCCAACATTAGTGGGTGTCCAGCTACTGGATAAAGATCCAGCAAAGTCAACTGAGAAGGAATGTTTAGACAGGTGTTCATTAAGGTGTTTTTCCCTCATCAGGAAAAAAAAAACCAAGAAAACAAACCAACCTTTCCTTGACCCTGACATTTCTTCAAGCAGCCATTTTTACTTTCTTGCTCTTCACTGTTAAACATTTACTAAGAATAGACTACACTTTGCTACCTCTACTTCCTTACCACCCACTCACTCTTCCATCATTTGGCTTCTATGTGCACCATTCTCCTCCATCAGCAAAGAATCAAACAGAATTAATAGTTACCCGGATTTGACCAGACACTCATGAGTCTTGAGTACATCTTTCAGAAGGATGGTTCGCAGAGGCTCTCTGTCCTGGGGAGAGAGACAGAGTAAGGTGGGGTAAGTCCATCTATCTCTATCCAAGAACCAACTGACACCTTTCTCCTCTTCCTTACACAGGGTCACTCAGAATTTGTTCTGATTTGGTGGCAGAGATCTCCAAATCTATGTAGGATGAAAAGCAACAAAATGCAAAATGAACCCGAATATGGCCTCAGAGATGGCTAGAAATCAGACCTGTGTGACCTGGAGCAAGTCATTTCATCTCTCTCACCTCAGTTTTCTCATTTGTTAAATGGAAAGGTTGGACCACATGATCTTTATGATTCTTTCCAGCTCTAAATCCTATGAGCACATGAATTCCTTACATGGATGGGAAATTTGAGAAGGAAGCAAACAAAACATGGCACCCTTCGTAAATGTGAGAAGGAAAGGAGACTAGGGATAGAAATCTATGCATTAGAGGGGCAACTGAGAAAGTGGGGCAAATTTCTATATTCATGCCTGTGATGGTGGTGTCAGTGTAACCCATGTACCCATAAATTTATGTAGGCACAAATGTACCCAGGAGGCTAAAGGATTCTGTAGCTACCGCTACTCACCTGTTCACACTTGAAGTACGAGAGGGAGAAATCATCAAGAGCAAAGAAACGACGTTTCCAGTTCTTTCTCTGAAATAGAAGAGAGATGGATGTCTCTGTGTACATAGCTCCCATCCTGGGTGACAGGATCTAAGATAACAATGTTATATGGCATAGTATTTGAAGTAGTGAGTCTTGTCATTTACTAGGTTTGCAACCTTAGGCAAGCCTTATATACCTGTCTGAGCCTCAGTTTCCTAATATGTAAAATGAAAATAATACTAGCACTTGCCATGGTGAGGATGAAATGAAATTATATATTTTGCCTCGCAAATGTTAATGGGCTGTACCAATGTTAGCTATTGTGATAGCTAGTAATTACATATATCACAATTACATGCATAGCATAAGATTATAAATGTTATTATAATTACTATTATTATGGCCAAGCTTACAGGAATGTTTTGACTCTAAAACAAGATGGTGGATATAAACCTTAAAGGGCTACACAAATGTGAGGGTGAGGAGAAGGAGGAAGATGGGGAAGAGAAGGAAAAAGAAGAATCCTTACTCTTCCAAGGCGATATTGGCCTTTTAGATTGTAGGTCTAATACTCTGAATATTCTGGGTAAAGAAACCATTTTAAATAAGTTGACATCTCATCCTAGCATAATTTTTATCTCTCCCCACAAGCCTCTATGGTCCCGCAATTCAATTCAATAAACATTTATTAAATGCCTACTATGTGTCAGGCATTGTGCTAAGTGTCAGGCAAGAGACAGTCCCTGCCCTCAAGGAACTTACAATCTAATGGAGGAGACAACATGCAAAGAAATATCTACAAAGCAAACTATATACAGGATAAATGGGAAAGCATTGGAATTAAAAGGTATTAGGGAAGGCTTCCTATAGAAGGTGGGATTTTAGTTGGGGCTTAACAGAAGCCATGGAGGTCAGTAGTCAGCGTGGAGGAGGGAGAGCATTCCAGACATTGGGGATGGCCAGGGAAAATGCCTGGAGCCAAGAGGTGGAATGTCCTGTTTATGGAACGGCCAGGAGGCCAATGTCATTGAATTAAAGAGCATGTACTGGGGAGCAAGCCCTAGGAAGGGGCTAAGTAATGAAGGGCTTTGAATGCCAAGGTTTGGCCCTAGGCCCAATGTTGGCACTTACCACATTCCCCTGTTTCACACAATAGCCGCTTTTAAGGAGGGGTGGTCCTGCTGGGGCTCGGCAGCCTGAAGTAGGGATGTAGCTCTGAGACCTTCGGAGGATGGCATGGTGGCCTTGCACACCTGCATCTGTCCCATCCCCGCCATTCTACAAGAGAACAGCCCCACGAGTCAGTAGCTTTTTCTCATCCCACAAACTCTGACTCATTCTCTACTTTAATCCCTTTACCCTTCTCCTACCTCAGCCAAACATTTGGATTTCCCCATAAGAACAACATTTTCTCTTACTACCAAGACAAGGCTGTTGCCTCAGAGAGGTCAATCAAGGCTGGGAAAATAGGAAGGAGCAGAGGTGACTCTAATCAGAAGAATTGTGCACGTGTAATCTACATACACACACATATACACACATGCATATCAGAAGTACGTGTATATGTATATATGCACACACATATAGCTCAAATTTGCATCTTTATGATCTAGCCACTGGAGGGCAGAGTAGAGAAGGGTGGAGAAGGTGACAAATAAGAGAGGGAAGGGACCCCAGTATACATGTTCTCAGCTTGGCCCTTTTCCTCTGTCCCTAATCTCACATAAGATCCATTATGGTACTAGGTACTGGTTTGAGGCAGGTAGGTTGCACAATAGATAAGAGTGTGGGACCTCAAATAAGGAAACTTGAGTTCAAGTTCTTCCTCAGAACTCTTAGTAGCTGTGTGACATTGGGCAAATCACCTAACTACTGTCTGCCTCAGTTTCCTCAAGAAAATGGAGATAATAATAACACCCACCTCCCAGGGTTGTTGTGATGATCAAATGAGATAATATTTGTAAAGCACTTTGCAAAGCTTAATGTGCTATATAAATGCTAGATTTTGTTATTGTTATTCTCATATTTGGCTATATTCTAACATAACAGAAGCAGAGGGCTAGTATTTCTGTCACCAACGTAGCGCCCCACTATCTCTGCATCCCCACCAATTAAAGCCACTTCATAGCAATCACTTTCCAGGTGCTAGGGAAGACCTCAGACCTTTAAAGGTCAGGGTTCTCTTGCCCACAAACACTATCTGTAGCTCTTCTGAATCCTTAATCCAAGATATAATCTGAGACACATTTTTTGCAGATGTCACATCAGTGACATCACACCCTTGGTTTTCCCAAACAGTAGCCCCATCCCCACCCCCCATTCCGTTTATACCTGGTTGATGGGCGTGTGTACCACAACCCCACCAATGATCTCTGTCTTATATGCCACCTGTAGCTTTTTTTCTAGGGGCTGAGAAATTGCTGGGCTCTTGGCAACCTCAGTAGCCAGGGGCAGGCTCCCCACTTTGGGTACCTGGAAGGAGAGGAAGTGCAGAAAGCTTTAATATAGAAGATAGCAGAAAATGCCAGAACTGGGACTCAGTGGAAGAATGGGGTCATCTAACTATTGAGTTCATTGCTCTTTTGATGACAACTGCCTCTTAGGTATACACAGAAGAACAAACAGCAAATTGAAGATTTCAGGAGCAAATTGCAGATTGAAGGGAATCTGCTAAGGTGAATGCTTTTGAAGACCCCCTGGGTCCTGTCAGCAATAGGACCTATGAGCTGGCAGTCCCAGTAGCCTCTGATGACTCAGTTTTTACATCTGAATACAGGAGTATTATGCCATTCCTGTCCCTACATATATTCCCTCCTCTTCAATCCCCTCATCCACCTATTATAAACAGAGCTCTGTCTGGGGAAAGAACCTTTCTCCTTCTTTTTGGTGGTTAGGAAACTGTGTCTGATTAGGATCTGGTCTAAAATAAAGTGTCCATACTCTAACACCCCCGTCCTATCTTATATAGACACAGAACCAGAATGCTAGGAAGCATAAAGCAGTCAATACCTCTTACACATTCTAGTGAGATAGTTAGATAGCTCAGGGCATTGAGTGTGCTGGACTTAGAGGCAAGAAGACCTGAGTTCGAAACCTGCTGCAGAGACTTACTATCTGTGTAACCTAGGCAAATTACTTAACCTCTCTCTGCCTCAGTTTCCTCCTCTGAAAAATGAAGTACTCATAACAACACCTACAGCCCCGGCGTCATTAGGAAGATCAAACAAAATAACAAGTGAAATGTTTTGCAAACTTTAAAGTACTGTGTAACTGCTATCTATTATTTATCATCATCATTATTAACATCACTATATTTTGACCTCTCCAAGACTGAACAGTGACCCCTGAGCAGTGAGATCAACAGGGCAGGCAAAACCAAACCAAAACAAAACCAAACCACCAGCCTTTACAAAGGCAGCTGCTATACAAAACATAGTCATTAGCACTGCACCAGGAATCACACCATTCAGTCTCTATGCAAAGAGAACGCCCAGGTTCAGGTTGGGTCTCAGTGTGCAAAAGCAGAAAAACAGAGATGATTCTTGCCCTGAGAACTCGGTTAAAATACACACAGAACCCTCCCCCTAGAGACCACCAACTGAATGGAGGGGCAGGAACTCCAACCAGGGCTTTAGAAGATAAAGGCAGAATTAAAAGTTAATTTGAGGCTGTAGCACATTGAGCAAGCCCCTAATTTCTATGGATTCCCATGTCCAATAAATTAGCACTGAATTCATACACTAAGGGCATCCAGGCTTTCTAGTCTAACCCATATCTGAATGGGTACACGATGCCAACAAGTAGCCATCCAGTCTCTGCTTGAAGACCTTTAGTGATGGAATCCCCACTGCCTCCTGAGCTAGGCCAATGTACTTTTGACAATTGTCATAGATGAGGAAGTCTTCCTCCCAACAAGTTGAAATCTACCCTTCCTCAACTTCCACCCATTGTACCTTGTTCTTCTACCTCCCTTTGGTCATCTGCAAATTTGATCAATGTTACCTATGCTTTCATTCAAATTATCAATAAAAATGTTTAACATGACTAATATGGATATATGTTTTACATGATTGCACATAAGTAATCTATATCAAATTGCTTACCATCTTAGGTAAAGGGGAGGAGAGGGAGAAAATTTGGAACTCTTTTTTTTTATAAAAAATGAATGTCAAAAATTGTCTTTATGTGTCATTGGAAAAAAAAATACTATCTAGTGGGGGAAATTTTTTCAAAAATGTTTAAGAAGAAAATCCCAAAGACAGATCCTAGAAGGATTCTACTGGAAACCTCCCTCCAGGTTAACATTAATTCATTAGTGGCTACTCATTGGCTTCAGTCATTTAACCAGTTCTAAGTCCATTTAGCTCTATTAACATCTAGCCCAAACCTCACTATTTTGTTTACCAGCATAAAAAGGAAAACTATGTCAAATAAATGCTTTGCTGAAATCTGGCACTCCTCCTCTTATTCCCTACTTCCATCTGCATTATAAATTGGACAAAAGCCTGGCAGAGAAAGTGGGTCTCTGACACCTGGAGTACACTCTATAGTTCCTCCTTTTCAAAACAATCCAGAATTCTCATCCTCTTTTTTAATCCACCACACTTTTTAAAAAAAATCACCGTAATTTCTCACCCTTCCCCTAACCCCTTAATAGCTGACCTCCTGGAGATGAACTTACTTAGCTGGCCTAATTCTCAGAGAGTAGATAAAGTCATTCCCAGACCACTTTTCCCACATTTCTCTGAGCATGACTATGTGTCACAGAACCTTTAGGATGAGTGGGTTTTGTTCTAATTTCTTTCATTGGTTCCATAAGAAACAACTCCTAGAGAGTAGAATGGAGAACAAACCTAAACTGGGAGAAAGGCTGTAGCCTACGGAGAAGAAAGTCCCCAGAGAGCAGGTGACATGAGCAATGGTGATGTCAGCTTTCACAATGACGAACTTGGGAAAAGTTTTTGTTTTCTGTTCCTGGCTGTCAAACCATCTGAAGGAAGACAGGAAGCCATCACCAGGATTTCTAGAATACTGCTTGCTCCTGACCAACAAACAAGAACACAGGGAGGCTCTTGTTCACTATTCTTAGTCTTTAAATATGGTTCCATAAATTTCTTATGGCTCTCATCGGTATCATGCACCTTCTCCATCTAGGACACCTACCAGAGTAACTTTACAGACTCATAGAATTGTAGAAATAAAAAAGAGGGGTCCAAGAGGAAGTCAATTCCACAAGGTCATAGCTAATTAATGTCAGCGCAAGGCTTCCCAATTCTCAGACCACGTCTTTTCCCAACTGCACCACAGGTGCTAGAGTTGGGGCAGGGGGAGTCCCAGGGTTTATGGGGAACCTCTACCATAGCCCCAGGTGGTGAGAGGTCTTTTGGCTAGGAGCCATTTCCTGAAAGAGAAGTTGGAAGTGAGGAGGTGGGCAGCTAAGTGGAGGCAGCCCCCAAAGAGGCAGGGCCTTTTGGGGTGAGGAAGAGAAAGAGAGAGAGAGTGAGAGAGAGAGAGAGAGAGAGAGAGAGAGAGAGAGAGAGAGAGAGAGAGGAGCAATGGTACCTGAGGGCAAATAGAGAAAAATCCATGATTACAAGAAACAAGCCAGAATTCCCAAGCACAGAGATTGAAATCTGGAAAAAGTCAAGTGAAGGTGCCTTGGGATGAGTGGACAAAGCTGGTCCAAAAGCCTCCACCACATCCAGTGAACGATGAGAGAGCCCAAGTTCTGAAAATGCTTTTAAAGAGCTACTTTGCTAGAGGACTTGATATAGACTATGACGCGACTAATATCCACCAATGTTTCCCCACAAGAGGAGTTAGGCCCAGCCCTCTTCCTTCCCTCCTTTAGTTTTCCCTAAAAAAAGAGACAAAGCTATCCCTGGTATTTGATTGGCTCTTGCCTACCTTGACACAACTTCCTTCACCTGAGGGCATAAAAAGCCTGGACCACATGTAGTCAGGCCCTGGATGAAGACCATGCAAGTCACCATGTCCTTCATCATATCCTGACCTTATGACCAAACACATTTCTATATGGAGATGAGAAGGGAGTTGTGTCCAGAAAAGGTAAGTACCACTGTACTCTCGTAGCATATCTTTGCTGTTTTAAGGCAGTGGTGAACTGTTCAATGACTTATGAATGCCTCATTTCATCCTAACATCAAATCTGAACCAAGGGGGCTGCCATTAGAAATGTTTCCAATACAGTCCATTCGCCTGTATCCTGAGCCATGACAGGACTATTAAGAATACAGGGTTGGTAGGAACCTCAAAGGCAGTTGCCTCTTTGTAATGGGGGAGACCTTTAGTTCACCCATCCTGTGTGACGTTGAGTGAATCATTTAATACCTGAGCTTCAATTTTCTTGTCTATAAAATTTTGGTTTTTAAGTCAACCTTCCAGCTCTATATCTACTGTCCTATGATCCCTCATGATATGGTAGCTGCTATTAGAAAGACATTCCTAGAGAATCACCTACATTGCCTAGTTTGGTGTCCTTTTCACTGCACAATTTTCAAAGCCTTCCAGGGAATATGTGTGATTCACTGATATAGACATTTCTTAAAATAGCATATACTCATCAGGAGTGATATATTTTTATTGTAATAACTTGCTATCTTCAGGAATCATCAGATTTAGAGTGAGAAAAGACCTTCAACATTATCTAGTCCAATCCCCTCATCTTAGATGATAAACAATGAGGCCTAGAAAGAGGAAGAGAGTTGCCCAAAGTCGCATATAGGAGCAGAACTGACGATCAGGCCATGTGAGGAGATGCTGAAAGATCTAGGATGCTTAGCTTTGGGGAAAAAAAAGGAGTTCTGATACCTGTGTCCAGGTACTTGAAGGCCTGTCATATAGAAGTCAAATTAACATTGTACTGCTTGGCCCCAGGGGGAAGAACTGAGAACAGCCTGTGGACATGGACATGGCAAAGAAGCAAATTAGGTTTGATATAAGTAGGCATGTGTTGGAGGCTCAGAACCTATTGTTAAAATTTCAGTGTGAGTATTTACACCTTGGAATAGCAAATGCTTTAAATCAGGGCTTGATTTATTGTTTCTTTTAATTGCCCTAAAATTGAGAAAGTGATTGAGAAAATGTTAATATTGCAGATTAAATTTAAAAGTATATCTTGTGCTCTGAAGGGCTAGCTGTTAAACGTTTACCAGCAAACTCCTGGATGTAAGGGAACACTTTCCTAACAACAAAAGCCATTCAAGAGGAGGCAGACTTCAGAAAAACCGGGAAAGACTTGAATAAACTGATGCTGAGTGAAGTGAGCAGAACCAGGATAATGTTGTACACAGTAACAGCCACGTTGTGCTGTTACTAACTTTGATAGAATTATCTCTTCTTAGCAATACAAGGATCTAAGACAGCTCCAAAAGACTCATGACGGAAAATGCTATACACATCCAGAGAAAGAACCCTGGAGTCTGAATGAAGATCAGAGCATGCTATTTGCTCTTCTTTCTTGCTTTGTTTTGTTTTGTTTCTTCTTTCTCATGATTCCTCCCTTTTGTTCTAATTCTTTACATGACAAATGTTAAAATAGGTTTAATATGAATGTATATGTTTAAAGTCCATATCAAATTGCATGCAGTCTTTGAGTAGGGGGAGGGGAGGGTTGGGGAGAAAATTTGGAACTCAAAATCTTATGGAAGTGAATGTTGAAAACCAAAAATAAGTAATTAAAAAAACAGACAAACAAGCAAGAGCCATCCAAGTAGACAATTTCATGTATGCTGCAGTAGGAATGCTATCTGAGGTGTAAAGTTAAAGTAGATAACCTCTGAATTCTTTTCAAGTCCTGAGATTCTATGATTCCATGAAAACCTCCTAAGAGAACTTATTTGTAGAGAGCCAGGGGAGACAAATTTGTCCAAGCATACATTTGATGTTAAAAGAATTGTGCCTTAACCTTTCTAAACAGAACAGTGCACCATTCATGAGTAATACAATTAGAAAATAGGAAGTCTGATAGCATTAGGTAGAAATTCTGACACCCACAAAGCAGACAGCTTCTCAGTACACATCAATACACACACATTCAGTGACACTCCCTCTCTCTGTCTGTTCTACTCCTTTATGAGAATACTCAAAGGAGACATGATTTTGTTGGAATCGGGGGAACTCCCTTCATTAAACCAGGGCAGACTCAAAACTCTTCTAAGACTTAGCAGTCTTAATGAGCCTGAAGTCCAGAGTGACACACTCTCCAATCTTCAATCTCTCCTTTCTCCATTGAGTCCTTCCCTGAAGCCTACAAATGCATCCAAGACTTCCTCATCCTAAAATTAAAAATAAAAAACAAAACAAAACACCCCAAACTTAATTTGACCTGATGATTCCAACTAGCTTTAAATCCCTATCTCTTTATCTCATTCATGACTAATCTTGAGAAAGCTATCTAGACAAGGTGCCTCAACTTCTGCTCTTACCCTCTTCTAAACCTTCTGCAAACTGGTTTGCAACTGCATCATTTAACTGAAACATCTCTCCAAAGTTGCCAGCAATCTCTTAATTGCCAAATCTAATGGCCTTTTCTCAATATTTATCCTTCTTGGCCTCTGCTGCCTTTGATACTGTAGCCCCGTCTATTCTCCTGAATACTTTCTTTCCTAGGTTTTTCATGACATGGCCCTCTCTTGATTCTTTTCTTACACGTCTGACCACACTTCCATCTCCCTTGCTAGCTCATCTATGTCATACTCACTAACAATGGATGTTCCCCCCAAGGCTCTGTCCTGGCCTTCTCCTTTTTTCTCTTTATAATCCCTCACTTAATGATCTCATCAGCTCTCATGGGTTTAATTATCATCTCTATGCAGGTGTTTCTCACATCTATGTAACCAGCTCTAGTTTCTCTCCTGAGCTCTCTCCTGCGTCACCAACTGCCATTCGTACATCTCAAACTGGATGTCCCCAAAGGCAAAAAAATTCAACATTTTCAAAACAGAACTTATTATCTCTCCCCCAAAAAACACTCCCTCTTCTTGACTTCCCTGCTACTGTCAAGGGCACCAATATTCTCCCACTTACCAAAGTGCATAAACTTAGTCATAGCATCCTCAACTCACTCAACATATCTAGCCTGTTGCCAAGTATTGTTGGATTTTTTAAAGATATTTTCACAAAGCCTGTTCATGTATGGTCCCTTCTCTCCCCTCACATATCCACCATTCTTGTTCAGGCTGTTATCACCTCTACCCCACGGGAAAGGTACAAAAGGATATTATGATATCCTTTTAAATGGTCTCTTCTATCTCCACTCCAATGTATTTTCTACTCAGCTGTCAAAGTGACTTACCTAAAGCAAAAGTTCAACCATATTATTTTCTTATTCACCAAACCCCAGTGGCTCCCTGTTACCTGCTAGATCACATATAAAGCCCTCCGTTTGTGTGTGTGTGTGTATGTATGTATATGTATATGACATATCTACATATATATTTATATACACACACACATGTGTATGTATCTCCTAGAGAAAACTTGTTATTTGTATGTTGTCTTTCAATTAGAAAGTGAGTTCCCTTAGCTTGATTTTGCCTTTCTTTGTATGTCTAGTGCCTACATGGTACCTGCCACATAAGTGCCAAAGGCTGGTTTTGCAATCAGGCCTTCCTTTCTCCAAGCCTAGGGATTTTGCTGTTCAACCAGGCTACCTCATCTTCTGATCCTGTACAGGTCTGAAAATATTTTCTTGGAGGATTCTTCTACATGCAAATAGAGGAAGATGACATGAACATTAAAGCAATCACTCATCAAGGTTCAGTGATTCTTCTAAAGGAAGCACCTTTAAACCACAAACTGCCTTTGTTGCTCTGGGCTCATCTACAAAAGCAGCATTTGGCCAAGCAACCCCTTGAAGTGAGAGGAGGAGCCAGGATGGTGAAAGAGTTCCGACTTCTCTCCTCCCCCGTCCCATATGCTTCATCCTTCACTTTTCAATATAAGGAAAGCACTTGGTAATTCTTAAAGTGTTCTATAATTACTGGTTACTACTATTATTGTTACCACACTTTGAGCCTGAGTTATCCCCAAAATTACCCAAAATATGACTGATCATAAACCTTCCTAGGAATTCTGAAGTGATCCTGCCACAGAGGGGACTCTCCATGAACTTCTCCCTGGCTGGAACTGAATCTCAAACTCTCAGTTCAATTTGTGGTCAATCAATCATGGTGCAAGAATACGTTGCTAGAACGAAGAGGGGAGTAGGTCAATTGGGAAAGCCCCTATGCTTGTACAAAGTTCTTTCCTGTATCAATTAGATCTTGGGCTGGAAAAAAAAAAGGTTCTTTTGCTTACACCAAAGATGGGAAAGGAACCATACATACTGTGATCTTGCTGGCTTGGTTCAGTGCCTCTACCCAATCCTTCAAGTCTTTCTGGTCATTGGCTTGTAGGAAATAACGCTGAGAAAGGGCATTGATGACTGCAGACAGGCAGGCAACAAGATAAAAAGAAAATAAATCCCCAATCAGTATTCCGGCAACAAACAGAGGCATCAATGAACAAGTCATCTTTGGGATCCACAATGCAGACCAGGCAAATTTCCATGACACCAGGTCACTGTGAAGCGTTCAGAGAAGAAAAGACTATTGCTACTCTCAACTCTGCTCTAAAAGTATATCTTACTTCACTAGGAAAATGTATACTACTCTGCTTCCCAATATGCTGATCTTCATCTACAAAGACGATCAAAAAGACACAACCTTGGATTTCTTTTCCAAGAGTAGTAATGGATTTATAATGATACATCCTCTTTCTCTTAACCAGTATCCCTTATTATCAGTGGCACGTTGACAAGTGGTTAGAATGTAGTTACCTGTGAAATAATGTCCAAATCCAACCCATGATACTGGGCTTGGTAGTGGCAAGCTCTAAATGACTGGGCTACCTAGGCTTCTTTTGGGCCAATAATTTATTTATGAGCTCCCTTTGTTTTTGTTTGGCTAGGCTGTGTATGGAATCCAAGGAGTCACTTACCAATATTTTTGAGCTGTGCAATGAACAAAATTTCTGAATGGCAAATATAGGATTTTGTTTTACAATAAGTTTTATTGATGCCTTTTATTTTGATATCATAATCATTTCTATAAATGAGCCATTCTGTCTCCCACATTACCCCATTCCCATTCCTGTCAAAACTGAATCCTCTTTGGGAGCAAAGAAAAAGTGAAGCAAAGGCAGTCATCACATCTGACTATGTATACCATATTCTATCCTAGTAGAACTTTGCCTCTCTGCTAAGAGGAATGAAGCATACCTCTTAGTCTGTTCTCTGGGATCACTACCAATTTTTTACTGCTTCACATTCTTATTTCTTTTTAGTGATCTTTTCATTTGCATTGCTGTAGTGATTGTGCATATTCAATACTAGATGTTAAACCATTCTAGGTAGTGGGGGAAGGAGGGAAGAGGCTAATTTATTTCCTTTATAATACTTGAATCTTAATTTAATCTTTATAATACTTTAATCTCAATAATACTGTGATTCCTTCAATATGGGTATACCCTTTTCTGCTTATATGGACTATGATCACTCCATGCCTCAATAAACCTGGTGGCCAATCTGCTGGTGATGAGACTCTCTGAACTTTGTGAGGATGGTCTTCAGATAACGATCTGGCTCTGGCCCATATTGAAAGCTTTTTTCAAATTGGTAGGACACGTCAGAGTTTACAGAGCCCTGGTATAGCAATCCTGAACCCACAGTTACCTCTGTGCCACAGTGAAGCCTCTATTCTAGTCAGGTTTTAGTGAATGTGAATTATATGGGGAGGAAAATCCCATGGAATAGACATAGAATCCAAAGCCACAAGACAAAGAGACAGTAGGAATCCTGGCTGCCCTTTTAGTGTGCCAATCACAGATTTAAAGTAGGAAGGGACCTGAGAAATCATCCAGTCCAAACTCCTCCTTTGATTTTTTGTTTCGTATCCCTCATTTTGCAGATATAAAACTGAGGTCTGGAGAGCTTAGTGATTTACTGATGCCTAGAATCAGGATTCCAACCCAAATCCTGTTGCTAAATCCAGCAATTTTGTCCTCCACTGTTCCATGCTGCCTCCTCCTTGCCACCTGTTACAGTGCTGTTCACATAGCGAGCTCCTAACATACCATGGCAGTGGTGGCTGATAACTAATTTCTGTGACATCCTTTGTAGTTGATCGCTTAATAATAGTCTCTGAACCTGCCATCAGAGAGGTCTTACAACGTGAATATCTGTTGAACACCTGAGATCCCATATTAAGGGCCCTGGAAACATACATACATATGTATGTATATGTGTATATATTTTGTAGTTGGTCAGTCATTTCAGTAGTGTCCAACCAACTCTTGTGACCCCATGTAGGGTTTTCTTGGCAAAGATTCTGGAGTAGTTTGCCATTTCCTTCTCCAGCACATTTTGCAGATAAGGACACTGAGCCAAACAAGTGACTTCTCGGGGTCACACAGGTAGTGAGGCCAGATTTGAACTTATGAAGATAGATGAAGATAGAGCTTCCTGACTCCAAGCCTGGAAACTGAGGCAAACAGGATTAAGTTACTTGCCCAGTGTCACATAGCTAGTGAGAGTCTGAGGCCACATTCGAACTCAAATCTTCCTGTCTTCAGGCCCAGCACTCTATCTGCTCTACCAACTAGCTGTCCTGTGTGTGTGTGTGTGTGTGTGTGTGTGTGTGTGTGTGTGTGTGTACTATTGATATAATATTATATATAACATAGATATTTTATTTCTAATCTGCCAGGGCCAGGAGGACTGAAATATCATTGTGACTCTTCTCTAGTCCCTACATGGCTAGAGTAATTCTTCCTGGGAGGAGGTATTCTGAAGAGAAGTCAGAAAGACCTGGGTTCACATGCTGCTACCTACATTAGTTGTATGACCATAGGCAAGTCATAACCTCTCTCAAGCCTCATATAATGTGTGCTCCGTGAAGCATTTAGCTAACTTGTAAAGGTCAGTTATTGGTATCAGTATCTCTTAAGACTCAAAAGATGCTGCTGTGACTGCAATCTCTCTCTCTCTCTCTCTCTCTCTCTCTCTCTCTCTCTCACACACACACACACACACACACACACACACACACACGAAAGTTCACTGATCTCAGAGACACAAGACAACCTCTGCCACTCACTAGATGTGTGACTTTAGACAGGTCACTACCTGTCTCTGAGCCTCAGGTTTTATCATTCTCTGTGAGTGGATTGGACTAAATGATTGTGAAAGTGCCTTTCAGTTTATATAATCTATGTCGATTCCCATAGATACACTCAAGTCTGACTTGACATGTGGTCACAGGACTGTTACTATGCAGGAAGCAATTATGAGAACCAACAAGAATTTCTTTCCCCAGGGCAGTATACTACTTACCAAAGCAAAATGGAGTTTTGGGTTTCTGTTTTGGAGTGGCTATATTCACCTAAAAACAAAGATAGTGAGATTTATACACATGATATATAGATATTGGTGTAGATACATATATCATATAATATATAATCAGATATATATAGTATATATAATACAGAGACAGAGAGCTAGAGAGGCAGAGAGACAAAGAAAAAGATGGACGTAGAGATAGAGACAGAGAGAGAGAATATGTACATCTCCTGAAGCTATGAGGCCCACCAAGACTCTGGACCCCAATATCTGCATTGGTTACATTTACACTTACTAATATGTGAGCCCCACATTTCAGGTTCAAATAAACCAAGGGATGAAGAAAGCAACCCATCACCATTGTTCCTCCACTCTCCACCCGATTAGGTTAGCTGCTCTTGATATGGATCCCAACCAAATATCTGTGGCATTTTTAAAGAAGTAGTCATGTTCTATGTTAACATCAGGATCTCCTTGTCACATTTCCCAGCTCTGTGTGCATACACAGCAGTCAGGATCCCTCTAGCTAAAGAAATAACACTGTTTGGCCAGGGTCTGAGGGCTTTTGCTACCACATAGGCACACCCTGAAGGCTTTAATGATCAGGTCTGACACGCAATTGCCAGTCCTCTCACCTTTTCTTCCCAGCCAAAAGCACTCACTTACTTGTTCTCATCTACGGGTTCTGCTCGGTCACAGACTGGGGCTGATTCCATCTCTGACAGGAAGCATGTAAGGAGCTCATGGCTTAGAATGTAAGTTCATTGAGAATAGAGATTGTTTCATTCTTTGCACCTCTATCTTCAGCACTCAGCACAGTGCCTGGTGCAGAGCAAGCACTTCATAGATGCTGGTTGATCAACTGATTACAGTGAGGACAACTTTCTGCCTCAAGATCAAGTTCATGTTACAGTATTTTGGCATTGCTTATATTATCAACCCATTGTCCGGCCTTGACTTTTGGTTGATAGCACAACGCCTTATCTTGTCTCCTCCTTTCTCTCTGGCTTCCTGAATCTACTTCACCCTGACAGTATGTTCAGTTTCCTCATCGATAAAATGGAAATGATCATATTCTCACTACCTACCTCACAGAATTATTATAAAGCTGAAAAGATGAGATGTAAGCTATTCATATACTTATCACTTTTGTTTCTCTAGTTGAAACTCTTAACAACTTAATTGACTCAATAGACTCCTCTCTTATGTTACGGTGTATACAGTAGAAAGAGCCCTGGATTTGAAATCAAGAGAATTCAGTTGTAAAATGAAGCAGGATTGGACTACTTGCCCATAAGGTGCCAACTAAGCCTAGCCTTTAATGGTATCCTCAGATTTCACCTGCCTGTTTGGTTAGAAACCAATGCTTGCTGTCATCTTCAGTGGCCTGTGACGACTACTTGTTGCTTGGTTACCACCCTACATTCCCAGTCTTGGCTCTCCAAGTCCAGGCCAACTGTTCTTATCTTATAGTCCTAGATGAGATTGAGACTAGTCCATATTGTCCATGGAAAGACCATTACCTCAAGAATCTACCTCTAGTTTATTAGTTTACAATATTTGCTTACTTCTTAGCAACCAGCATCCATCTCTGTCCCAGGAAACTACCATCTTCATGGTGTTCTGATAGCAAATGAAATTTCTTCAGCTGTCCAACTCATTAGCCAGGATGTAGCATGAGATTTGACCAGCATCCTACTTATGGGGATTCACTAGAGAGCAGTAGTGTCAAATACGTGTACCACAGTCCTCCCAAGTGCATCCCAAACCAGATTAAAATGTAATTGGGAAATATTTAACAAAACAAATAAAAATTCAATAAAACAGAAATAATGTTAATATGTGGTTTTCTAAGTCAATATGCAGTCTATTGGAATCCTTATAGTATCAGGTTGGAGGCCCCCTTTCTATTGGAGTTTGACACACTGTAATAGAAGAGTGATACTTTCAGTCAAGAACATGGTCATCTTCATAAGGACTAGTAGATGTATTTGTCAGATCATGCTAGAAAGGCACCCACCAGCAGCGGGGGAGATGTGGGAAATGGGTAGGATTGCCCTACAGTATGAAATAGAAATGGTTACTCCATGGCTGAGCAGGCTTGCTAGAGCTCACTCCTATCAGATGGAAACCCAGACAACGTGAAGGAACAAACTTTTCTATGCATGTTACTACAAGAGCTGACTCCTCCCAGCCAGTCCTTGGCCGGAAGTAGAACTGGGATTGCCACAGAAGAGACAGCACCACCCTGAGATCTGTGATGAGGCTGTGGAGTCCTTGTATGTGGGCATTCTTGTACCAGCTCTGTCATAGTTAACCTGGCTGACTCTACCACACAGAACCAGCCTTAAAAGCAGATAAAGTATAAAATCATAGATAGTTACACCTCTGGAAGGAAGGGATATGAGAGATCCTCTAAACCATGATGAGGAAATGGGGAAGCTGGAGAGGGAAAGTGATTTCCCTGAAGTCAAACAGCCATCAATAGAAAATGGGGGACCCTCAGTTCAGTGCATGTTCGACCATGCCAAGCTGCATCCTAGAGGTTACCCAGATGGCGATTTGAAGAGCACTGGGCAGGCCACATGACTCAAAATATCTCTCTTACTACCTGGCCCTGTACCTTCCTTTAAGAATTATCTTCCAAAGTAAAAGTAGGAGCAATGCCTTAACTATTAAATATTGGGTAATACTTTGAGGGGTGGGAATGAAAATGGGAATTAGTTAATAGGTAGCAGAAGTTAAGATACTCATTAAAATGGGCCTTAGGACAGATCTATGAAGGGAGGCAGAGAAAACAGGGGCAAGAGGAAGTAGTCATTGAAAGGATCTCAAAGGCAGATTTCCATTACTGGGAAGGACCACTAGATTTGGAATCAGGAGAACTATGTCACTGTTCAAACTTTGCCACCCTATGTGACCTTGGGCAAACCTGTTCCTTTCTCTGAGCCCAGTTTCTTTATCTATTTAAAAAAAAAGGAGAGGTTTTTTTTTTTTAAATCTCTAAAGTCCCTATTTGCTCTAACATTTTGTGAGGGTGTGAGACCATTTCACAAATTTTGCTGAGGGCAGGCCCTGCTGCCAGGGATGTCAAGGGGTAATCATAGTCAATCAATTAACTTTGATTTGCTTTTATGTCATACTAATCAGATGTCAGATGAAGAACAGGGTCTACAAACATGGTCACAGATATGCTGTATACAGGCCAGGCTGCCTTGGCACCTTAGTTGTCTATGACTCTGTCAAGAAAGTGGAGCAACAGGTAAAGGCAGGGACTCAACTGAGCTCTCCCCAAACCCCTCCAAATACCTTTAAATAATGACTAAACAAATTCTAGACTGGCAGAACCCACAAAAAGATGGAGTGAAACAATTTTCCAGCCCAAGACAATTTAGAAGGTGAGCAGGAAAGGTCTGTTGCACTAGGGTAAGAACAGAGCGCAGTCCAACACAAGCTGTGCCAGTGAAGACCAGTCTGCAAAGGGGAAAGGGAAAGGTAGAATGTGGGTAAATTATCTGACATAAAAGAGGTCCTAAAGAGATTTTAGAGTGTAGAGGGAGCAGGCCTCAGGAGTGAATGAATCAGGGGCAGCAGTGGCAGCTTCCAGACCTCCAAGCCCACAGATGGTAAGGGGACTGGACAGCTGGTCAGGAGGAGATTTATAGGAATCCCTTGCCTGGCACAAGGGCTCTGTTGCATTGCCTATATTTGGATCAGGGTCACAGTCCCAGAGCAAGGAGGAGCACTAGCACACCAAAGCTTGTGATCATAGAGGATAGGGACCCTCATCACAGTTCCAGGATGGAAAAGAGTACTTGCAGTTACAGACTAGTGCACAGTACAGGAGAGTAATAAATACACCTCTCCCTGTATTATATCACCTTAGAAGAACAGAAAACTTACAGGTCTACACAAAAAACTGAAGCTTGGTACAGTGCCCCCTTCACTCTGGAAGCAGAGTCCCAATTTAGCATAGAATTAACAGTCAAGAAATAGGAGGGAAAATAAGCAAACAGAAGAAAAAGATCCCTACTATAAAAAGTTACTATGGTGACAGGGAAGATCAAAACATAAATTCAAAAGAAGACAACAAAGTCAAAACTACTATATCCAAAGCCTCAAAGAAAAATATAAATTGGCCCCAGGCCATTGAAGGGTTCAAAAGGGATTTTTAAAATCAAGTAAGAGAGATAGAGGAAAAGTTGGAAACAGAAATGAGAATGATGCAAGAAAATCATGAAAAAAGAGTCAGCTTGGTAAAGGAGGCACAAAAAATACCGAAGAAAATAACACCTTTAAAAAAATAGAATAGGCCAAATGGTAAAAGAGACACAAAAATCCAATGAAGAGAGGAATGCTTTGAGAAGCAGAGTTGGCCAAATGAAAAAGATATATAAAAATTCACTGAAAAGAATTCCTTAAAGAGCAGAATTGGCCAAATGGAAAAAAAGGTACAAAAGCTCTCTAAAGAAAATAATTCCTTAAAAATCAGAATTGGGCAAGTGGAAGCTAATGACTTTACAAGACATCAAGAAACAATCAAACAAATCAAAAGAATAAAAAAAAAACAGAAGAAAATGTGAAATGTGAAATATCTCATTGGAAAAACAACTGACCTGGAAAACAGATACAGGAGAGATAATTTAAGAATTATTGATATTCTAGAACCAGAGAGTCAAATAGAAATTGAAAGAATTACTGATCACTTCCTGAAAGAGATAACAAAATGAAAACTCCCAGGAATATTATAGCCAAATCCCAGAGCTCTCAGGTCAAGGAGAAAATATTGCAAGCAGCCAAAAAGAAATAATTCAAATATTGTGGAGCCATAGTCAGGATAACACAAGATTTAGCAGTTTCTACATTAAAGGATCAAAGGGCTTGGAATATGATATTCTGGAGGGCAAAAGAACTAGGATTATAATCAAGAATCACCTACCCAGCAAAACCGAGCATAATCCTTCAAGGGAAAAAATGGTCATTCAAAGAAATAGAGGACTTTCAAGCATTCCTAATGAAAAGACCGGAGCTGAATAGAAAATGTGACTTTCAAATATAAGATTCAAAAAAAGCATAAAAAGGTAAACAGGAATGAGAAATCATAAGGGATTCAACAAGGTTAAACTGTTTACATTCCTACATGGGAAAATGATACTTGTAATTCCTAAAAACTTTCTCATTATTAGGGCAGTTAGAAGGGGTGTACATAGACAGAAAGCACAGATGTGAGTTGAATATGATGGCATGATTATCTAAAAAAAAAATTTAAGAGATGAGAAAGAAGAATGCATTGGGAGAAGGGGAAAGGGAAAGGTAGAATGTGGGTAAATTATCTGACATAAAAGAGGTCTTAAAGAGATTTTAGAGTGCAGGGGGAAATGGGGGAAGGGGGGAAGGGAGCACATGAACCTTATTCTCATCAGAATGGGCTCAAAGAGGGAATAATATACAGACTCAGTTGGGTATAGAAATCTCCTACCATACAGGAAAGTAGGAGGGGAAAGGGATAAGAGAAGTGGGAAAGGGGCTGATAAAAGGGAGGGCAGTTGTGGGGAGGTAAAAGTCAGAAGCAAAACACTTTTGAGAATGGACAGAGTAAAAGAAGAGGGAGAAGGGGGGAGAGAGAGAGAGAGAGAGAGAGAGAGAAAGAGAGAGAGAGAGAGAAGGATAAACAGAGGGAAAATAGGATGGAGGCAAATACATAGTAATCATTACTGTGAAAAAAAAATTTATAGCAAGTTTCTCCGATAAAGACTTAATTTCTCAAACATATAGAAAACTAAGTCAAATTCATAGAAATAAGAGCCATTTCTCAAGTGATAAATGATCAAAGGATATGAATAGGCAGTTTTCAGACAAAGTAATCAAAACTGCCTATAGTTATAAAAAATGCTCTAAATCACTACTGATTAGAGAAATACGAATTAAAACAACTGAGTTACCACCACACAACTATTAGATTGGCTAATAGGACTGAAAAGGAAAATGATAAATGTTGGAGAGGACGTGGTGCTGATTCAACCATCTGGAGAGCAATTTGGAACTATGCCCAAAGGGCTATAAAACCATGCATATACCCTTTGACCAAGCAATACCACTACTGGTCTGCATCCTAAAGAGATAAAAAATAAAAAGGAACAGGACCTATGTGTACAAATATATTTATGACAGCTCTTTTAGTATGACAAAGAATTGGAAATTGAGGGGATGTCCATTAATTGGGGAATGGCTGAACAAGTTGTTGTATATGATTGTGATGGAATATTAATATGCTTTAAGAAATGATGAGCAGGCAGACTTCAGAAAAACCTGGAAAGACTTACATGAACTGATGATAAGTGAAATGAGCAAAACCAGGAGAACATTGTACACAGTAACACCAATGTTGTATGATGATCTACTGTGAATAACTTAACTATCCTCAGCAATACAATGATCCAAGGCAACTACGAAGGACGTAGGATGAAAGGTGCTGTCCATATCCACAGAAAGAACTGGCAGAGTCTGAATGCAGATCAAAGACACTTTTTCTTTATTTTTCTTGGGGTTTTTCTGTTTTTTTTTTCACAATATGACTTACACGGAAATATGTTTTGCGTGACGACACGAGTATAACCAATGTCAAACTGTTTGTCTTCTCAATAGGGGAAGGGGATGGAGAAAATTTGGAACTCAAAATTTGAAAAAAGAATGTTAAAATTGTTTTTATGTGTAATTGGGGAAAAAATAAAATATTAAATTACAAAAAATAATAAAATCTCACCTTCTTAAAAAAAAAAAAGAAAGAAAAGAAAGGGCAGCAACTTCTTTATGAAACATCCTGGAATCCTGGTCCCAGCAGTAGTCATTCAGGTTTCTTTTATCCAGGGCTCATATGTGATTGTTCAGTCATTTACACTGTGTCTCCATTTAAGGTTTTCTTGGCAAAAATACTAGAGTGGTTTGCAATTTGCTTCTCCAGCACATTTTACAGATGAGGAAACTGAGGTAAACAAGTGACTTGTCAGGGTCACACAGGTAGTAAGACCAGATTTGAACTCATGAAGACAGATCTTCCTGACTCCAAGCCTGACACTGCACCACCTAGCTACCCCTATATACTTAAGGGCTCACATACTCAGGGATATTTTCTGGGACCCAGAAAAACAAATTACAGGTTTGGTTTTTTTCCTTCTTTGGGGGATGGGAGCTTACACTATAGCACTCACCCTGTTCCTAAGATTCCTATTCAGAACCAAAAAGTCAGAATCACAAAACAGGGAGTTCAAAGAATCAGTGATTCAGTAGATTGGAACATTGGCTTGAGTCAAGAGGATCTGGGTTCAAATCCCACCTCCGCCACTTATTACTTGAATGACTTGGCAAGCAATTTTACCCCCCCAAGTCTCAGTTTCTTCAGCTATAAAAAAGAAGGGGTTGGACTAGAGGGCTTCTAACATCTTTTCCAGTTCTAAATTCTGTGATCCTAAACTTTTCTTCTCCTTGAAGCCTCAGTGATTTGGTCATTGATCATGACTAATCAGAGTTTTATGCCTCAAGTAATGCTTGTGGAGTTTGGAAAGATCTCCTACGAGGTACGTCCTTGCCCAAATGTACCCACAGTGCATGGAGGGGGTTGGGGGTAGTGGGCAGAGGGTGTGGGGAGCTTCTGTTCGCTCTGTGGCTGGCCACAAAAACCACAGTTCTAATCATGAGGGGGCACATACCACAGATGGCATCTTTGCCTTCCCTCCCCTGAGCTCATTATCTCTTCCCTCTATCTGTATCTCTCTTAGACACTACCCTGGACCTTCCCTTTTTCACTTTCTGTTCAACTCCACTTAGCTCCTTGCTTTCTGCCTACCTCTGTACCTCATGGCTGGTCTAGCACTGCTAGGAGTCCCTCCCTCTAGGCCCCATGCACCCATTTGTTTCTGTCTCTGTGTCCACGTCTCTGCTTTCTCTCTAACTCAGATCTCTTTTCCAGACCAGCTGAGACCAAAAACTAGTTTCAGCTCTGAACATAAAAGCTGACATACTCATTACAGGAATGACTAAGTGTCCTGAGCCAAGCCTCAGTCCTTGGGAGTAGGCTAGAGCTCTGAGCCCTCTGGGGGACTTGGAGAGGGTGGTTTGAAGATTTCCAGAGTCCTTTGCCTTAGGCCAGGAGCTGCTCAGTTCCTCCTCGAGAGCTCAGAGTTCCTCTTTCTGGGTAGGTGATGAATTCCCCTAGCCTGGCTGGTCAGCATAGGTGCTTGCCACAGCAAAGAGCCCCTTAAAGATGTTTCACTCATTTAAGCTCCTCAGCACCAAGAGGATAGGGCTATCTGGCTCTCTGAATGAACTGGATTAGGTTACTAGTCTGCCTGCCCATCTCTAATGTCAGTTATGTAGATACTATGTCTTTTTCTCACACCAGGATACCTCAACTTGCTCCCCACAGTGGGACCTACTCCAAATGATCTGTCAAATACCTACAAAAAAGCCCAGGTCCTGGTATGTGGTCAGACTTTAGCTTGGATTTGCTTTTTAAGAGAGTTTTCCTTTTTCCTTTCTTTTTTGATTTCAATTAAAATGTCATTCCTTCTCACATAAACACTCAGTCTTTGGAGGAGTTAGGATCTGGACCAGATTAGAAAGACAAATATTAGGAAAGGGAGCCTCCACCATCACCTCCCCATCAACTTCAGTTCAGACATTCCAAGGCCCAAAGTGAAGCTAACACCAGCAGAGAGAATCTCCTAAAACCAACTCAGGCTGAAATTTGGTCGTAGGTGGAATGAGGCTAAAAGTGAAAAGCTGATCATAGGGTTGCCAGTCAAAGAACTTGGTGAATTAAACCCAGGTCTGTGCATCTATCTTTTTGTCACCAGCAAAATATCATCACCACATTTGACCATTGAGAGGAGGGAGAATGTCTGCCACCTAGCCTTTCTCATGCCACTGTGCCGCTCTCAGAGGACTCAGCACATTGGAGTCATAGAATTTTTGACCAAATTTAGATCTCAAAACCTACTTAGAGGGCATGAGTTCCCAGAGCTCCAGAATACGTTACCTTGGAGATGTAGGTCAATGGCAAAGATCCAACAGCTCCTGCTCCAATTGCCAGGTTCTGAAAGAGAGTGTCAAGGAAGGGTTAGGGTTGGTTGATTTGCAGAAGAGGTAGTTGTAGCTGGACGCTTCAGAGAGAATACAAGTCAGAAGCTGTAGCTGCCTCCAAACTTTGAACAAGTCACCTAAGTGCCATCTTCTGTCAACCCCGAGTCAGAGTCCTAAGTTTAAAAAAAGGGGGGGAGTGGGATAGAAAGGGAAGAACATTTGATCTGAAGTCAGAGAAGCTGTGTTCAAATTCCAGCTGTGCTGCTTTACTACCCCATGACTTTGGACAAATCACTTCTCTCCCTACTGGGGGACTCAGTTTCCTCTTTAAAATGGGATAGAATTGGAGCCAGAAGAGGTTGAGGTTGAGAATTTTCCCTAATTTGTTAACACAGGTTTATTTCAACTTAAACGAATACCTTACATGAAAATATGAATACTATTACTCATTCAACCTGTGGCATAGTGGATAGAGAAAATGGCCCTGAAAAAGGACAAATCTGACAAATAATGGCTGGGTGACCTTGCACAAGTAACTTAAATTTTCAGCACTTATGTTATTTCATCTGAGCTTCACAAAAAGCCTCAGGTAATCACTATTATTATCCCCATTTTGCCAATGAGGAAACTGAAGTTGAGAGAGTTTAAGGTAAGCTACCTAGAGCCACACAGCTGTCAAATGTCTGAGCCAGGATTTGAACTCAGGTCTTTATGACTCCAAGATCTAACACTAACCACTACACCACCTAACTTCCTCTGTAGATTAGAGGTAAAAGCATTTCTTAAATCCTACTTCATAATTCATAACAAAGTCACTGGACCCTGATTTGGACTGAGAATGCCCATAGTGTGTGGGCAAATGTGGAAGAAAGTCATTAATACTATTCCAGCACCAACGATTAATGTTCTTCTGTTGACCTCTTGGACGTTGTACATCAGACTAAAGAGACATGAACTATACTCCCAATTCCTACCGTTGACCAAAGATGGGCCCTTGGTCAAGTCTTTTAACCACTGTGGGCCTTAGTTTTCTTATCCATAAAATGAAGAGGGCTGGACATGAGGACCACTACTATAACTTTCATATCTGAAATTCTATAATTCCATGCACCTCTGATATGATACATACACAGAAGACCTTATTCTACACGAACTGTTGTTGTAGCTTCACATGTTTATGTAAGGCAAAATCACTGTATGTCCACAGCTTGCTTTGTAACTTGATCAGAAGAGACCAGGAAAATCAGCTAAGTCTCCAGAGCCCTAAAGACACAGCAATGTTTCTTATTTTGTTTTTTGTTTTGCCAGAGGGCAAGGTAACTATAAGCCTGGCCTCAACTATTACTGAGGTTGCTGATTTAAGATTCCCCCATTAAGGGCAACTTAGATGAAGCAATGAGTCCCAGAAGACCAAAAGTAATTTGCCTAATGTCCCACAGGTAATTAAAGGCAGAAAAAGGATTAGAATCCAAATCTCCTGATTATCTCACACACTCACCAGTCCCAGAGGTTTCCATACCTGAGATCATTTCCAACTACTGGCATTTACGTCAGTGACTCCCTGCTTGGAGTCTTGTAATAGGCTACAGGAACATCTGTCTTTATATAACAACTTTATTCCTGAAAACATACTATGTAATTTAAATATATGTAAATTTAATCTTGGTCATTTAAAACAAAATCAGACTCCTTCTGTAAAGTGAAAAATTTCCTGGGAGAATAAATTTTTTTTTGGGGGGGGTGGTTAGGAGTGAAGAAGATAAGACTTGGACCCACGATTTTGCCCATGCAGGGAAATCCCAATTAGGCAACTTACTCTATCATTTCAGATCAACCCCTTCTCTGTAATTTATACATACTGACTAAGCCTCAAAGAAAACCACAACTTTTCCCCAAGATCAACTAGCATTCTTAAAAGAAATGAGGCAGGAGTTTAAATAACGAGTTTTAAGATGATATTATAAGTTCAATGAGAGCAACAGAAGCAAGAGTTGATAAAGAAAAAAAGAACTGTGGGAGGGAGACTTGGAAACAAAATTAGCAGCTTAACACAAGAGGTACAAGCCCATATAACAAACCTCCCTGAAAATTAGAATAAACAGAAGTTAACAACTCCATGAGAAAATAAGAAATATTAAAACAAAGTCAAAAGATGGGGGGGGAGGGACCAGAAGAAAAGGGAAGGTATCAATTGACCTTGAAAACAACTCAAAAAGAGATCATTTAAGAATTACTGTACCGCCTAATCATAAAAGAAAACTACCTGGATATGTTAGAACCCAGATAGCAAAGTAAAAGTAGAAAGAACCCAACAGTCACCTCCTAAAAGAAACCCTCAGATGAAAACTCCTAGAAATGTCACAGTTAAAAAACTCACAGCTTCCAGGTCAAAGAAAAAATACTGCACACAGCCAGAAAGAAAGAATGCAAGTACTGAGGAACCACAGTCAGAAACATACAAGATTTACCACAAAGAAAAGGAGAGGATGAAGTAAAATGTCCTAAAAGGCAAAAAATATAGGCTTAAAACCAAGTATATCTCACTCAGCAAAGCTGAGGATAATCCTAGAGGGGAAAAAAAACCAACTTTGAAAGAAAGAGAGAATTTCCAAACACTCCTAATGAAAAGACAAAAGCTGAGTAGAAACTCTGAAACACAAACATGGAAATTAAGAAAAACAAAAACAGGTAAATAGAAGAAGCAATCAGAAAAAGATTTTTGAATCAAGAAGACCTGAGTTCAAATCCAACATCACTTACTTAGTAGCTATAGGACCCTGGGTAAGTCACTTAACTGCTATTTGCCTCAATTTCCTTGTCTATAAAATGGGGATGATAATAATAGCACCTATTTCCCAGGACTGTTGTGAGATAACATGAGATAATAATTACAAAGCACTTTATAAACCTTAAAAAGCAATATAAATGCTAGTTATTATCATTAATTATGAAATGTTTACATTCTAATGAGAATACAAGCATTCCTTGAGAACTGTAATGTCAACAGGATTTATACAGGGAGGGGAAAAAAATGAAGGGCCTGGGAATGATTTTTTTAAAGCTTTGATGATTTTAAAAGAAGAAAGGAAATGGGTATATGGAGTGGAGGACCATATAGTAGGGGAGAAATGGAAGGAGAAGGAGAGGGAATGTATCTCATATAATCTGGGAGCACAACTAGTTTACACCAGAGCTTAGCCCAGAGCCTGACATATAGTAGGAGTTTAATTAATGTTTATTAATTTACTGACTAATTATGCAAATGAGAAAGGAGAAGGGTCCAGGGAGGGGGAACTTTACTGTGAAATGATGCAGAGACAAGTGAGTAGAACCAAGAGCACGATTATTACTATAACAACATTGTAAAAATGAACAATTTTGAAAGAGCTAACTTTGAACAAAGCAGTGATCAACCATGATTCCAGAGGGTAGAATGCTGCCCACCTACTGACAAAGAGGTGATAGACTAGATATGCAGAGTGAGACATGTATTTTTGGGCATGGCCAACATGGGAATTTGTTTTGCTTGATTATGCATACTTGTTGAAGGGAAGGAAGGTTTTTTTTTCTTTTTTTCCACTTGGGGAGTGGGAGGTGGGAAGAGGAAAGGGTAGATGTTTGTTAATTGGGGAAAAAAGAATTTTTTTTTCTAAAAAAGAAAAGCAATTCAACAGCATTTGGAGGATGAATTGGAGAGGGGAGAGGCTGGATATAGGGAGACTAATTAGGAGATTATTGCAATATTCTAGGCAAGAAGTGAGGAGGGCCTTAACTAGGCTGTGTGAATGGAAAAAAGGAGAAACATTTGAGGGTACTATAGGCAGAAGCTACAAGTCTTTCCAATATTCTCATAGTGGAGGATGACTTTAAGGTTGCAGGATGGTAGAAGCCTCAATAAAATTAGGGAAATTAGATAAAGTTGGTGTATTGATAGGAATGGAGTGGGAAGATAATTAGTTCTGTTTTTGGAAATGTTGAATTTGAGATCCTTATTAGATATCCAGCTATATAGGAAGGGAGGCAGTAGGGAAAGGAGCCCAGGAGACTAATGAGGCCCAGAAAAGTAGATTTAGAAATCATCTGAATAAATATGATACCTGAATCCATGGAATTCACTGGCAAAGTATATAAACAGAAAAGAGAGGGCCCAGGTGGGGTAAGGATATGCCAGCAAATGTTTGTGGGGGGAGAGGGAAGAAATATATGCACAGACAAGCAACAAAACAATAAATCAAGCCCTGGATCCTATTTCTGCCGGGTAACTGGGTGGCACAATGGATAAAGCACCGGGCTTAGAGTCAGGAATACTTATCTTCATAGATTCAAATCTGGACTCACACACTTACCAGCTGTGTGACCCTGGGCAAGTCACACAGGGAGAGACAACATGCAAAGAAATATATACAAAACAAGCTATATACAGAATAAATAGGAAATAATTAACAGAGTGAAGGCATTAGAATTAAAGAGAGGTAGTGTGTTGACAGTTTGTAGAAGGTTTTGAAAGCCAAGCATAGGAAACTGAACTTTATAGGCAATACTTAAAATGTTTGAACAGGGGAACAATGTGAATGGCTCTACACACATGGAAAATTATTCTGACAGTTACATGATGAATGAGAAGGAGAAGAAGATCTGTTAGGAGGCTAGAGTAGCAATGCTCTTACTAAGGTAAGAGCAGTGAGACTGGAACACAAGAGATAGGTGCAAGAGATGTTGATGGAGACAGAATTGACAGGACACGCCAACTAATAGGCCAGCAGAGAAAGGGAATTTAACACTAAAGTTAAAAACATATGAAACAGACAGAGTAAATGGTGGTGCCACAGACAGAAATAGACAGAGGAGTTCACTGGAAGGAATTAGAGTTTAATCAGGGAAAGAGAAGACTTGGGGATGGGGGAGATGGAAATGATAGCTGCCTTCAAGTATTTGAAAGGCTATCATATGGAAAAGAACTTGACTTGTCTTGTTTGATTGCAAAGGACAGAGTCAGGAACAAGAAACCTCAGGGTTGTTTTGATTTACATTTCTCTTGTTACATTTCTCTTATTATTACATTTCTCTTATTATTAGTGGTGTAGAACATTCTTTCATAAGTTTGTTAATAGTTTGCAATTCTCCTTTTGAGAACCATTTGCTCATATCTTTTGACCACTTACCTATAGGCAAATAGCTTTTGAATACACACACACATTCACATATACACACATACACACACATATGCATGCAGGTGTGAATTATTTCTATATCTTGGATACCATAGTGTGTGAATCTGTTAATTGTTTATGTATCTTGAATACCAAACTCTTATAAGAGAAATCTGATACAAGGATTATTTTTTCCCCATTTCACAGCTTTCCTTTAAATCCTAGGTGCTTAAATTTTTGTTTGCACAGAAGTTTTTCAATTTCGTGTAATAATATCTATTTTATCTTTTGTAAATGCTTCTAAGCCTTGTTTGGTGTATTGTTGGTGGAGTTATGGATTAATACCAACATTTTGGAAAGCAACTTGGAATTATGTAAATAAAGTCATTAAAATATCTATATCCTTTGACTCAGAGATTTCATTACTGAACTTATACCTCAAGAGCGACATTGGTAAGAGGAAAAGTCCTCATATACACCAAAAAAATTATGGAAACAAAGTAGATGCCCATTGACTGGAGAATGGCTACGCAACACGTGGTACGTGAATATAATGGATATTACTGTGCTTTCAGAAATGACAAATGTAATGACTACAAAGAAGCATGTAAAGATCTACATGAATTGATGTAGAACAAAATCAGCAAAAACAAGAAAACAACACATACAATGACTATATCAATGCAAATGGAAAGAACAATCACAAAAAAATCAAGTGAATGTTGCAAAATTGCAAACAAGTGTGGCTCCAAAGAAGACGTATGAAAAAACACCCTCACCCTACCTCTCTGTAGAGGTAGAAAGTTCATGAGTGTGGTATGTTGCAGATATTTCCAGACTTTTTCAATGTATCGATCAGTTATGCTGATTTTTTTCCTCTTCTTTTTCTTTCTTTTCTTTTTTTTGGTCTTAAGAAAAAAATCAGACAGCTAAGGGGTATCGTAGTTAGAGTGCTAGCACAAGAGTCAAGAATGCCTAAATTCAAATTCAGCCTCAGATACTTACTAGCAAGTCACTCAATCTCTGTTTTACTCCAGTTTTCTCAAGCATAAAATGTGGATAAAAATAGCATCAGAATTTTTTGCGAAGATTAATAAAATATTTGCAAAAAGTGCTTTGCACAGTGCCTGGCATATAGTAGATACTTAATAATGCTTATTCCTTTCCTCCTTATTTGTTATATGGGATAACTATCTGGAAGGAGGAAAGAACAGGATAGTGGGAGAAATTATGATGACAAAAAAAGACATCAATAAAAAACTTTTTTTTAAATGAGAACATTGGAGAGAGAAGTTTCAGTTGAATGATGTAGTCAGAAGCTAGACTTCAGAGAGTAAGGAAGAGAATGAGAGGAAAGGAAGTGAAAGCACCTATTGTAGATAACCTTCTCAAAGAGCAACTTGGAATAATTTTGTTGTTGTTCAATTATTTTCAGTTGTGTCCAACTCTTCATAATCCCATTTGGAGTTTTCTTGGCAAAGATACTGGAGTGGTTTGCCATTTCTTTCTCCAGCTTATTTTACAGATGAAGAAACTGAGGCAAACAGAGTTAAGCGACTTGCCCAGGGTCACACAGTCAGTAGGTGCCTGAGGCTAGATTTGAAATCAGGAAGATGAGTCCTCCTCACTCCAGGTCTGGCACTCTATCCACTGTGCCACCTAGCTGAAAGAAGAATTTGATTAATTTTGTTTGGTCCTTGAGAATAAAACTAGGAGCAATGGGTAGTAGTGGCTGAGAGTCTTTTTTCAGCTCAACACAAACTTAAAATTTCTTTTTAAAAAAATGGAACAAGAAAAAAAAATGCTCCAAATCATTAATAACAAAAGAAATGCAAATTAAAACAGCTCAAGAGATTTCATACCCATCAGTTTTGTCAAAAATAACAGAAGAAGAAAAGAGCACTTGTAGGAGGGGCAGTGGGAGGTCAAGCATGCTAATGCTGGGTTGGTAGACCCATGAACTGATCCAGCCAATCTAAAAAAAAAATTGGAACTATACCCAAGAAGTCACTAAACTGTAAATATTCCTTGATCCAGTAAGACCATTTCTGAGGGGACCAGTAAAGTTCTCCTATGGAAGGTGGTACTTCATATACCACAAATTGTTCAGCCATTTCCCAACTAATGAACACCCACTTTGTCCTTGGTCATTTGCTACCACAGAAGGACAACTATAATTATTTTAGCGCATTTGTCTTTGGAGTATATTCTTTTCAGAGTGCCTGCCCGATAGTAGGCGGACAACTGTATGACACAGCAATTGTTTCTCACTTGAGAAGTGGGATGGGGGACAAAATACCTACATTTGTCCAAGCTGCCTATCTTAGGGATCATTCCATCATGCCCTGACAGTTTTATCAGGTTTCTCAATTAACCAGTGATGCTGGATTGATGGGTTTCCCTTTCGTACACAAGATATATTCTGATTGCCAAGTCTCAAACTGTAAGTGTGTGGGAACAAGGGGGAAGGGACAGTAGCTAAGTCAGTCCCATGACTTTTGATGATAGATCAACAGATAGATAGATAGGTAGGTAGGTAGATCTAAAGACAGATAGATGGATGGATGGATGGATGGATGGATAGATAGATACATAGATACATAGCTAGGGACAGAGAGAGAGAGAGAGAGAGAGAGAGAGAGAGAGAGAGAGAGAGAGGGACACACACACACACACACACACACACACACACACACACACAAAGAGAACTTATTAAGTGCTTACCACGTGCCAGACACTGGAATACAAATACATGCAACAACAAAAACAGACAGTTTCTGCTCTAAAGGAGCTAGGGTTCTAACGTGGGAAGACAAGACAAAAGGCAGCTGAAGAGAGCAATAAGGTGAAGAAGTAGTCCAGAAAGTGATGGGCTGAGCAGTGTTTGAAGTAAGCATGGTCGACATGGGTGCTTCCTCAAATGGAGATTCCAAGGAGGAACTCACCAAACAGAGTATTGAGTAGGGAGAAGGCAGGCCCACCTATCTGGCCCATGAAGATATCTCTCCTATTTCTCAAGAGAAGCTTTAAAAAAACATCCCTCCCACCCAGTCTTTATACACCTGCAGCTACGTGCCCAACCAAGCAAAAATCTCTTAAGACTAGAAGGTCAGAAAACCTTAGCCTTAGGTCTTTTCAATTGGGCTTGGCTCTGACAAGGGACACAATCAGGAATTCACATTTAATGATACCCAAAGGTTTACCATTTTCACCACTTTATACTTCTATCCATTCTCTGGTGTAGGGGGCCACTAAAAAAGGGAAAAACTAGAGCACAGGGCACTCTATTTATACAATGCCGGGGTTGGAAGGACTCTTCGGGGATTATCTGATCCAACCACCTCATTTATACAGAAGGGAACAGAAGATCAAAGAGGGGAAGTCATACAGCAAGTCAGTGGCACAGCCAGGAATAGAACCCTCAAATCTTAGTTCAGGTCTCTGCCAAGTCCAAGGACACATCCAATCCACCAACTGCCAGAGAAGTCTCTGAATAACTGAGAACCGACTGTTGCTATTCATACTGCAATACTTTAACCCGCACAGGTATTCCTTCCCCAGAGGCTAATCACAAGCCCATTCATTACCTGGTGGCTACCATCACCTATGGTGATGAGTTTCTTTGCTGTTTGTTAAGCTCGCCTTAGACAACAGACATACAGTCCTTCCCTGGATACTCAAAATATTTCCATCTTGGTAGGGCCTGTCAGAGCCTGAGTGGTACTGGCAGAGCCTCCATAAACACAAGATCATCTCTACCCCATGATGGGCTTCGCTTCATGTTGCAATTAAAACAATAAATGTAATATGAAAATATACATGCAACTCTAGCAGAAGGATCAACACAGTTATTCCAGGAGAGCAATGCAAACAGCTGCCCACACAGAGCTCCAAATATGAGGTGGAAAAAACATGGCAGGTGTCTTCAGGGGTTCTTCTTTCTGTTTCTTTTGTATCCCCAACAGTGCCCAAGTGTCAGTCAGTCAATAACTATTTATTAATTACCTATTTTTAGCACAAGCACTGTGCTGAGCCCTGGGGATATAAAGAAGGGCAAAAGAGTCTCTACCCCTAAGGAGCTCACAGTCTAATGGAGGATACCACATGAAAACAACAATGTACAAACCAGGTCTACACAGGATAAACTGGAGAATATCACTAGAGTGAAGGCACTAGCAGTAAGAGGATCAGAAAAGGCTTCTCGTAGAATGTGGAATTTTAGCTGGGACTTGAAGGAAGCTGGGGAAGCCAGGAGGTGGAGATGAAGACCGAAAAATATCTGATGAATATCTGATAACAAGATGAGGAGAGATCCAGAGATATGTGGAAGCCTGATAGCTGAAGTAGAAGCCATCTTGGTCATTCATTCATGAGCTCCAAACCATAGGAGGAAACCACATGCCAAAATGCAGAGAAGCAGATGATAATTAGCCAGATGAGGGAGGAGTGATAAGACAATTAAGAGTGCAACATCCTCTGCCCTGCATTCCCAAACCTTCCTAGTTTGGGTTCCCAGAGTTAAGCCATAGGGCCACTCTTGGCCAATGTAGACAACTGCCTCATTATACAGATGAGGAAACTATGTCCCAGAGAGCTTAAGTGAGAGGAGGTAAAGCTAAAGCTTGGTTGTATTTGAGGAAATTCCCCAGTACTTTCAATGATCCAATGACTTTTATTTCAATATTCTGGTGATATTACATGGTTAATAAAACAACATGATTTTAAATTAAAAACAATTTCAAAAGTTTTAAGTGACACAGAATGATGACAAGATGCACTGTGAGTTACAGCATATATCTAATGATGACTTGTGAATAAGAAGGGGGGATAAAGAGATGTAGAGGCAGCTAAGTGACCAAGAGCACTGGGCTTGGAGTTAGGAAAACTCATCTTCTTGAGTTCCAATCTGGTCTCAGACACTAACTAGTTGTATGACCTGGGCAAGTCACTCACCCTGTTTGCCTCAGTTTCCTCATCCGTAAAATGAGCTAGAAAAGGAAACGGCAAACCACCTCAGTATCTTTGCCAAGAAAACCCCAAATGGGGCCACTAAGAGTCAGATATGATTGAAACAAGTGAACAGCAGAAACAAAAATAAAGAGATGTGTGATTATCAAAGATATGTAGCCTTAAAAAAGGAGGCCAGTTGAGAATGATGAGAGACCATAGGCAGATTACAATAGTACTCTTCTGAGATGCTGAAAGAACAAAATTGAGGCTTCTATCATATCGGGTAGATCCTCCATGGAATATTTTTAGAAAAGCACATATGAAAATCAAATAGTATAGGACAATAGAGTAAGAAAACAGAAAAAAAAAATTTTTTACAGAACCAACAAAATATCACAAATCCTTAAATAGGTTTGTTAACAAGGATATTGATAAGTAAATAGCCTACTTTCAGAAGCAGCCTATCATCAAATGTACTATGCAATGTGTCATTTGTTCTAATTACCTAATGCCTGCACTATTTAAAAATTGTTTTACTCTGTCCTTCCCACTACCCTTCAACATTGAGCAAATTTAAAAAGAAAAGAGAAAAGAAAGACCAAATGAAACTCTCCAACATATAACTGTATGTAACAAGCAAAAACAAATTCTCACTTTAACCATGTCCAAAAATGTACGTCTCTTTCTGCGTTTTAAGTTCATCACGTCTCATGCCTACCCCATTAATCAAGATGGGCCTGATTATTATTTCCCAGAGTTCTGAGTAAAAAAAGATAGTAGCTTGCAATCATTCTGTCACATCCTTCTAAATAACTAACCCAAAGTCCAATAATTTGTTTGCAGAATACCTTGAGTATAACCATACTACAATTATATACATTCAGGAGTACTGTATTACTACACACTTGAAATTAATGTTATGAATTAGGAGAAAATAGTAGTTCTTAACTCATCTTGTTAACTTAAAAATGTTTTGATGGCTATATTTCAATATAATTAAGTTTCTTTTGTAATCTTATATGTTTTATTTTATGTATTTAAAAACATTATTCTGAGAAGTGGTCCATAGATTTCACCAGACTGCCAATGTGATATGTAACACAAAAAAAGAGTAGGACCTGGGTTAGAAACTGATGTAGACATAATTGCTGGGAAATTTGTTGAAATATAAGACCCCATCCAGATTCAAAAATTCAGGATTTACCATTTTTTAGTATTTATTGCACCCTTGAGGAAGGAGCTGGGAAAAAAAATCACTGGTAAAATGAAATGTTAAATCCAGATACAGCCTCATCCCTAACCTTGGGACATATTCTTCTCACTGAAAATGAAATTGTCTCCAACTAAGGAGGATGGTAAAGAGAGATTAGTACCTCAATGAAGTTCTCTGCCCCAATTATATCAGAAGAACAGAAAGAAAAAAAACTCATCAAAAACGTATGAGCTATGATGACAAAAGCAGACCACAGTATAAAATAATTTTTGTTAGAAATAATACTCAAGGATATCTCTATTCAGGGAAACTCTAGGATAGAATGGCTGTGCTATTGGAATAATTTCCATTGTACTTTAAAGAGTTAAGAGGACTTTATTTTTCTCAGCTTGGTGTAGTGGAAAGAACACCGGACTTGGAATCAAAAGACCTGGGTTCAAGTCCTGGCTGTATGTCTTACTACCAGTGTGATCTTGGTAAAGTCACAAGCTTGTTGATCCTCGTTTTCCTTGTTTGTAAAACAAGAGATGATATACTTGCACTATCTACCTCACAAAGATGTTGTGAGGATCAAATGAAATAATGAATATAACGTAGCTTGGTTATCAAAAAATGTTATCATTATTTTTATTTACATGTTATCTGGTCATCTGCATGTTATTATTATGAGAAAGATAAAGGCAAGCTTTACAATTAATTAGATCCAAATTTCAGGTTATCTAACAAATAGCATGCTCTAGTTCTGCATTATCAATTACCCATTACACATTTCAAAACAGATGTCCCCTAGGCAGCTCAAATATAACATGCCTAAAACAGAACTCATTATCTTTTCCCAAAAACTCACCACCCTCTTTCAAATTCCTTTATTACTGTCAGGGTACCACTTGCTTAATGTGCCCCTTTCAGACCTAAGCAAATCTTACAGTGACTCAGATGTAGGCAAAACAGTAAACAAGAAAGAAATTAAGGACCTGAATCAAATCTTTAAAAAGTCATTTGTAATAGCTGCCTGGTAATTACTGAATAGGAAAATATATACATACATACACACACATACACACACACGTACTATATATGTATATATACGTATGTGTATGTGTATGTATCTTTTAAAAGAAAAAAGTAAAAGGGAGAAATAACAAATCAATGAATTGGGCATGCAACTTAAAAAAATTAGAACAACCCAAAACTCTAGCCAAAGAACAAAAATAGAAATTCTAAAAATCAAAAAGGAGATAACATTGAAACAAAGAAACCTACTGAATTGATAAATAAAACCTGGAGCTGGTTTAAAAAAAAACAATAAAAATAAACTACTATTTGATGTGATTTTTTAAAAGCAGGAAGAAAACAAAATTATCAATAACAAAAAAGAAAAAAGGAGAATTCACAACATTTTGAGGAAATAAAGGAAATTATTAGAAACTATTTTGCTCAATTATATTCTAACAAAACTGACAACCTAAATAAATGAGTGAATACTTACAGAAAGACAAAATATCCCTATTAGCAGAGCAAAAAATGGACATATATAACAATCCCATAAAAAGAAAATAACAAGCCATAAAATAATTCCCAAAGGAAAAAAAAATCAGTGCCAAATAAATTTATAAGTAAATTCTATCAACCATTTAAAGAAAAATTAATTTCAATATTGCATATGTAATGCTGGGGAGGAAAAGGGGAGAATTATGGCCAAACCTTTATATTAATAGACTGTTTCTTAATATGATAAACAATACCCATCTAAAACAAAGAACTGTCATAATCTACAATGGAGAATGAATGAATGAAGCATTCATTTTGTGTGAAACACTGTGCTAAGCACTGGGAAAACAAAGAGAAAAGTAAGACAGAAATACTAGAGGGTTTTCCAATATGATCAGGAGTAAAGCAAATATATCTCTTTTCACAACATAATTTTATATAGTTCTAGAAGTACTAGCTCTAATAATAAGAACAGTACATTGAAGAACTGAATAGGCAAAGCAAAAATAACATTATTGATTTTGGTAGATGATAGTTATTTGCTTAGAGAATTATAAAGATTAACTAAAAAACTGATAGAAACACTAATAATTAAAATAGTAGGATATAAAAATAAAGACATAAAAATCAACAGCCTTTGCATATGCCACCAACAAAACCCAAAAGGAAGAAATAGAAAAAGAATTTGCATTCAAAACGTATAAAATATGTGGGAATCCAGCTACCAAGACACACACAGAAACTATATAAATGCAGTTACAATGCATTTTTTATAGAAATAAGGAAAGATCTTAATAATTGTTCTTGGTTGGAATATAACAACATTTTAAAAAAATAATAATAGTACCTAAATTGATTTATTGATTCAATGCAGTAACAAAGGACCAAAAAGCTCATTTCTAAAACAAACAAAAATAACATAATTTATCTAAAGGACAAAACGGTTAAGAATCTCAAAGGAAATAACTAAAGACATAAAGATATACTGGACAATTTCAATTACATAAAATTTAAAATTTTGCACAAACAAAATAACACAGAATTAGAAGGATACAGTAAACTGGGTAAAACATTTTTGCAGCACATTTCTCTGAAAAAGGCCTGATATTAAAGAAAGATTGGGAATTGATGCAAATATTTGTATTTGTTTCACTTACATGTATATATGCACATATATATGAATAACGAACAAGGACCATTTCCCAACAAATGAATGGTCAAAGGATAGAAATAGAGAGTTCCCAAAAGAAGGCAAGCTATCCAGACCACATGAAAAAATGCTCTAAAAATCACTAATTACAACAGAAAGGCAAATTTAAATAACTCAAGTTCCATGACATACCCATTAGATTGACAAAGACAATAAAACAGGCAAATGACAATTGTAAGAGGGACTGGGCGTATAAGTATGCTCATACATTGGTGGTTCAATTTGTCCATCTAATTCTTGAAACCTTTTCCACCACCCCAAAAAATAGCTACACAGTACATGCCCTTTGATTCAGCAATACCACTACTAGGCATATACCCTAAAGAAATCAAAGATAGAGGGAAAGAGCCAATATGAACAAATGTATTAAAGAAGTACTTTTTGTTGTAGCAAAAAACCCCCAAAACTAAGGGGCATGATTATGGCATATGAAAGTAATGGCATGTTATGGCACTGAAAGAAATTAATGGGGTCATGTAATCAATAAGATAGAGGACCAGATATTTTTTCTGATCCCCACAAGCTCTCAAACTTCTCTAAAACAAAAATTATATTCCAAAGATGAAGCAGCTTCTCCTGTCTCCATGGTATGGTACATCCAGAATTCAAAAGAAAATTTAAAAAAAAACATGAATTCACCTTAAGTTCACTCAGCACCCCTCCCTCACCACATAAGATACCAGCAGTGAGACTTCAAGGATCTGACACAGACAGGCTTACAACAAAACCCTTCTCATGTATGCTCTTTCCAGTACCATGGAGACCCCGCTCCAGAAGTTTGCCTGAGCCATGGACAGACAGCCACTATGGCTGCAGCCCTTCAAGAGTAAAAGCTTACTGGGAGCCCCAACTCTATTGCACCAGCACTGCCAAGCTTTGAACTGCTGGTACCAGGCCAGAGAACAAAGAAACAGAAGGAGGAGGCATAAAGTAACAGGAAAGGAAATCTTGTGCAGGTGGTTGTGCAGTACTCCACTAGGCCTGCGAAAAAGAGCATCTGGAGCCAGTTCTGATTGTCCAAAGTCACTTGGGACAGAGACCTACGCTACTGAACCATGGATTGTCTGGCGTGAGAGGAGGCTGACACATTGAGATCTGTCCCCCAAGAAAACCACCAACAGAGGGGACAGAGTCAGAAAGTGAATACGAGAGAACCAGGGAGGAAAAAAAAACTGAAAGTATCAAAGATTTCAGGAAGGAGAAACTCAAAGACCTTGGACATTAGCAGATAAATCAGCAGGCAAAATATTAACAACAGAACGAAATGTGGCCTTCAGATCTAGTAAACAAGTTCAGGAATCTATGAATCAATACTGCAAAACAAAGGAAAACAATCCAACATTGGAGACAGAGGACCTTGTGAAATTTGAGAACATGAAACTACAACACACTATTCCCGAGTGGTTTAAAAGAGAAATGAGAATTATAAGAGCAGAACTTATGGCCTGCCCAGAAAAAATAATGGACAGTAAAGAAAAACTGGAATCTGCAATATCAAATCTTACCAAAGAAAAAAAGAGAGAACAATAGATTGGGAATGCAAATATATAGAAGTGAAGGACAATCTAGTAGAAGAAAAGCAAAAACCAATAACATTAAAAGAAAATATGCTTACTACTCAAGTAAAACATACTAATGTTAAAGAAAGGATGCATAGAGACAACCTAAGGATCATATTATAAGAACATCACAAGATAAAAACCTTAATGCCATGACATAGGAAGTAATAGAAGAGAACTGCCCACAACTTCTAAACAGATAAAATGAAATTTCAATGGAAAGAATTCATAGATCACCTTTAGGGAGAAAAAAAAGCAAACCCAAGGCTGAAAACTCCAAGGTATATAATTGTTAAATTTAACAATTCAATTCAAAAACAAATTCTGCAAGCAATCAGAAGAAAGGCATTTAAATACAAATGAAACAAAATTTGAATAACAAAAGACAATTCTGCATCCACCAGAAAAACCTAGGAGAGAATTGAAGAATGTGTTCCAAAGAGCAATGGAGTTCAGGATGCAGCCCGGGATGACCAACCCTGAAAATCTTAGCTTAACCAAAAATGAAAAAAGGTGGGCATTCAACAAAAAAGAGGTATTTGAAACATTACTTATAAAGAAAATCAGAACAGAAGAAGTTATTTGCTTCTCTAATACCTCAGATGACAAAAATGAAGGAGTGAAGAAATGCAGCAGCCAGGGATGGCAATAGCAACTGAGTGACAACAGAGAGACCAGGAAGAATCTTCTTTCTAAATATACACAAGAAAATAGGAATGAAGGCAAAGACAGGTGGTGGTAACAGTGAAAGTTATATGAAAACATGGAAAGTTATATGAAAGGGGAGAGAGCAGCAAAGGGATTGAGAAGAATGGGTGATGTGCTGGGATTAAATCAAAGGCTAGCAATGAGAGGTAGGTGACCCCTGAGAAGACCCTACCTAGGAAGTGAGTGAGGAGTTGAGGAGAAGGCTTGAAAAAGGGAAGAAAGGAAAGAGACGTTGCTTTAGTGGTGGAAGGCCATTCTTCTGATAAATTCCACTGTTCCACTGATAAATGCTTCTATAGGTAGTAAGAGGTGATCTCTGAAAGGAGAAGGGGACCTTGCACTGGGTGTGAGCTAGAGGATTTGATTTTTGAAAAGTCTTCTTATCCTACCTTGGGGGAAGGAGACTGGAACTCCTAGGAGCAACTGACCCCTAGGGAAGTGGGGGAGCATGGACTCAAGGAGATTTTAAAGCAAATGGAGAAAAAAGGTAACCAGGGGAAAATATAAATCAGCGAGGGTCTTCATGAATGGGGACATGGCAGGGGAGAGGTCCTAAAATGGAATAATGTTCTCTCAGCCACCTGCAATAATTGGCATCATTCTGGAAGCAAGGCACTGGAAGCAAACTCTATGAGGCACTGGTAGAAACTGGCTGGAGAGGAAAGCCTAGAATGGATACTTTGGTAGTTTTGATAGTATGAGGAATACAGAGAAAAGAGAAAGGCCAGATAATTATTAGTATCATGAGACAGAGAATGAGGGTCTAGAGTATATAGGGAGGATAGATAATGAAGACAATAAGAGAAATCTTTTTTGGGAAGAGGTATAAAAGGGAACATTTTAAAACTAATGAATGGGATTAGTTGAAGATAAATGGAAGAGGGAGGAGGAATCTACTTACCTAACTGAGAGGGAGGAAAAAGTGTGAGGGAAGAATTATATAACCAGATAGAGTCAGGAGAGAAAAGCAAACCCCTAAAGGGAAAAAGGGTAACAAACATGAATAGGGGATTAAGAGTGAGGGGAAGAGAGCCAAGGACACCTTAAAGAAAAGATTAAGGTAAAGTAACCGCAGGAACATAAAATCATAACTTGAAAAAGAAAATCCAACATTGGAGACAGATGGAGGAAAATATAAATCTAAATCTCATACCTTTAAATGTGAATGGATTAAACAATCTAATAAAATGAAAAAGTGATAGATTCAATAATAAAACAAAATCATACAATCTGTTGCTTACAAAAAACATATTTAAAAAGCAAAGAGATGCAAAATAAAACTTATGGGATATGGGAAAAAATTGACTATTCATAAAATGACTCCAAAAAGTAGGAGTTGCAGTCATGCTATCCAACAAAGCAAAAACAAATATTCAAAAATTAAAAAGATATAAACAAGGAAACTATATTATGCTGAAAGGAAACATAGAAAGCAAATCAATATTAGTAATTCATGAAGGGAACAGGAAAAAAAATACACATTTCTCAGCACCACATGAAACTTTAAAAAACTGAGCACATACAGAGATACTGTAAATAAGTATAAAAAGGCAGAAATAGTTAATACGTCCTTTACAGACCATAAAACAATAAAAAATAGTAATTGGCTCAGAAACTATGAACAAGATAGACCAAAATGAAGACAACCATGAAATTATAAATAATGAGTGGATCAAAGAACAAATCAGAAAAACAATAACTATGTAAAAATGATAATGATGAAACAACATACTAAAATTTCTGGAATGCAGCTAAAGTAGTCCTCAGGGGAAACGTATGTCCTTACAAAAATACATTAACAAGATAATTTTTTTAAAAAAGGTTAATGAACTAAATATGCATTTTAAAAATTAGAAAGCCGACAAATAAGCAAACCTAAAATAAGCACAAAAACAAAGATGTTAAAAATTAGGAGAATAGATAAATTAGAAATAAAACCAAAGAAGTGATAAAGAAAACTAAACGTTCATTGAAAAGACTAATTAAATTAATAAACCCTTAGTTAATCTGATTAAAAAGATCTGAAAAACACAATCAATAAAATCACAAAGGAACAAGGTAAAACTACAATAAAATCAGAAGAAATTTTTTAAAATTATCATTAGAACATGTGCTGCTAACAAAACCGAGAACACAAAAGAGGAATACTTTCAAAAATATAAAATATCCGAACTATTATAAGACAAGATAGAGATCTTAAAAAACTCAATCTCAGAAAAGGGAATGGATCTAGTTGTAAAGGAACTACCAAAGGGGAAAAAAGTCCTGGTCCTGATGAATTCACAGGAGAATTCTATCAAACTTTTAAAGAATAGTTAGAGCCGTCCCAAATCTTAAATTGTGTTATAAAGCAGCAGTCATCAGAACTACTTGACACTGGCTAAAAAATAGAGTGGTGGATCAGTGGAATAGGTTAGGTATGCAAAACACAGTAGTCAATGACTAGTAATCTACTATTTGATAAACCCAGAGACCTCAGCTTCTGGGATAAGAACTCACTATTTGACAGAAACTGCTGAGAAACTGGAAAAGAGTGTGGCAGAAACTAGGCATAGACCAAAATCTTATACCATATACCAAAATAAAGTCAAAATGGGTTCATAAGTTAGATATAAAGTCTGATACTATAAGCAAACTGGGAGAGCAAGGAATAGTTCACCTGTCATGGAGAACAGAAGAATTTATGACCAAACAGGAGATAGAGGACATTATGAAATGCAAAATGGATATTTTAATTATATTAAATTGAAAATATTTTTGCACAAACAAAGCCAATGCAACCAAGATTAGGAGGAAAGCAGAAAACTGGGAAGGAATTTTTACAACCAGTGTTTCTGATAAATAAGGGCCTCATTTCTAAACTATATAGAGAACTAAGTCAAATTTATAAGAATATAAGTCGAATGACTTTATTGATAAATGGTCAAAGGAAAAAAATGCTCTGAATCACTATTGATTAGAGAAATGCAAATCAAAACAACTCTGAGGTACCACATCACATCTATCAGATTGATTACTATGACAAAACAGGAAAATGAAAAACGTGGGAGACAATGTGGGAAAATCGGAACACTAATGCGTTGTTGGTGGGGTTGTGAAATGATCCAACCATTCTGGAGAGCAATTTGGAAGTATGCGCAAAGGACCATAAAAATGTACATACCCTTTGACCCAGCAATAGCATTTCCAGGCTGTATCCTAAAGAGATCACGAAAATGGGAAAAGGACCCACATGTACAAAAATATTTATAGCAACTCTTTTTGTGGTGGCAAAGAATTGGAAATTGAGAGGATGCCCATCAATTGGGGAATGGCTGAATAAGTTGTGGTACATGAATGTAAAGGAATTCTATTGTGCTATAAGAAATGATGAGCAGGCAGACTTCAGAAAAAACATGGAAAGACTTATATGGACTGATGTTGAGTGAAATGAGCGGAACCAGGAGAACATTGTACACAGTAACAGCCACATTATGCGATGACTGACTTTGATAAACTTAGCTCTTCTCAGCAATGCAAGGACCTAAGACATCTCCAAAAGTCTCATGACGGAAAATGCTATCCATATCCAAAGAGTCTGAATGCAGATTGAAGCATACTATTTGCTCTTTTTTTCCTTACGTTTCATTTTGTTTCCTTTTTCTTGTGGTTCCTCCTATTGGTTCTAATTCTTCCTTACAACATGACTAATGTGAAAATTAAAAAAAAAAAGAATAGTTAACACCCATACTTCACAAATTATTCACAAAAACTGAGAAGGAAAGCATCCTGCCACAAATCCTTTTATGAGACAAATATAGGGCTAATACCTAAACCAGGGAAAGAGAAAACACAGAAATAAAACTATAAGCCAATATTATTAATGAACATTGACTCAAAAATTTTAAACAAAATACCATCAAACAAACTACAGTGATTTATCCAAGAAATTATTCATTATGACCAAGTGGAATTTATGCCTGGGAATGTGAAAATGGCTCAACATTAAGAAAAACAATCACCATAATAAATCACATGAAAAAACAAAACACCCACAACCACTAGAATCTTTTCTAATAAATATAGGAGTGAGGCAAAGATGCTCATTCTTCAGGCTATAATTTGATATAGTTTGTGGAAATGCTAGTAATAGCAATAAGACAAGAGAAAAAATTAAAGGAATAAAGATAGGCTTACTTGAAAATTCTAGGGAATCAGCAGATACAAATTCAGACAATAGCTTTAGCAAAATTGCAGGCTTCAAAATAAATACTCAAAAATTACCAGTATTTCCAAATAATAATAATAAAACACAAGAAGCAATAATAGAAAGGGAAAAACTCATTTCACATAACTACAAAATGCATAAAATATCTGGGGCTCAACCTCCCAAAGCAAGCGCGCATGCACACACACACACACAAACTTGTATAGACTCAACTACAAAGTGTTCCTTTAAAAAAATAAAGAACAATTTAAGTAGTTGGAGGAATATTCAGTGTCCATGGCTAAGCTATGCCAATAAAATAAAAATTACAAAACTAATGTAAGTAGTTTATACTTCTAATGCTACATCAATCAAATTACCAAGGGGATACTTCATAGAAGTTGATCAAATTATAACAAAATTCATTTGGAAGAACAAAGGATCTAAAATATCAAGGGAAATGATGAAAAGAAGTTAGGATGAAGGGAAATTAAAACTTCCAGAGACCAAAGTATATTATAAAGCAGTATCAATCAGAAACATCTGGTATTGGTTTAAAAATAGAGAGTTAGATCAATGGAACAGAACAGACAAGGGAGAATCAGAAACAACTGCAAGAAATTACCTAGTGTTTGATAAAGTGGGAAATATAAACTACCTAGGAAAAAACTCCTCATTTGATTAAAAAAAATGCAGGGAAAACTGGAAAATAGTATGGCAGAAATCATCCTTGGACAAACACTTACACTGCATTTCACAATACATTCTAAATGGATATACTCTAAAATATTTAAAGCAGTACTTTTTGTGATAGCTAAGAATTGGAAACAGATACCTATCAATTGGGAAAGGGCCAAATTATGGTGTATGCATGGAATGGAATAATACTGTGCTGTAAGAAATGATGTCTGTGAGGAATATGGAAAAGCATAGAATGATTTAAATGAACTAATGCAGAGTAAAGTAAGCAGTGTCAAGAAAACTATATACAGGAACTACATAATGTAAAGGAAAGAACAATGACATACTAAAAAAAATCAAAAGTAAATATAACAAACTTATAAAGATTAACTAGGACTCAAATGTGAAGATAAGAGGTCCACAGGTGTTACACATCGCACATGTTCTCATACTTTTCAATGTATTTGTTGGTCATGCTGATTTTTTTCCTCTCTAAAAAATATTATTTGTTATACAGGACAGATTTCTGGGAAGGGAGGAGAAAAGAATACTTGGGATAACCAGGATGATTTAAGAAACAAGGTATCAATAAAAACTTATTTTTAAAAATTAAAAATATGAATGGAGAGAGTCAGAGAAACCTAGGCAATCTCATGAACTGATGAAGAGAGAATTGAGTAAAACCAGGAAAACAATTTATAAAATTGCAACAATATTGTAAAGGAAAACAATTCTGAAAGACTTAAGAATTCTGATCAATGTAAGGGCCAATCACAGCTCCAGAAAACTGACACTGATAAAGAAACCTGAACATGCCTCTTGGCAAAAAGTAATGGATGATAGGTGCAGAATGAGACATAAACTTTCAGACATGACTAATTGATGAATCTGTTTTGCTGGACTATATTTATTTGTTACAAGGGAAGGCTTTTATTGAGGGAAGGAAATAAGGGGAGACATGGGAGAGGGAATGCTACAAATGCAAAAAAAAATTCAAGAAAAGAGAGTCAATGAATCATTAAAAAATAAAGAGAAGTTCAGGCAATGGACAAGCAGAGTAATGGTGGAACCACCTTGTTAAATATGAAACGTACAAAAAGAAAAACAAAACCATGCTGTACATAGTGCAGTTGTATGTTAAATACATAGTCCCATATTTCATGTCTGTTGATGTTTGTCAAGTTCATATTAATTACAAAAATATGGGGGAAAATATGTTGTCCTTAAATCAAGCCCAAATCTTTCTTCTATAACTTCCAACCATTGTCCCTAGTATTACCCTCTGGAGCCAAGAACCATTCTTACTATTCCCTCTTCCCCATGACAGCTCTTCAAATACTTCAGCTATCATGTCCTTGCCTCCAACCCCAATCTTCTATTATCCAGGCTAAACATCCCCAGACCTTCCTAGGCCATGAACACAAAGCTTTCTAATCAACCTGAACAGCTTATTAGTATCATTCCTAAAATGTGGAACCTATAGCTGAACACAAAGGTTCAATGAGAAACTGTCTATGTTTTAACAGTAAAGCTGTCATTTATGTAGCATTTTATAGTTTACAAGGCACTTGTCCAAGATTGTCTCATTTGCTCTCTTTGGCAACCTCAAGAGGTATGTAATACAGTTGTTTTTATCCCCCTCAAAGGATAAGTAAACTGAAGCTCAGAGATTAAATGACTTGCCCTAGGTCAGAGAATTCATAAGTGACAGAGCCAGGTTTTGGAACAAGGTTTCCTGGCAATGTTTTATTTCCATGTCACTGTGGCTGACTCTGGATAGAGCACTGGGCTTGGAACCAGAAAGACTCATCTTCATGAGTTCAAATCCAGCCTCAGACACTTAGTAGCTGTGTGACCCTGAACAAGTCACTTAAACCTGTTTGCCTCAATTTATCTGTAAAATGAGCTCCATAAGGAAATAGCAAACCACTCTAATATCTCTGCCAAGAAAACCCCAAATTGGGTCACAAAGAGTCGGCTATGACTGAAAAGTGACTTAAATTGTTGTCTCTGCTTGGGGTTATTCTGGAAAGGGACATAAAACATGTAGAAAGAGAAATACGATTTGAAAAAACAATACAGTATGTGCTTAGGAAATATAAAGTGTTCTAATATCATATAAAGAGGATAGCAATTCCAGATTGGAAGAAAGGAGCAGGAAAAAGGGGGTAAATTAATGAAAGCTTCATGGAAGAAGTAGTATTCAGCTGGGATTTGAAGGATAAATAGTATGTCAAAGGTGAACAGCATTCAACATATAAGGAATGGGGAAATGAAACTAGCCAAACAAAGCAGTTTTTATTTGATCCTAAAAGGCACTAGGGAGCCATCAGTGTTTATGATGTAAGGGAATGAAATGGTCAGACTTGAACTTCAGGGAAATCTCTTTTAGCAGCTGTATGGAGGAGAGGTGGGAGAGATTTAAAGCAAGGAGATTAATTAGGAGAGACTTAAAACAAGGAGATTAATTAGGAGACTACTGTGAATGTGAGCAGCTGTGTAACCCTAGGGAAAGGAAATACCCTTTCTACTGTTAGACTCACTACAGAGATTCTTAACCGTTTTTTATGTCATAGACGTCTTTGACAATCTTGTGAAGCTTATGGATATCTTGGAATAATGTTTTCCAATGCATGTAATAAAAATACATAGTGTTAGGAAGGAAGTCAATTATCTTGAAATTAAACTATCAAAATTTTTTTTTAAAGTTTATAGACTTCAAGCTGAGAACCCTTGCAGTAGCCCAAGTAAAGGGATTAGGTAGATTTTTAGTAAAGACACTACCAAAAGTACATATTTATAACAGCAGTAGGGTAGAGGCCTCCTTTTTGGTTATCTTTCAATTATCTGTGGCCCACACAAAAGGGACAGCATAGACAAATGAAATCCACAGGAGTTTCTTCAACTTAACTTAGCCAGTTTGAATCCCTTTCTTGGAAAACTACTTTTTAATCAGAATTAGCACAAAGTATCAGAAGTAACAGGGTATACCAGATTCTCTTGCTCCTTCTGCATCCTAACTAGCTCACTTTCTCCACTTTTCTAAGATACAACAACTCCCTTTCATTCAGGCAGATCCCCTATGGTCCAGAGGCAATAGGAACAGAGAAAATAAATGAAATCCACAGGGGTGAAATCTGCCTATCCATATGAATCTTCTCCCAAGTTGACAAAAAAATCTGGTCAAAACTCAGTCTCTGCTCAAAAGCTCTTTAATGCTTCCTCATGGATTGATGAATAAATTCCAAACTCCTTAGACCGGTTCAGAAGAACTTTCAAATATTGGTGCCTCCCTAATTTTCTAACCTTGTCTACGATACTCCCCCTACTCTATGTACAATATGTCTCAGCCAAATTGGACTACTTTCCAACTTCCAATACAAATTCTCTGATGTCCTGTCACCATGTCGTTGGTCTGATTGTTTTGTCACACATATTTCTTACATGTGTGCCTCACTACTATTACAGTCTTAGGTTAATCTTATTCCTCGACTGGATGCTATGTATATTTGGGGGAAGGGGTGAACCAAGTTCTTAGGAAAAGGTTTTGTATTAACTGTCTTACCATCTTATCTGAGAGTAGTAGGTGAGATGTGTGGTACTCCTCCTCTTCCCCCTCCTTTTTTTTTTTTAAAGCTAGGACAATTTACCTTTTGTCCTGCAAAGTTTTCATTTCTGATTTCCTGAAATACAGACCTGAAAAAACAGGCTTTAAAAAAGCCTATTGTGTTTTAAATGGAGCTACTTGACTTTAAACCCAAATCATAACTTTATTATTATTATTATTATTATTATTATTATTTTCCTTTGTTGATTGACCAATAACAGGCCCAGCCCAAGCCTCAAGTTTAGGTTTTGATGGCTTAGAGTAAGTGAAAATAGCAATTGTTTTCTGTTCCAGCCAGAAACTCAGAAGATCTTTCCCACCCAAACTGATATCTTTGTGATGGTAAATTGGGCCCAATCTTGACTGGAGGACAGGTCAACCAGTTACCTGTGCCACCAATGCTCCCCTTCTGTCTTTCTACCTGTTGAAATTCTGCCCATACTTTAAATCCCAGTTCAAGTGCTTTTTTCTTTATGATGTTAAGGTTTCCCAACTTTCAACATAAGAACAGTCAAAAGAATTGAGAGGAACTCAGAAGTTATCATTGATGTCACAACACAGACTCTGTCACCATTATCAAGCCCTTGGATATTCCCTGTGCCCACTATCTTGAAGAGGGAGCACATCAAGTAGCATGATTTAGAGCACTAAATTTTCCCAAGGATGCACATAACACAAGGGAGCGCAAAACCAAACACCTGGAAATACTAGACATCCCCAGCCACACAGCTCCATTACAAAGAGGCCTCACCTAAGGGTTTTTTCTCGAGAAGGTACCTAAGCTTGTGTCTTCTCAACTCCTCAATCATCTGTGACTCACTTCCAACTTCATCACTTAACTGAATCTGCCCTCATCAAAGTTACCTGTGACCTCTCTCTCTCCCTCTCCCTCTCTCCCTCTCTCTCTCTGTCTCCTTTTTCTCTTTCTTTCTCTCTCTCTCTCTCTCTCAAAACTCCACCCCTTCTGGTTTTCCTAATACTTGGTTCTTCTCCTGTCTGTCTGACCATTCCTTCTCAAACTTCATTGCTGGTTTATTACCCATACAACAAACAACCCCTAAATGCGGGTGTACCCTAAGTCTCCATCCAGGACCTCTTTCTCTATATATTCTTTCACTTGGTGATTTCATCAGATCCCACAGGTCTAATTACTGACTTTATGAAGATAATAATAAAAATAATAGCTAACATATAGCATTTTAAGGTTTGCAAAGTGCTTATATATGTTATCTCACTTGATAGAACAGCCCTATGAATGAGGTATTATTATTACCCCCATTTTACAGATGAAGAAACTAAAACTCATGAGAAGTAAAGTGATTTGCCCTGGATCACACAGCTAATAAAAGAGGCAGGATTTATACTTATCTTCCTGAGCCCAAGTCTAGTGCTCTATCCACAGGACCACCAGATGATTTTCCCATTAATATATCCAACCCCTGTCTCCCCTGAGCCCCAGAGCCATATCACCAGTTACCTGTTAGACATTTCAAACTGAATGCATCATAGACATTTCAAATTCAGCATGGGCAAAAAAAAAATCATCATTATATTCCCCCCCTCAAAAAAACAACCCATCCCTCTTCCAAATTTCCCTATTTCTGTTGAAGATACTGCCATCAACTATTTTAAGCTGAGCCATGAACAAACATTGGAAGTGCTTGCCTAGTTCTGCAAGAAACCTTGTACTTGGACTTCTGTGCTCTTCTATATAGTACACTACTATTTAATAATAGAAGGCTGTGTAATAATAAATAACTGCGTTCCCTTCATTAAAAAAAAAAAAGATACCATCATCCTTCCAGTCTCCCAGGTTTATAACATCTAAGTCATCCTCAACTCCTCACCAATAGATTGCCAAATTTTGTCTTTTCTCCTCCTACATCTTTCACATCCACTCCTTTCTCTATTCATGCTACCACTATTACAGTTCAAACTCATCACTTCTCTCTTAGACTGTTGCAATAACCTCCTGATTAATCTTCTTGCCTCAAATCCTTCCCCACTATAATCTATCCTCTCCCATGCAGCTGCTAAAGAGGTTTTCCTAAAGTGTAAGTCTGTCCACATCACTCCAATTACTCAATGAACTGCAATGACTCCTTATTCCTTTTATGATAAAAAAGAAAATGCTGTTTGATCTTGAAGATCCTTCACAACCTGGCCCCAATATACCTTTCTAATTTTCTTATGCATTACTCCCTTTCCTACATTCCCCTCATCCAGCCAGACTGGCCTTCTGGCTATTCTTCACAAATCATTTGGCTATATATTGGATAAGAGATTTCAGTGCAAAGGTAATAAAATGCTGGAAAACATGGTTCAGGAGTAAGAAACAAGTTGGGCTAAAGGTTTGTATAAACTGTAGAGAAGTCTCACGCCCCCATAAGATGCATGCTTTGTTCAATAAGCCAGTCAGAAGGCACTGGATTTGCCAAGTACATCACACACACACACACACACACACACACACACACACACACACACACACACACACACACACACACAATATCACCATTATAAAAAAATGAACTACACTTACCAGAGACCAAATGATTGGTCCCTGATGTGGAAGTTATTTCCAAATCCTCCATCTATATACAATCAGAACACTGACTTATTAATATAAAAATCAATAAGAAATTAGAAGAATAAAAATCAAAAGACAGGGCATATAACTAAGATAGTCTCCTTCTGCCCTATTTAAACAAACTAGTAATGCTGAAAAATAGGAAACAGATAATAGTATATACATTAGCACAATAACGAGCACATGGTAGGTGCTTATAAATGTTTATTGACTAACTAAGACTGACACAAACTATTACCATCTTCTAAGGATGTTTAATTATTAATCATTCCTCATGATGAGAAGCAGATTTAATGAGAACCATGATTCAGAAAGGGAGTTCACAGCTTTGTCTGAGGGCACTAAAGTTAGAGGCAGGAAAGTTTAGAGGGAGCTGACGGCATCTGAGGTCCTTCAGCAGAAGAAATATATTTTAGCTCTTAGCTGACAAAAATGTTTAAAGATGTTAAATAATAGTAGCAGCCAAGTGAGCTCTCCCACCTGAGCGACCATCTCCCCAGGAATGGACACACATGATTTTCCTGAGGTCTAGCTAGGTCCTAACTACATCATCTGAGGGTGTACTTTGTGCCACTTTCCACAGGCATGATTTGTGATGTTTGCCCTGGGTATAAGAATTCCTAGTTATGATTCTGATAAGATGACCAAAATAGCCCAGAAACCACTGAGCCAGCAAACACTTGATGTCCTTACCAGTTGAAGAGATGACAGCCAAGGGCAAAACCAGCTTAGAATTTAAACTTGTTTGTAAAATCTTGTCCGGGATGATGGGAGAAGATCATGATCAATATCTACCATAAAATAGTGAGAGCAGTGGAAAGTAAAAGAAATTTAAAGGATGTTTAGCAAATGACCCAGTTAAGTAAAAGCTATCTTTAAAAGGGCCATTTAAGACTGCAATATAAAAAGAGACAATGAATGAATGAAAAATGGAAAAGATCTGTAAAGATTGCTATATTAAAAACTCTACTTTCCATCAGTGACAATGGATCCCCCACGTTTGTATTCTAACATGTTATCTGGTATGCCTCATGAAGAAATTGAAATGTCACTACATCAAATGAAGAAAAACAGAAGAACCATACTACACTAAGTATGCACAGAGGAGTTTGTGTTTTATCCTAGAAACACAACTGCAAAGGTATTTTAGGATTAATTCTCAAGGTATATTAAAGAAGGCAGGATATTAAACTCTTAGGAAAAAAGAAACTTGGACCTTATTATCACCCCACTCCAAGAAAGGCAATTGAGAGATTACTAATAACAATCAACCCATTTGCCTACCTTCCCATATTTATAAAACTTTTATGAGAATAAGCAAATGTAAAAGTCCTGCTTGAAAACAGTATGAGGAGGGGAAGAGGCAGGTGTTTGCAAATGATATTCTACAGACTAACACATCCATATAGACACACAATTGATTGAAAGGCTATTTGTATATACATATAATGTATATGTATACATACACACCAAAAAAGCAATAAAAATTAGCCTTATTTATGATTACAAAGGCAAAAATGTTGAATAAAATTTTAGCCAATGGGACATAGTAGTTCTTCACTAAAGTCTTCCTTCAATGCCTCCTCAAGGTGTAGAGTCACCCTTGATTCTTCACTTTCCTTCATCCTCCAATATCTAATCCACTGCCAAGTCTTGCCATGCCTATTTCCATAGCAATTCTCATATCTTTCCTCTTCTTTTCACTCTCATGACCACTACCTCTAAATTAAGCCTGTATTTTCTCTCTCACTTGGCCTACTACAAAAGCTTCACCATAATTTGGTCTCCCTCCTTCCAGGCCACCCTCCCACAGCTACAGAAGTGATACTCTTAAAGCAAAGGCCTGACCATGTCATTCTCCCTCTTAAGAAGCCTTAGTGAATCTCTACTGCCTCTAGGATAAAATACAAATTCCTCTATATGGAGTTTAATGCTCTTTACAATCTGGCTACAGACATTACAGATTAAACATTTTCCTCCTTAAGAACTCAACGGTCCAGCAGAACTAATCTATTTGTTGTTTCTTGTACATATTTACTGTATACAACAGGACTTTGCACCCTGGAATGCTCTATCAGGTTGTAGACTCTCTAGCCTCCTTCAGCTCAGAGGGCGTCTCCTAGAGAAGGCCTTCCCTAATCTCCCGTTGTTGGAGCTCTTACCTGACTCCCCTATATTACTTTGTATTTACTCTGTATATATTCAATCTATGCGTATCTGTGTAAATTTTATCCTGAGCTCCCACCAGCCCCTACTTAGAATGGAAGCTCCTTAAGAGCAGGAATGGTTTCTTTTTCTTTTATTTATTTGTTTGTTCGTTTATTTTCTGTCTTCATATCTGAACCACCTTCCACAGTACCTGGCATATAATCAGTGCTAGATAAATGTTTTTTGAATTGAACTGAGCTCAAATTGAAGTGAACCTAGGTTCTTAAAAGCTATGCTAGGGGAGTTTTGGGGCAAGTTAAGTTCTATCAAGGTAAAAAGGCTTCAGGTATGGGACCTAAGACAGATGGTTGGCCAAGGACCAGCCTACTTAAATTCAGAGAGAGGGGCTTATCACCAGATGGTTAGTCACCAAGTAATGATTTTTTTTCCTCTAACTACATCAATTGCCAAGGCCTGTCAATTTCCTCTTCATGACATCTTTTATATGCTCTCTTCTCTCCTTTGACATTGCCCCCACTATGGTGCAAACCCTTATCACCTCATACCTGCACTATTGCAACAGCCTGCCTCAAGTCTCCCCCAGCTCCAATCCATCTTCCCGTCAGTCACTAAAGTGTTTTTCCTAAGTCACAAGTGCAATCATGTCACCCTCCTGACCCAATAAACTGTAGTGGTTCCTTATTACCTCCAAGATCAAATATAAATACTGTTTGGCATTTTAAGCCCTCCATAGCCCCCTCCTACCTTTCCAGTCTTCTTCCACTTTACTCTCTCCCATGTACTCTTCCATCCAATGACAATGGCTTCCTGGTTGTTGCACGAACAAAACACTCCATCTCCTGAGTCTGGGCATTTTCTCTGGCTGTTCCCCTTGGCTGGAATGCTCTCCCTCCTCATCTCCACCAACTGACCTCCCTGGCTTCCTTTTTTAAATCCCAACTAAAATCTCATCTTTTACAGGAAGCTTTTCCCAATTTTTCTCAGTTCTAGTACCTTCCCTCTGTTAATTATAATTGATTCTTGGCATTCATGGTAGTTATGGTCTATAAAGTTGCCATAAACACCTAATTAGTTAATACTGAACCATTGATCTAAGGGGAAATACAGGGTTAGGTTCCTGTGAGCCTTTTGTCACAACATTTACTTTAGCACTTTCCGGGGCAGAGCAGCCTCGAGTACAGATCAGCAAATTTCCTCTTCCTTTTTCTGGATGTGCTGTATTATTGATTCATCAACATTGAACTCAATGCCAACAGTACTATAACTCATGCCTGAATGTCCAATATACAGATTTTCTCCACAAGGAATATCCTTCTTGCCCTTAGGAACACTAGATAGCACTTCAGCACTACATTTAGGGGCTATTTTAAATAGTGAAATCACCAACAAAAAGCACTAAAATGTGAAAAATATGGCACTAGATAAATGGTGAAAAGGACAATTGTTTAGTTGAGAACTGGTTTGACCTCAGCTAGGAACTACACGGGTTTAAGGTGACTCAAATTTTTCAAGCTCTGTGTGTGTCTGCAAATAACCTCAAAGGTGCTGCAAGTATTGATTTGGCAGTTACAAATAATTTTTAATAACTAGGTGAATTCTAAAATAAGGAATCTGCTAACAATGAGGATCAACTGTATTTCCTACTTATGTAGATAGCTGGTTTGTACATATATGATTGCATGTTGTCTCCCCCATTAGATTGTGAGCTCTGTGAGGTCAGGGACTGTCTTTTGCTTCTTTTTGTAGTCCCAACACTTAGCACAGTGCCTGGCACACAGTAGGTGCTTAATAAATGTTTATTGATTAATTATCAGTTAACAAATCTGAAGGACTAAAGCACAGAAAAAGTAATGCTCTCCACCAGTGGAGGAAATACCCTTACCAATGAAATCACAAGTCCTTGAATTATTGAAAAAAGAATAAGCAATCTGTCGAGAGGAATTATTCACCACAACCACGAAAGATTTGTCCCAGGAGTGCCAAGATGATTCAATACCAAGGCAATGATTAATGTAATTCCTCATATCAACAGGGGGAAAAAATAAAAATCATATGATCATGTCAGCAGGTGCCAAAAAAACATATGCCATTTATAACAAAAATCAACTGTCATTTATGCTTTAAACACCATTAAAAATATGAATAAAATACAGGAATAACAGTTGTTACTTTTCTTTTAAGTAATAAAGAACATTTACTTGAAACTAAGCCCCAACATCATTCTCCATTTTGGAGGAATTCAGTCTGGGGAAGGGGGTAGGCTTTGTCTCCTCCCTCTCACTCTATATTGTGTTCTCCTCCCCTGCTACCGCCCCCCACACAAATGGCCTGAATTTCCCCCTCAGACTTTGCTGAAAGTGGCAGCAGACCCAGCTGGATGCTCCAAAGAGGAAGATGAAACAAATGACACAAGATGAAGACCAAAAGGAAGGCTCAGGAAGAGCACCAGGTTTGAGGAGTAGGGGGGGTCCAGGTTCTCCTTCACCTCATGCAGTGGGGCCAAGAGAACCTCAGCAGTGACGCTCACCTGGACATGCAGCAATGACGCCCTGGGGAAGCAGAACTCCCAGCACACTGAGGATGATATCATCCCATGCACTGGCAACCCAGTGCCTCGCGAAGGCACAGGTGGGGAGCATCGCCTTGCTTCCAGCATTTGGATAGTACCAGGATTCTCCACAGGGGCCAGTGAGAAGAAGCAGCCAGGGCAATAAACAGGAGGCCAAGATGCAGAAGGCATGAAGGAACAGTGACACTGAAAAGCTCCTAAATGCCGGGGTACAGGAGCTATCTCATGAGAATCAACACAAATGTCTTATCTGCATGGACATTCCTACATGACACCTGCCCATCCAAGATTAGCAAAATGTCCTGGGAGAACTGCTGGTCCTGGATCCCGGGAGCCCAGAAGCTATACTCCCAGGAAACTGGATCAGCCCCCAGGTTCTTGCAGAGAATCTACTTGTGAACCCAGACCATAAGGACCAGATGTGAGCTGAACCTGGGTCGTGCTCACTCACTGCCCACTAAGACACACATGTGCACTGGCCTGTGTATACATCCCCGTGGACACAAAGACACTGGAGCCAGAGCAATGGGAGTGGAGCTGCCCTGCCTCCTTCCTCCCCATCTCCCCTTACCTTACCCATAGTAGCTCAGACTTCAGACTAGAGCTGGAAGCACACCACCCTGACCCAGGCCTGTCTCATCCCAGACCTTCACTACCCTGTTCATCTTTATCCCACCTTCTCCCCTGTGCATCTGAAGCTTGGTGACTGGGAAGGTCTGTGCAAACACATAGACGGACAGGCAGAACAACAGGCTAGATGAACACATGAAAGAGACCCTGTATGTTGACAATGTGGTATATGTGTAGGACAGACCCTTCTCACCTTGTCCTTGGGGGCAGGACTGATTTCTTCATTATCCCTTCATAATCCTACCACCTCCCACAGCACTTCTTAAAAAGCTATACCAGTGTAGTTCAAGCAAGTTAAGTCGCATCAAGCTGAAAAGGCTTCGGGTATGAGACCCATGACAGGCTATTGGCCAAGGATCAGCCAATTGAAGTTCAGAAAGAGGGGCTCGTCACAATATGGTTGGCCACCAGGGAATGATCTTTTTCTTCTAGCTACATCAATTGCCAAGGCCTGTCAATTTTACCTTTGCAACCTCTCTCTTCCACACTGCCCCATCTCTCCTCTGACACTGCCCCTTTCCAAACTTAGCTATTACTATTGGGGGTGCCTTCATCCTCTCAGTCCCCCTAAGCTTGCAACCTAGATGTCATCCTCAAATCCTCACCTTCTCTAACCACCTCCTCCTCTTGTCCCATATCCAATCTGAGGCCAAAACTTGTCTATTTTACCTTTGTAACATTTCTTGCATACATTCTCTTTTCCCATTGGATACTGCTACCACCCTGATACAGGCTCTCATCACATCATGCCTGGACTATCATGACAACCTATGGGTTTGTCTAGGCTGCCTGCTCCAGCCCATTATTGGCTTAGCTCTCACAGTGATCTTTCTTAAGCATAGATCTGACCATATCACCACCCTCCCAACTTGAGAAACTCTAGTGGCTCCTTATCACTGGCCGAGAGGATCAAATATGAAATCCTCTTTTTTGGTGTTCAAAGCCCTTCCTAACCTGCCCTTTCCCTGCTTTCCAGCCTTCTTACATCTTACACTCTCCTCCCAAATATTCCTCCATGCAGTGTCACTGGTCTGTTCGTTACACAAGACACTGTATCTCAACTCCAGGAATTTTCTACGGCCATCCCCCCATGCTCAGAAGGTTCTCCTCCTCACCTCCACCTCTTGGCTTCCCTGGCTTTCTTCAAGTCCCACCTAAAACCTCATTTTCGACAAGACACCTTGCCAATCCCTCTTAATTCTAGTGTCTTCCTTCTATTGATTATTTCCAATTTATCCTATATATAGCTTGTTTATACACAGTTATCTGCATCTTGTCTCTTCCAACTGATTGTGAGCTCCTTCAGGGCAGTAACTGTATTTGCCTTTTTTTTTTGTTATCTCCTGCATTTAGCAAAGTGCCTGGCACACAGTAGGTGCTTGATAAATACTTATTGAGGTGGTAATAATAGCAGCTACCTCACAGAATTGCTGTGAAAATCAAATGAGGTAGTATTTGTAAAGACATTTAGTTCAGTGTGTGGCACGTGGTAGATTTTTAATAAATACTTACCTCTATTTATGTTATATCACTTATTGTAAAAACTAACAATTCTGAAAGACTTAAGAACTCTAAAAAACACAACGATCAACCACGATTCCAGAGGTCTGATGAAGAACACCACCCATATCATGACAGAGAAATGATGGACTAATTAATATGCAGAATAAAACATGACCAATGAGGGGAAAAAATATTGATTGATTGATTGACTATCCAATACAATATTAAAAATGCTACAAAATGTTGATAAGGGATGAAAAAGAAATAAAAATGATAAATATTAAAAAGGAAGAGATCAAGTAATGACACAATGATGTACCTAAAATATCAAAGAAAAATAACAAAATCACTTAGAGATAATAAGCCCAGCAAATTGGCAGGTTATAAGATATAATCACAAAAATCAATTCCATTCCTACATACCAGAAGCAGACAGATAATAAAATGGGGAGCTGGGAGGGAGAGGATCTCATTTATAAGAATCATTTTTAAAAACGAGTATTAACCTGGAAAAAACCCCATAAAATCTTTATTTCAAGAACTAGCAATCTTTTTTCCCTGTGACATGCTCCTATATTCTACATACAAAATGATCATGCCCTTGATCTTACTAACACCTACAAGCATTCAACTTCAGTTTTCATGAACTCTGAAATTTCTTTATATGATCAAGTAATCATTATGCGAAAATATCTATAAAACATTATTATACATATAAAGAGCTTAAATAATTGGAGATATAATCAATGTTCATGAATAAGCTGTGCCAACATAGTAAAATTATATCACTACTCAACTTAATACATAGATTTTGTACTGTATAAATCATGTCAGCAAATGGATGTAGATTAAAATAAAGGCTTAAATGGATCTGCGTTCTTAATTGATGTGGATGTTTCTCCCACAACCTCACAACATCATGCCTTTCCATACTGTATGGATGTGTATGACTCTTATTCACGTCATCTCATGTGATGCTCTGACATCACGTATATATTAGAATGGCATGCAAGATGTACATCAGTCACCCCTATGCAACCATACACTAAGACCATCTTATATGATCACACATTTTTGATGACATCCTTATGCAGACTTTTCTTCATAGCTCTTTATTGTATCTTTCAGCTTGCTCATGCTCCAACCTCCAAGAAATCCAGCTTCAAAGCCTCATTGCTTCATGATGGTAACTGGACTCTGTAAGGCCATGCCAGTGAAGCAAAAGTTCTGCTAGGTTCTGCTGTCCTAAAAAGTCTTATAAATAGGGTGTCCATAACAAGCTGAGTAGGCTTTCAAAGGAGTGACCTTCCTAATTACAGAGAGACCAATTGACAGCAAGCTGGTCATTTGATAATGAATTCTTTGACCATGGCAATCAATGATTTATGTAAAATAGTAACCAAATTCATATGGAGTAATAAAAGGTCAAGATATAAAATGGAAATTGTTGGCCTTTTTAAAAAATAAGACTGAAGGAGGTTTAGGTATTGAGATATCAAACTAAATTACAAAGCAGACCACTTAAATACATAAGATAAACAAATGTATATGCCAATCCAGTGTTTGGTGAATCCAAGAATATAAATTGCTGGGAAAATGAGAAAGCATTTTTGGAAAATAGGTTTAATTGTACAAGCTGATGAAGAGTGAAGTTAATAGAACCAGAAAAACAACTGATATGATGACCACATTAAAGGAAGACAACTATGAGAAACTTCAGAACTCTGATTAATAAAGTGGCCAATCACAACTTCAAAAGATTGATGATGATGCATACCTCTTGTTTCTTGACAAAGAGGTCACAGAATGAGACATATATTTTCAGATGTGGCCAACGTCTGACTGATTTGTTTCACTGGATTATGCTTATTTGTTTAAATAAGGGGTTCTATTTAGGGATAAGGGAGAAGGATGTTAAGTTAGTAAGAAGTGAAAGAAATGCAAAAAAGGAAAAAATAAGAACAGCAATAAAGTACAGAAATTCAAATAAGAAAACAAAATCAAATTCAGAAAGGGATACAAACAGGGCAATTTTGTTATTATTGTGATAAGTTTAATATATATGTTTTAAAAACAAAATGTACATAACAGAAGTCCCCAGTTTCATATATATTTTTGTTCTTTATGCATTGTAATGTTTGTTGATTATTGTTAATAAATAAATAATAAAAAAGAAGAAAGAAACTAGATTTAGACTCACATCTTATGCCATTTAGCACAATAAGTCCTAAATGGACATGCAATATAAACAATCATACTGTAAACGTAAGTAAAGGAAAATAGAAGATTATATATTTCACAACTGTAGACTAGGGAAGAGTGCATAACCAGATACAGGATAGGAGATTATAAAAAACAAAATAAACAATTTCAAAGATACACTATTTTTAAAAGCTTCTGTATACATGAAATCAACACATCTAGGATAAAAATCTTTGTATTACTATCTCAGATAAAAGTCTAAAACATCCAAAATCTGTAAGGAACTGAAACAAATCTGTAACTTTAAGAATTATTCTCCAATAGAAAAATATAAGATATGAATAATTTTCAAAAGAAAATATGCAAACTATAAATAGCTAAAAATATTATATCTAATGTAACTAAAAAGTATACCAAATGACTAATAATCAGAAAAATACAAATTAAAACAATTCTGAGGATGTTTCACACCCATCAAAAGTGAAAATTCTATACTAGAGGGACTGTAGGAAGATAGTTAACTAATCCATTTCTGATAGAATTATGAGTTGGTCCAATCATGCTAAAAATTGGTTGGGAATTATGCAGAAATTACCAAATAACATGTTCATACACTTTGACTCAGGGAATCCTACTACTGGGTTTCTACCCTAAAGAGGTAAATGATAGCAAGAAATTATCTACAACATACAAAAATTGCACATTTGTAATAATAAAAACCTGGGAACGAAATTATGTCCAACAACTGGGAATGACTTAACAAATTGTGGTACATAATGAAATAGGATTGTATTGTAAAGAATGATGAATATTAAAAATTCAGAGAAAGATGGGAAGACTAACACGAAATGACACAGAGCAAAAAGGCAAACATACCCCCAACATATGTAATAACAACAATAAAAATAAAGTCAATAGTAACATGCAGCAGAACTCAAAGACCTGAAAAATAATGATACCAAACAATTGAGATTCAGTAATCTAATGCAGGGCCAACAGGGCCCAGGGCTGAAGTTTGGGGAGAAGGGAAAAAAGGGGAGAAAGAAACATCCTTGTGCCCTGCAATAACCACTGTTTCTGTAGCCCTCCTCCCGGTGTTGGTATACAGGATAGCCACCACTAACCTCAACCTTGACAGTACAATGCCCACTGTCCTGGGACACAGGATGCTCCTTTCAAGTGCATCTGTACCCATCCGTGGTGGCACTATTCTCTTTGCCAAAAAAAAAACTGACAAAAGTTGTTGTTGTTGTTGTTCAGTCATTGCAAGTGTGTCCAACACTTTGTGACTCCATTTGGGGTTTTCTTGGCAAAGATACTTGATTGGTTTGCCATTTCCTTCTCCAGTTCATTTTACAGATGAGGAAACTGAGGTAAATGAGGTTAAGTGACTTGCCCAGGGTCACACAGCTTATAAGTGTCTGAGGCTGGGTTTGAACTCAGTCTTCCTGACTTCAAGTCCAGCGCTCTACCTACTATACCATACTGCTTCTCCTGACCATCGTCTTGGTCCCCTGACCAAGAACTGAGTTGTCAGCGTTGCCTGAGAGCTCTGTTTAACATTTAACAAATTTAACAAATATTTAAGTTTCAAAGGCACCACATAGGTGCCAGGGATGCAAAAATAAAAACACAGCAATGGGCATGAAAGAAGTTACACCTTGCCATGGGCATATGTGTACAAAGGTAAATTAATATAGAGCAGTGCCCTAAGGGTGGGCAGCTAGATGGCACAGTAGATAGAGTACCAGGCCTAGCATCTGGAAGATGAATCTTCTGAGTTCAAATCCAGCCTCAGACACTTACTAGCCAGGTTTGCCTCTGTTTGCCTCTGTTTCCTCATCTGTAAAATGAGCTGAAGAGGGAAATGGCAAACCACTCCAGCATCTTTGCCAAATGGGGTCATGAAGAGTCAAACATGACTGAAAAATGATTGAGTGTCATGAGGGACATTATTAGTCCCTGACCACAGTTAGACCTTGGCTTAGATATTAATTTGTGAACCATGCAGTGGATGGATTGGAGAAAGGAGACTATGGAAGAAGGGAGGCCCATTAGGAGGTGATGATAATAATATAGGCAAAGGATGAAGTGACTCATAGCTAATGAGGTAGCTACCTGAGAGCTGAAAAGGGGACCAATGTGAGAGACAGGAAGACAGAATTGACCAGACTTGTCAAAAGACTGACCCTGTGCAATGAGAGAGAAGTTAGAATTGAAGATAAGAGAGATTATGAACCTAGCTGACTAGAAAGATACTGGCACCCTTGACAAAAATAGGGAACTTTGAGGAAGATATGGTTTTGATATGTTATGTTTGAGTTTCAGAGCTAGCTAATGATGGTGGGGTGGTAACTTTCACTGAAATAGAAGGGTGGTTTTAACACAACCTACCAAAAATGTTTTCCATTTGAAACTTTAGAGCAGTAGGTGTCTAAACACCTTCTCTGGACTGTGGCATGACCCATGGGCATAACCAGTTGGAGAGTGGGAAGATGGTTCACATCCAGTATTCCCTGTGACAGCCAGTGGTGGGTCTTGTTTCCAATTATATTGGCCCCTTCATGAATTATAGCACAACTATTCCCCTTCTTGTGGCTGGTCCCCCTGGCTATGCAGGCTCTCAGCCTCTCCCCTTGTACCTCAGACATCATCCCCTCAGGGAAAACAGAAGCCTCTTAGGTCAGACAGCAACCACTTTAAACCGCTATTCAGGGACTACTGAGAAAATCTCTGCCTCATCTCCACCTCTAACATGCCCCTAAATCACCTCATACCTGTAACTGGTAACCCTTAGCTCTTGGTAAGGCCTTCCCCTCTCCCCATTTTTTGTTTTTGGTGAGACAGAATGAGAAACATTCATACAATATCTACCCAAACCTAACCTTCCTCTAAACCTCACCATTTCTGTTCCATTCCCTCAGGTGCTCAACCTTTTTATTATCCTTCACACCTTACTCACCTGAAACTACTCTCTTCAAAATTACCATGATAATTTAATTTCTAATGACTTCAGTCTTCATCCTGCTTGACCTCTCTGCACCATTTCACACTGTTAACTAACTTCTTCTCCTAAATGTATATTTTTTCTTCTCTGGGTTGCTGAAAAACCACCTATAAAAATTAAAACACTTGAAAACAGAAATTTTCTTTCTTGTTTAGAAAACATCTCCCAAAGAGTTTCAGTGAGTTTTGAATTAGGTTGCTCTAATTAGATTGTAAGAGCAACTGATGGATAATAGGAAAGATAGATATTTATTAGCTGAATTTCAATAAAACCTTTGCTTAATTAGTGGATGATTATCACAACTGGGTAAACATAGCCAAGAATGTGCTTCTTCCATTTGGAGGTAGGTATCTTTATGAGATATTTTTTTCAGTTATGACAACCATTAAAACCAAGAAGGGAAATAAACTGAACTTGCAACTAGTTCTTCAAGTCACTGTATTACAAAGTGTTCAAACCAATACTTTAACAATGAAGCATTGTTTTTAATGAGATCATATTGCTCTCATTAAAATATCATGACTAGTAATATTTTACAGAGAGCAAAATGAGTTTTTGCACCATTAAGGAAAACGTTATTTCCAAAATTGTATTTTATCTTTATGTTATCCTTCTAAAATTTTTATGTAACTTAACTAATGCACATAATTATTAATACTATAGCATATGTATATAATTTATAAATACAAATACACACATATATTTATGAAAAAATATACAAGGTAGAGGCAGAGACAAGATGATGGCACGGTAGGAAGAAGTACAGTGAGCCTTGCTCCACAAACACCTCCAAACAGACCCAGAAAATGTCAGATCAAATTCTGCTGGAGAAATCCACAAAACATCCCAGTGAGTCATTTGTCTACCCGGTTTGGCACAGGGGAACAGACAGGAAGGGCTGTGGACACAGAACGGGGTGAGCCGGGAGCATTAAAGCACCCAGGAAAAGGCTGTGCATCAGGGCAAGAAGGGGTCCAAGACCCTTAATGGGACACCCCAGGCCTATAAAACCAATCACTGTGATGGTGCCAGTGCTGACAGCTTTGTTGCCCAATACCTAGTTCTGGGTCACAGATGTAGAGAGAAAGAGACTTGCCCAGGGTAGTGGCATTCTAGGTAGAGAGGCTTAGGGCTGCAAATGGAGAAACTAGGAAGTTTAGAAGTCAGCAGCAGCGGCAATAGTGGTGGTGCTCAGTCTCCCGGGCAGAACAGAGTCTAACTGAAAGCGTCTAGCCCAGCCTGCAGAGGAATGAGCAAGACAGGAAACTCATACCAAAGGAAAGCCTACAATTCTACCACTCTGATGAAAAAAGCTTTGCAAAGGGCTGAATGGGGTGGAATCCAGAAATATCTTCTCTTCCACTGACCCAAACTCAGGTCAGGAGAAATCAGAGCTCAGACTAGGTGGCTAGCTGTTAGATTTCGTCCTGGATTAGACCACTTTGGGAGCACTTAAAGCTTGCAGGTCCCCATCCTGTCTGTGAGACCCCAGAATAATACAAGATTTGCTATTCCAAGAAAGCAGCAACATGACCAGCCTTGACCTTCCCTCCAGAAATGTGGCAGAGCTCAGGCCTAACATTAAGTGAAATCAGGAAGTAAGCCAGAAGACTGGGCAAGCAAAAAAGGGATCCTACCATAATGATCAATTACGGTGGCAGAGACACTTAAGACAAAATGCAAAAGAGAATGACTCCAAAACATCTACCAGCAATGCCTCACAGCCTGGGCACACACTCAACTGGAATTCCTGGAAAAGATGGAGCAAGAGTTTTCAAAAGGCTAGAAAAGGTTTCTACAAACTAAATGAGATGGGGCAAGTAGGTGGTGCAGTGAATAGAGCAAAAGGACCGGAGTTCAAATTCGGCCACAGACACTTACTAGCAGTATGAACTCTGGGCAAGTCACTCAATCCCAATTGCCAATTAATCAACCGATCAATGAATAAATGGAATGAAAACACTTAAGAAAAAAGGGAAAAGCAATGAGAGCTATGGAAGAAAGAAGTGGAAAGGGAATTAACAGCCTTACACAATAGGTACAAAACCCTACTCAAACAACAAATTCTTTAAAAATTCAAATGGATAAATAGAAGCCAATGACAATGAGGTAATGAAAAAAAAACTAAAACAGTCAAAAGACTGGAAAAAAAAATAGAAGAAAATGTGCAGTATTTCATAGCAAAAACAACTGAGCCAAAAAATAGACTGAGAAGAAAAAAAACTTAAGAATCATTGCCCTATCTGAACATTATGACTGGAAAAAGAGCCTAGACATCATAATTTAAGAAATCTTAAAAGAAAACCACCCACGTCTCTCAGAACCAGAAGACAAAGTAGAGAAAGAATCCACTAGTCACTTCCTGAAAGAAACTCCAAAATGAAAACTCCCAGGAAAATCACAGCCAAAATTCAGAGTTTCCATGTCAAAGGAAAAGTGCTGTTAGCAGTCAGAAAGAAAGAATTCAAGTCCTGGAGGAACCACAGTCAAGATCACACACGATTTAGCAGCCACCATTTTAATGGAGCAGAGAACATAGAATATGGCAGTCTATGAGACAAAAAAAAAAATGAGCTTACCACCAAGAATAACTTTCACAGAAAAACTGAATATAATTCTACAGGGGAAAAAAATGAACCCTTAATGGAACAGAGGACTTCCAAGCATTCCTGATAAAAAGATCAGAGCTGTATAGAAACTTTGAAGTGCAAACACAGGAGTGGAGAGAAGCATAAAAAGATAAGTATGAATGAACAATGATGAAACCCCAACCAAGGATAAACTATTTTATATTCAAATATGGGGAAATGATATATGCGTCTCCGCTGAACCCTACCATCATCAGGTTCATGGAGAGAGTCCAGATGAACAAGTCCTGGGAGTCGTTCTGTTATGTCTTGATGATCTTAAGAAAAAAATGCAAAGACAGAGGAAGAGGAATATACTGGAGTTGGTCAGGGAAGATTAGGGGAAACATCTCATATGATCAGAGTGCACAAGAAGACACCTACATAAATAAGGAGAAGGGGACAGGGGCTGACAGTGGAAGCTCACTCTCATCTGAACTGGTGAAAACAAGGAAGAATACACATATACGCACATACATACACACACACACACACACCTACATGCACACATTTACAGACTTGGGTACAGAAATACATTTCACTCAACAGAGAAATAGGAGGGAAAGTAGGCAGGATGGGGAGGGGAAATTAGAGAGAAGGTAGTTTAATGCAGACAGCTAGGTGAAACAGTGGAAATACAGCACAGACAGAGTGCTGGGCTTGGGGTCAAGAAGACTCACACTTATTAGCTGTGTGACCCTGGGCATGTCACTTAACCCTGTTTGCCTCAGCTTCCTCATCTATAAAATAAACTGGAGAAGGACATAGCAAACCATTCTGGTATCTCTGCCAAGAAAACCCCAAATAGGGTTACAAAGAGTCAGATATGGTTAAAAAAAATGGCTATTCAACAACAGGAAAAATTTAAAGGAAGGATTAGTCCTAAGCAAAGCAAACTCTAGAGATGTACAAAAATATTTCTAACTCTTTTTGAGATGACAAAGAAGGAGAATCTAAGAAGGTACTCATAATTTGGGGAATGGCTAAACAAGTTATACTATATAAATATGATGGAATACTATTGTGCTGAATTCTTATCAGCATAATGATCAATGAGGATTCCAGAAAACTGATGATGAAAAACGTACCTCCTGATAAAAAGGTGAAGGGCTCAAAATGCAGAATCAGACAAATATTTTTTGGACATGGTCAATATGGAAATTTGTTTTGATTTACTACATATACTTGTAATGGGGGAAAAAGATCAAATGAGCTAATAACTCAGGCATCATGGGAGTCTTCCAGCAGAGGCAAGATTACCAGTTTTCAGAGATGTAGCAGAGGATAATCCTGCTCAGGCACAAGTTGGACTAGATAATTTCTAAGGCATCTTCCAATTCAACTTCAGATTCATGCCTGACTAAGCTAATTTCCCCAATGGGGGAGAGGAGTAGGGCAGTGTTACTAAAAATAGCATTATGCATATTTGTAACAGGTTTTGTTTTTCTTACTTTTTCAATGGGTGGGGAGAGGAGGGTGAGAGGGAGAGAATTAGGAACTGAAAATAAAATATAAAATTGAATTTAAAAAAATAAAAAGAAGCATGGTGGTGGTGGGGAGGAGGGGTTTCATGCTAAAAATTCTTACTGATGAGAGGTCCAGCTCTAGTCCTCTTGATCTACATCTTGCCACTGGTCCTAGATGGCTCCAGAGGTTGGTGACCTTGCACAGTTGTCCCTCACTTAAATCCAATTCATTTGCAAATCATGGCATCATCTTCCTGATGTCATGGTCCTCTTTAAGAATGAAGGACAAATAACAACAATCTTACTGATGGAGTGGGAGATTTAAAAAAAAAAAAAGATTGAAGACCACTGCTCTAGAGAACAGTCAACTTTGTCCTGTAGATGAATAAACCTTTTCGAATGAATTACACACCAAAAGAATAACTAAGAGAAATAAATGATGCTCCTGACTCTGAAGTTAAATTCTACCTGGAATGTTCACTACTGTTTGATCCTGGGCATTTATTTCAACTCCTTAAACCTCGATTTTTAAAATAAGAGGATTGAACAAGATGGCCTCAGAGTTCTCTTCCAAGCTTTAAATCTCTGACCCTAAGGCCTGAGAGATTTTAGGGGAAAGGAAAAGGAAAGGTGGAGGGTAAGATATGCAAATGGCACTAAGTATCTCCTTTGACAGATGGGTTTAGGAAGGCTCTCCCTAACCCGACCCTCTAAGGTAGTGCACAGAGCAGTGGTTATAATGGGAACACACCAGGTTTGGTTCCCATTCATTTGGTTAAAGGAAACTGATGAACAAGAACAAAAGGTCATCATACCAAAACAAGGTTTGGTTCTTAGTGAAGATGGCTTCAAAATGTTCCCTTTCTGGTCCAAGTGGCAGGAAGCCCAAGCTAAGCTCTTGCTACATGCAGCAGGCACAAGAACTCGCTACCCCCTTTATCACCAGCACACCATGACATGTTCCTAGCTGTCGTCTCATGTTCCACAGGAAAACACCAGAAGCACCTCTGTTTCTACAGGCCACAGGCCATAAACCACAGCATCTGTTGAATCACCAACCATTACCCACGTAAGTGGTTATGCAGGGTGGGGCCAAGGCAAAGGTGTAGATGAGGGGAAGGGATGGAAGGGGGGGAAATGGGTATTTATTACACATTTACTATATGCCAGGCACCGTGCAAAGCACTTTTTACAAATATTATCTCATTCAATCCTCAAGACAACCCTGAGAGAAAGGTGCTATTATCCTCATTTTATGGTGGAGGAAACCAAGACAGAGGTTAAGTGACTTGCCCAGGCTCACACAGCTAGGCAGTGTCTGGGGCTGGATTTTAACTCAGATCTTCTGGACTCCAGGCCCAGCAGTCTATCCGATGCACCACCTAACTGCCCAGGGAGTTACACATGTGAAAAGGCCTGGAGATGCCAGCTAAACCCCAGGAATAATGACTTTTTAAGGCATTCAAGGATTTTTCCAATGCATGTTTTAATTCAAGTTTTAATCTGGAGAGAAGCCGGGGTAGCTTTGCAGAATGTAGGGAAAATGGGGAATTCAAAGATATTTTGCTCTTAAATTCAAGTCATGCTGAGAGGCCAGCCCTTAAGAAGGCATTCAGCAGCTGCTTTAATCAGTTATCAAATCTGAAATACAAAGACTAAGTATAGAGAAGCTAGGCCCCAGAGGGTCATCAGCAGTGACTCACACATGTCTTTTTCCCATGGCTGCACATAATGTATAAGCTATCACTCAATACTCTGGCTTCCTTCTTCTGCAAGCTTCTGAACCACAGCCAGATCCCAGGACCCCCAAACACAGCTGTGACCTCTCTGGTGAAAGGCCAATCCGTTTTCAGGGTTACTTTTCCACCCCACATCTAGCAATGTCCCTTTCTGGCCTCCTTCCTTTTCCCACTGCCCAGGAATAGGTTAGAAGACCCAATGCTACTATAGAGATTTTTTTGAGCCTAGCTCAGTTTGGGCAACTATTTCTCAGAGCAATTCTGCTGCTGGAGACTTCTAGGCACAGAGATAACACACAAAGCCTACCTTTCCTCTCCTTTGAGACACCCATTTCAGATACAATCAGTCACCTTCTAATTTTTATCTATATGACCTTAGGCCAGTAGCTTCCTCTGGGCCTCAGTCTCTCCCTATGAAAAATACGAGGGCTGGCATTCCAGGTCCCATGTGCTAAGGTCCCATCCAGACCTGGCAGTCTATGGTTCTCAAGACCAACATTTGTCCACCTCAGGGAACCAGGTCATTGTCTGTGCTGGGAGAGGTCCCAGACTGGAAGAGCAGGTGAGGCTACAGGGCCAGAACCACAGCAACAAAAGCTATGGGGAAAGTGTCCCTGCCCTGAAGCCTAGATCTGGCCCAGCTAGCCTGATACCTGACTTTAGTAATGTGAGGAAAAGCATCAGTTCCCCAGAGTCAAGAGAGCATCATATACCAAAGCTGTAGGGCCATTAGGACTTTAAGAATCTGAGAATGGACTAGGGCCAGGCTCCAATCCACCGGCCCAAAGCCAGTGGTTGGTACAGCCTCATTGCTATTTGAGGTATTCTCAGTCCTACCACCTGCCTGCTTGTCTGTAAGTACATCTCCCTACCAGTCTATAGGATCACTGTCTGGGGCCAGGCTTTTCTCTGGTCGTCCCTCATACCTGGAATGCTCCCCTTCCTCATCTCTACCTCCTGGCTTCCTTCAAGTCACAGCTAAAATCCCACCTTTCACAGGAAGCCTTTCCCGATCTGATTCCTCTCAACTTAGTTCTAGTGCCTTCCTTCTGTTGATTATTTCCAATTTATCCTGTCTATAGCCAGTTTGTATATAACTGTTGGCATGTTGTTTCTCCCATTAGACAGAGGACTCCTTCAGAGTAAGAGCTGACTTTGTTCTTTCCTTGTATCCCTAGTGCTTAACGCAGTGGCTGGCACACAGTAGGCACTTAAATGTTTACTGATTGACTGATTTTTACAGACATTTATAATCTATCCACTATTTCTACTCCCTTCCCTTGACCACCCCATTGAAAAGAAGGAAGGGAGGAAGGAAAAAAGAAAGAGAAAAAGAAAGGAAGAAAGAAGAAAGGAAAGAAGAAAGGAAAGAAGGAAAGAAAAAAGGAAGGAAAATGAAAGAAAGAAAGAAAAAGAAAAACAGAACCCTCATAATAAGTGTGCAAAGTCCAGCAAAACAAATTCCTACATTGACTATTCCCAAAAATGTATGTCTCTCACTACATTTTAAGGCTGTCACCTCTCTGTTTTGTCTTTGGTCCTCTGCACTCATAGTTTATCAACACATTGATCAGAGTCCTAAAGTCTTTCAAAGCTGTTTTTCCTCTAAAATGTCATTGTAATCATATAAATTGTTCTCCTAATGTCTATGTATAGCCTATATCAGATTGCATGCCATCTTGGGGAGGGAGGGAGGGGGAGAAAAATTTAAAACTCAAAAGCTTATGGAAGTGATGCTTGATAAATCAAAATAAATTAATTTTTAAAAATAAAATTTTTAATTTTAAAAAATAAAATAAAAGACTAAAAAATAAATAAATTATTCTCCTAGTTCTGCTGAATTTGCTCTGCATTAGTACATAGAGATATAGCTGGCATTACCTTAAAAATCATCTGATCTAACCATGATTCCAAAGGACCAAAGATGAAGAATGCTACCCATACCTCCTGACAGAAGAGTGAGAGACTAAATATGCAGAATGAGACATGCATTTTGGATGTAGCCAATGTAGGAACTTGTTTTGTTTGGGAATTCATATGTGCAGTTTTTGTTTGCCCTTTTTTCCTTCCAGGGGAAGGGAGAGGGGAGACGAAGGAAAAAATGCTTCTTAACTGAAAAAAAAAACAAAAATTATTTGATTCGATTACCTCATTTTACAAAGGGAAGAACTAAGATTAGGGAACTAACTTGCCAAATGTAGCAAGTAGTAGAGACAAATAGAATGCTGGGCCTGGAGTCACGAAGATCTGAGTTTAAATTCAGCCTCTGACACTAGCTGTGTGTGACCTTGAGTAAGTTGCTTAACCTTTGTCTGCCTCCATTTCCTCCTCTGTAAAAATTAGGATAATAGTAGCACCTACCTCCCAGGGTTATGAGGATCAAATGAAATAACATTTGTAAAGCACTTAGCACGGTGCCTGGCACATAGTAGGAGCCTTCCTCCCTGTACCACACTGCTCTCGTCACCTGGTGTGCTCTTGGCTGTATGATCTCACTTACTCTCTTCTGATAGTGCTGACTCTGTACTTGGCCCACCTAGCTAAGGCCTGGCATCTGACCATCCCATCCCTTTGTTCCCCTATTCTGCTGAACTCTCTGGTACATGACTTTTGTTTAGGACTGTCATTTGTTGAATCATAGTTGTGGGCAACAGGCTTGCCAGAAGCAGCAAAAGCTGCTCTACCTGGTCCCCAAGAACCCCAGAGGCTCCTAACAACCTCCATTAACCCTGTGCATCTCACAGGTCTACCTCACCATCCCAACAGATGAGTGGCCTTTCTATAGAAGTTCAAAGTTGGCAACTAACAGGTTGGAGAGAATTAAGAAGAAGGCAAGCAGAATAGCTGGGGGATATAGCCACGTAATATAAAGGATGGTAGAGATATTTTAACCCGATAAAGAGAAGACTTCGGCAGACATGATAGCTCGCAGAAGAGCTGCCATGGGAAAAAGTGATGACTTACTCTGCTCGGCCCCGGAAGGGCAGAACTGGGAGCAATCGGTAGAGGCTACAGGGAGAGAGACAGACTTTGGCTTGCTATGAGGAGAAAGCTTCCTAGTATCAGAGCTGTCCGAAAGTGAATTAGCTGCCTCAGGAAGTAATGAATGCCCTGTCATTGGAAGTTTTCAAGAGGAGGGGTCAGGGCGTGGTGCAGTGGATAGAGCACCAGCTCTGAGGTCAGGAGGACCTGAGTTCAAATCCAGCTTCAGACCAAACACTTGACACTTCCTAGCTCTGTGACCTTGGGCAAGTCACTTAACCCCAACTGCCTCAATTTAAAAAAAAAGAGGAGGGGTAAATGACCACTGGTCAAGGATAGTATAAATTGAGTCCCAGCTTTGGATAAGTGGTGGGCTGACCACTCAGACCCCTTTCATTCTATAATTCTGTGATATTTTCTCCATGGGGAGAGAGGGAGGAATGGGTCAAGTTTTTTGCCCTCCATGCTGATAATGGATCAACCAGATAAAGCTGATAAGGTTAGTCACGGGCTCATGACTCATCTCACCTGTGGATTGTCCATATACCAGAGGAGGCAGTTAGCCTGGGTGTCCAGGATAAAGTATCTCCGTAGGAACTTGCCACTGGTTTCATTGTCCTCGATGTCCAAGAACCCACAAATTCGATTCTGCCGATCCACATAAGGCATTCCTGTGCTCTGCTCACATCACCCTGCAAGACAGAAGAAGGTTGAGGAGGAATCTTTCTAGCACTTAGCTCATAGCTACAGAGGAGTGTAACTAGGGTCTTCAATAGCTTTTCTTTCCAAGGCATCAAATTCTCCACCCCAGCCACTTCCCACAGATCTACCTCCACTGTGGGGAAGCCCAATCATCAGCTTCAGTAGCTAGAGAAACCTATGCAAAGCTATGCCAGGGTCATTGAGAAGGGTAATCCCTTCTCCAAGAAGAAGGGAAGATAATAATACAAGATCAAATCCTTGGGAGTACATGGCAAGCATACATTCCTGAGTTCTACTTCCTTCTACCAACACATCCTTACTAGTCGTACCTCCACCCAAGAGACTGCTTTTTAACTGAACAGGAGAGAGATTATGAGAAAGCCCCCCAAATCCAAAGTCTAGACCAAATAAATAACTACTACATTCTTCTATACTACACTACACCATGCCATACTATTCTGGGGCAGCATGGCCCTTTTCTCCACTTTATTTCCATAAGAATACAGGAGGACAACTATATTTTTGGCTCCTTGGAAGAACATTTTACAGCAAGTATGGGATTAGTGGAAGGAGTATTAGACCTGAGCTTGGAATCAGCAGATCTGAATGCAAAACCTCTCTCCAATGCTTACTAGCTAACTGTTTGACCATGGACAAGTCACTTAACCTCTTAGCCTCAGTTTCCTCATTGGCAAAATGAAAAGGTTAGACTTCTTTCTAGTCTTATTGTTTCATTAATTCACCTCATGAAATCTGCAATCCAGTCAAACAGGCCTCCTCTCTTTTCTTCACAAATGATACTGTATCTCCAGTCTTTACACTGGCCATCCCCCCCTTATTTAACTACTTTGTATGTATTTGTATTTATTAAGTTTGTTTTTCTGCTGAAAGTATGTATGTATATATATATATATATATATATATATATATATATATATATATATGTATATATATATACACATACTTGTACACATAAATATGTATTACATAATATATGTTCCACACATTTCAAATGTACTCACTGTATATTAGAATTTAAGTTCATTGTGAGGTGGGATTTTTTTTTCATTCTATTTCCTTGTATCCCCAGCACCCAACCCAGCGCATGGCATGTAGTAGGCATTTAATTAATATTTGTTGATTTACTGAAGGTCTCTTCTAGCTCTCAATACTCTAAATATGTTACCAGACAACCTATTCTAGACCCAGAATCAGAGTAATGATGTTCTGAATTAGTCAAAAGAGGAGGTCCACCTTGTCATCATCATCTTGGGGCAAGATATGCAGGAGGCAAAGTCTCTAAGCCTTCCTCTTCTCACCCTGCCAGAAGAATTGAATTGGTCAAGACCTAAGGTACTACCTGAGAGTAAGGTTTGTGAGGGTCATTTCTGCTGTACTTTACAAACATTCTGCCTGGAACGTTGGAACTATTACTTCTATGGGCCTCTCCTCTATCATACTGCCTCTTTTCCTGTGTGACTTACAGGGAAGTGTCTTAACCTGTTGGCCTCAGTTTCCTCACCTGCAAAATGAGGAGGTTGGGCTAGCCAACCAGAAGGTTGGGACCTTCAGGTTCCCCATTCTCTGTCACTCAGTTTTACTGCCAGAGATACAAACTACATTTCCTTATCACCTACTTTCAGACTTTTATCTCTACACACCTTAGTCTTCCACTTCCTCTAGTCCCACTTCCCCTGCCAGCCCATCTAACAGACTCCTCTTAAGTGCCCTTTGGAACCTCCAGGTTAAAAGGGTTAATTGTTGCTTTTTTGTTTTACACTGTAATCATTTCCGGGGAGCCCTCCACCATAAAGTGAGCCTTTCCTTGAGATAAAGAAAACCAGTTAGGGAAAGCCAACCAAAGGACACAGTGACTGTATCTGAGAATGCACACAATATTCCACACCCATAGTCACCCTACTCTTCAGGAAAAGAGAGGAAATATACTGCATCAACTCTTCTTCATTACAACATACACACAACCTTCTGCTTGCTTTATGTCCTTTGCCTTTATATTATTGTAGTCATTGTGTGCATTGTTCTCCGGGTTCTGCTCACTTTATTTTATTTCAGCTCATATAAGTCTTTCCATATTTCTCTGAATTCCTCAGATGGTACAGTGCAAAGAGCACTGGCTCTGGAGTCAGAGGACCTGGATGAGAATCTTACCTCTAAAGCTTACTACCTGAGTGACCTTGGGCATGTCACTACACATTTCTGGGCCTCAATTTCTTCACCCATGAAATGAGGAAGATGGGCTTTAAGTCCCGGGTCTCAATTTATGACCTTATGATTACCATTTATTATGGCACAATATTTTATAACATTCACATCTCAATTTTTTCAGATGTTTCCCAATTGACAGACACCATCTGTTTCCAGTTTTTTGCTACCACATAAAATGCTGTTGTAGTTTTTTTCTTACATAAACAAATTTGCTTACATCTTCTAACTTTTCCAATATTCTTGAACATCAAATGAAATCTAATTTTGCCCTAATACTCCATTCCTTAAAATTCTCTCCAGTGTAGGTTATTTCTCCTACATTCTCTAAGTTACAGGGTATCAGCATGTCTTTTTTTCCTCCATCATCACTACTACTTTTCTTTCATCAAAACTCTTTCCTTCTTCAAAGTTCATGAAATCAGACTATAGTTTGCTCTTTCTCAATTTCTCTCTCTGTCTCTGTCTCTCTCACTCTGTGTGTCTCTCTCTGTCTCTGTCTCCCTGTCCCCCTCTCATTCTTTCTCTTCTTGCTGCTATCAACTACTGACCTCCAAGTTAGTCTCCCAACCTTCTTTAAAGCTCTTGGTATATAGTTCAGTCCTCCACTATACTTCATCCTCTGCCACCTGAATGATGCAACTTCAACTTGGCAATTCTTCTGCTTCTTTAACTCTGGTGATCTCAATCTCTGGTCTACTTCTGCATGGCCATGGACCTTAGAAGCCACTATCACCCACCACTATACCACCTCAAATTGTTGCAAGTAGAAGAGTTCTGGATTTGCAGTCAAAGGTGTAGATTCTAATATTTGCTCTTACTTAGGGATGTGACTTTGGACAAGTCACTTACCTACTCTAGACTCAGCTTCTTCACCTGTAAAATAAGGGTGGTTGATCTCTGAAGTCCCTTCCTGCTCTAAATCTATGATCCCATGAGGCTAAAACTCTGCAATTCTACTTTCTAATCATAACAGCCTCCCACCTCTCCCACTCCTTCACTACTACTGAACCTACTTTTTTCTTTAAATGAGGTAATCAGGGGTAAGTGACTTGCCCAGAGTCACACAACTAGTGAATGTTATATGTCTGAGGCTAGATTTGAACTCAGGTCTTCCTGACTCCAGGGCCGGTGCTTTATCCACTACACCACCTAACTGCCCCTGAAACTACTTTTCAACCCCATGATGAGCTCTGGTACCTTAACTCCTTTTCCCAATCCATTGTCCTTATTCTGGTTTCCCCCATCTAGCCACTTCAACAATTCACTAGCCATAATAATAGAATCATTCGTGCCCTTCACGTTTCTACAGCTCCCCCTATCAACTCTGGGTACCTCAATCATCTGATTTCTCTGCTGATCAGAGCTACAGAATATCTCTAAACCCTACTGACTTAACCAATTACAAATTCAAGCAATTTTGTTTTAGATGAACCTTCACTCTTGCTTAGCAGTCAGTTATTTAATTCATCCGCTAACCATTGCCTAGGTACTATTCCAAATCTCTTCCTGTCTCTTTAAGCCCCAACTACCACCCCACCCTCTCAGAAGATAATCTCATCTCTTACTTTTCTGAGATTTGGATATGCATTTCTCAATTTCCCTCCTTACCACCTAAACACTACTGTATCTGTACCCACTCTCCTCTTTCCTGTCAGTGGAAGAGATGTCCATCTCCTTGCCAAGGCTAAAATGATATCCTTCCACCTGGGCTTGGATTCTATCCCTTCCTAACCCATCTGGAACCTTACCGATTCCAGCAAAATTCTTGTTGGAATCCTTCTCTCTCATGAATCTTCAATTTCTTCCTATCCGTTGGCTCCTTCCCTTTTACCTAAAATAATGCTCGTTTCCCCTCTTCTACAAATCAAAAACAAAATACTCTCCAACCCTTTCTTGCCTCACCTTCACTCCTACACTTTTTAAAAGAATAGAATACCCAATAGACAGGTGATACTTTCACTTCCTCATCTTTTCTACAGCAATATCTCCCTCCCCCGCACCATTTTATTCTTTCTACTGATGAGTAACACAGGCCCTCAGAATAGTGTAGTTCAGACAGAAATCTAAGAATAGAACAGCCCAGGAGCCTCAATGGTAGCTCAATTAGTCCAGGATCAGCACCCAATTACCTCCAGCTCCCCAGAGCACATAAAGAACAGTGGGAATCCCTGCATGGGAACATCACTCTCCGGGGCACAGAGAAGGTAAGACAGCCCAGTGACAAGCACTTTTCAGCTAGGCATATGTAATTACAATGTAAGGAATAAAGGACCAGACCACCAGACACTGGCAGAGTAGGATTCCTCAGCTAGCTAGAGCCTACAAAGGTAAACTCTTGACCAACTTCCCCATATTTGTACCCTCTAAAGAAACCCTCAGAGAGCTGGGAGGTGAGGAGGAGGTAATATAATGATAACCAGCAAGGGGTGGGGCTGTTTGCTCCATTTTCAAGAGGACAGAGCCATCACCTTGCCTAAGCAGTCCTTGGCAACTACATCTGGGCCAAGGGTGGTCCCCTTTTGTTGCATCCAGGTACCTGGGCCGCCCATGTCAGAACCACAGCCAGTGACATGGTTTCAATACCACCTACTCCTTAAGTCCTCAAAATTTGGCTTTCAATCCTACCTACCACTCTACTAAAATTGCTCTGAGGACAACAGTGACCTTATTGCTAAGTCCAATGGCCTCTGATTTCAATTCAACCATCATTTATTAAGCACCTACAATGCCTACTAGGCTCTGTCCTAGGCACCAGGGATACAATGATAAAACCCCAAATAGTCTCTGCCTTCAAGGAGCTTTCACTGGGAAACACAACCATACATACCTAAATAAATAGAAAGCATCATCAGTGTAATGGAGGAAGGGAGAGGGATAGACACTGACAACTGGAGACTAAGGAAAGAATTAATATAGAAACTAGCATCTATCCAGAGCACAGTGTCCAGGTCACTTCATCCTTGATTCAACGAATATTTATTAAGCATCTACTATTCATTCATTCATTCATTCATTCATCACAGTGCTAGGCGCTGGAGGAAAGGTAAGATTTAAATAAGACACAGTCCATACCCTCTCTGAGATTATAGTCTACTGGAGACCATAAACACAGATAATTAATAATCTATCAAATTATATTATGAGTATATTAGGGTTACAAAACAAAGTGCTATGTGAAGTCTAAGGGGGAGGGAACAAGCATTTATTAAATGCCTCTGATGTGCCAGGTACAGTGTTAAGTGCTTTACATATATTATCTCATTTGATCCTAAAGGGACATTCACTATTGATGGGAATGTACAGCATGGGGAGATCAGAGAAAGCTTCCTATGGTAAATGGTATTTGAATTGGGATTTAAAGAATAGGTAGGTATTCAAAATAGGAGGGAGATAGTTTGGGGAGGATGGTTATAGGGGAGTAATTTCTGTTGAATTCCAGCGTATCCTTTAAATCCCAATTCTAATGCCATCTCCCATTGGGAAAAGCAAAAGTGAAAGTATAGAGGCAGGAACGTATGGGGTATGTATATGGGGAATGGCAAGTGGCCCAGTGTGGTGGGCACACAAAGGTAGCCTTATCAAAAGTTAGTGACTAATTGGATACAAGAAGTATGTATGGGGAAAATCAAAGATAACACTAAGGTTTCAAATATGGAAAACTATGAAAAAATGGTGGTCCCCCTGACAGAAATAGTGAAATCAAAAGCAGCTACAAGTTGGAGGGATAAAGATAATGAGTTTGTCTCGGGATCTGTTGAATTTGAGGTGCCAGCAAAGGCCTCTTGTCTATACTCTGGCTTCTCCTTGCTTCACTCCCTTGCTTCACCTCAACTATGGTGGACCCCTTCCTCTATTTCCTTCACCAATTCCTTTTTCTCCTCTCATCACCTTAACTTCTTATTGTTGTTGTTCAGTCATTTTCAGACACATCCTACTTCATGATCCCATTATGGGATTTTTTTGGGCAAAGATACTGGAGTGATTTGCCATTTCCTTCTCCAACTCATTTTAGAGATGAGAAAACTGAGGCAGACAGGGTTAAATTACTTGCCCAGGATCACACAGCTAGTAAGTATGTAAGGACAGATTTGAACTCACAAAGATAAGTATTCCTGACTTCAGGCGCAGCACTCTATCCATTGTGCCACCTAGCTGCCACCTTAACTTAGGTGTACCCCAAATCTCTTTTCCTTCTGTACTCTCTCCCTTTTTGATCTCACCCACTCTTTCAACTTTCCCTCTACACAAATAACTCATATATGTATATATATATATATATATATATATATAAAAGCTCCAACCTCACTCAACCCGGATGTTCTTTTAGTCCCAAACTCTTATACCCAATGTATCCAAAGCTGAGATTATTAACTTTCCTCCCAAATATCTCTTCTTCCTCCTCCTTCCTTCCCTAAGTCACTTCAAAGCAGAGGCTCAGACCCTCTCTGATAAGGGAAATAGAGCTTTCCTTAGAGAGAAGAGAAGTGGGGAAAGCTGATCCTACAAACCTCACTCCTTTGTAGTTTATTTATGGGACTAATTCATTAATTCATGTGGAGCTAGGGAAAAGCCAACACCTTCCTCCTTTCTGTCTCTAAAATAGATGTGTTTCATCACAGAACTTAGAGCTAGAAAGAATCTTAGGCATCCTCTAATACAGGCCCTTGGTCACATGTTAATAAATAATAGTGCTCAGATTTAAACCCGTCTCCTAATTTTAAATGTAGTACTCTTTCCTCATGCCCTCTCATTATGATGTTATTCTCTTGTCCTAGAACCTTCAATGGCTCCCTCCTCTCCATTAAATAAAAGCCAAATAAATACTCTCCATTAAATAAAAGCAAAATTCTTCAGCCTGCATTCAAAGCTTTCTATAATCTGGCTCCAGTTCACCCATGCAGGCTTCCCTGGTGTTATTCTTCTTCAGGATCCATTCAAGATAGCCTATTCATCATTCCATGACTTAATTAGCCCCTATTTTTGTAATACCTCAGTATTTGCTTTCCACATTCTCTAGATATAAAAATGCCTGAATTACCTTCCCTCAACAGTCTCTTCCTGTTAAAATTTAACCCCCTCTTTTCAAAACTAGTTCCAATGCAAACTTCCCCACCCCAATCAGAAAGGATATCTCCCCAGTATAGACTCTCAATGGCACTTTGTGCTCATCCCTTCTCTATCAATCAATCAATCAATCAATCAACAAACCTTTATTAAGCCATGACTATGCACTAGGCTCTCACGAACAAAGTATATTCCACTTGGAATGACTGCAATGGGTGGACACATCTCATCTCCCTTACTATACGGTAAGGTCTAGCAGCGGTGTGTGTTTGTTCTGTGAAGTTTGGATTCAGTCAAAGGGCCACACTTGAGGATGTAGAGGGTCATGTGTGGCCTCGAGGCCTCAGGTTCCCCACCCTTGGTCTAGAAGATAGAGACTATGCTTCATTTACTTACCTTTATAACTGCCACAGGACCTAGCAATAATGATAGCTAACATTCATATGGCTTTCAAAAGCAATCTTGTCACAATAGCTCATTTGATCTTCCCCACAAACTTGTAGGTGCCATAATTATTCCCAGTTTATAGATGAGGAAACTGAGGCTCAGAGGTTGAATGACTTGTCCAAAACTACTATCAAAGGCAGTACTCAAACATAGCACTCATTCTTCTACACCACATGCCCTCCCTATATAGTTTAGAGCTTTATGTACATCGAACACTTAACATTTGTTGAATAATAATAGATTATAACATTTACATATCACTTTAGGGTTTGCAAAGTGTTATTTTGTAATAATCATAGCTAACAATGTACTGATTGCACTTCCGAACATAGTTCTTGCTGAGTTAATGTCAGAGGGAGGGAGCTCAACCCTTCAGGGACAGACTCCACTTGGTATCACTCCTCTCAGAGAAGAATCCTGAAGCGTAATCCAGGAGATCAATCCTTCTCATTTTTCCAGGAGAGCATGAGCCCACATGAGTTTTTAGTCAGCAGAAAAAAAAAAGTCAATGTGAAGCAAGGTGCCTGACTCACTGTCAGTCAGTAAGTGACTACCCAAGACAAAGTAGAGAAATTATAAAGAAAACACACCATCAGTCTAACCAGCCCTGGGAGGGATGCCCTCCATAAGGCAATGAGGCAAATCCCTAGGATGCCAGGCAGTTCCCAGAGGTGGCATGTCCATTAATGGCATCACCATCCTCCCAGTCTCCCAGGCTGTGCCATCATCAGTGTGTCCTTCGGCCTCATAGCCCACCTCCATCCAACCAATTGCCAAGTCCTGGAAAGGCAGAGTAGAGGACTGGAACAAATGCTAGGCCTGGAGTCCTCAGAACTAAGTGGGACCCCCAGCTCTGACAATTATACACTGTACAGACATGGGTAACCTCTCTGTTGGCAAAATGAGGGAATTGAACAGCATGGTCTTAGTGTCCCTTCCAGCTCTAGATGCTATGACCTTAAGGGGAGAGAGAGATAGATGATAGATAGATAGATAGATAGCCAGACAGATAGATAGATTTAAATAGGAACTATTATTATCCCTACCCAAAGTGCAGGCCATCCCACAAATGCTTAGCTCTAGCTGAACCCTGGCCACTCTGATTCAGCCCTGCAGTATTAGGAGGCTGCCTTTGGGAAAGTCCCTGAGGAAACACAGATCAGCCCTGCCCAACCCCCTTAACAAGGCCAAGCCCCACTTCTCCTGGCACCAGAGGCAGAAGAGCAAATGACTGGGTGAGGGGAAAGAAGCCAGAACCACCCCAGGGAGAGAGAACAAAAGAGCTGGTTAGTAGTACCTGGGAAAGGAGGAGGGGGAGGCAGAGGAGAAAGCAGCAGAAGGAAGAGGAGGTACAGAAAGACGGAGGAGGAGAGGGAAGGAAAAAAAAGGAGACAACCAAGGAAGTGCCAGAAGAAGAGATGGAGGAAAAAGAGAAGACGGCAGAGGAATGAGGGTCCTTTGCACAGGGGTAGGATCACCAGGTTTAATGATACCTGTAACACCTGCAGAAGCTCCCCTGGATTCTCGGGCCCTCCCCTCTGCAGATTTTTTTCTAGTTCCAATTTTGTACAAGAGGTGCTGGTGAATAGGTCTCCCTGGGACTCAGGAAAGGGAAGGAAGTGGAGGCAGGTCCAGGGCACTGCCAAAAGTAAGGAACAGCTGCTGCTCAGAAGGAACTGAAGTCTCTTCCCCTGAATTGAAACTGGGAGTCTTCCAGCAAGAGAGATAAGGAAATGGGGAAGTAGAGAAGGGGGAGGGGTGGACAGCGAGAGATCTGAGAGAAAGGTCGGTGGCTGCTCTGCAACAAGAAAGCAGCGGAAAAAAAATAAGAGAAAACTAGACAGGTTCTGACAACTTCAACTCTTGGGGCTCTAGGCACCACATTAGGCTCCTCCTCACCAGGGAGGAGAGAAAGGCAGAGCAGGACACCTCTACACAGCAATAGGGCACATTCCCATGATGCCAGGTGATTAAGGCCGAATTACCCAAAGGCCAAAGGCCTCTGTGGTTCCCCAAACCCTCCGGAATAAAGTCTGAAAAATGTATCATCATCCCACAGTCGGCTGGGCAAATGCCCTTTGGGAGGAAAGGGCCAGAGTACCCATAATGCCTCATTTAACTTCCATTTTTAAACAAATTCACTTTGTAAGCCTGACTGGATGGATTAATTTCTCTTCTTCTCCAATCAGGGGTCAGGGAAGGTCGGTTTCTCTTCCTCTCAAAAAATATAAAGACTCCTTATTCACTAGGCTCCATTGTAGGGGGGGTGAGGTCCACCAAAAGAAGATGTGGATTCTACTCTCAATTTCTTCCCTCTTCAGAAAAAAAAAATTGTTCAATTATTTAAGCATCCCTAGATGCAGCTGAGTCATAAAGATCACTAGGGATGTGGGAGCTGGGGGTGAGGGGAGAAGGGATGGATCTTTTGAAGAAAGAGAACTGATGGGGAGCAGAAGGGATGGGGCTGTGTATTTGACCATACAATGGAACCATAACATGCTGCTCAGCAGGGTTCATAATGAGCAAATTTGGGGTTCCGAGGCCCTTGTTAAAATTCTGTTATATGCAATTTTTAAAATGTTTCAAAATTATAAGAAATAAGTTTGACCCCAATGAAGAAATATGAAAATTCACCTCTCCCAATTCCTTTGCAGAGGTGGGAGGTTCATGTGCATGGAACATTGCATGTGAAGTCTTTTATTTATTTATTTATTTTTGGTATGTGTTGATCACTTTTTCTCGATCAAATTATTAAGTACCTACTATGTGCCAGGTACTGTGCTATGCAGTGGGGGTAAAAAAAGAGGCAAAAGACAGTTCCTATCCTCAAGGAGCTTATAATCTGATGGGGGAAACAACATGTAAACAAAAGCAAGTTATATACAGGATAAATAGCAAATAATTAACAGAGAGGAAGGAACTAAAATTAAGAGTGGTTGGGGTAAGCTTCTTGTAGAAGGCTTTAGTTGGGACCCAAAAGAAGTCAGGGAGGTCAGTAGTTAGAACAGAGGAGGGAGAACATTGCAGGCATGGAGGTCAGCCAGAAAAAATTCCTGGAGTCAAGAGATAGAGTGTCTTGTTCATGGAACAGCCAGGAGGACAATGTCATTAGATCAAAAATCACCTGTCAAGGAATAAAATGTAAAAAGGTAAGAGGAGGATAGGTTGTGAAGGGCTTTAAAGACCAAACAGAGCATTTTGTATTTGTTCTTAGAAGCCATAGGAAGCCACTGGAGTTGACTGAGTAGAGAGAGTGATATGATTGAAACTTCGATTTAGGAAAATCATGTTTGTGGCTGAATGGAGGGTGGATTAGAATGAGGAGAAATCTGAGACAGGCAGACCCACAGGTGGACTATTGCAACAATCCAGGGGCAAGGTGATGAGGGGCTGTACCAGAGGAGTGGCAGCGTCAGAGGAGAGAAAGGGACATATTCAAGAGATGTACCAAAGGTGAAATTGACAGGCTTTGGAACAGCTTGGATATGGCAGTGAAAGATAGTTAGGAATTCAAGATGGCTCCTAGGTTGAGACCCTAGATGATGGGAAAGATGGTGTTGCCCTCTACAGTAACAGTGAAGGTAAGAGGGGTGAAGGTTTAGGGGGAAAGATATAGAGTTCTGTTTTGGACTTACTGAGTTTAAAATGTCTACTGGACGCTCAGTGTGAGCTATCCGAAAGGCAGTTGGATGTGGGAAATTGGAGGTCAGCAGAGAGATTGAGGCAGGAAAAGCTGATTTGAGAATCATCAGCAGAGAAGATAATTAAATCCATGGTAGCTGATGAGATCACTGAGTGAAGTGAAGTAAAGGAAGAAGAGAAGAGGGCCTAGGATAGAACCCTGAGGGACTGCTACAGTTACAAGGCATCATCTGGAGTAGGATCCAGCAAAGCAGACAGAAAAGAAGCAGTCTGAGAGGTAGGGGGAGAACCAGGAGAGACAGTGGTGTCCCAAAAACCTGGAGAGAAGAGAGTATCAAGGAGGAGAGAGTGATCAACAGTGCCAATGGCTACAAAGAGATCAAGGAGAATGAGGGTTGAGATAAGGCTATTGGATTTAGCAATGAAGAGATCATTAGTAACTTTGGAGAGAGCAGTTTCAGTGGAATGATAAGAATGGAAGCCAGATTTGTTCATTTTTTCTTTTACCCTTTTTTCTTTTTCAATAGAAAGAAGAGATATGGCTCTCTGGGACAAGGGCTTCAGAGAGAAATTTAGGTTTTGTAAAAATGAAAGCTATCAGTAAAAATGTTTTAAAAAAAGATTCTGTTATGTATCACTAAAAGAAGTCCCCTGAAAGACATCCAAATTGGGATTGGGGTGGTAGAGAGTAGGAGTGAATTCACTCAGCTGATGCTTAGACTATATAAGGGCACCCCTACCATCTGTCTGCTTTTGGTTCATTCTAGTTGACACTTTATCACCTTGGCCTCTGAGCAATTAAAAGAGAGTGACAGTTGGGTTTTTTTTTTAAATCTGTCACTCTGCCCCTTCAACTTGTTAACCTTTCCCAAACCCTTCTGCAGCTCCGGGGGTGGGGGTGGGAGTGGGATAGGGGTAGGGCAGAATACTTCCTAACTCTCCTCTAGTTACCATTGGGTTAGGCATAAATTGGGACTGGGCAGGAGGAACTAAGAAAAGTAATTCCTAGGGTTAGAAGAAACCTAAGGTTTATATAGGCATTTATACCATAAAATCCCCTACTGTCATCAAAGCAATAATATGGGACTGCCCCCTTTCCATACATCCTAGTCTTCATGGTTAGTGACTACATTTCCTTCTCCAAAAAGCCCCACTCTTAATTTTATTTAAACTCAATATCATCTTTAAAACAATTTGGGGAATGTGCATGGGAGGGAGGAAGTTAGCGAGGTTGGAATCAAACCTCATGATCTGCTCCAGGCAAAGCCCCTTTATAGTTCTGGCCACTTCTCTGCTCAAAAATCTTCAGGGGCTCCCTCTCACCTACCAAAGTAGACTCCAAACTTCTTTGCTTGATCATTCAAAGTCCTCCACAATGTAGTCCCATTCAATCTTTTCAGTCTCTCTCCTGTAGCTCCCCTGCACTCACTCATTCTGCTCTCCAGCCAAACTGGATTCCTCTTATGATAACCAGCTATCAAAAGCACAAAGAATAAGAAGGGACTGTGCTGGTCATCTGATCCCATCACCTCATTTTATAGATCAGAAAATTGAGACCCAGAGAGCTAAAATGACTTATCTGTGGTCATTCAGAATGTAAAGAACAGAGCTAGGATTTGAACCCAGCTTCTCTAACTCCAAACTGAGGACTTCCCTACATCGAAAACTGGAATTTCCTTTCTCCTTTCATTTATTGAATTCTTACTCATCTTTTAGTTGTTGTTGTTCAGTCATTTCAGTTATGTCTGATGCTTTATGACCCCATCTGGGATTTTCTTGGCAAAGATACTGGAGTGGTTTGCCATCTCCTTCTCCAGCTCATTTTACAGATGAGGAGACTGAGGCAAACAGGGCTAAGTGAGTCACCCAGGGCTACACAGCTAATAAGTGTCTGAGACCAGATTTGAACTCAGGTGTTCCTGACTCCAGGGTTATCACTCTATCCATTGTGCCACCTACCTGCCCTAGAGTTCAATTCAAATTCCATTTTCCTGTGAAACTTTCCCCAACTCCAATTTCAACCTTCTCTATCAGACTTCACAGTCCTTGTTTTCTATCTCTCTAATGAACTTACCATGTAGTATTGGGTATTTACATGTTACCTGTGTGTGTATCTTATTAACCTACCAAACTAGCTCCACGAGGGCAAGGACCATGTCTTATGTAAACTTTGTATCCCCCCTAGCCTAAAATAGTGTTCTGTACAAGAGGATTCAATAAATGTTTATTGACTGAAAAGAAAGAATAATTTAGCTTCTAGTATAATAATAAGAAAAACTCTCATTCTAAGTTTACAGATCCACTATTACACACAAACATTTTCATTCCTTCTTCCCCTAATCCACTTATAATTCAAACCCCCATTCCTATACTATCTATCTAGACACATCTTGGACATCTCCGATTTAAGACACTTAAAATCTCATCATTTCCAGGCATCCCCCCTCATTGGTATAATTCAAGGGGCACTGGAAAGACACCTGTCTCAAAACACCTTTCATACCATAGGCATGGTGCCTTCAGACACCACATATGTCTTTCTCCATTCATAGATTGGAAAGAGCATTGGCTCAGAGTCAAGAGGTTAAGTCCCAGTGCCAGTCTTAAATAGCTATGAGACCTGGGGCAAGTTACTTCCTTTTTCTGGGCCAATTTCCACATCTGTAAAATGACACAGTTGGATCAGAGGTATCAAACTGTCCATCAGCAGCAATACTGCCATGTAACTGGGAAATGTTTAACAAAATAAATAAAAGTACAATACAGCCGAGATAATGCTAGTTAGTGATTTTCTAAGTTTCTATTTGTGTTTGCTACCACGGGACTAGATAATCTCTAGGATCTCTTCCCATTCTAACATCCCGTGATTCCATGGTTTTTTTTATAATCCACATACCTGTAGAAGTTAAATCTTTTTTTTTTTTCAGCTAATGCCTTAAAGGACTGAATAGCCTAAGAGAGTTCCACCTCAAATAAGTGGGAGGGTAAGGAATAAACACCAGATAAATGAGCATTATTTCACCAGGGAGATGTTTTGTACTTCTGTCCTTGCTACAATATCTAGTCCAATGGGTTGGTAGAAGGAATGATGAACTTGGAGCCAGGAGGCCTACTTCCCTAGGTTGGAGTCCCAGCTCTATTGCTTACTAAAGCCTGTATCTAGACAGCCTTCAGAGGAGACTCCATAGCTTGACGTTTGCAGCTTCCTATTGCTGGAAACCCCCTCTTCTTGAGTCTCAGCCTTCTAGGCTATGTAACCTTGGACAAGTCTCATGATCTCTTTGAGACTCAGTTTATCCACATGTAGAATGGAGACAATAATAATTGGACTATCTCCCTTACAAGGCTCTTGTGAGGAAAGTAGTTAAACGTGAGCTATTTTTATTATAGGGTGCCAGGGTGCTGAAAAGAAAAGTAGGAAACCTGCCAAAGACAAAATTCACCTCTGTCACAATCTGGCTGAGGGCTGGCCTTGCAGCTGAGCCTGTATTTCTCAACCTCTTCTCTCCCTGCACATTTAAAAAGCAAAACAGAAACAACCAACCACATCTAAGTTAAAGCTCTCTCCAGACTCTTGGGCCTGGCAGCTTTCAATCCAATAAATGATATCCCATCAGTAGCACAAATTCCCTGGGGGCCTGGAGGTTATAGGAGCTACCACAAAGTTTGTAACTAAACAGCCTTCAGAGGAGGCTCTGTGTATAGTTTCGGGTTTGCTGCTTCCTGCCGTGTGCCTCTAGAGTATTGAGGAAGGTACAAAATATTAGACATTGAGGGAGGTACAAAATTTTGATAAGAAATTGGCCTTGCCCTCATGGACCTTACAGTCTAGTTCAGTAGTTCTCAAAGAATGTTTCAAGGACCAAAACCTTTCAGGAGGCTGGGGAGGTAAAAACTATTTTCATAATAACACTAAGATATTTTAATTTCTTATACTGTAGATCACAATGGATAAAACCTATATAAACAAAAATTCTTAGGGGGAGGATAAAAGGGACCTGAAACAAAAAAGTTTGAGAACTCCTGGTCTAGTCCAGGGGTGGGGAACCTTCAGCCTTGAGGCCACATGTGGCCTTTCTAGGTCCCTGGGCAAGGCCTTTTGACTGAGTCCAAGTTTTACAGAACAAATCCTTTTATTAAGGGGATTTGTTCTGTGAAGTTTGGATTCAGTCAGAGGGCCATACTTGAGGACCTAGAGGGCCACATGTAGCCTCGAGGCCAAAGGTTCCTCATCCCTGCCTCTAGCCTAATAAGGGAGATAAGATCCATAACATAAGTAACTTTAACGTCCACTAATACCTGCTAAGAAGTTCAGTTTCTCATGCCATTCTCTTTTTCCTTCTTTTAATATTAAAATGTTTGTGTCCATTGATGATTAGAGCATAATATTTTTTAAAATTGTAAATAAATACATTACCTGCTATATGAAATAAAGAGGTACAAAACAGAACTCTGTGAGGTCCCAGGAGACTAATTAGGGGAAATCAGAGATGGCTTGATGGAGGATTTGGCCTTTGCATGCAAGAAGAGGTTGAAAGGAAGAAAGAGAGCTGGAGTCGGTGGAGGTGATTGTAAGTCTCAGCTCTGCCATATATTAGTTGTATGATCCTGACAAAGTTCTTACTTTCTAAGGGCCTCCGTTTTTCACCTGTAAAACTAGTTGATATTTAAGGTACCTTGTAATTCCAAGAGTCTATGATTCTAGGAATTCAACAAAAAGAGAGAGAGAGGAAAAGGACATTCTAAGCCTAAGTAGTAGTGTGAGCAAAACCCCTAGATTTTCATCTCCTTATTCCTGAAAAGATTTTCAAGCCTCTGGTCTCTGAGGTACCCTGAGACTTTGGCAAAGATGAAGAGAGGAGGCCATGAGGTGCTGGGTCACCAAGGATGGCCCTCTGTGTCATCTTCCTTCTGGGCAACCAGGCAGTAGATACAAAAAGTAAATTGATATATATATATATATATATATATATATATAGTCATTAATGAAAACCAGAACTATCCCCACCATCAATAAAGTGCCCCAGTTCTCTGTTGTAAAACCATGGGACTATCAGAGCCTAGTTTAAGAAGGCAGAGAATAACAAAAGTAGCTCACATTTCTATATAACTTTAAGGTTTACAAAATACTTTTCCTGGGCACCTTGTAAGGCAGGTAATGCAAATATTCCCATTTTATAGATGAGGAAACTGAGGCTCAGAGAATTTGAATACTAGGCCAAGGTCATACAGCTAGGAAGTATCAGGGCTTAGAAAGTGTAAAATTTCTGGAAGGGAGAAAGTAGCGTATAGTAAAAAGAAAAGAAACGTCTTACCAAAACCATACTAATCCAGGTGAGGTTTGGAATACAAATCTTCAGAAGCACCTTCCAAATTAAAGGTTCTATGCTTTTAAGGTCTCAGGTTCAACATACAAACCACTTTTTAAAATCGTATCCAGTAAATTTTCCTGATTGGCAACATAACATAGTAAATGTGTGCATCCCAACTACCCTATAACAGAAAGAGTCAGTACGCTGCACTAAGAAATGTCCTGGCTATGTAACCTTGGGTTACATCTTAAAGCCTCACTTTCTCTGCCTGTAAAGTGGGGACAACAATACTTTCACTATCTACCTCCCAGGGTTGTTGTGAGGAAAGTACTGTGCAAACCTTAGACCAATAGAGAGATGTTACTGGGGCAGGAGTTTAGGGAGAGTGGCTCTGATGGTGGGCAAAGGGGATACTTCAAGGAAGCTGCTAATCTCTAGCTAGAGAAAGTTGGTCAGGAAATGATGTCACCAAATAAAAGAGATTGAAACACAGCCAGGCTGAATTTAAAGCAGTAGAGGAGAGCAAAAGTGAATTCACTCAGCTGCTGCCTACAACATACAGGGTGGGGGTGGGGATGACGCACATGGAGAGGGGAGAGAGAGGAAAGAGAAATGGACCAATCCACCGGGTCTGTGGAGGGCTGCTAATTGCACAGCCCCAAAAGTCATAGGCTATTTCAGAACAAATCCCTGAAAACAAGCCAAGAACTATAAATAAGGAAGTCTGAGAGCATCTATTACCTAGTGATTACGATACCACTAGATTTTTTAAATTCTCATGAGAGCAAATACTGGAGAAGAGATGAGAGCAGAGTCTAAGGACAGGAGGAGTACAATGTCAGAAGGAAGAGACTATAAGGAGTTCTTACCATCATTGTAAATACACAGAATGAGCAAAATTCTAAACCTCTACCTCCAGAGAGCTGAACACACAGAAGACACAGAGATGGGAAAATGGTAGGTCCTCACAACCTCCCAACTTACCAAGTGGTTGATGGGAAAGGGCCACTAGAACTTGTGTCATATCATAATTTTCCCTAAGCATATTTCCTTGTATAATGGGGGGAAGTGGAGGCTGGCCAATGAGAGCCCAGTCCTTAGAGTATGTATAATATTCTCTGCCTGGTTCCAATACAATGTGTGGAAGTTTCTTCTACATGCAAGTGTCTGAGTGGCTGATGCTATGTGGTGGTGCCATATTTTTTTGTCCTTCTCTCTTCCCCAACAGCTTTTAAGTAAGGAGAATGAGGAGAATCTGGGTTGGGGAAGGAACAGCAGCTTAAGCTACCTTATCTCGCCACCCTATTGCCTGCCATGTGTCTCTCAATACATGGTCCCTGTTTCTTTGAATTTATTCTTTCTTGATCTTAGGTGAATGAGTATCCAAAGATGAAATGAATCAAATTACGCACTTGTGAACTTCAAAAAGTCAGAAGAACCATCAGAGTTTCCCTTAGTTACTAGTCAGTAGCAGAGACCACTAGAGCTGGTAGCAGCGTAGCTGAGTCCACTGAGGAGCCACACTTGAGAAGAGACTGCTTGACCCAGTGCAGGACTATGCTGCCCCAGCACCTGAGATGCTCCCTCCTTCAGGAGTCAGCCCATCTGAGAAAGGGACAACTTGTCCATGGGCTATGCCACACCTAGAAGTGAATTTAGTAGGGATTCTATAAAGACAAGAACTCCCAAGGCAAGAAGTGCTCCAAAGACAAAAAACGTTTCCTCCATAGGTGCTTCAGTATGCTTTGCTTCAAGTTTGAGCCCATTTTCTCCAGGAACCTGGTGTGTGTATAAGAGGGATAGTGCAGCCTCTGGGTTGGGGAGAGGTGTTTTATACTTCTGTCTTTGTTATATACCTTTTAAACAATATCCCTTTATAAGGACTAGTTGGCATTCACTGGTTAACTGATAATGGAATGGAAATATACCAGATGAGGGCTTGCAAGCAACAGTATCATTTTTTTTTTGCTATCCATAGCATTTATTAAGCACCTCCTATGTGCAAATCATTAGGGATACAAAGACAAAAATGAAACAGTACCTGACCTCAAGGGGCTCACAGTAGATAAGCCATATGGCATAGTGGATGATACACACAGTGGACTTGGAAATTAAAAAACCTGGGTTTGAATTCTGGTTCTGACATTAATCAGCTGTATGATCTGGCCTCAATTTCCCCACATAAAATAAGGAAACTACTTTACTACCTAATTTAGAAAGTTTATAGAGAAGGAAAGCGCTTTTAGTAAACTGTAAATACATATGTAAATGTGACCTACTATATAGTGAGCTTGTTTCAACTTCTTAGGTGCCCAGAATCATTCCTGATGAAAAAGAATGCAAATACCACAGCATTTATAATTTATTATGTATAATCTATTTGCTTAGAGTGCTAAACTCATGATGCATGGAAAAACCCGTGGAAAACTAACAGGATCATCTTAGTTATGTATGTTGAAGTTCATATTAATGAATAAGCATTTATTAAGTGCCTACTATGTGCCATTTATATCTCCATTGGAGATACAAATGCCAAAATGAGCAAGTTCCTTCCTCAAAGGATGACAGTTTGCTAATCAGTTCAGCAAACACACAGTGGAAACTGAATTGGATTTGAAGTCAGATAACCAGAGTTCTAATCCTAGTTTTGCTGCTATCTGATCATGTGACTTCAGCCAATGCAAATTAAGTTGGGGAGGTGACCTGGAGTGGGTGCTACATTTGAACATAGTAGGTGCTTTGAATATTTTAAAATTGATTTGTACTTGAACTAACAAGGTAATAATAATAAAAATGACAAGATTTCTAAAGTGTGCAAATAAGAATTGGTATAATATTAACATCAACCTAAGGCAGGTATAGAAAGGTAAACATTACATCATCAAAAATGAAAAAGAGGATTGATAAATGTTCTCGGAGCACAAGATAAGCAGATTAATATACAGAAATACTCTGGGAACAAATCAATATCATTTCACCAACACTAACAAATAAGTACCCACCCCTGGATTTGTCAAATTTAACTGAAAATGTTTCTTTTGAGAGGAAACCTATGAAATGCCTAAAATCTAAGAACTGATCCCAAAATACTGTCTATGAGTGACATCCTCATGAACTCAACATGTAGCAAAGAAATTTTGAACAAATGGCTAAGTCCTAGAAATGTGTTCATAGAAATGGAGGTATATATGATAACAGTTTAGGATCTGGTTATCACCACAAAAAATTACAAGTGGGTTGTTCTTAAGGGACCAGACTTATTGATCAATTCAGACCATATGCAAGGAAATGGTAGAAACCGAGCAGCACATCATTGTGGGTTGCAGAAGGACTAAATACCACCTTACAAATACTTCAAAGTATCCTTGAGAATTCAACAAATAAATTATATCAGAATTAGAACAATCTTTCAGATAAAACTGTTGCCCACAGTTGCCAGAATATAACATTCATCTATAAAAATTTAAGAACAATTTTTTAATAGAGGTTGCAGTATCAAATATTCATAACCTGCAAGCTACATGGAATTAGAAGCTTTCCAAACAGAAAGACCTGTTGAAAGAAATTGAAATGGTGTGGGAACGAGATGAGCTACATAGTATTCCTGTTTCTTGTTGGCTATTAGAGTTGATCCAAAAGATGCTTTCAGTAAGCCTACAGAAGATGAATTTACATCTGAATACTTCTATTCAGTTACAAAAAGCAGTTATTTTGCCCACTTGTGCAATACTCCACCGAACATTAAATATAAGAGTAATAACAAGATATCTACTTTTCCCAGTACTGTTTTTAGCTGAACTCAATTGAAAAAGATGAGAAAAATGAGAATGTTAATATTAATTCGGCTACGCCAAGGTAGCTAAAAAAAAAAAAAGAACATTTCCTTCTCAAAAATAAAGAAAAGCACTGATTGGCTGAAAATTTACAGAAGTATTTCCCAAATAAACAGATATTACTTCCCAAAGAAATAGTAATGGCTGACAACTGACATTTGCCACTGGAGTTACCGAATGTAACTGTACTACCTCCAAATGCAGTCTAGCTAAGATCCAAGAATGGAACCAAAAGGCCCTCTATGAATTCATTTAGTGACAAGAGCATTTAAATGACTGCATCAAGTCTATTTGTTATCAGAAAAAGAGAGGTTCAGGGGAGCAATATAGGATTAGGTCATTGCTAACAGAAACTATAGAAAACTCATTCTGAAAAAGTCCTAACATATCAATGGTGTTTGCAAGAAAGCAGTAGAAACCATACAGCATATTACTGGAGGTTGCAAATATTTAGGAACTACTGAAAACCTAGAAAGACATAATCAAATGGCCAGGATTATATGCAATGGATAGGCTTCATAGTCTTCATTAGAAGACAACAAAACTCTGTACTGCAAATACAAACCTTAAATTATCCTTGAGAACTCAACAAATAAGCTGTATTGCAACAAAAGCATTTTCACAGATAATTGCCCACAATCATCCAGACATAACATAACCCACCAAAAAATTGACAATATTTTTAACAGATGTTGACGTACCAAACTTTCATAACCTCCAAATTATGTCGAATGAAAAGCTTGCAACAATATAGAAACCTTGCAGAAAAAATCTAAATGTGATAATGGTAGGAAGTACATATCATCCCTGTCATCCTGTCTGCTACTAGAGTTGCAGTTTCAGTAGGCCAACAGAGGATGATCCTGCATACCAATCCCTTTATTCAATTACAAAAAAATAATAATAATAATCAATCACTTTATCCAACAGGACAACTGTTTGCTGAATCCTAAACATAAAAGAATAATACCAGAATACTGACCTATCCCAGGATCATTTCAATCTGAGCTCCATCCAACATAAAGATGAGAATGTAATAATAATAATTAACAATAATGATAACAGCTCACATTCGTAGAATCACAGTTCAGAACTAGAAGGGATAGCAATCCAACCTTCTTTATTATTATTATTTTTTTACAGAAGAGGAAAGTGATTCCCTTCCCAGAGGGGGAAAGTGATCTGTCTAAAATAATAAAGCAGAGCTAGGACTAGCATCCTGGTCTCTTAACTTCCATTATAGCACTCTTCTCATGACACAAACAAGGAAAGAATTCTTGGAGGGGAAAAAATAAAGATGAGGACAACATGTGAGGGGATGATGAGGTGACCAGGCTGTCTAGAATAGAGGATCCCTGCTGATGAGTTGTGGGACCTAAAGTTGTATGGGGAAAATGGAGCCAGGTGCTGGTGGACCTTAAATATCAGGCTAGGAGTACTAACTGAACTCAATTTGCATATGCTCAAGCTCTTTGAGCACCAGTAGTTGGGTCAAGAGGAAGTAGAAGAACCACTGGTTAGTGTGGTCAAAGGTGTTAAAAAAAAAATTAAGGCAGTTGCATATTGTATATGCATGCTGATTGGGAGTACCAACCTATGAAGCTGCTTATCCTTCTTAGGCCTGTATCCATCTTATGCATATGGGACAGGTCTTAAAAGAAGCCTTCAATCAGTGTGAACACAGAAGGGGATCACAAACACAGATCATAAACTATAAAGTGGGTTTGGCAAAGGCTTTACTGGTTTCTTCATCTTCTCTAAGGAGAGGTTTCTTTTTTATTATTATTTTTTTAACCTTCATATCTTATAGCTCTAGAATTCTATACTCCAAAAGAGTAAAACAAAGAATTAGAATATAAACAGAATCCTTGGTTATATTATTGTAAAATTTAACATCACTCAGACCCCCTGCTGAATTCATCAGGCTCCCCGAGAAGGGTTCCTAGAACTCCATAGAGTAGAGGACATGTCAGGAGCCTGGTAACAGCAAGGAGCCACCCAGTCATTTGTTGACCAAGTTTGGATATAATCTGTTGGGACAGCCTGTCTGAACTTTGCATGTCAACTATTGTGTTTCTCAAGAGCTGAAAGGAAGATGCAGGCAAGGAGGTCCTTACCTCCCTCCCTCCTTTATCTCAGCTGGCCCCCTCCCATGCCCACACACACTTGAAGCAAAAAAGCCCAAAGCTTAGAACTGGAGCTGAGCTAGTATCATGGGGTCCAGACACCACAATGTTAAGACTCTCATAATGGGAAGTCCCCAAACTTTTTTTAAATAACTAGTAAGAAGTCCCAACCCAGGTCCTTTGACTCTAGATTTAATATTTCTTTCAGTATATACCAATAACAATTACATTAAAAAATCAAACCCATAAACTTTACATATATGCAGAGAGAAAATACATCAGAATGGGGCAAGAGTAAATAAGTCATTATTTTTAGATAAAAGTACAAATTCTTTTTTAAAAAATAAAACTAGTTCTGACCACATGGTTATATTGGGCTTTATTCAGGAGACTTTCCCCTTTGAGATTGTTACATTCCTAGTGCCTGGCATGAAGTAGGCACTTAATAAATGCTTACTGGTTCACAATGAAAAAAATTTTTCAAGGTTAAAAAAAATAACCTCCCAAAGGTTGGAAAGACCTAAAACCAAAAAGAGAACAGGGCAACTAAAGATGCAAAATATTTGAATAAATCCCAAGAAACTCTTCCAAAATATTCATAGAATCACAGATTGTTAGAGCTTGAAGGTATCTGAAAGATAATTTAATCCAGCTTCCTCATTTTATCAGACAGTGATTCTAATTCCAAACAGCCATTCACCTGTGCCATCTAGTAGCATTGACTACAGAATAATTCCTATCCCCTTCCCTACACCAGTTACTAGAAGTCAATCCACTTAGCTTTGGAAGGGGGGAAGAGCAAGATGGGAATCATTGCCTTGAGGAGTACAAACTCTACCAGCCTCAGAACAGACTCTGTTTCATATCCCATCCAGCCTTCCACCCCAGCAATCTTGCCGTCTGCCTACAATCTCCATGATTCCCCAGATGAAAATTCCCTTCCCTGGCCACCGATCCTATGCAAGTGTGGTCCACCCCCCATTAGAATGGAAGCTTCTTCTATGGTCTATGAATGTAGCAGCAAATGGTTGCATTGTAAAAAATGAAGAAAGGGACAGATTTGTCGAAATCCAGGAAAACTTGGATGAACCTCTGCAGAGGAAAGGGAGCAGAACAATTTATACAGTGATTACAACATTATAGCGAAAAACTACTCTGAAGGTCTTAAGAATTCCAATTAATAATAGCTCATTTATATATCATTTACTTTGTGCCAGGTACCATGCTAAATGCTCTACAATTATTATCTCATTTGATTCTCATAACTACCCTGGGAAGTGGGTATTATCCCAATTTTACAGATGAGGAAACTGACACAAGCAGAGGTTAAGTGACTTGCCCAGGAACACAAAGTTAGGAAGAGCATCTCCTGACAGAAAATAGATATACTTGAGGTGTAGAATGAGATGTATATTATCAGACACGGCCAACATATAGCTGGACTTCTTTCGCTTAACTATGCTTATTTGTTACAAGGAAGCTTTTAAAGAAAAAATTTAGGAGGCAATAGGGAAGTGATAATGATAGAAGAAGAAGGAGGAGGAGGAGGAGGAGGAGAAGGTAAGAGGAGGAGGAGGAGGGTCACTAAAGCAATTTTAAAAATTTTTTAAAGGAATTTCAGAGGGAGATACAGACAACTTGGCAACTTTGAAACTAACATGTTAAATTTATACTTTAACAAAACCTAGCTGGGGGAACTAGATGGCTCAGTGGATAGAGCACCGGCCCTGGATTCAGAAAGACCAGAGTTCAAATCTGGCTTCAGACACTTGACACTTACTAGCTATGTAACCCTGGGCAAGTCACTTCATCCCATTGCCCCCAAAAAAGAAAAAAAAACCTAGCTGCATATCACAGAGATTCATGGTTTCATATGCAAACTCTTTCTGTTCTTTCATATATAAATGTTCATATTTGTTTGTCAAATTCAGAATAACAAAAAATAAAAATTATTAAAAAAAAAGAATTGAGGATAGAGACTTTCTTTTGTATTTGTATCTCATAGCACAGTGCAGGCACATAGTAGGCATTTAATAAATACTTTTTCATTCATTCATTTTTTCCATGAAGAAACTGAGACCAAATAGGAAAAGTGACTTACCTAAAGTCAGTCAGTCAATAAAGGTTCATTAAGCACCTATTTGTACCAGGCACTGTGCCTTGGCACACTGGGGAAACAAAGAAAGGCAAAAAGTCCCTAATGTCAAGGAGCTCACATGTAAACTATTATAAACAAACAAGCTATGTATGGGTCACATAAGTCACAGAAGTCACAAAGGTAGCAAAGAGAAGATGAAATTCAACCCAGGTCCTTTGAGTGTGGTTGAATAGAAAAGGCACTGAGTTTTGGGGCAGCTAGGTGGCACAGTGGATAGAGCACCAGCCCTAGACTCAGGCAGACCTGAGTTCAAATCTGGCCTAGCTGTATGACCCTGGGCAAGTCACTTGGCTCAACTGGCTCAAAAAATGAAGGAACTGGGTTTCAAATCAGAGGACCTGGCTTCAAAACCAGGCTCTGCTATTTATTATCTATGTAACCTTGGGCAAACCATTTCCCCTTCTTTTACAAATAAGGAAACAAGATCAGAGAATTTGTTGGACCAGATCAGAGGTTCTGAATATTTTTTGTATCATGGACCCCTTTGGCAGTCTGGTGAAGCCTATGGAACCCTTCATAAAATAGCATGTTTAAAAGCAGAAAATAGACTACATGGCATCACAAAGGAATTTCAATGACACTGAAATAAAGATATATTTTTCCCCATCCAAGTTCACAGACACTCCCCCACTCCCAAAACCTTCCCTTTGGTGGAAAAGCCCAGGTTAAGAAGCCCTCTAAGGTCACAAGATCAAAAACTTGGAGCTGGAAGGGGCCTTCTACTCAAGTCCCTCCCAACTCCCTTATACAGATGAGAAAACTGAGACCCAAGGAAATAAAGTGACAAATAGCAGAACCAACTCAGGTTCTCTCACTCCAGATCCTGCCTTTTTACCGACACACCAGGTTTCTCAGGGCAATAACAGTGGCACTTTTGTCTGAGTAGACAAGACCCATCGCTCCCACTCCACCCCCAAACAACCTGTTCTCCAGATGGAGAATGGTGTAATACATAGAGTACTGGGTTTGGAATCTGGAAGACTTGGGTTCAAATTCTGCCTTAGACACTAGCTCCATGACCTTGGGCAAGTTACAGTTTCTCTTCTGAGGCGGCTAGGTTGGATCTCTAAGATTCTTTCCATCCTGAAACCTACAATCCCATGATCTATGGCACCCAACACTGGGTTTCAAGCAGAATTGATGCACAGAGCTCAGGCAGGTCTTACTCTGGTATCTTATTTTCCCTGTTTGGTTCCTCTCACCCTAAAGCCTAACTCAGCAGATGAACACAGACCCAAGTAGCTCAGCAAGGCAAAATAGGAAATGCCAAGTGAGGTAATCAAAACCACTTGCACTCTTAGCAGAGGAGCTGAGGGGAGACAGCAGCAGCAGCCCAGCCCAACCCAGCCAAGACCCAGCCCAGCCCAGCCCAGCCCAGCCCAGCTCAGCCCTGCCCTGCCCTGCCCTGCCCAGGTCACATAAACCATTCTGCCAAGCCCCTCAGAGCTCTATAGCATCCTAAAAATGTAAAGAGAAAGATGGTCTCAGAGGAGTTGGTTGAAATTGCCTCCACCCAGGGAGACAAAGACCTACCTGTTAGGTTATCCGGACCCTGAAGAAATAAATAAAATGCAAGCAACTAGCCAGCACAGGTCCTCTGGGGGCTGCAGTAATAATGCTTGATAAGACATGCTGGGAGCTAGAATGATGGGTTGGGAAGGCTTAGCCGGTAATTCTCCTTTCTAAAGCATGTTAAAGATGGCAAAGTACTTTATCCCCAACGCTGTGAGGAAGATCACACAAGGATTATCATCTTACACTTTACAAATTGAGGAAACTCAGACAACTCATTAGTGTTGGAGCCCCTTTTCCACTATCCCACATTACTCCCCACTTTTCAGAACCTCACTCTCTCCTTCCTGAGCCACTTACAAGGATTCTTCCCTCCCCCAACATTTCCTATACCTCCAGAATTCATATTGGCAGGCCTGGGGCTACTGTTTTGGGGGCTCAGCCCACTATGGCAACATGACAGGAATTTGTAAGCCTACTTCCATTTACACTTACTCAAAGGAAAGAACAAGCAAAAGAACAAGAAAAATGCCAACAAGAGAAAAAAGAAAGGGTTTACAGAATCTTTCACAGAACTAACATTTGAACAGCTGAAAGTTTCCAAGCCAAGAGGAAAATGACAACATAGGAGGTGGCTTGCTGAGGAGATGAGGATAACCATCTCTAGATAAGGTGAAAACAATCATACCAGCTAAATCCAGCACTAATAGAATAGTTCCATGAACACAGGTTTTCATGTAGTACATGCACTTATTCTGGGTAGCCTCACAAAAAAAAGTGGGAAGAGACGAAAACATATAACATAATGGGTCTAGGTGACTTTTACAAGGCCAATCTCAATAAGGTCTGGCTACCAAGTCATAGTATCTGGGAAAAGTACAAAAGGTTAAGTCACCAGGGAAAAGCCTACACACTCAACCCTGAAAGCCTACATGTCTGTAAGCATCTACATGATACTTAATGTTTGACGATGGTGGTGGTACAACTTTAATGCATCCAAAAAGGAGATTCATATGGCTTCAAGTCTTCTGCTATACTCTCTCTGTGGAACTGGCTATAAGCAAAGGAAAAGGAAGAAGGTGAAGGAGGTGGCAGTCTCATTGATTCCTATCCTGGTCAGAGCACATCTGATATATTTTTATCTAGTTACAGTTGCTCCATTTTAAGAAGATCATTGGCAAGGAGAGGAGGGTGTCCAGGATGGTGAAGGAACCCAGAACCATGCTATACGAGGTTCCATTGAAGGAACTGAGGGTGTTAAGCATGAAGAAGGTCGAGGAAGGATATGATTAACGTATTTGAAGGGCTGCCACGTAAAGAAGGGGCTATATTTGTTCTCCTTGGCCTCAGAGGGTGGAACTAGAAGAAAATGGGGAAGAGTTACAGAAAGGCAGAAATCACATTTAGTTTAAGGAAAATTTCTCTATGGTAAGGACAGCCCAAGGGTGAAATAAACTGCCTCAAGAAGTAAAGAATTCCATATCAGTGTGGATCTTTAAGTAGAGGCAAGCTGATTATACCTCAAGGATGCCTCTTGATGCAGGTTGGACTAAAAGACCTAGGGTCTCTTCCAACTCTGAGAGTCCCAACCTCAGAGAGGAAAGAGGGGACTTGGCCAAGTGTATATTTTAATTAAATCCACAATGCTGGGATCATAGGGAAGACACTTGCAAATACAACTAATTGTAAGAAGCCTTAGAAATCTGCCAGTTCAACGCCAAAGAAGGATGGGAAAGTGCCCAAAGTCACATGGCTATCAGAAGCAACATTGGGATTTCAATTCAGATATTTTGACTTCAAATCCAAGGCTCTTTCTACTTCATGCCACTCTTGCCTCCCTTCCTCTCTCTCCTCTTCTCTTTCATAAGTTGTATCCCATGCGAATCTGCAGTTTTAGTTCCATGTTGGAAAGGAGAGAGGAACAAGATCATTGGGACATCCTGTACCCAAACTCTTCAAGAAGTATAGGAAGGAAGTATAGTTTCATAGGGAAAGTCTTGGAGAAAGAGAGGGAGGGTGTACTGAGAAGGGCCAGTCAACAGAGGGATGTGCCAACCTGATATAGTTTTCCTCATCTGTAAAATGGAGAAATAATAGCACCTACCTCATAGGGTTGTTGTGAGGTAATATATCTAAAGTGCTATGCACCGCTTAAATCAGTGTGTGTGTGTGTGTGTGTGTGTGTGTGTTATTATTCACTATTATATGACCTGAGGCTTGGAACCACCACCCCTAACAGTCCCAATCCCTCAGATAGGACAGTGGCTGGACCCTGCTGCTTCTCCCGCTTCCCAGGACATGCCCGGGCATCTTACTTCACTGTAGAGTGCTATTCTGAAAGTATCATGGTCCTGAAGCCCATCTGTGACAGAGTGAGAGTTTCTAAAGATATGTGTAGGGGAGCGGAAAAGAAAGGGAAATGAGGGAGAAAGAGGTGGACAACTGTTGGCCTAAGGACAGAGAGGTGCTGTCCATTCAATTCCCGGGCTGTCCTCGAGACAAGGTGCAAAGATGCAAGCCAACAGCGCCCTTAGAGCTGCTGCAAAAACTCTTATTTGGGCATCAGAGCCCAAAGTGGAGACGGGGGTGGGGCAGGGACAGGTAGTAGATTAAGGAAGGCTTTGACAGAAGAACAGCTGTAGAACCGTTCAAAAGCAGCTGGGGGTGGGGGGAGGTGGACTTTCATTCCACAAACATTAAACTGTTTCTATGGGCAGACACTATACTAAGCGCTGAGGTTGGGAAGGGTACAAAGTTTAGGGAAGGCACGACGTAGACTTCCTTCGAGAAGCACAATTTCGTAGGATCAGCAGTAAGGAAGCTACCCCACTCCCCCAGTTCTGTGCTGAGTTCCCACCCAAGCCATTCCCAATGACTCCGTGGGGTCAACGAGAATGAGCAGCGTCTCCCAATTTGGAAGCCCTCAGATTGCCGAATAGTACAGGGAGAGAGGAGGAGGGGGATGCTTCTCGCAAAGAGAGGAAGGGCAAACCCCACCAGAGTCCTGAGCGTGGGTGTGGGTCCAAGCGAGCCCATACGCTCCTCATCCCCTCCCCGCAAGCCATTCTAACCCCCACCCTTAGAACTAGGTTGGCCCAATGTTTCGCGGTTGCAAACATGAGAAAAGACACAGCAGCCATGCCCCCACTTCCAACTCCTCGGCCGCCCTAAGCTGCGCTCGGATTCGGGGGGAAAGGAGGGCAGGGGTAGAGAGGCAGGGCACTTGTTGCAAACAGTCTCAGAGAGCTATGGGACATCCAGACCCGCGCGAGTGGGAAGCGGTGACGACCCCTGCACGAGCACTCCCGCCGCCAAACATACCGATGCCAACTCCGAGCAAGCCAACCTCTCCCGTGCCCCAGGCTCGGCGCGCCTGGCCCTTGCCTGCTCCCAGCGCTAGGTCTCCAGGCGCCCCTCCGAGCGCCCCTTCCTCCCATCCAGGAGCCTCAACTTACCCCGCTGCGCAGGGGGCCCGGGGATCTCCGGCTGCTTCACATAGGGGTTTGCCAATTGGCTCTTCTGCCTTCTCACTGGCCAAATCTATCTATCCCCTGGCCAGTCTCTCTCGGTCCCTAGAACTGTCAGTGTCTCTGTCTGTATCTGTATCTCTGTCCCTCCTCCTCCTCTCCCCTCCCCCTCTCTGGTCTCTCGGCCCTTTTTTCCGGGTTAATTACGCTTAGCACTAAAGCAAAACGCAACCCCCGGATGTGAGTACAATGCTCGGAGGCCGGCCCCCAAGGGGAGTAGGGAGGGGGCAGTAGACAGGGGGAAGAGAGGGAGAGGTGTACGGGCCAGGAGGGGCTGGGAGCTGGGTGGGGGTGGAAGGGAGCGGGTCTGGGTGGGGGAGGGAGGGAGAACAGAGGGAGGAGGTGAAAGGCGAGAGGCGGGGCCCCGGGGCCTGACAGGTCTTGGAGGGACAACCTCTCCCAGGTGGGAGCTGTAGATCCGACCCCTCCCCTCCCGCTTATATTTCAAGGAGAAAGATTTCCCAAAGCTAGATCCCCTTGTCTTTTGTCGGTTCCACTCTCTGTGGATTGCACCCCAGTTCCCACTGGGATCTGGACAGATAAAGGGGGTAGTAAACAGCAAAGGAGCTGGTACACGAATTTGAGAATCGAAAAATATTCGAGCTGGAAATTAATCCAACCACCTCATTTTACAAAAGAGGAAACTGAAGCCCAGAGATAAGAAACGACTTGCCCAAGGTCACATAGCTTTGCAAGGCTCCCTTTTATTTCCTGTTTTTTCTTCCCAACATCCTTGGGGAGATTTGACACTGGCTGCAGAGGACTTGAGAAGACTGGGTTTAAATCCTGTCTCTACCTCTTACCATGTATGTCTTTGAGCCAGTCACTTTCCTACTACCCAGTAGATGACTTGGGTATACAACCCACAATAATAAGGGGGGCTTGGTTTCGTTCTTAGTAAAATGAGGTGGGGTAGAGTTGGACTAATTTATCTCTGAGTTCCTCTCCCATTCTAACACTTTTAGATCCTTTGGACCTCAGTTTCCTGGTCTATAAAACTAAGAAGTTAGATTAGATGACTTCTAACGTCCCAACTCTAAATTTCTTATATGATTCTATGATATGATAAACTTTCCTGTAGTTAAAGAATTAGGTTTAGAATTAGAAAGAGCAAGGACAATGGATAGATAAAGCATTTATTAAGCTCTTACTATGTGCCTAGCCCTGTGTTAATTAGCCTGTGTGACTAACCTGATACTAGCCCTGTGACCCTGAGCACATCTCTTCTCTCTATGTCCCATTTTCCTCATCTGTAAAATGAGAATAATAATAATAATACTTATGCTGCCTACTATACAGGGTTTTTATCATGAGAAGACTTTGTAAACCCTTATTATTGTGGGTTGTGCCCAAGTCACAACTAGGTAATAGGGAAGTCTGAGAGAAGAGAAGTCACCTTTCTTGCCTTCAAAGAGCAAATGAATATACATACACTGTAAAAAGGGGATTATAGAGCTGGAAAGAACCTTAGAAATTATCTAGTCTGCCTCCCTCATTTGACAGATAAGGAAATTGAGATCCCAAGCTGATTAACCCAAGGTCACACAAGTTTTCTCAAGATTTGAACCCAGGTCCCATGACTCCAAATCCAGTGCTTGTACTGTGGTATCACTCAAACCATCACACATAACTGACAAAGGAAAATGTACAGGACAATATACATTCAAAAAGGAATATTAACAAATGTTCATGAATCATCCATTGCTAAGGAAGAGTGAAAACATACACTTGTTATGCCAGTGTAAATATGACAGTCTAGTGTGTGTTGGTCTCAGTTAATAATAGTCAATAAACATTAATTAAGTACCTACTATGTGCCAGGCACTCTGCTAAGCACTGGGGAATTAAAAAAAGGCAAAAGACAGTCCCATCACTCAACAAGCTCTCTGTCTAATGGAACTGGCTCCCAGAAGTTTTCAAGGAAGAGGTGGAATTTTACGAAAATGTTGAATAATAATAACTCATTTATGGAGTGTTTTTACAGTTTGGAGAACACTTCCCTCACAACCACCTTGTGAGGTATATAGTCTAAATATTATTTCCCCATTTTACATATCAGGCAACTCAGGCACAGAGAGAGGAAGTCTAAAGTCAGTCACATGGGTAGTGAACACCAGAATCAGCTGGGACCCATATCCCTCTGCTCTTTCCACTGCACTTCTGAACAGAAAGCACATGTTTTATTTGCAAAGAATAGTAATAATAGCTCACATCTCTATTGGCCTCTAATGTTTCCAAAGCCCTTTTTATCATGACAAGTTGGTTTGGGCAAATAGCAAAGGTATGATTATGATCCCCATTTCTTGCAGATGAGGAAGCTGAGGCTTAAGGGACGAGCCCAGAGCCTCACAAGTTGGAATTAGGCCTGGAACTCAGATCTCTCCAAATTCTGATTCTAGGTCTTCCTTCACTACAAAACATTACCAATAAACAGAGTGCTATGGTCATGGAGGAAATACAGGAGAACCGAAATCCCTGAACAAATACACCAAAGAAAGAGGGTGGGGGAAAAGACTCTAAGGCTAAAAATCAGAGTTCCTAACCATGAAGGGCTGGAGTCAGGGAAATAGAATCATGTTGAGTACCCTGAAAGTCTTAGTATTTATAGATCTGACCATGACACTGGCTCCCTGTTACCCCTGGGGTAAAAGAGAAAATTCTCTGACATTTAAAACCTTCCACAAACTAACTCTCACCTACCTTTTCAGTCACTCATATTTCTCCCCCCACCACTCACCATTATAGTCAAACTGACCTTTGAGCTATTCCCCCCCCAAAATGACGTTTCATCTCCTATCTCAGCACCTTTGCATTGGTGGTCCGAGAGATAGATTAGGAAATTGAGATCCAGAAATGATTAACTCAAGATCACACAAGTAATAAATAGCTGAGCCAAGATTTGAATCTAGGTCCCATGACTCCAAATCCAGCTCTCATTCCCGCAGCGTCACTCAAACCATCACATGTAACTGACAAAGGGAAATGTACAGGAAAATATACATTCAAAAAGGGACGTTGACAAATGTTCGTAAATCGTGGAAGGAAGAGTAAATAATTAAGCACCAACTATGTGCCTAGAGTTCACTCCCTCTTCTTTACCTTTTAGAGTTGGACACAACTGAAATGACTGAACAATTTTTTTTTTGTAATAGTCCCTGCTCTCAAGGAGAGCAATATGGGCAGATCCAATATGGGCAGAGGAGTCAGGGAGATAACACACAACTAACTGCTTACAAACAAGATATGTAGAATTAATTGGAGATAATCTCAGAGGGAAGGCATTCCTACAATTAAAGGGAACCATGAAAGGCTTCTTGAAGAAGGTGAGATGTTAGCTTAAACTTGAAGGAAGCCAGGGGAATGAGGAGATAGAGAGAAAGAGGAGGAAGAGAATTCCTGGGAGATGGTGTGTTTTGTGACAGGTACAGTAAGGAGGCCAGTGTCAGTGAATCATGGAGTGGGGTAAGGTGTAAGAAGACTGGAGAGGCCAAGTTAGGAAGGACTTTAAAAGCCAAAGAGAGGAACAGTCAACTGCTATCTCATCCTGTGGCTAGCAAACTCCCACATGTTTCTCTTCTAATCCTTGTGATTCAGTTTTCTTCCTGGGCCAAAACCTCCTTTTCTCCACTACCTCCTCTGCCCTCCACTTTCATTGTATCCTCTGGATAACTGGTTCTACTGTTAAACTTTCCTTCATTCTAAATCTCTTCTCACACTTTCTTTTTAAAATTATTATTTTAATCAATAAAAATCTTCCTTCTCCCACATTCTTTCCATATTTTCAACTGCTGAGTTAAAATTATATCTTGGTGGATTAAGTGCTGGATTTGGGATTAGGAAGTATTTGAATCCTGCCTCAGACATTAACAACCTATTTAGGCTGTATCCTGATCTCTCTCTCTCTCTCTCTCTCTCTCTCTCTCTCTCTCTCTCTCTCTCTCTCTCTCTCTTTCTCTCTCTCTCTCTGTCTTTCTCTCTCCCTTTCTTTCTCCCTCTCTCCTTTTCCTTCTCTGTTTCTCTTTCTCTCTCTCTGTCTTCCCCTCTCCTTCTCTCTCTCCCTCCCTCCATCTCTCTCTGCTTCTCTTTCCCTCTTTCTCTCCCTCTATTTCTCTCTCTTTGCCTCTCTCTTTCTCTCTCCCTCTCTTTCCCCTCTCTCCATCTCTCTCTCTGCTTCTCTTTCCCTTCCTCCTTTTCTCTTTCCTCCTCTCCCCTTCTTTCTCCCTCTCCCTCTTTCTCTCCTTCCCTCTCTCACTTATCTCATCAGCATCCATAGTTTCTATTATAATATTATCTATTATTTCTATTCTATTAGAGCATATAGCTCTCAGGTCTACATATCCAACCCTCATTTCTCCTCTGTTCTCCAGAACAACATCTCCAGCTACCTGTTGGACATTCCCACCTAGAGGTTATGGAATCTCATACTCAATGTGTCCAAGGCAGAACTCCTTACCTTTCTCCCTCAATCTATCCTATCACTTAATTTCCCTATTTCTGTAGAGGGCACCACTACTCTTTCAGTTACCTAGGAGAGTTGAGAAGCCATCCTCAACTCTTTACTCTTGCTAATTCCTCCATATTCAGTTTCGAAGTCTTGTTGATTCTATCTCTTCAACATCTCTTCCATCTGACCCCTTTCCTATAGTCACATTACAATGATCCTGGTGTAGACTTTCCTCACCTTTCCCCAGACCTACTGTAATTACCTCCTAACTGGTTTCCAGTCCTGTCTCCTTTCCAATCCATCCTCCATACAACTATCAAATTGATGTTCCTAAAGCATAGGTCTCACCTTGTCATTCCCCTGCTCAAGGAGGTTTCTGTGGCTCCCCATTGCCTTTCTGATAAAGTCCAGACTTGTCTGTCCTTTAAAGTCTTTTGCCAGCTGGATCTAGCCTATCTTTATAGGCTAATGACACACCATCTGCTCTCCAGCCAAAGTAGTCCATTTGCTTTTCTCCTGTGCCAGACAGCTCATCTCTGGCCTTCATGCCTTTGTACAGGCTGTCCTCTGTACCAGAAATGTTTTTCCTCTTCATGTCCCATCCCCTTCAAGAGGCCTTTCCTGATTCCCCAAATTGTTAGATCCCCTTCCATTATTCTTCATTTGCTTTGATCTCGAAGGCCTTCTTTCATACATATATTTTATATTTACTTCTTTGTGAACATCTACCCCCTCTCTCACCTTGTCCATAGACTGTGAGCTCCTTGAGAACAGGAATTGTCTCATGTTTATGTTTATATCCAGAACACCTAGAACTATGCCTGGGACATAGGAGGTAATGTTTATTGATTCATTAATGTGATCCTGGGCAAGTCACTTAACATCTCTGATCCTCAATTTCCTCATCTGTAAAACAGGAAAAAAGAATAGCCTTATCCCATAGGGCTGTTAAATGAGATGCTATAAGTAAAGTGTTTTGTAAACTTGCAAGCTCTACATAAATGTTAGTTATTATTATTATTGTCTTCATCATCACAGAAACTTGGCTGCCTCCAGAAGACACTACATTCATAGCCACCTTCTCCAGTACTAGATGCTAGTACTCACACTCCCAATGATGAACTGGAATAGGAAGAGGAGTAGACGTGCACCTTACTCCTCACAGTCTCTTCCACACCTTCCTGCTTCTGCCATCACTCAGTAGCGACTCGTCTAATGAGCTTCATGTAAATGACCAATATCACCTGGTACTTATTTCTATTACTGTCATCTAGCCTCCAGGTCACTCCCCTTTTCTCAAGAAGTTCAGTAATTGGCTCATTGGCTTCCAGTCCACCCTAAACCATGCCTCATACTTGGAGACTTTAATATATATACATACTGATGACCCCTCAACTACCCTGACCTTCCCATTCAACCTCCTCAGCTCCCATGACCTCTATTTTCACCTCTACTTCAGCCACCCACAGGACTGGTCATACTTTAATATCTCACCACCACCCATAACTGTACTAGATTCACAAACTTGAACTCTAAAATTCCTTCCCTTCTATCTCTCTGTCTTCTCCTAGACCTATTTTTCATCCCCTATTTGACCTCCAGCTCTACACCCCACCAATCTAACATCCCTGCTCTAGCTACCTGAAAGTTGATTAATTCAACTATGTATTCTCATATACTCTTGAATCCCTATTCCCTGTTTTCTGTCAACTCTTGTGACCTTCCAACCCAGATCCTGGTTACCCTTTTCTGTTGTGTACTGCCACACAACCATACCATCTGGGTTCACTGCAGATTTGTGTTACTCAACCTCAACCAGGCTCTCACTTCAATCTCTCATTGCTTCTGTTACATTCCCCACAGAGGTTATTCCAAACCTTGTCTTCTCAAACCCCTTACACCTTATCTTACTTCCTACTTCACTGAGAAAAGAGAGGCCATCCTCTGTGGGCTCCTACTTCTTATCTCTTCCATGTTTCTATGTTTTGCATTTTGCTTTAGTGTGAAGCATAAAATCACTCCAGATCATTCCCATTTCTCTCCTGCTTTGCTCTAATCTCCATAGAAGTAGCCCTTCTCTTAAGTAAGACTAACTCCTTTGCTTGTGCCCTTGATCACAATGCCTCCCATATTCTCCAGGAGCTTATCCCTTCAATTATTTCCTTTCTCTAATCTTCAATTTCTCCTTATCTACTGGTTCCTTCCCTTTTGCCTACAAACAAGCCCATATCTCCCCCCTCCTCAAAGAAAACTTTCAGCTGAGCCTGAAGCTATCATCCTCTAACTCTTCCCCTTTTCACTGCAAATCTCCTAGAAGATGTCAAATATAATCATTGCCTCTGCTTCCTATATACTTACTTCTCAAATCACTTGCAATCTGACTTCCTACCCCACTACTCAACTGAAACCTTTCTCTCCAGGATTACCAAGTGTTGAATGGAGGAATTGCTAGTTAAAGGTGGGGAAACTTTGGCTTCCAGACCACAAGTTTGGCCTGAAGTTTGGCCCTTTGACAAGTTGTGTGAAGTTTGGATTCAGTCAAAGGGCCAAACTTGAGGACCTAGAGGGCCACATGTGGTCTTGAGGCTGCAGGTTCCCTACCCCTGTGCTAGGTGGTACAGTGATTAGAGGACTGGCCCTGGAGTTGGAATGACTTGAGTTCAAATCTGATTCAGATACTTATTAGCTATGTAACCCTGGGCAAGTCACTTAACCACTGTTTGCCTCAGTTTCCTCATCTGTAAAATGGGTATAATAATAGCACCTACCTCCCAGGGTTGTTGAGAGGATCAAATGAGAAAATAATTGTAAAGTGCTTAACATAGTGCCTGGCACAAAGTAAGTGCTGTATAAATGTTAGCTATCATGATTGATGGATTTTTTAAAAAAGTGCTCATCCTACTTTATCTCTCTATATCTTTTAAGAGTCAACCACCCCCTCCTTTTGGATATTCTCTCCTCCCTCAGCTTTCCTAACAATACTCCCTCCTAGTTCTTCTCCTACCTGTCTGACTACTCCTTTGCTAATTCAATTATCATTGCTATGTAGATCACTCCAGAGCCTATGTAAAATATTCAGTCCTAATCTCTTTCCTGAGTTTCAATCTTCCACCTGAAGATCCCATAAGCACCTCAAATTTAACATGTTCAAAATGGAACTTATTCTTTTCCTTTTTAAAACATTTTCTCCCTTACTCCCTATTTCTTCTGGAGGTAGAGGGTTAAGAAAAGGCATTACTATTATTATAATGACCCAGGCACACAACCTCAGAGACAACCTATACTCTTTCCTCAGCCTCACCCCCAAATCCACTAAAATGCCAAATCTTGTTGATTCTATTTCCATAATATCACCACCTCTCACCTGGACTGAAGTAGTTTTCTAATTGATCTCTCTGCCTCTAGTTTCTCCCCTCTGTAATCCGTCCTCTTGTAGCTGGCAAAATAACCTTCCCCACAGATCAGACTCATTCTCCTAGTTCAAAAATCTTCAGTGGTTTCCTATTATCTGTAGTACCAGCCTCCAAAGTGAAGCCCAGCCTGGTCTACCCCAGGAGGATGTAAGACAGAAATTTGTAGCATCACTTCAAGGGCTAAGTGAAAGCTGAGGTGATAGGTTGAATCCAAACCTCCCTCAAATAGTCAGTCATGGGGCTTCTTTCTAACACAATCATATCTACTCTTATTCCTCCTACTGTGATCCGTTTAGGGGCAAATTCCCCACTTCTGAGCCTGGTTGGGTCCCTCGGTCCCTCAGGTCCCCCAGCCATTGGGAGAGATTCTGGTCCCACTCCTAGGTCCCATGGAGGCTAGAAGGCATTGATGAGTGAGTAAAATCCCCATCTCCCTCCCTTGTCATTTTGGATAGATCAGGATGAGTCAAACAGGAGGAGCAGGCATGAATGGATTCTGATCAGGATTGCAGATCTCACAAATGAGCTTTACCCCCAAATCTACCTGTTCCTTTTTCAAACTTCCCTGTTTCTTTTGAAGGCACCAAGACCTTTCCAGTCACTCATGTTTTCATAACTATCTCTGCCTCCTCACTTTCCCTCATTCTATATTGACAGATCCAATCAGCTGCCAAAATCTCTGCCTCCAGATATCCCATAGCTGCCTGTCCTTTCTCTCTACTCCCACAGGATCACCCTAATCTACGTTTTCATCACCTCTTACCTGAATTACTGTCATAGCCTCCTAATTAGGCTCTCTGCCTCAAGGCTCTCCCTTTTCCAATCCTCCACATAGCTGTCAAAGTGGCTTTCCTAAAGCATTGGTCTAACCATGTCTCTTACACACAGCCCACCCCACTCAAAAACCTTCATTGGCTCCCAATTGACTTTAGGATTAAGAATTTTTTCATTTCTGTGTTATGTAAATTTTATAATGTAATGTCCATAATAATAGCTAGCATTTATGTAGTGCTTGCAAAGTACTTAACAAATATCTCACTTGCTTTTCACTACAACCCTGGGAGGTGGGTGCTATTATTATCCCCATTTTATAGATGAAGAAATTGAGGCTGACAGAGGTTAAGTAATTTGCCCAGGGTCACATAGCTAATAACTGTCTGAGGCTGGAATTGAATTCTGTCTTCTTAATTCCAGGTATAGAGCTCTATCCATTTCAACACCTACATAATATTGTACAATAGTTCATGTATATAATAAGTTTATAATTTATAAATAAGTAAATATACATATAGTGGAAGTTCATGCTCAATTTTTTAAATTGGTGTGGTGTACAATCAAAAAAGTTTAGAAACCACTGGCGTATAAAATAAAATTCAAATTCCTTAGTCTGACATTTAAGGCCATCCATAATCTAGCTCCCACCTACCTTTCCAGACTTTATTTGTACTATTCCCTTTCCCAAATTTCATGTTCCTACCAAAATGGCCCAATAGAAGCTCCTTAAACTAGGCTTTCTATCTTTTATTCCCATGCCTTTGCACAGACTCTCCTTCGTGTCTTAACAGTTCAGCATAAACTCAGCTTAGATGTTACCTCCTATGGGAAGCCTTTCAGGATATGCCTCAGTTTCCTCAACTGGAAAACTGAGATAATAATAGCAGCTCCCCCTCAGAGTTATTGTGAGAATAAAATGATATATTTGTCTGGTATTTAGCACAGTGGTTGAAACATAGTAGACACTTTTTAAAATGTGGAGAGGAGAAGGGAGGAGATATCACTTTGGATTACAGTCAAATCTAGATCTAGGAAGGCTTTCCAAGAAGGCAGGATTTACACTGAGCCCCAAAAGATGCTCAGGATAATTAATGGCAGGTGAAGAGGAATGGGAAGAGCATCAGACAGGTGGAGGAGAGGGGAAAGTATGACCATCCTTGGTTGTCAGTTGTGGAAACTGTTACTAATTTAATACAAGAATGAGAAAATTCCTCCTCCACCTACCCCTGCAAATTGCCAATGGGTCATGTACCAACCAAACTTGGTTAATGCCAGGCTAACTTCACTACTCTGACTTTTTCTGCCCTTTCCTGGCTCTTGGTCACTTTTCTGTGCCTGCCTAGTCCTCTACTCAGGTGCCAGAAGCATCAGGTTAGTGGTAGGTTAGCACATACCCTGCCATGATCTCTTTCCCTTCCCTCAGTGTACTCCAGGCAACCTGAAAATATTGTCAGTGTTTCCTGTAGTACATTTCAGCAGAGGGTACACTCAATAGCAAGCTTCTGATTGTCTAGAAAAGTAATTCAGGAGACTGACAGTGATATAGAACTTAAAAACAGAGAGCCACTGTTTTTTACTTAAGGAGGAAAACGGAGTTTTGCATATCTCAGGATTCAATGGCTAGGATTGGAAGAGACTTGGGAACATAGAACATGAAATGTCAGAACTCAAAGGGACCTTAAAATATAGAATTTTGATAATAATGGCTGACATTTACATAGGTCTTTAAAGGTTGTAAAGGGTTTTTTTTAATATTATCTCATTTGATCCTTATAATAAACTTTGTGAGATAAATAGTACAAACGTTATTATCTCCATTTTATAGATAAGAAAATTGGAGCTCAGAGAAGTCGTTGTCCATGGTCATATAGCTAGTAAGTATACAGTATGGTGTTTGGATCTAGGTGCCTCCTGACTTCAAGTCTAGTCTAATTTCTACCATATTCTCTTTACTTATAAATTATTACAACTGAGGGGACCTTAGGATATCAGATCTAAAATGGCAGAGCTGGAAGTAACCTTAGAATATAGAACAAGCAGCAAGTTTCCCTAGTAAAGGTTGAATTCCCGACATAAGTAGGGAAATGATTCAAATATATACAAATAATAGCCATTTCTCAATTGATAAAGATATAAATAGGTTTCAAAGGAAGAAATTCAAGCTATATGAAAAAATACTCCAAAATGCAAATCAAAGCAACTCTGAGGTTCCACTTCACCATCATCAGATTGACAAAGCTGACCAAAAAAAAAAAAGATGAAAAATGTTGGAGAGACTATGGAAAAATAAGTATATTAGTGCAGTGTTGGTGGAGTTGTGAACTGGTCCATCCATTTTGAAAAGCTATTTGGAACTATGCCTGAAAGTCTTCTAATTTGTGAATACTCTTTGACCCAGCAATACCCCCAAAATTATGTTATATTCCAAAGGCCTGTATCCCAAAGAGATCAAAGAAAGGAAAATACACATATGTGCAAAAATATTGTCAATTAAAAGGGTGCCCATCAGTTGGAAAATGGTTGAATAAATTATGATTTATAAGTGTAATGGAATACTATTGTGCAATAAGAAATGAGATTTTGTAGAAACCTAGGAAGATTTGTGTGAACTGATGCAGAATGAAGTGAGTAAAACTAGGAAAACAACTTATATAGTAACAGCAACACTGTAAAGACAAAGAACTTTGAAAGACAAAAACTTTGATCAACAAAATGACCCACCATGATTTCAGGAGACCCATGATGAAACATGATACCCCCATCCTGAGAGAGAAGCAATGAATTCAGTATGCAGACTGATACATGTATTTTTGGACTTGGCCAATGCAGAATTTTGTCTTGCTTGACTGTGTCTATTTGACAAGAGTTTCTCTCTCTCTCTCTTTTCTCTACACCTCCCTTTCCCCATCAAAGGAGGAGGAGATGGGGGACAGAGAGAAAAATTTTAATACCACTAAATTTAATTTTTTTAAAAGCATTTTAGTCCTCCTCGAGAACAACCAGCAACCGAGGACAACAACCAATAACCAGCTGTGTGATTTGGAGCAAGTCATTTAACCTCTTTAGGCCTTGGTTTTCTCAGAGTGAATTAGAGACCTTCAAGGCCTCTTCCAGGTCTAAATCTATGATCCTATGAATGTAAGTTATGGAATATTAATTCCTGAAAGAATCTTAAAGAGTATCTCTTCCAATCCCTTCAATCTAGAGAGGAGGAAACTGCAAGGGACTCTTCCAAGGTCACACAGATACTATCTCCACCTCAGGTTTTCTGGCTGCTAATCCTCCTAATGAAACCCTCCTGTGAAGGGCAAGACTTTTTCCTCATGTCCCAAGAACCTGAACAGTAACTATGTACCCCACCTTCCTCAAAGTCATTTATTTAGAACACTCCTACTGTATTTATCTATTTTTTCTTTACCTTGAGAAGCTTGTTATAGGTCATTTGAGTCCATGATATAAACTTTAATTATGAATTTTGAATAATCTTCCAATGAACTGAATTTTCTTCCATAATCAAAGCTGTATCTTACAAAAAGTATCAAATCAAGTCTGGTCTACATAGCTCTGAATGATTAGACCATGATGTTTGTGAGCCCAAAAGCTCCACTTTGATTCCACCACATGCTGGTTAACTTAGCACATAAAGAAAGTATTCCTTGGCCCCCGTATTATATATGGTCTCCATTCTGTAAATATTCACAAGCCAAAGAGCGTGAATGCCTTGGCTTGGTGTAATCTGGGCCAGCAAAGATATTTTAACATGTGGTGAAAAAAGCACTGGACTTAATATCAAAAGGCTATCAGATTTGGGTCTTCACTTAATCATTTACTTGGCAGCATGACCTTAGGCAAGTCATTTCTTTTTACTGCTCAGAGTCTCAGTTTTTTCATCTGCAAAATGAGAATAGAGGCTATGTGTGGTAGTAGATAAAATTCTGGAGTTGGAGTCAGGATGACCTGAATTCAAATCCCCAGTCTTACACTTAATAGCTATGTGATCCTGGGCAAGTCACTTAACGTTCTGTGTACCTCACATAGGCAGCTGCCTAGGAGGGAGTTCCCATGCCATGTGTGTCCCAGACTAAAATCACGTATTCTGTAAAATAAAGATAACGATACTTACACTAACCTTTGTGTGTGTGTGTTTAAAGCCAGCATTTTAGCACTATAAAAATATGAACTGTCATTATCAAATGTCCTAGGTTAGAAGTAGCATTTTTATATGTAAATAGCATGCTTTCATTATTGTTTATCACTATGCTATTCTGATTATGATCCTCCTATTTCTCACCCACCTTTTATTTCAAAGAGCTCTTACCATCCTCAAATACCCTACTTCCCCAACCCTTTCACATTGTAAGAATAAGTGGCCATGGTCTGCTATTCCTGGGAAAGATGTGATGGAGGATGGGTTAGGCATGCCTCTGTTCAGACACACTTCCTTCTCTGTTGAGATCTCTTCCATGATCACTTAGCCAATTCAGGTCTACTCACAAATATCCTTCTGACACTGGAAGGGAGGGGCAGAACCTGATGAGCAACTTGAACTCTGAGTACCAGTGAAACTCATTATGAGTCACTAGACAGGTAATTTGCTCAGGAATCCCTCCTTCATCACTCCTAATTTGTATGATGACTCTACAAGACTGTCAAACGATATTAAAATGGAGTTTAGCATTAGTCTGGAGAATTTAGCCAATCTATCTTAGTGTTAAGGGTGGAGATCACCAGGAATTCTCACGGAATCAATTGTCCCTACTCCAACTGGTGTGGGCCTACAAAGCCCAGATGTCAATGAATGAAAGGTTCAAACTAGGGGCAGTTCACAGAATCCAATCCACTGATTTCACCATCTTTCGTGGAAAGCTCTAGGAAGATTCTTCTTTCTACAATGGAAGACCTTAGAAACCATCTCATAGAAATACTAGGTAATGACATCATCAAAGAATCTAACAGCCCTTATGGATCACCCATAGTGGTGCTACCAAAGAAGAATGGAGAATGATGAATGTGAATAAACTATCATATTTTGAACAAAAGAACCAAAGTGTACCATGTCACAAATTCAGGTTGCCATTTTAGTAATTTTAACTGATTGACAAGTCCAGGTGATCACTACCCTTAGTAATAAAAATGCAACAAGTTAAATGCTTGCTTGGTAATACTTAATGTTGTGACTTTAATCAGATAGTTTAAGGTAACAGAATCAGCAATAATTCCAGATTTACCTGGAGGTCAAATTTCAAGTCATCTCAGCTCTGGAGCCCTTAACCTAAATGGGCCTCTGGACGTTGTTGAGCCTTTGCATACTCATAGCCCCCTCAGTGCTTAATGGGCTCTTATTTTGAAAGGCAATTCTTTTTTTTTTTTTGCTTTTTTTTGGTGAGGCGATTAGGGTTAAGTGACTTACCCAGGGTCACACAGCTAGTAAGTGTCAAGTGTCTGAAGCCAGATTTGAACCCAGGTGCTCCTGACTCCAAGGCTGGAGCTCTATCCACTGTGCCACCTAGCTGCCCCTGAAAGGCGATTCGTACCAAGATCGGTCTTTGGGAGGGACCTTTGGGATCATGTAGTCCAATAAGTCTTAACCTTTTTTTGTTTCATGGTCTGGTGAAGCCTCTAGATTTCCTTCTCAGAAAAAAATGTTTTTAAATTAATAAAGTAAAATACATAGAATTATGAAAGAAACTAATTAAACTACAGTTATGAAAATATTAAAAACAAGGTCAAGGACCTGAGGTTAAGAAACCCTGATCTAATCCAGTCCTCCCATTCTCAGAAAACTGAGGCCTAGCCTAGAATAGGGAGGTAATTCGCCCAAGATTCCACAGCAAGTAAATAGGAAGTGTAGTATTACAAGTAAATAGGAAGTCTAGTATTACAATCAAGTCTTCCTATAGAAGTTCTTAATTGCCTTTTCCTACCTCTGGGCTAGATTAGAAACAAGAAACCAGAAAGGGGGGCGAGTCAGGAAGCAGTGGGAAGTAGGCATGACAATAGAACCAATAATTAGCAGTCTGACATTGAGAATGGAGAAGGGGAAACTCTAGAACAGATGTAGAAATGTATTGCTGGAAAACAAAATCCTGGATATTTCTAATGATGTCCCTGACTCACCCAGAAACATGCGTTCCCTGCTTTAAGAAGGCAACGAAGTAGGTAATACATTTAAGAAAGAGTTTCATTCAAAATGGCTAAACTGGAAATCAGTTTTAACAGTTAGCAGGTAAACTGGTGCTGCAGCTTTGCAGAAAATCGAGTTCTCTGGAATACCTCAGTCAGTCCTTGACAATGCAGGGTAAATGAGGCAGTGCTATATACAGATCCCAAGTCCCTAGCTGTGTGGTGTATGAGACAGAATGGTTTTGTCTATAGTGACCAACTTTCTTTAGACTGCGTTCACAGCCCTCAGCATAACTTTTAGTTTTAAGTTCTGATATGGAAAGCATGGTTCCATTTCAACCACCACATTTGATTTTTGCCCAAGTCTTCCCCAAATCCTAGTTTCTCTGCTACTGGAGGCAGTTCACACTGACTCTCCAGAGATGGTTCAATTTTCAGTGTGAGCATTTACACCTCTAGAATCAGTAAACTCTGTAAATCAGGACTTTATTATTTCACTGATAGCCTAGACTTAAGAACATGATGGGAAAATGGAAATAATACAGATTAAACTTAACTGTGTACAATGCTTTTAGTGGGAGTCAGTTGTTACAGAACTAGTCCTTTTGCTGGGCATTCTCGGCACCCTCCAGTCTACCTACCTACCAAAACTTCAACCCATCCTTCAAGGTCTAGCTGAGGTGCCACTTCATCTACAAAGAGCTGCAACTTGGCAAATCCTCGGTGTCTCCAACTCATTGATTAGTCCCCTTCCTAATTTCCCATAATAGCTATTACAATACAGTATTCTCTTTATTATTCGTTTTCATATTCTATCTTATCTACCTTGAATTTTTCCCCAAAGGAAATTATCTTTTTATTTCTTTTGTATCCCTCTCAATGGACCAACCCCAGGGCTGGACCAAGAGAAAGAATAGGCTTTGAATTCAATAGAATTGAAAGGACCTTCATGAATCTCCCAGTTTTCACAAATCTAACAGAAAACAAACAGCTTTTATTGCTTCAAACAATACATGCTTCATTAGCTTTTCCTTTATTCCCCTTTCTAAGAGCCCTACATTCTATTTTCAAGAATTTAGCCCTCCCCCACAAACCCCAAAGAATCTTTTTGATGATGGCTGTAATAGTTCTGTTGCTTATCTTTTAAAATGGTACCGTCAAGAAATCTTGTGGGTTTTTCTAGAACAGAAAACAGAGAACTTCTTGAGATAACAATTCCCATTACTAGGAGCCATTCTTATATCCTGCTCCTAGACACTAGCACAGAGCTAGAGTGTGCCTTCTTAACCCCCACAAAGAAGTAGAAATGCCAGTCCTGAAGTTTTCCCCAAAAGTGGGTAGTGTGACAACAATTCCAAACAGCTTCTCTCTTCTGACACAAGCAGGAAGTTGGGGAGACACTGAGCATAACGCATCCTTGCCTTAAATTCTTCCCTACTCAGCCTGGTGTTGCTACATCTTTTCCTTGACTTTTAATATGTATTTTCCCCTCTCATACAATTTTCATTCAGTCAGTCAATAAACATTAAGCACTTATAAGGTCTTGAGAGCAATATTTTAAACACAGACTTTGCTCTCAGGGATTTTACAATCTAATAAAGGGAGATAAGACTTGTATACAGACGACCATAATAGCAATTCAACTATGATAAGTATATGAGCACAAAAGGCCATGAGAGCAAATAAGGGAAAGAGATCACTTCAAATTTTGTCAGGGATGTGGAAAATCCAGCTGAAGATGAGATTGCTATATTGGGCAGCAGCTGGACTAGATGGCTTTCGAGCTTCCTACAAGCTGTTAAAATTCTAAGATTGTACTGAGACCTGTAATTCAGAGTTCTGGTGCTGTGGGCAAATTCAGCTGAAGTGGGGTAGAGTGGAGAGACTATAGGAAATAGAATCTCTGGTCAAATGCATTTCAGCAGGGTAACATACAGGAAGAGGTAGAGGGCAGAAAAGGGGTAGTTAAGAGGCTGGACCATGGGGCAAGAGAGGGGTGAAATACTCATGGTAAAAGGCAAGCCATCAGGAGAAAGATGAGCCTTCTGTTCCACCTTCCAGATGCTGGCATACTGAGACACAGTGCTAATCACCTCGCCTTAGTAAGACTTTGATTCTGTCTCGCCATGGGCTGAGCAGCCTGGTACACTAAGCCATCTGTCTCATTATTAAAGATGGAACGAAGATACTCTGCCATTCGAATTGTGACACTCCTCTATTAAAAAACATTCAGTTTTGCCCCATAGCCTATCAAATAAAGTATAAACTGCTGATCCTGATATTGAAAGGCCCCTCACAAGTTGGGCCCAGCCAGTTTCTCCACTTGATCTATATTCTAGCCAAACTGACTTACTTTCTTTCTTTTTTTTTTCTTTTTAGGCAATTGGAGTTAAGCAACTTGCCCAGGGCCACACAGCTAGTAAGTGTCAAGTGTTTGGACTGAGGTTGGATTTGAATTCAGGTCCTCCTGACTTCAGAGCCAGTGCTCTATCCACTGGGCCACCTAGCTGCCCCAAAACTGACCTACCTTCTGTCCCCCATTCCTGACCTCTCCCAACCCCAAATTCTGTCTGTTGAAGTCCCTCCTTCCCTTCCTCCTTTCTTGGATCAATTCAGATGCCATCTCTTCTGGGAAGCCTTCCTTGAGCTTCCTAGATGAAAGGGATTTCTTCTTCAAGATTCTTGTAACCCTCACCTCATTTCCTATGGACCTAGCTCTCTCTCTTTTATATCATGGTTATTTAAGTACATATGCTTCCTTCTTATTAAATAGTTATCTCCTTGTGAGCAAAGTTCACTATATCTATTTTTGTATTCCAGATTTCTAGCACATTTTGGTGCTTAATAAATTCAATTGAAGAAATGTAATATGCAGAGCCTTGATTGACCAAAGGGCTATATTTTTTACTTTTTCCTTTTATCTCCCTCTACTCTTTAATGACCTTAATGTCTAAAGCACTTTGTAACCCTTAAAGTGCTATATAAATTCCAGCTGGTTATCATTATTAGGTATTATTATTATTATTATTATTATTACTGTCTCCTTGCCTTTTCCATTATGGCTCTCATTCAATCTGCATCTATTCTCCATCTCTCCTCTAACAGTGGAACCAAGAATTGGAAGCGCAAAAGAAAAGTGAAACCCCATACTGCAGCAACAGAGCAAGATGAAAAAGCACTTTTGGTGGAGTTGGAGGAACTCAGAGGCATAAGGGGGGCAGAGGAGGTGTGTGGGTGGGTGCAGCTTTGGGCAAAACACCCATAACTGTATGTACTCAGCTGTGTTGCCAACTTTTAAAAGTTTAAAAGTTAAAGCCTTCCTGGAGGGCAGAGGCCAAAGAGAGTTATATATTGGGTGTGTAGTCTCCAAATTTACGTTGACTAAAATAATAATCAAAGATGTTCTTTCCTGGGGTCCTGAATCTCTCCTGGGCTCATAAAAGACATTGATAAAGCTCAAGGCTTCTTTTTCCTTCTTCAGTCACTCCCCCAACCAGCACATCAATCCTTCCTTCCCTCTCCCCCCTCATTATTCCCCCACCCCACAACCACAAAAATAATTTTCAAACAAGTCTCCTGTGGCCTCTCTGTGGGTGTGGGAAAGCAGAGAGAGAGAGAGAGAGACTTTGGGAATTGCCCTGGATCTATTCCACCCTGTCCCCAATTTAGCTGACACCTCTGCTCTCAGCCAGTGCCCTCTCTTTTCTTGAAACCCAGAGGACACCACTATTCCTCCCCACCAGGTTACTCAGGGCAGACATCAATCTCAAAATCCAATTGTCTATCTAGGCAGGGCCTCCACTTACCCTGTGGCTCTGATTCCCCAGAGACAGGAGCTCTTGCAGAAATAGCATTATCTAGATCTCCTTCCCTAAGCATCGTTGACTGAAGGCAAGCTCCTGCTTTAAAGAAAGTCTATTGAAGTTCAGGGAGGATTGGATTTTTTCCCCTTTTTTCCTCCCCTTTCCCTAGCTCATCCACGTGATTCTATCACTGGTCCTCTGAGGGATTCCTGATCTTCTTTTCTGAAAATCTCATTAGAGCTAGTGTTCTGTTAGTCTGGTCACAGGGTCTGTTCCTTCAGGAAATGATTAGCTAGTGTCTGAGGCCTGTTTGGTGAAATTTTACTGTGAAAAGAAAAGAAAAGAAAAAAAAGAGAAGAGAAGAGAAGAGAAGAGAAGAGAAGAGAAGAGAAGAGAAGAGAAGAGAAGAGAAGAGAAGAGAAGAGAAGAGAAGAGAAGAGAAGAGAAGAGAAGAGAAGAAAAGAAGAGAAGAGAAAAAAGAAAAGAAAAGAAAAAGAAGAAAGAAAAGGATAGGGGGGAAAAAAGAAAAATACCGCACGTCTAAGAGTTTCCTGTGGTTTGGGACATTTTTAGAACAAGGCTGCTTTGCTCTCTGCTCCCCCCCCCCTTCCTTTTCAGGGTGAAGATAACACTCAAAGACTTTGAATAATGTGCCCAGTCTATTTCCTTATTCTGCCACTACACTCATACACTCAGCCCCTTTCTGGATCACAGGTCTAAGCAGGGTAAGGCAGTTAAATTCTTCTTGGCCCACCATACCAATGCTATTATCCCCACTTTGCAAAGAAGGAAATTGAGGTTGAAGGGAGGTATGGTGACTTGCCCATAGCCATGAATCTGAGACTCAAACTCTAGTGCTCTTTTCATTCATATATGGGATATAAATGCATAGGGAGCTAGAGACACCTGCTAGCCAAACTAAAACCAGAGGTTATAGGGAACTCTGGTCCTCTGGTCTTCAAGGAAGAGACACTTCAGGAATGAACATTTTAGTTCTTTAATGAGATCAAATGAGATAATATTTGTAAAATGCTTAGCACAGTGTCTAACACTTAGTAAGATGCTTAATAAATGCCTCCTCTCCTCCCTCCCTCCCTTTCCCCCTTCAAATCCCAGGGCTTTGTGTGAGAGTTTTACATTAATAGGACCCCAATTCATTGTGGGACACAAGATTTGATCCTCCAAACTTCCTTCCAGCTCTGGGATTCTATGATCCAACAAAAGGCCAAACTCTTTAACCCAACATTGACAGCCACCCACCATCCAATCTGATTCCAGTATCACTCTAGCATTATCTCACACTATTCCCCCTCATATACTGTTCCTGCCAGACTGGACTACTCACTGTTCCCTGAACTTGTACCAACCTTTTCTGCCTCTGTGGGATTTGTTCATGCCAGCCCTTGTAAGTAGAACGATTTCTCCATCCACCATCACCCCCATTTCTGCCTGTTAAAATTTTAACTCTCCTTCAAGGGACAGCTCCAAAGTTTACCTTCACGAAAACTTCCCTGCCCCTGCTGCATCCATAATCTAACATACTCCCTCTCTTATTTACTTACTATATTCTATTTTGTATTATAATATTTTTGTATATATCTTATCTCCCTGAATAGACTGGAAGCTCCATGAGGCCAGGGACCTAGTCATTCTTTCATTGTTGTATCCCTTGTTATACCTTACATGCTACATTGCAAATTAAGGCTTATTGTACTTGTAGTATTGTGATCAGTTCTGGCCACATTTTAAGAAAGGCATTGACAACCTGGAGCACACCTAGAGGAAAGAGGCCAGGACAGTGAGGGGCCTGGAAATTATGTTATCAGAAGATTGGTTGAATAGTACAGGGATATTTAAACTACAGGAGTGCTTACTGAGGGAATGTTAGAAAAATCTGAAACAAAAATCTACTATAGGAGTGAGTGAAGGGAAGCCTTTATTACGCTTCTCTTCAAAAGTGGGCACATCACATTCTAGTAGCATGTATGTGATGGTACAGTGGTAGAATCCACTTTTAAATGGTTAGTAAGATCCATACTCCACCCATCTGAGCCATGATTGGACTAGCTCATGTCAGTTACACTCTTCCTGAACTGCCCATCCCATGTTCTTCTATGTTCTTGCTTGTCTTGTCAACGCCACCCAGATCATGAGGCCTGTGTTAAAAAATGGTGGCTATCTCCGCCCTCGAGCATGTTGGTTAATATTTAATAAGCTTATTAAACAAGCACAGTGGGGAAAAGCCTTTGCCCTGTGGAGGACCCATCCTTGACCTCGAGGGGTTGCAACTAGTTTAGCCTCCAGGGCTCTGTCTTAAGGAACTAGTTGTTTGCAGAATGTTTGGGGCACTTTCTGATTGGTTGAGGGACTATCCATAAGATCTTGGAAGTCCTTCTCAGAATCCCCTTGTTCTGTTGCGGAAGCCTAACTCCTAATCCTTTCTCACAGGGAAGATGTGATAGATGTCTTTAAATATCTGAACGGCTACTTGGAATGAGGATACTGACCAGTTATGTGATCTTAAGCAAGTCATTTAACTCAGTTTCCTCAGTTGTAAGATGGGGATAATAATAGCTCCTACCTTGAAAGGTTGTTATAAAGACCAAATGAGATAATATTTGTAAAAATTGCTTAGCATAGTGCCTACTACATAGTAGACACTTCATAAATACTTCTTCCCTCCCCCATTTGCTTGACTCCAGAGGGAAGATCTAGTACACATGTCTGGAAATTACAAGGAGTGAGGTTAGCTCAATATAAAGTAACAATCCAGGCTGCCTCAAGAGGTAGTGAGATCCTTGTCACTGGAAGTCTTTAGGCAAAGAATGGATGTCAAAGAGAATATTCCTTTTTTGGGTCTAGATTGTACTAGATGGCCTCTAAGGTCCCTTCTTGTACTGCACTTCTATGATTCTATGATTTGGACTGAATTAAATGGAAAGCTGTAATTCAGAATAAGGTGTTCTGAATAAACCCAATACCCTAGCTTTAATAATGCAGAAATCATGGCCACTTAGGTCTCTAGAAGGGGTCTTTCTTGGGGGCCAGTTGACTTCATAAAGGGACCAAGTTATGTGCCCCTCACCCCCACCTGAGTTCCATCTCCCTTGCTTGAACAAGTGTTCTTCTCTCACCACACCTGTAGAACAAAGAGCCAGGGGAAATACCTTTCAATGAAAGGTACCAGAGCTGAGCTGGTGTGAGAGCTCAGGGCCCCACCTCTTGCTCCAATTGAAGGTTCCCAGAGATAACAAAAGGAGGTGGGTTTTGTTTGTTTTGTTTTTTAGAAGGAATACAAGGGGAAAAGGATAAGAAAACTCCAATTCTTTTTGGTCTATTGGAATTTCTGAGTCTATTGTTGAGCCCAAGGCATGTCATTAGAAAAGGCAGGGGATTTTATATAGACAGCATTCAATGCTGGGCCACTTAATGAATGTCTCTTGTATTAATAAGAGGCACACATGGCATAATGAATGAAGGACATCATAGTCCCACTATACTCTGCCTTCATCAGGACACACCTCTAGTACTGCGATTGTTTCTGGGTGCCACATTTAGGAAGGATGTCGATAAACCAGAGTATACCCAGAGGAAGGCAACCAGGATAGAGAGGGGACTAATGAAGTTCAATTGAAGGAACTGGGTATGTTCAGTCTAGAGAAGACTAGATTTAGTTGTGGAAGCATATAGGTTTATAGCTTTATAGCATGGAGTGTCTAGTCCAAATCTCTTATTTTACAGATGAGGAAACTGAGGCTCAGAGAGGTTAGTGACCTGCCAAAGGCCACACAGATAGTGTCAGAAGCAAGATTTTAATGCAGGACCTCTGACTCCAAATTCAGTGCTTTTTCTGCTATAGAACTTTGGTGAACTAAGGGAGCCACAGCAGAATTTCAGGCATGGGGACCAGTGTGAGTGAAGTCAGAGACATGAGCAGGCAGGAAAAGGACAGGAGGAGCTGAGGAGGCTGGAAAGGTAGGTAAGAACCAGATTGCAGAGACCCTTGAATGCCATACCAAGGAGTATATAATTTATTCAATAGACAATGAAGAGCCATCTTTGAATAGGACAATGACATGATCAAAGCAAGATTGGGAAGGTGACCCTGGCTGAGTTCAAAGGATAAATTGGAGAAGGTAGAGGAGAGGCAGGAAGACAGTTAGGAGGCTACCCCAATAGTCCAGAGTAGAAAAGAAGGGATAGATTCAAAAAGTTTTTCAGTGGTTGAAAGGTAGCACTGGATGGTGGAAAGAATGCTGGACTTGGGTCAGGAGACATGGGTCTGAATGCTGGCTCTGATATTTACCAACTCTATGATTTTGAGCAAGTTTTTTCACTTCTCTGTAGAATGAAGATAAGAAAGATACCTGAAGTATATACATCTCGGGGTTGTAAGTGATGAAAGTGCTTTTTAAATATTTAAGTATTATAGGAATTTGAGTTATTACATAATGAGCATGCTACAACAGGCTTTCATTTCTTTTTTTAAAAAATTTTATTAGGGACAGCTAAGTGGCACAGTGGATAGAGGTCTGGCCTTGGAGTCAGGAGGACCTGAGTTCAAATCCAGGCCCTCAGACATTTGACACTTACTAGCTGTGTGACCCTGAGCAAGTCACTTAACCCCAATTGCCTCACCAAAAAAAAGGAAAAAAAATTTATTGATGCCCTTTTAAAATATTGCTTTCACTTCCTGTTTACCTTCACTACTAGAATCCTCTCTGTTAATAAGTACAGTTAAGTAAAACAATTCAACATGGTGACCACTTCTGACAATATATGCCTTATTCCACACCTAATCTACCAGCTCTCTGCCAAGAAGAAAGAGGACCATTGATGAATGGTTCTCTGAAGTCAAGATTGATGACCTTATTAATCAAAGTTCTGATGTTTTTTTAAAAGTGATTATAATATAATATATATTTTAGATATAGTTATATTTATGTAGAGACCTTTTCCTCTTTCTTTGATCTCTTGGGTGGAGATCTACCAGTGGCATTGTGAGGTCAAAGGGTATGCACAGTTTAATAAATTTTTGTGTATAATTCCAAATTATCACTCAAGTAGTACTTGTCAGAAGTGGGATTCAAAACCAGGTCCTTTGACTTCAGTTCCAGCTGTTTTTCAGTCATATCTGACTCTTTGTGACCCCATTTGGGGTTTTCTTGGCAAAGATACTAGAATGGTTTGCCATTTCCTTCTCTAGCTCATTTTATAGATGAGGAAACTGAGGCAAATAGAGTTAAGTGACTAGCCCAGGATCACACAGCTAGTAAGTGCCTGTGGCCAGATTTATACTCAGGAAGATGAGTCTTCCTGAATCCAGGCCCAACGCTCTACTCACTGCACCACCCAGTTTCCCATAACTGTAGTAGTAATGGCATAAATTATTACGTTGGTTTTGCTTAAGCTGCTCTGCATCAATTTACACAGGTCTTCCCAGGTTTCTCTGAAATCTTCATATTTATTGTTCCTTATGGCATACTAATATCACATGACATTCATATATCAATTGTTTACATGTTTTCTATTGAGCACCTACTTGGCTTCCAGTTTTTTGCTGTCACAAAACAATGTTACTGTACCTTTTTTGTATTTCTGAAACTTACCTTTGTCTTTGACTAAAGGGTATGTATAATAGTGCTATTACTAATATGCTTCTTACTTGTTTCTAAAACAGTTAAGCCAATTCATACCCTACCAACAATGCATGAATATACTATATTGTGTTTGAGATGCTACAGATGAGGAAATGTTGAAAATGTAGAACTGGACTTCAAGAGAGATACTTGGGTAAGATGTCTCAATTTGGGAATCATTTACTTTCTTTTTCTCCCCTTTATTTTGGGGGGGGCAGTTGGGGTTAAGTGACTTGCCCAGGGTCACACAGCTAGTAAGTGTCAAGTGTTTGGTCTGAGGCCAGATTTGAACTCAGGTCCTCCTAACTTCAGGGCTGGTGCTCTATTCACTGCGCCACCTAGCTGCCCCAGTCATTTACTTTCTATGGGCAGGTTATTTTTTGGATTTTTTTTGCTAATTTTGCCAGTCTATTTTGTGACTTTTAATTTTCATATTAAATTGGGCTCTGCTCCTCAGGTGGAGGGGGCACTGTCTCAAGCTTTTTGCCCTAGGGGTGTGGGGCCTCACTGCTGGCTTGCTTGGATGCTGCCCGCACTGGACTACACTTCCCTTTTACCTGAGTGAGACAGACTTCCTGCCAATCTTCTAAGTTTTTTCACTCTGGAAAACTGTTTCACTCCATCGTTTTTTTTTCACTCCCTCTTTTTGTTAGTATTGCTATTCCAGAATTCATTTTAAGGCATTATTTGATAATTGTTTGGAAGTGAATTGGGGAGAGTTCAGGCAAGTTCCTGTCTTGCTCTGCCATCTTGGCTCTGCCCTCCCCAATCTCCTTGCTGTCCAGGGGCCTCTCAAAAGTCTTCTCTAGAACCACAATTTGAAAACATTGATTGGTGCTCAGCTTTCCATATGATCCAATTCTCACAGCTATTAGAAAACCTATGATTTAGGTATTCTATCAAAGAACAGAAGCTAAAGTGAGCATGAGTTAGATATTCTATAAAGACAACAATAGAAGCAACCTATTGTAGTAGAGAGAGAAAACTGTTCTGTGTATGCATTTGCATTGGTTGTGCGGCCATGGTGAACTCACTTAACCACTCTGATTATAAATTTTAGATACTTTTTTAAAGTTTAGTTAGTTATTATCTTAATTATTGTAAAATTTAATCCTACCCCTCTGCTCCTCTGACAGGTTTGTTCCAAAGTGACTTTTCTAATATATCTGCAATGCCAGTTGAGTCCCTTTGGGAAAGCTGTATCACACATCCAGCTAATAAATCCATGAAAACTTAAAACAAACAAACAAACAAACAAAAACCTGATACATTGGTAGATGGACTTTCCACACCAAGAGTTCCCTACATAGATGAAATAATGGGTCTGGCCTCTTACCCTACCCCCATGGGAGGAAAATACCAAAAAACTAGCCAGTAAAGAATAAGTCTGAAGCTCAAAGTACAAAACTACATTTTAACATTATCTATGCTGTATTGTATTTTTATTTATTTTGTTAAATATTTCCCAATCACATTTTAATGTGCTTAGGGATGCCCTCTGGAGTGTTGTACCATGCAGTCTCTCTGATACAGTCCAACCCATACTTACGCATGCTTTTTTTAATGTTCCCATAATTATTTATGGGGTTTCCATAATACAAAATGCCCACTTGAAGTCCTGGTGTTTGGTTAAAGGGCCAGAATATTCATGCCTGAAGTTTATGCCTCTTCTTCAGAGACCAGAGGCCCAGAAAGTCTAGTACATCCTCTGGTTCTCCACTGGTTTAGCAACTTTCCTTGCATTTTAAGCACTCATATCTACATGTGAAAATAGAGCTCTGGCCTCATAGTCAAAAGACTCCAAATCCTCACTCTGACTCTTTTTTTTTAAAATATAAATTTATTTAATTTTAGTTTTCAACATTTACTTCCACAAGATTTTGAATTCCAAATTTTCACCCCATTGTGCCCCTCCCCCCACCCTTTCCCCTAGTCTGCCCTCCCTTCTATCTCTTCCCCCTTTCTCTTATCCCTTTCCCCTTCTATTTTCCTGTAGGACAGGATAGATTTCTGTACCTCATTTCCTATATTTCTTATTTCCCAGTTGCGTGTGGAAACATTTTTTTTTTAAAACATGTGTTTTTAAAACTTTGGGTTCCAAATTCTCTCCCTTCCTCCCACCGCACCCACCCTCATTGAAAAGGCAAGCAAGTCAATGCAGGCCATACATGTGCAGTTATGCAAAACACTTCCATAGTAGACATGTTGTGAAAAACTAACTCTATTTCCCTTAATCCTATCCTGCCCCCCCCATTTATTCTATTCTTTCTTTTGACCCTGTCCCTCCTCAGAAGTACTTCCTTCTGATTACCCCTTTCCCAATCTGCCCTTCTCTCTATCATCCCCCTGCTCTCTTGTCCCCTTCCTCCCCTATTTTCCTGTAGGGTAAGACAGATTTCCATACCCAATTGAGTGTGTATGTTATTCCCTCCTTAAGCCAAATCCTATGAGAATAAGATTCCCTCATTTCCTCTCACCTTCCCCTGTAAGAACCTTTACTTGTCTGTTTTGTGCGAGATAATGTACCCCATTCTACCTCTCCCTTTCTCCTTCTCCTAGTATAATCCTCTCTCACCCCTTAATTTTATTCTCCAGATATCACCCCTTCATCTTCAACTCACCTGTGCCCTCTATCTATCTATCTATCATCTATCTATCTATCTATCTATCTATCTATCTATCTATCTATCTATCTATCTCTCTATGTATATATAATTTTTTCCCATGAGACAAAGGTCTCATGAGTTATAAATATCATCTTTCCATGCAGGAATGTAAACAGTTCAGCCTTAATAAGTCTCTTATGATTTCTATTTCCTGTTTACCTCTTCATGTTTTACTTGAGCCTTGTATTTGAAAGTCAAATTTTCTATTCAGCTCTGGTCTTTTCATCAAGAATGCTTGAAAGTCCTCTATTTCACTGAATGACCATTTTTTACCCTGAAGGATTATACTCAGTTTTGCTGGGTAGGTGATTCTTGGTTGTAATCCTATCTCCTTTGCCCTCCGGAATACTATATTCCATGCCCTGCGGTCCCTTAATGTAGAAGCTGCTAAATCTTGTGTTATCCTGATTGTGCTTCCACAATATTTGAATTGTTTCTTTCTGGCTGCTTGCAATATTTTCTCCTTGACCTGGGAACTCTGGAATTTGGCTACAATATTCCTAGGAGTTTTCCTTTGGGGATCTCTTTCAGGAGGAGATGGTGGATTCTTTCAATTTCTATTTTGCTCTCTGGTTCTAAAATATCAGGGCAGTTTTCCTTGATGAATTTTTGAAAGATGATGTCTAGGCTCTTTTTTTGATCATGGCTTTCAGATAGTCCAATAATTTTTAAATTCTCTCTCCTGGATCTATTTTCCAGGTCAGTTGTTTTTCCAATGAGATATTTCACATTGTTTTCTAATTTTTCATTCTTTTGGATTTGTTCTACTGTGTCGTGATTTCTCATAAAGTCACTATCTTCCAATTGCTCTATTCTAATTTTTAAGGAAGTATTTTCTTCAGTAAGCTTTTGGATTTCCTTTTCCATTTGGCCAATTTTGCTTTTTAGGACATTCTTCTCCTCATTGGCTTTTTGGACTCTTTTGCCATTTGGGTTAGGCTATTTTCTAAGGTGTTATTTTCTTCAGTATTTTTTTAGGTCTCCTTTAGCAAGCTGTTGACTTGTTTTTCATGATTTTCTTGCATCACTTTCATTTCTCTTCCCAGTTTTTCCTCTACTTCTCTTACTTGCTTCTCAAAATCCCTTTTGAGCTCTTCCAAGGCCTGGAACGGATTCATATTTTTCTTGGAGGCTTTGGATGTGCAAACTTTGACTTTGTTGTCTTCTGGTTTTATGTTTTGATCTTCTTTGTCACCAAAGTAAGATAATATAGTCTGACTCTTTTTTCGAGGTTTGCTCATGATCCCAGCCAACTACTTGAGTTTTAAACTCCTTGTTAAGTCTGCTTCCAATGTGGAGAATGTACTGTCCCAGGCTTTGGGGGTCTGTATAGCTGTTTTCAGAGATACTTCTAAGGACCTATAAATTTTTAGTTCTTCCAAGGTGGTATGATAAGGGTCAAGGTGTTTACTCTTTTCCTGGTTTGTGCTCTGGTCTTTGAGTGACTGGCCACAAGCAGTCTTTTCTCTCTTCGAACTGTGTGGTGGGTTTTCTCTCCACGGCCACTACAAGCTCCACAGCGCCAGCGCTCCTCCTCTCCCCAGGACCGTCACCCAGAACTGTGACCCAGATCCAAGCACAGGCAAAGCAAGAGAATTCTGCCTCAGCACTGCCAAAGAGATCCCTGCAGTCCCCCTCTGATCAGCCACTTGATTCCCCGTCAGTCTGTGGGCCGGAAGCTCAAGACACAGACACGGCCCCAGCATCCAAGCTCTGCACTCTGTGCTCTGGAACTGGCTCTGACCCAGCTCTTCTCTCACTGAAAAAACAGACTTGTCCCACTGACCTTCTAAGTTATCTTTGGCGTTCGTGGATTGAGGAGTCTGGAAACCGCCGCAGCTGCCTGTGATTCATTCCTCTGAGGCCTGCTCCAGGTTTGCTGGGGCCTGCACGCCCAGGCCTAACTGCACTCTTCTCCCGGCATGATATGCCTTTCTGATCAATCATTCAGGGTGTCTTGGGCTGGAAATTTGTTTTACTCTGTCTTTTTGTGGGTTCTGCTGCATTAGAATTTGTTTAGAGCCATTTTTTATGGGTATTTGGAGGGGTTTGGGGGACAGCCCAAGCAAGTCACTGCATTCACGCTGCCATCTTGGCTCCACCCCCACCCCACCCCCACTCTAACTCTTAATAGCTATGAGAGGATGACCAAATCACTTCACTTTTCCATGCTTCAGATTATTTTTAATCTGTAAACTGGGATAATAATGGGGATAACAGATGGATGGTTTGAGGGCTGTACTGGTTCACATAGACTGTTAAAATACCTTGGAAGCCTCCAGAACATATATCTTCAATCAATCAATTAATTAACAAACGTTTGTTAAGTGCCTATGTGCCAGGCACTGTGCTAAGTACCAGAGATTCAAAAAGAGGCAAAAGACAGCCCTTGCCCTCAAGGAATTTACAATCTAATGCAGAAGACAATATAAAAAAACATATATACAAAGCAAGCAATATAAGGGATAAATAGGAAATAATTAACAGAGGGAAGGCACTAGAATTAAGAGTTCATCCTCTATAGACTTATAGGACTAAGAACTGAACACCATGGGAAGACATGGAGATCTGGCATCTGTATCATTTCCTAAATTGTTCACATTGAAGAAAATACGGGGAAAATGAAATCTTGAAGTATTAGCATGAATACTCATTGCCAGAAGGGCTTGGAGGACCACCTGAACTAGCATCAGGTCTTCCTAGTGCTACTATATAGAAGGGAGGGTCCAGGGTAGCATCCTCAAACAACATTAGTGGGACAATAAGCATCAGCCGGTCGGTAGCAGAGGGCCAAGTTGGGCAGCAACAGTGTATAAAAAGGGAATGAAAATAATATGAAAGTAAACAGCAGGCTAAATAATTTATGATGGATGGGAGCACAGATGCTCATTTTACTTCAGGTAAGGGTGGGAATGTTTCCTCAAGCCAAAGCTCACTATGCAGCTTGTGCCTGCTCCACAGCTCAATAGCTCCAGAAAATAAACACAGTATTATTGTTGAAGTCAAGGTCATTGAGCTCAGAGAATCAGAAAACCACAGGATATTACAGCTGGAAGGAATCTTAGCACACAGAACATGGAATGACAGCTAGAAGGGACCTTCTAGAAGCTAGAAGATCACCTCCTCCACTCCCCTCATTTTCTTTTTTTTTAAATTTTAAATTTATTTATTTTTAGTTTCCAACCTTTACTTCCACAAGATTTTGAGTTCCAAATTTTCACCCCATCTTGACCCTCCCCCCACCCCAAGATGGCATGCATTCTGAATACCTCTTCCCCTAATCTTCCTCCCCTTCTACCTCTCCCCCCCCTTCTTTTATCAAGTTCCCCTTCCACTTTCCTGTAGGGCAGGATAGATTTCTGTACCCCATTTCTTGTATTTCTTATTTCCCAGTTGCATGTGAAAACATTTTTTTTTAACATTTTTAAAAAAACTTTGGGTTCCAAATTATCTTCCTTCCTCCCTCCCCATCCACCCTCATTGAAAAGGCAAGCAACTCAATATAGGTTATACTTGTGCAATTATGCAAAACACTTCCATAGTAGACATGTTGTGACAAACTAACTCTATTTCCCTTAATCCTATCCCGCCCCCCCCATTTATTCTATTCTTTATTTTGACCCTGTCCCTCCTCAGAAGTGTTTACTTCTGATTACCTCCTCACTCCTCTTAATTTCTTTCATTCACTCACCAACCATTTAGTCCCTCCCAAGTACAAAACACTGTGCTATGGTCCTTTTACAAAAGCATAGTCCCAACCTTTGAGCCTGCATCTAAGTAGGAGAAAGAAGATAGAGATACAAGTAGCCAGAGAAGGGAATAGGCAGGGAGCAGTCCAGAAGCTGACTGGGAACAGCTCTGAGAGTTCCAAAGGAGTGAGGATTTCTGACTAGGGGTTCAGGTGTTAGACAGAAGGGGCTGACCAATAGGAGCAGTGTATACTCTGCCTGCTGCCAAACCATCTTGGGAGGTTTGGTGAAATCTGACTCTGGAAGTTCATGGTGATGCATAATAGAGAGCCTGCTTTCCACTTCAGAGCATGGGCAGTTTGGTTAGATAACTATGTGGTGAAGAAACAGGACTTAATTGGCTGCTAAGCAGGAGTTAGAACTATATACAAAAGTTTCCCTTGGCATAGGAGGCATAGGAAAGATTTCAGGGAAGGGGAATGGGCTGTGTAACCCTAGACAAGATTATATCTTTCAAAGAAGGTGCTGGTCTGCATTGCTAAAGGGAGTTCCTCACAAGAAGCTCCCTATCACAGGTCCGCGCAAAAAAAAAAAAAATTTTTTTTTTACTATGGACATGTCATTCCTCTACTAAGAAAAAAAAGAATAAAACTTTTAATAGCTCTCTGTTGCTTACTGAATAAATGCTGATCTTGTCATTCAAGGCCATCTGCAATTTATTCCCACTACTTGTCCAGGTTTATACTTTTTTTTTTAAGGCAATTGGGGTTAAGTGACTTTCCCAGGGTCACACAGCTAATAAGTGTCAAGTGTTTGGTCTGAGGCTAGATTTGAACTCAGGTCCTCCTGACTTCAGGGCCGGTGCTCTATTCACTGTGCCACCTAGCTGCCCCTACACTTTTCTTAATTGTGTAGTAGAGAATCCAGACAAAATAGACTCTTCTTGTTCCCCACCCTCACTTGTCATAGGATGAGGTTAGAGTCTGTGCCATATCTATATTTGCATGCTTATTTCAATGTCAATGAATCTGTAATTTCACCAATGTGGGTCCCCCCTCCAGTAGTTGAAATAGCATCTCATCTATACCTTCTCACGCCATGCAAACCTTGTTCGTGTCCTATAAATCCTCCAAAGGGTAGGTCCATTCAGTATGCTAACGACCCTCCTTTAGGTAGCTCTCTTGGCATTGCCTGGTTGCCAACAGAACACACTGGCTTTCCACTGGGAGCTCCCCTCTGATGCAGTGCTAGTCTTTGCATTAACCTTAACAAAGTAAGGGTTTTTGCACTTATAAATGGAAGTGGATTGGTTGGGGTTGGCCTTTACCCAGGCAGTGATCCAAGCAAAAAAACAATTTAAGACCCATCGTGTTGACACAGAAGGATGGGGGATGAGGGCTGGGCAGGAACACAGGTGAAGTTGAACGTGACTGACTGACTGTCTGAAACATCTACTCATACCTGGGGAGCATCTGAGCAGGAAAAGCACCATAAACAATGCTTGTGTACTTTCAAGCTAGCTTATCCTTGTGGCAAGTAGTGAGAATGTTTGGATAAAGTACAGGAGCAGCATGATGGAAAATGCTATCCACATCCAGAGAAAGAACTATGGAGTTTGAAAGCAGATCGAAGCATATTATTTGTTCTTTTTTTTTCTTCTGTTTTGGTTTGTTTCCTCTTTCTTGTGGTTCTTCCTATTGGCTCTAATTCTTCCTTACAACATGACTAATGTGAAAATGTGTTTAATAGGAATGTGTATATAGAGCTTATATCAGATTGCACACAGTCTTGGGGAGGGAGGGAGGAAGGGAGAAAAGGGGGGGAGAAAAATTTAACTCAAAAGCATATGGAAGTGATTGTCAAAAACTAAAAATATATTAATAAAAAAAAATAAAGTAGGACCAGGATAAGGCTTATAGGAGTGGTTCAGGTAGAAGGGTCTTCTTGGTAATTCCTTGGCTCTCTTTTTGTGCTTACTGTCAGCTGCTGATCCCCTAAAAGAGAAGGTCCTGAGCACAGGGTGTGTGTGTGTGTGGGGGGAATTCTCTGGATTGTGATTATCATTGAATTACTCCTGAATCTAGACTAGGGGTTCTTAACCGTTGTATATTTTGTTCTCTGTGTGTGTGTGTGTGTAAGTATATATATATGTGTGTGTGTGTATGTGTATGTATATGTTTGTTTTATATATTTTATTATATATTTATATTTTATTATATATTTATATTTTCTTATATATTCTTAACCTTTGTTTTATATTTGTCAATATGTTGAAACTAATAGTCACCTTCTCAGAATAATGTTTTAAAATTCATACACACATAGGATTATAAAGGAAATTAAATATATTGAAATGAAGATCAATTATTTCCCTAAGTTTATAAGACCTCCTGAAATTTACCCACAGACCTCTTAAAGATCCATGAATCCCAGGTTAAGAACCTTTTGTTCAGACATAAGTCACAGCAGAAAGGAAAAGACGTTGAAGAAATTGTACCACCCTCTTTTCCAACTCCCCTTTATGTTTTGTCTTCTCCTATTAGAAGATAAGGTTGTTGAGAGTAGGGACCATCTTGTTTGATTGTTTTTGTATTACCAGCTCTTATAACAGCGCCTGGCATCATAGTAAGAACTAAATGCTCCATCTATCTATCTAAGTATCTATACACGTATCTAACTATGTATGTATGTATGTATGTATGTATGTATGTATGTATGTATGTATGTATCTATCTATCTATCTATCTATCTATCTATCTATCTATCTATCTATCTATCTATCTATCCAGCCTGCTCCGGCTATGACTACCAGTCCTAGTAAACCTACTACTTCCTTAAGTACTCCATCTGATCATTATTAGGAAGAGTTTCCTTACATTGAACAGAAATATCCCTCTCTTCAACTTATCATTGTAGAGTCAGGCCTTGGAGGTAGGAAGGTCCCAGGGAAGTTCACATGTGGATTCTTTTTACAGCAAAAGGCCAGACTCCTTTTCATTTCTATCAAGAGTCTCTGTGCTTTCTCCTGAGCCAGCACCTTTGGCTTTGGTGCAGAAAAGAGAGGGTTTGGTGTTTCATATGCCTAAGAGAACAGAATGCTCCTGGAGCCTCGTGCTCTGCTTCTCTGTGGAGTTGGAGGGAATGAGGAGATGAGCTGGTCATCTTACTGGAGGCCTCCTCATCTCTGCCTTTTGACATCCTGACACCATTCAAAGGCCTAAATTAAATGCTAGTTGTTGTTGTTGTTTGTCCTTCATTCACAGGTGATGTCTTGACTTGCTCATTAATTGGATTTAAGTAAAACTGAGTTAGACAAAGTCATCGGCCTCACTTTCTCTTCCTAAGTCAGTCCAACAGCAGGACAAAAGTCAAGATGACTGGCAATGGCCCAGGGTGCAGTGGATGACCTTGGCTTCTTCAAAGCTGACAAAAAGAAAAATGACAAATGCTGGAGGGGATGTGGGAAAATAGGTACATTAATATGCTGTTGTTGGAGCTGTAAAGCAGTCCAGCCATTCTGGCATGCTAACACAGTGCCTAACTTAATAAATGTTCAATAATTAATTGATTGATTCTGGAAAGCAATTTAGAACTATGCCCCCAAAACTATCAAACTATATATACCCCTCTGACCCAGTTACATCACTGTATCTATACTCCCTAAAAGATCAGAGAAAGAAGAAAAGGATCCATCTGCACAAAAATATTTATGACATTTCTTTTTGCAATGCTAAATTAAGAGGGTACCCATCAATTGGGGAATGGCTAAGTTATGGCATATGAATATAATAGAATACTAGCATGCTATAAGAAATGATGAAGGGAATGGTTTCAGCAAAACCTGGGAAGACCTGTATGAACCTTGACTGGGGGAGGGGGGGCCCTCTGCCCCAACCCAAGCTGGCATCTAATTTTTCCTAATCTGATCTCATAGTAATGTGTGCTTTGCCTATGCGGTTATCACCTCCTAATTTGTGTCATTTATTTATGTATGTCTTATTACCCCAACTTGATAGTAAGCTCCCTTGAAGGAGGGCATATCTTAATTATTTGTGTATCTCCCCCAGACCCTAGCACAGAGTATTTCCCATAGTCAGCACGTGAATTTGTTGAATGAAGCAATAAACCTGACTCAGGTCTAAGGCCCAACCTCTCTCTGTGTCTGGCGGGAGAGGGAGCAGCCAAAGCAAGAGTGAGTGACCTCACAACTCAAACTAGAGAAATCCATATTATGCCACACCCACAGCACTCCTTCCTTAGCTCTGTTAACATAAACTACTTCTTTTCTTGCTCTGCTATTGTTAGACAACAGTCACCTGAAACATCCTTTGTTCTTCAGTCCTAACAACAGCCATGAGCCAAATGGTCTGACTATAGCCAAATAACCCAAAGACATAAGAGAAAAAGTGTTTCTTCACTGCCTTGCACTGATCTCACCCCTAAGAAGTGCCCTAAGATTTGGAATTCATTCCAGCCCATAGGTGTTTGATCTAGCAGGTCTGGGGAACCTGTGGCCCTGTAGGTCCTCAAGTGCAGCCCCCAAACTTCATGAAGTTTGGATTCAGTCAAAGGGCTGCACTTGAGGACCTAGAGGGCCACATGTGGCTTCGAGGCCACAGGTTCTCCACACCCCCCCATGAGCTTTTCTGCTAATAGTAGGGTCATTGGAAAAAAATTTTCAGTTCATATCCTTGGCAAGTACCAATATTAGCAACAAGATCAGAGTAGAGGGGCAGCTAGATGGTGCAGTGAATAGAGCATAGGCCCTGAAGTCAAGAGGACCTGAGTTCAAATCTGGCCTCAGACCAAACACTTAACACTCTAGCTGTGTGACCGTGGGCAAGTCACTTAACCCCAGTTGCCTAAAAAAAAAAAAATAAGATCAGAGTAGGCCTTCAGAAATAGCTAAGAAAAAGGTTTCTAGGAATTTGAGAATTTGGTCCAGAGTCTCTGAGAAGTGTGAAATAGTTGATAATGTAGAAGATTTGGAATAAAGCAGACTTGAGTTCAAAATTGGACTCTAACACTTACTACCTGTGAGACCCTGGGAAAGTCACTTCTCTTGTATCTGCCTCAATTTCCTCAACTGGAAAATGGCCATAATAATAGCACCTACTTCCCAGGATTGTTGTGAAGATCAAATGAGGAGATAATATTTGTATAAAATGTTTAGCGCAGTGCCTGGCTCATAGCAGGTGCTTAATAAATAGTTGCTTCCTTTTCTTCCTCCTCTGGACACCCTCCAGATAATAAATGTTCTTTCCTACAGTGTGACACTCAGCACTGAACACAATATGCCAGAGGACTCCTGATTAGGGCAGAGTATAGTAGGACTATTTCCTTTCTAATCTCTAATGTAACAGTGACTAATCTTCCCCTTTCCTCCTCTCAAGGCCAGAGTGTTTCATTTCTACCTCTCCATTGGAGTTCTCCAGTACCTGTAGGGGCTTGGAATGGTGTCTAGTGGCTTCCATTGACTCAATCCCCACAGACTGTGCTCCCTCAGTTTTAGGGGTCCAAGTACCCTGATTCATTTAACTGCTTGACAGATTAGCTTTTACAAAGGAATGCTTACTTCAAAGACATAAAAAAACCATAATCCTCCCTACATTCCTTTGATCTCTGGAGAAGGGAGGAAGATTAGCTTCACAGTTTAGTTTAGTTCCTATGTAGCATTAGTCTAAGCAAGTTCCAAACCCAAACTCTGCCCAATTCCACCAACCATGGGCTTGTGGTCCTAGGACTCTGACTTCTCAGGGATTTCCTTCGGGGTGGGTAGCAACATCTAGCCTGGAAACCAGGAACCCAGATCAGCATGGCTCAAGCTCCAGGGACAGGGTCTCTCCTCCCTGCTCCTAGAACTGAAGAAGACAGACAAAACAAAGACAAAACCCCAAGCCTTTTTCTCAAAATCACAAGTCTTAAAGGGTGGGGAAGGAGGAATGTTCCCATACACAGCTTAGTGCATGGCGCCTATGCTGTGGGTCAACAAGGCCTCCAGAAACCACCAGAAAGTGAGACTGTTCCAGTCCAGTAGTTTTAGACACAAATAGTTCCAAATAGGCAACCAATGGAAAGAGGCTGTGTGCAGCCACACAGTAGGCCAATGTAGGATGGCTTCTCTCAGAAGCAGGTCTCTGGCATTTCCCATGTGGCTGCCTCCATCTTAAGTGATCTTAGCATGTGCCAAAGACTTTTTACAGTAAAGCTATATCTCTCCATATGCAACCCAAGATTTTTTTGCTGCCATTTCACACTGTTGATTCATACTGTTCTTGCAGTCCATTAAAACACCCTTGTATTTGTAGCTGGTGTTTTTTTACGTAGGTATAGAACTTCGCATTTACATATTGCTGTTAAATTTTTTATTATATTCAGCCCATTGTTTTAGACTATTAATATCTTTTTGAATCCTCATTTTGGATCCTTATTATCCAATGTCTTAACGATCCCTCTTACCTTCATGTCATCTGTAGATTGGAAAGCATGCTATTTGTAGCTGGGAAATGAAAGCCAGAGAGAAGTAAGATTTCCCCAAAGTATACCAAGGAATTTAGTGTCTAAAAGCAACATGACACAAGGGTTATGAATCTATGAGTTCATCCAAGTTATTGAGTTTTTAAATGCTGAACAAACAGGACCAAGGACAGATCCCTCAGGCCCTCTACTACAGACCTCCTTCCAACAGAATCACTATTCTTTTGAGTCTAATCATTCAATTAGTTACAATACAATACAATACAATACAATACAATACAATACAATACAATACAATACAGTATTATTATCTAGCTCATATTCCTTGACCCTGATGTTTAAGGTGCTGAATATAGTATTCAAAGGGTTATGATTGTTCATTATAGACTGGACAGTACACAAGGATTCTCTCTAGTACTGTTTCTAAAGTACTAAGAAATGCACTTAGGATTTATATTTAATCTCTGTCTTTTTGACAGTAACATCACAGAAAAATGTGTGATAAAACTGACTCAGATTAGCATGGTGATAGCAAGATTTGGTGAACCATGGAAAATACTGAATTGGTTTAAATATAGGCTGCCCCTGAATATAGGCAGCTCCTCTAAAATAAAATTTCTCTGAAAGGAAAAGAAGAAACCAAACTAAAACTAAACTAAAGACAAAAATAATTATACAAAATGATAGTTAACTAAAAAAATTACTGTGGAGGCTTAAAAAAGAATACTAATAGATCAAGAGACCTACCTTCTCACCAATGTGGATATTATTTCCAACAATGCATCTCTCAACCCACATGTAGCTACCCACCCTTTGCAATCTTGATCGTATCCTCCTATCAATCTGTGAAAGAGGGCCTACTCAATTTCCTGGGGACCTTCCTCAAGATCTTTCAATATTATGAGGATACCAATGAGGCATTTGGGCTATCCATTGGTCATCTATTACTCTCAACATATCACTAGTCTATCTTCCTTTTCACTCATATGTGTCTTTGATGACATATTTCATACCACTTTTGCCTTGATGATAATGCATTACAGCCTACTTACAACCACATTAGACTTCTGCCTGGTCCTTTGGATGATCCTCAGCTTCCATTCTTGACAGGCTGTAATTTTTAATGACTCACAGCCATGCAACATCACTAAAAGAATATTGGTATTCAAATGATGGGCCTCTGTTTCATGAAGAAGCTTAAAGTTATTAAAAGAACTTTGCAATTTCCCAATAATCAATCTAGCCTATTCATTTCCATTTCAGTTCTGGGCCCAAATCATTGTCCGTTTGCAATTTCTGTCATATATATATATACATACATATATACACACATATATATATACACATACACACACACACATATATATACATACACACACACATATATACATGTATGTATGTTGTATATACATATATAGGCATATGTCTATGTTTGTGTATGTATGTGTGTGCATACACAATGCATGCATATACACACAGAAATGGAGGTGTGTTATACATGCATCCATACAAAGATACATGCGTACATACATATGGATGAGTCCTATAGGTTGTCCATTCAGCTATGTATCATCCCTGGACAATTCTTTGCTCACTTGGTTTTTCCTGTGTAGACAGTCAGAACCAACTCTTTTGAGTGATAATGGCTCACATTTGGGCAACACTTCAATATCCAGAGGCTTACTATAATCAATACATTGTCATCTGAATAGAGGAGAATCTGGGATTCCTGTTCTACTTGATAGACTTTCTCAATTCAGCTGAGATCAATACCTCCAATCATGTTAATAATCAGAGGCTTGTTGAACAATGTTATTTATGTTGTTTATCTTTCAAGGACTCATATAATTTTCACATACGAATAAAAGACACCTTGTTGGAGGAAAGCCTTTAAGATGATATTTTGTTCTACCAAATAAAGATTGGGTTTTGTTTTTTGGGGTTGTTTTTTTTTAAATACTAAACAAATAACGAACAGGGATTTTAGATTCTCTTCATCTTTCACTCAATTGAATGAAGGTAAAGATATAGTTTATCAAGGAATAACATTTGCAAAAGTCTGCCTTTTCCTTTCTGATACCCTCATTAAGGATGCCCTCAATGTGAATGTACCTTATTCTCATAAAATTTTAATCTGTTTCTATTCTAATGACAAAATTTTTGTTCGTTTTCATCATCTCTGCTCTCTTTACCTGTACCATGAACAGAGGAATGATTATTAAAATAAATTAAACTAAAACTGACATTATAGGCCACATTCCAGTTTTACATCATATTTAGAGGGGAAATGCAGGCTTTGTTCATACCATCAAACCAAGTGGCATGAGTGTTGTGTGTTTCTGCCAGACTGTTTCCAAAAACCTGTTGTCAATGTGATCATCTTTTAAATTATTCCTGTATGAAAAAATCATGAGATGCAGAATGCAAATGCTTTCTTAGCAAAGAAACTAATGCAAGTAAATCCTCAAACAGCAAAGGCAGCTTACAAATGTGCTGCACCATGAGAACTCTATGCAGGCTGGGGGGGGGGGCGGGAATTGGAGAGTGTGTGTGAGAGAGAGAGGGAGAGAGAGAGGGAGAAAACAAGCATTAAGTGCCTACTATGTGCCAGGCACTGTGCTAAGCACTTTAAAAATATTATTTCATTTAATCCTCACAACAGCCCTGTGAAATAGGTGCCTGGGCCATAATGACAAGTGGAAAAGAGCTATTTTGGATTCAGCCAGACAAAGTATTCAAGTCAGTTGTTAAATGAAAATGTTGTTAAAACTTAAATCAGGTTATTGATTATTGTCACAACTATGTTGGAGGGAGGGACTAAAGTTCAATTCAAGAACTGATTGGGGAGAAATGTCAGGGGAAGAAGATGAGATTGAGAAATGCTAAGCAACACAATAACCAACCATGGTCCCAGGGGACCAGTGATGAAGCTTATTATACCTATCTTCCAACAGAGAGGTGCAGAGTGAGACTTACATTTTTTGGGCATGACCAATATGGAAATTTGTTTTTCTTGACTAAGCATGTTTCTTACAAGGGTTCTGTTTTTCTTTTTCCAGTGGTTGGGGTGGGAGGGGAGAGAAACAAAATCGGTTTTTGTTCTTTCAAAAAAGATTTAACTAAAAAGAGAGAGAGAGAGAGAGAGAGAGAGAGAGAGAGAGAGAGAGAGAGAGAGAGAGAAATGCCACAAAAAGAGGTGAACCCATGTGTTTACCACGTCCAAGCAATGGTCTTTTGGTAGGAGCAGTTCTGTATGGTATTTGGGGAAGTGAGGACTGGAATGAGGGAACATGTGAGCAAAGTGCCAAATAGTCAAGAAACGCCATGAAATTCAGTGGGTCCTGGAGAGCACAGGGCTTCTAGCCCAGGTAAAATACACGTATAAGGAAGTACACACACACACACACACACACACACACACACACACACACACACACACACACACATACACTCCATGGGAAGTTAGCAGTTGCAGCAATGACATAATTGCCAGATGGTCCTGCCCTTGTTCTTTGATTAGCTGTTGACATTAGCCAAACCCTTTGGACTAACTTCAATGTTAGCCAGATAACATTGACTTGGGAGGGACCTATCTTGAGTCGTGACACACAAAGTATCCATTAGAAGAGACCAGCAGGCTCAAGACCTAAAGCCAAAATTAGTCATAGTAGAGCCTAAAAAGACCTGTTCAGATTCCAGATTTCTGAGTTGATAGCTCCCCACCCCCAAGCTCCCTTTTTTAAAGGGATTTAGGGAGAAAGGGGGATTAGAATATACACCAAATGATTCATCCATGTGTCTCTGGAATGTGCCTCTATCAGTGACAGTAAAACTAATCCACCCCCTGTCCTCCCTTCTGTCTGGTTAAAATGCAGAAACCCAACTCAGATGAACATTATTTGTGTGACTATGCTAACAGCACACTCCACCTACTTTATTTGGATATGCAGCTGTTAAGCAACATTGTTCTCACACTAAGTATTATTGTCTCTTCTTAATTACATTTGTCTATTATCTTTTCTTTTCTAGTACCTATGTGGTGGACAGTGTGTGGGATCTCACTGAAAGTGGCTAGTATCTGAGAGTCTATATTTTGGGGGAAGGAGAAGGTCACTACCTGAACAAAGGACCCTTGGACCCTTAAGAAAAGACTCCCTCAAGAAAAGACGCCACCACCCCCTCAAGCAAGGTATAGAGGAAAAAAGCATTTGACTTAGAGTCAGAGACAGGGGATTGAGTCCCAGCTTTAATGCTTCCTAGTCAGGTGACCTTGCGTAAGTCATCTCCTCTTTTTCATATTCTTCATCTGTGAAATGAGATAGTTGGACCAGAGACCTCTAAAGTCCTTCCAAACTCCAATTTTTTTTGTAATTCTTGCAGTCATTTCCTTATTCATTGGTCAAGCCATATACCAGAATTGTGTAATAAGATACTAAGCATCCTTATTAAAGTAAGCAGGAAGGAATCAGCTTCTTTGTCTGACAGATGAACCCTGATTTTTTTTTATCTGTAAGTATTCACAAGATATATAAAAGGTCTTTCTGTTTTAAGTTTTCATCCTCTCTGGTATTAACTCTGCATTCACTAAGAGACTTATGAATTTGAGATTTGGTGAGAAATCAGTGGAAGAAAGAAAGAGAATTGAAGCTGCCCAAAGCTTGAGAGGGACATTTGGGGCTACTTGGGCTACCAATTCACTATACAAATGAGTTGTTGGGTGATTCTGTTCATGAAATCCAACAAACGTTTATTAATCACCAACAGTATCACTGTGCTAAATGCTGGAGATATGAACACAAAAATAAAATAGTCCCTGACCTTAAGGAGCTAACATTCTATGAGAGGGTACAACAAATACTCAGATGAAGGTATATAAAGTAATTTCAAGAGGGAGAAAATGCTAACAACTGGAAGAATTCCTTTGTTTAGAGAAGGAAGGACACGCTTGTGGCACTCTGCTCTGAGGTTCAGTTAATAATGATTCTGTAGTGCATTAATCTTTGTAAAATATTTCCTACGAGATCCCTGTAAGGTCAATGGTCTCATGTTAGAGAAGAAAAAACTGAGCTCAGAAAGGTTCAGTTACCAGCCTAGAGTCCCTAGTTCTTCTGATTCCAAATCCACAAGTCCTTCCATAGTGTCACCTCTCATTTACATTTACCTCAGGTACCTTTTTATAGGTTTTCCTCCCTCAAACTTTTTTAACAGAAAATTTTAAAATGACCCTTCCTCCCACCCCTTTTCTTTACTGGAAAAGTCTCTCATCAAACCCAGCCTGCTGCCAGCTCCTTCCTCTCTTTCTTCCTTCCTCTTTTCCTCCCTCCTTCTTTCCCTCATTCCTCCCTTCCTCCTTCCCTTCCTTCCTTCTTTCATCTCTGTTCTTTTCTTCTTTATTCCCTCTCAGCCTCCTTGTCAATGACTGAAACATGTGAAAGAATTTAAGGGTTAAGAAATCTCTTATAGGCCTTGTGACTGAGCTGAGTTCTTAGCCTGTGGTGCTCTGCTTCCTCTCAGAGACTTGTGGGTATGGAGGAAAGGATGAGTGCTTGACTTATTTATAGAATGTGGGCCTCATCGTTTATTTTATTTTTTCTATAGTTGGTGTATTTGTGCAGCTGTGGTCACTGTGTTCTCCTAAATGTCCCCTGAGAAGACACATGATAACCCAGTAAATATTCATAGTAGGACACTGGACATTCACTGCTCCAGGGTCATAGGACCAAAGAGTTGATGGATGGAAGGGTCATTAGAAGTAATCTAGTCCACTTCTCTCATTATGTGGTTGAGAAGGCAGAAGCCTAGAAAGGGGATGTAATTTGCCCCCAGGTCATAGAAGTTGTAAATAACAGAACCAGAATTTGAATTCAGGTCTGCCCAGTCCAGAGCACAAAAGGTCTGCAAGTAAGTCTGCTTCATAAAGGGATGGACCTAAAGAACAGATGTTGTTAAACATAGTTAAGGCCAAGTATGTGACTAAAGCAGCCCCAAGGGGACAGCTAGTTTCTCATCCCTGGGGATGTATGACTCATAGTCCTGGGGGCTGTGAATCAGGTTGCCCCAGAACACTGGCCACAGCTCGTTAGTACTGGAGGTCAAGCACAGCCTGGCCAACCCTTCCTAAAGTAGAATACTACCCCCAGAGGAAGGCTTGGGCAGCCACTAAAAAGGAAACTGAGATATTTTTGGCCAAGTTGCAGGAGGGATGGTTACTTTGTGAAACTCATAGAACTTAATTGCTGCTTTCTGGGAGAAGGAAGGGAGGAAGAGAGGGAAGGATGAAGGGAACAAGGAAGGGAAGGAGGGAGGCAGTCAAGTCAACAAGCATTTATGAAATGCTTACTATATGTTAGGCACTATGTGCTAAGTGCTGGGAATGCAAAAACATAGCCCCTTGTTTTCAAGGAACTCACAGTCTAATAGGATAGACAATATGCAAATAACAATATGCAAATAAGATATATGCAAGATAAATTGGAGATACCTGAGGGAAGGGATTAGCATTTAAGGGACATTGGGAAAATCTTACTGTAGAAGGTGAGATTGTAGATGGGACCTGAAGGAAGCCAGGGAAACCAGGAGGTAGAGATGAGGAGGAAAAAGTTGCAGGAATGTGGGGCAGCCAGTAGAAATGCATGGAGTTGGGAGATGGAGTGTCATGTCTCAGAAGCAGCATGGAGGCCAATGTCATTGGATCACAGAGTAGTTGGAGGACAGTAAAGTGTGAAAAGACTAGAAAAGTCAGAAGGTGGTAGGTTACAAAGAGAAGATTTAAAGTTGACCCTGGAGATGACAAGGAGCCATTGTAGCTTACTGAATAGGGAGGTGACATAGTTAGATCTACATTTTAGAAAGATTAATTTCACAGCTGAGTGGAGGATGAAGTTGAGAGGGGAGAGATTTGAAGCAGGGATGCCAACCAGAAGGTTATTGCAATAGTCTAGACATTAGGTAATGAGGACCTGCACTAGGATGGTAGCAGTGTCAGAGGGGTAGGGGGGTGGGAAGGGAGGGGGTAGATTTTACAAAGGTAGAATCAATATAACCTGGCAACAGATTGGAGATGAGAGGTGAAAGGGAGGAGTTGAGGATGATATTCATGCTCTGAGCTTGGATGGTTGGGAGGATGGAAGTATCCTCCATAAAAACAGAAAAGTTTGGAAGAAGGGAGGGTTTAGGTGGAAAGAGAGTGAATTAACTTTTGGACATGCTGTTTTTAAGATGCCTATAGGATATAATAGTTCAAAATGTCCAATAGGCAGCTGTAAATGTAAGATTGGAGTTTAGGGCTGGATAAATAGATCTAAAAATCATTGGTTTGGGAGCTGATGGAGTCACTAGGCAAAATAGCAAAGAAGGAAAAAAGAAGACAGCCCAGGACAGATACTTGGTGGACACCTATGGTTGGGTGTGACCCAGAAGAAGATACATTGAAGGAGATTGAGAAATAGACAGGTAAAAGAAGAACCAGGAAAGCATAGTCATAGAAACCTAGAGGGAAGAGAGTATCGAAAAGAGGGTGATAGGCAGTGTGAGATTGCAGAGTGGTTAAGAAGGATGATGATTGACAAAAGGCTATTAGATGTGACAATTAAAAGAAAATTGCTAATTTTGGAGAAAGCCGTTTCAGCCAAATGATGAGGTCAGAAGCCAGGGCACAGAGACTTTAGAAGAAAGTAAGAAGAAAGGAAGCGTAGGCATTGATTTTAGATCACCCTCCCAAGGAGGTTATCCACAAATGGGAGGAGAGATATAGGTCAATAGCTATCAGAGATATATGGAACAAGTGAAGGTTTTTGAGGATGGTGAAGACGTGTGTATGTTTGTAGTTAATTGGGAAGCAGTCAGCAGACGGGAAGAGAGTAAAGATGAATGAGAGCATTGGTACGATAGAAGGGGCAATTTGCTGGAATAGATGGGATAGAAAGGGATAGTGTGTGCATGTAGAGGGGGTAACCAAGGCAAGGAGAAGGGCCATCTGTTTATATGATACTGGGGAAATAGCAATAGGAAGCATTTGAGTGATGTGAGATGAGGAACAGGGGAGAAAAGGTGCTCTTGGCAAATGGCTCCAATTTTTTTCAGTGAAAGATGAGGCAAGGTTCTAATCTGAGGAGATGTGAGGGGAAGCCATTGGAGGTTAAATGAGAGATGAAAAACTTTGGGAAAGGCTATGGAGAGTGGGAGAACGAATCAATTATGGAGGTGAAAAAGGATGACCTTCCCACAGTGAAGGTTCAGTTGAGATTATGTAACAAAACTTCATAGTGGATGAAGTCAATATGGTTTTGTGCTCCATTTGGCAGCATGTGAGTCAGAGCAAAGGCAGAGCATGGTTGGAGTAATCCAAAGCTAAGGCTTATCAGGGCCTTACTTGAGAGACGAGAGAACTTGAGAGAACACAAGTATAGAGGTGAACTTGTCCACCAAGAAATCAAGATGGGGAGGGGAAGAGAGTGAAGCTAGTGCAGGGATAATAGCCTGAAAGAATACTGAGGCAAGGAGGGAGAGGATATCACAGTGAGGATGAAGAACAGGGTTTGGAGTTGCAAGGTAGAGGGAAAAATTGAATGGCAACAGGTTGTAATCAGATAAGGGAATTTCAGAGCTCATGGGAATGGAAGTGGCCCATTTGTGGGTGATGGCAAGATAAAGGATATCTTTGTGTGTGGCTGAGGTAGCTCCTAGGAGGTAAATAGGTTGAAAAACTCAGGGGTTGGGGTATTTGAGGGAGAATCACCATGTATCTTAAAGTCCTCTAGCATGAGGGCAGGATAGGGGGGTGGAAGTGGGGAGTAGAGAGAAAGACTCTGAACTAAAACACATTGAAGAAAGGAAAGTGTCTTGGAAGTCCATGAACAATAGCTACCAGAATCTTGATTGGATCATAAATATGGATTGACTAAACCTCAAAGGAGGAGAGCTTCCTGAGTGATGGTGGTAGAGGGATAGACTGGAAGTGGCAATAGAAAGCAAGGGGTATTCTACCTTCTCCACCACCACCAGTGAGTCAGATGGTAGGAGTGAAAGTGTAACAAGTGTTGGAAAGGGTAGCCTGGGAAGCTGTGTTATCAGGAGGAAGCTGGGTCTCAGCCAGAAGGAGAAGATGGGAAGAGTGAGAAAAGATTTAAGACAACAGCAGGTTTGTTACCTGGATCAGATGTTCCAAAGGGCACTGGTGGAAGGGACAAAGTTCTTTATTCTATCCTTTCCCCTTAACTCAACTCCCCCAACAAAGTTGCTTTAGAACAGGACTTTGGGGGAGTTGGCTTAAGGGGAATGAGAATGAAGGAGTAGTTAGTGGGAGATGGAGGTTTTGAATGATGACAGCTAGGGGTTCAGAATTACTGAGACAGAGAATGTATGGTGGGGTGGGAGTTGGCTAATCATTGAGGAATCAGTTTAGATAGGTTATCATCATGCTTTAGGATTCAGCATCAGAATGGAGTTGTCCTAGGGAGTCAGGCAGCAAGATGTAGCTGGAAAGCTAGAAAGGCGGCAGGTTGGGGGCAGGCAGTGAGGCAACTGGTAGAGGTGCGGTTTTAGGAGGGCACAGAATGTGCTCCAAGAAAGTGTGAGGAAATGACTGGCCCAAGAAGTCTGGGACACAAGGAAGCTCCTCTCCTTCTTTAGTAGGGTCTTCCCTCCTTACTTGGAAGGCCTGGGTGAGGTGTGCACATCTGGCTACATCTTCCCTGAGGGTTCTAGGTGTATCCTTGAATGGTTGGGGGTGTCTTTCTTTAATGTTATCAGCTTGAGCCCTCATTCTGTTATGGTTTTTTCACTGTTAACCATCAGTGATTAACTCCCCAGGTCCATTTAACCACTTAACCTCTATTAGCTTTCACAAAGGGGTGTTTACTTTAGCTAGCACAAAGGCAGTAGCATTTCCTTCCCCAGCACTTCAGGGCACACTCTTCTTTGTACCATATTGGTCCCTGGGGAAAGTGGGCCCAGATTTAACACTTCCTCCATAGCATTAATCCCAACAAGTTCTTGACCAAATATAGCAGCACTGCTGCTGAATGAGCTCCTGCTGGGATGGATGGGTCCCGAAGGGCACTCCTCACACCTCAGGGCCTCAAAGCTGTTCTGACTGGTTGCAAACCTCAGCACAGACTTTAATCGAAGACTTCCTAGTGGCTCTCTCTCTCCTGAGCTTACAAAACTCACAAAGTGGGGGCAGCTAGGTGGTACAGTGGATAAAGCACCAGCCCCGGAGTCAGGAGGATCTGAGTTCAAATCTGACCCCAGATGCTTGACACTTACTAGTTACGTGACCCTGGGCAAGTCACTTAACCCCATTGCCTAGCCAAAAGAAAAAAAAACTCACAAAGTCATAGCCTTTAATTTCCTTCACCTAAAAAGAAAGAACAAGCACTAGGGCAAAACACCAAGGTAACATTTATTGATTGCCTATATGGATGGGGAGGGATTGAGGCCACTCCCTCTAAAGCACTAACTTTCATCTTTCACCATAAAGCTACCAGCAGGAGGAAGTCAAATTAGGAGAAGGTTCTGGTCAACTACTAGTCAACAACTGATCAACTGTTACTGTGCCCGTCCCATACCTGGCTGCACAGCCAGTCAGAGGCTCCTCACTACATGATCAGTAGACTGGAACCTGTCCCATAAAGTTGGCATATGTTCCAAAGTCCATATAGGAATTGCATCAGCCAAGTATTGTGCACATTCTCATAAAGGCTAGGCTTATTGGTCAGTCCAGAAGGAAAGAAAGAAGGAAAGAGGAAAAGGAGGAAATGAGGGGAAAAGGAGGGAAAGAAGTAAAGAAGGGAGGAAGAAGGAAAGGGAAGGAAGAAAGGAGGGCATAAGGGAAGGAAGAAAAGAAAAAAGAAAGAAGGAAAGAAGTCAGGGACTTCAAAAAGGAAAGAAATCCAAGGCCTCCTGAAATTTGACAGGAGTATGCCATATTCCAAATGGTCTATCTAAAAGAAGAGACAGTTTCATCTCCCAAGGGCTGGCCACCTGGTGATTTTTTTCCCCCTTGGCCACAGCAGTTCATGAAGACTATCTACTAAGGTGCAGCTGTATTATTGTCTATGTTGGCATAGAAAATACTGACACTGATAAAATCAGGGAGTAATAAAATTCTTCTTTATAATCATTAGTAAACAGAAGAAAAGGAGGTCTCTGTCTCTCATTGCTATGAAAGCAACTCAGTATAGTATGATGGAAAAGGTACTAATGGTTTTGGAGGCAGAAGACCTGCGAGAAAATCTAGAATCTAAAATTTACTAGCTATATGACCTTGGGTAAGTCACTTAAGTTATCTCCGCTTCCTTTGCCTGTCTAATCATTTGAAGAAGTTTGTTAACAAGTTTAGGCACTGCTAGCATCATTAGAATTCAAGGGTAACATTATTATGCCAACCGCACATGTGCAGCTGAAACCCTCCAGCTATGCTATCTGCATGGAGCTTGCATCACCTTTAGAGATTAGTTTTGGAAACAGGCACAGAAAAACTCTAAGTGGCTTAATGAAGCAGCCACAGCTTTCTTTTTCCTCCACAGCCCATCTCTTCTACCTGACTATTGCCTTTACCAAAAAGAAAAGAATTGAAAGATATCTTTGAGCATTTTTTTTTCTTGGCTTGTAAAAATTGACAGCTAACCCTTTCTTTTGGGATTGTAAAGGGAGGGGGAAGACAAGCACACAAAATAACAAAGGTGACCAGAGAGAGTAAAGTAAGAGCAAGAGGAAGACATAGCAAGATACTATGCAAAATCTGAGGGAAAGTGCAGCGCTTTCCCAGTACAGCACAAATTTGAAAAAATTGCTCCCTCAGGTTCTTCAGGTTTCATATTATTTTTCAATCTTCATTTATTCATACCTCATGGGCACCTGTGCTACTAGGGGGTGCAAATGGCTTCCTCAAACTACTACCTGGGACTTTTTTTCTTTCAGTCAAATCAGTAGAGAATAAGGAGGCTACATCACTCATCCCCCAGCATTTCTCTGCCTCCCATCAGCCACCAAGGCATAATAATCAATTAAAACCATAAGTGACTTGTTTTATGCTGATAGACAGTTCAACCAAGCAATGATATTTTTTTTAGCTCTTTTTTTTAGTGAGGCGATCAGGGTTAAGTGACTTGCCCAGGGTCACATAGCTAGTAAGTGTCAAGTGTCTGAGGCTGGATTTGGACTCAGGTCCTACTGACTCCACCGCCAGCACTCTAATCCATTTTGCCACCTGGCTGCCCCTCCAACCAGTGATATTTCTACAATTTTATGTGCCCCAGCAGAACAAAATTCTTGAATGAGTCCCTGGTGAAAGCAGTTGGTAAAATGTATAATTTTCTGAATGTGTAAGATATTGTTAATGATGAAAATTCCAAACTGATGTAATCACCAGCATTTTAAACCCCCTCAAATCATAAACTCATATAATCTTAGTACTCAAAGAGATGTTAGTGGCTCTCTCATCCAGTTCTTTCATTTGATTTCACAAGGTCACATAGCAAATCAGTGGCAAACACTGGGGTCATCTGACTCCCAAATCAGGTCTCTTTCCACATTACACCATACCACTTCCCCTCCTGTCTCATATCATCTGTCTAATAAATACATTCAGTTTGCCAAGTGTAAATTCTAGTGTCAAGGATGATGCTATTGATGATGATAAACAGTAATCATAATTGCTGCTATTTATATAATAGCACCTTATGACTTTCAGAACGCCTTAAATCCATTATCTCATTTGTGTGCACAGGTGTGACTGGAATGACCAACGAGTACCATGAAGAGCTGGGGTTGCTTTTGGCAAGACAGCAAGTCCTCTCTGAACCTTCGGTTCTCCTCTCTGCCCTCCAGGGACTGCTTGTTTGTTTGGAGTAGCCTCTGTTGCCCCTTGAGCTGGTCATCATTTTGACAGGCACATTTCTGAAGACAGCCCTCTTGGGGTTTATTTATGGCATTTTGCAACTGTCCAGGATGGTTGTTTTCCATTCCTAAGATTTCTCCTCCAAAAGCCTTGGAACTACTTACCAAGTTCTTCCAATGATGTCACTCCCTTATGACCTCAAATGGCCAGAGTGACCTTGTGTGTCCATCCCTCCCCCTACCGTATCCCTCACCTTTCCAACCTTACCCAGTTTCAATGGTGGGTGTAGCTATATCAGTTAAGACAAAACCCAATAAAACTTTTCTGTCGATAGTGGCCTCTCCCATTTCTTCTCTGGGCATTCAGCTTCTCAGGTCTTCTAGTAACATCTGCTGAGAATCCTCCCCTGGGATAAGTGCCTGTCCTCTTCCTGGAATCAATTTAAAAATACATTTAATAGTTGGAGAGGATCTCTCTCCTTTTAACTTCTGAAATCATTCCCCCTGGGAACTGAATGACTTTCAGATTCTAGTGTGTAAGTTGTTTTCTTTAGATTGGTTTTTGTGTAAATGTTCTGCTACAAAACTGTTTCCATCCTTTAAGCAAACTTTCTTTCTGAAGTATTCAGTCAAACTGATTTCGACTAGCAGTTACCATTACTACCCATAACCCTATCCTCTCCTTACTGTCATCAACTTCCCCTCTTCTCCAGAAATCTAATTCAAAATGACCTTCTTGCTCTTTAAAATCATTTCCCAACTTCCTATGAGTCTTCCATTTCCCACCATCACCCCAGGACTAAAAGCTAAGGCAAGGTATACTTCGGTGAAACCCAGACAGTAGTTTTTGCCAGGTAGAGTTGTGTGAGCTAAATGGCACCAGTAGAATGGTGGAAGGCAAACAATTCAAGGGCAAAAGGGCAGATGCTTTAGAATACTTTAGAAGAATTTTAACACCATGTGATACAATAGCATGGTCATATTTTTATTTTCAGTTTCAAATTCTCTTCTTCCCTTCACCCCTCCCCCACCCATTGAGAAGGAAAGAAATTCGATGCCCTTAATATATATGAAGTCAATAGCATCGTCGATATATATTCATAGTCAATATATACGAAGTCAGTAGCATATGTATGAGGAGACTACATACCTCTTTTTCTGAAGTTTTGGCAATAGTAACACAACACTATTTCTCTCTCATTGGTCCACTGTGCCCACCCTCTTACTTTTTCCTTTTGCTTCTGAATCTGGAAAAGACCTAGTACAGCTTAGTAACCTAATAGAACCCTTTCATTGCACAAATAAATTCTAGTCCTGTTTCTGTCACTCTGAAACCCTGAGCAAGCCCATACCCCTCTCTGGGCCTAAATTGCCTTTTCTATGAAATGAGAAGATTGGACAAGATAATCTGTACAGTATAATGGTAATATTTCTATCCTGGTCCATTCTATTCTGTATTGGCATGTGAACTTTGTGCCATCTCCACAGCTCTAGATTATGAAACCTTACCCTAAATCCTTTAGAGCAGGGGTGAAGCTTATAGTAAGAATAATGTTTTTAAATGCATAAAATACATAGGGTTACAATGGAAACCAATTATACTGAGATACAGTTATCAAAATATTAAAAAGAACAACAATAATTTTAGACTCCAAGATAAGAACCCCTGTTCTAGATTATGGACCATGACACGTCATTAAATCTTACCTCAGAGTTTTCATCTTTCAATGCATTCAAAGATTGAAAGTTTAATGGACAGAGCACTGGACTAGGAGTCAGAAGACTTGGATTCAAGTTCCACCTCTGACACTTAATAGCTATGTGACTGTGAACGTGTGAGTTCATGACTCTCAGTCTTAGTTTTCTCACCTGTTAAAAGAGATAAGAAAGCATGGAATGTCTACCTCATAGGAACGTTGTGAGGAATACCTTTTGTCAACTATAACATGTTCTATCAATGTGAGTTACCAATAGTGCTTCTCTGATTGTTACTGGGGCCCCACCCCATCATTTTGTATTTATTTTGTATATATCAAAAATTTTCGTAGGCTCATAGACTCACACAGAGAACTCAGAGGCCATCTAATCCAATCCTTTCATTTTATAGATATAATGGAAGTGGCAAACGTGCTTCAGATGCATCTCTATGTGGAGGATGCTAAGGAGCTCCTTCCAGAAGAGTTGGGACAATGTGTAAAGGAACTTACTTGGAGAGGCTGAGTATGGACAGATACTCCAACACTTGCACTGGCCCACTAACCAGATGTTGAAGAAGAGGCTATTGATTGCTTTTGGAGGCATCCAAAAAAGTCTGTTAACTTCAGTAATTTTCCCTTTACTGATTTCATTTCTGAAGGATCTTGGTGACTCATTCATGATGTGTATCGAAGGGAATGGCATCTCTAGCCCTTGAGAGACATTAGAGGGGAGAAGCTGAAGCCAGGTCAGCATTATTGCCTCAAGGAGCAAGGAGTGGTCTTCAGGAGAAACTTTGGGTTCCTGAGCAGTGGAAACTGAGACAAGGACTCATCTGGCAGAGATGCCACTTTTGCATATGATCTTGGTTGCACCAATGCTACATAGGAACTTGGCTAAGCTGAACGTACTCCTCCCTCCACCACTGTTCCAAGACTTTTGCAGATCTCGCCAAGCTACAAAGGCTTTGAGCATATGTCTTGTGATTTGATTGAATGTCTGTCCTTCAGGAGCTAGCAGAGATAAATGTGGAGAGGCTCATTTCCAGAAAGCTGGACACTAATGCATGGATCTCTTTTAGTCACAACAACAATCATGAAACTGCCTACTAAGGTTTGAAAAGATCATGATCTGACTAAGGTGGAAGTATGTTTAACATGATTGCACATGTATAACATATCAGATTGCTTGCCATCTTGGGGAGGAGGACGGGGAGGGAGGGAGGGAGAAAAATTTGGAACTCAAAATCTTATAAAAAATGAATGTTGAAAACTAAAAAAAAAGGAAAGGAAAAAAGAGTCATGATTTGTGTTGATGGAGTTGGCCTCTGCAATGATGAAATCATGAATCATTTGAAGCAATATTATAATTAAAAGTAATATGTGTGGCAGAAAGGTCACTGAATCTGGAGTCAAGAAGTCATTCTAATCATGCTTTTGCCATTAATGAAGGCAGCTAGATGGCACAGTGGGTAGAGCACCAGGTCTGGAATCAGGAAGACTCATCTTCCTGAGTACAAATCGGGCCTCACTTAACTAGCTGTGTGATCTTGGGCAAGTCACTTAATTTTGTTTGCTTCAGTTTCCTAGTCTGTAACATGAGCCGGAGAAGGAAATAGAAAACCACTCCAGCATCTTTGCCAAGAAAACCTCAAAATGGGGTCCCAAAGAGTCAGACATAACTAAAATGAGTGAACAGCAACAAAGGTGTGAATTTGGACAGTCACTTTCCCTGGGTCTCAGTTTCCTCTATCTGTAAAATAAAGAAATTTGACCAGATGTTCTTAAGGTTTCTTCCAAATCTACCACACTATTTTCTTCATTTGATGGTCCCTTTACCGTTCTGATACTCCATGTTCCAAGATCTTTTGCAATTCTGGAATTCTATGATCTCCGTTTTAACATCCATTTCAGCTCTTACCATTCCATATGCGAAGCTCCTTTCCAGGTCTACCATTCTCTGATCTGTGGAGTCTAGAAGGGGATGTTCTTCCTGTCAATATGGTAGAAGTAGGCTCTGTTCACAGAAAGAAATCATCTTGGACTCTGGAGGGAAACCTTTGTCAGCATTCCTCTTCTTCCCACTCCTGTGACTTTCATCTACTACAGCCCCATCTTTTCCCTTAGCTAGGTTGGTGCTAGAGCCAGCTTAAACTGTCTCAATGGAATTACTGTTAAATTGTCAATGTGAGCATTTGTACCTTAGGAATATTTTATTAATTGTCTAGATTTAAGAAAATGATGGAGAAAAAGTTAATAATACAGATTAAACTTAAAAGTGTGTAGTTGGTACATTCCTTCCAACCCCTACCTCAAGCTGGTTGCTAAACATTTCCAGCGTTTTGCCCTGTTTCTGCCGCACTATAGACACCAACAGCAGGTATAATTATTTATTTATTCATTTGCTTTTCTATTTATTTAAATTTAAAATAAAATTTAATTTGTTTTCAATTAATAGAACTCTTTCCCCCCTTCCTACTTTCTCCTCATTAAAAAAGAAAAAGAAAATGGGGTAGCTAGGTGACACAGTGGATAAAGCACCAGCCCTGGAGTCAGGAGGACCTGAGTTCAAATCCAGCTTCAGACACTTGACCCTTACAAGCTGTTTGACTCTAGGCAAGTCACTTAACCCCATTGCCTAGCAAAAAAGAAAAAGAAAAAAAGGGGAAAATATGTAAAAAATATGCATAGTCAAGCAAAACTAATTCCTGCATTGTCCACGTCTGAAAAATACATATCTCAGTCTACACCCCAAATCCATCACCTCTCTCAGGAATTGGGTAGTAGAGCAGGTATATTTAAAAGAGAAATGCCCCCTAGGCTTCCTTTGCTAAAGCACTGACCATTTCCCACATCTTCAACTTCTTCTTTTCCTTCAACTTTAGAGGCAGTAGAACTCACTTGGTCCAGGGTCATGGGAAGCAGGGGGGATGATAACAACACCCCTGAGTCCATCAGTACTGGAGTACTCACTCTCTCCCTCTCCCACTAAGAGGCTTTTCTCAGCTCTGGATCAACATACTTGTACTGGGTTTAGTTCTGGAGGAGTTTGGCTCCATTATGTTCATTTTCTCTAATCCTCTGGTACTTTATTCCGCCACCAGAAAGCCCTTTGGGAAAATCACTTATAGCCTAGGTTTGGTTCTTAGGGTCTCCCCTCTCCCCTAAAAAGCTACTGGATACACAATGTAGATGGGTATAGAGCAGTAATCTATTCCTCCACGCAAAAGAAATGAAAAACAAGACTAACAAGCAGAAATTGACCATTAAACCTTAAATAACCAGCAATAGAAATCACCCCAACAATAGGAAATCACCAGGAGGCTGAGACCATCAAAACATGAAGCATTTGTGGGAAGGCTGAATAGGCATTTCACTTTCGCCTTGGCTCTGCATTGTCCAAATAAATCTTTCCAGGTCCATGTCTTTGGCCAAGGCATTAGGCTCACCATTCCATCTACCCCAAGAAGCACTGCAATTGTTGCTGGGGGCTCCTCCAGAAGTACACATGAGGACCCATGAGCTTTCAACCCCTTGAACTCACAAGTTTGCTTCTAAGGATCCCATCTTGGGATTTTTGCTCAGTCTTAAATTCAGGAAAGAAACACAAAACAGAAGAGGCAGCTAGGGCTTTAAGATCTAGTTTTAAGATCACCTAGGCCAGCATATGTATCGGCTGCCATATGTGAGCAATTCACCACCGCCACCTTGATAGGGGAGAATAAATTGCCCCTCCCCCACTCCACAGAGAAGGTTGAGGAGTTCTAACACCCTCTGAAGATGGAGTAAAAAAGACAGTGCCAGTGAATGGAGTCACTCCCTTTAAGGTCCACTGAGTGGGCAGCTCCTTCTGGCACAGAGACCAATCCTCTTTGATGCTGCCTCTCACCTTGCAACCACGCAAAGCCATTGTACTCCTCAGTGTGGCTGATTCCTATCACCAACCTTCTTGGCTAGTTGTCCAGCCACTGGACTTCAATGACTGTGGAGGACAGAGTGAGACTGACTACCTTGCCTTACTCAATCCACGTGCAAATCACCCTGGTGATATCATTGGTTTTCTCCCTGAATGAAGGACAAACAGCAGCAGCAGCAGCAATGAAAGCGAGACTCCTGGGTCCCCTCTGGCTAGAGTAGACCCCATGGCGTCTCATGCTGAAGGACCCGGCACTTTGGAATAGTGCAACAAGATCTGAGTGGCCCCTTGGTTCCCTCCTCTCCATTTCTGCCCTTCCCACTTCCCCTCCCCCGGCTAATTCCTTCCACTCTGAGATGACCTTCCATCTATTCTGATTATAGCTTGTAGGTACTTAGGTATTTACTTGGTTGTCCCTGCAACAGGAATATGATCTCTGATGGCAGGGCCTTTTTCGGTCTTTCTTTATACCCTAGCACTTAGCATAGTGTTGAGAAGTAGGCCAGAGGGAATAAGCATATATAGCACATATGCTATAGCATCTATGATACTTTTGTCAGCACTTTCCTTCTTCCCACCCTTATGACTTTCATGCAATACAACCCATCTTTTCTCTTGGGGGGTGGCACCAGAGCCAGCCAGCTATATTTGCTATATTTTGTGCTGGCTAAATGCTTACACACACACACACATTTGTGTGCGTATGTGGGAGTATATATATGTATATATATGTTGTTTTTCAGTGATTTCAGTTGCGTCCCATTCTTCATAACCTCATTTGGGATTTTCTTGGCAAAGATTCTGGGATGGTTTGCCATTTCCTTCTCCAGCTCATTTTACAGATGAGGAAACTGAGGCAAACAGGGTTAAATGACTTGCCCAGGGTCACACAGCTGGTAAGTGTCTCAAGCCAGATTTGAACTCAAATCTTCCTGACTACCTAGAAGAATAGTATACAATCACCATAGATGTAATTGCTATGATATGCATAATTGCTGTGATATATAAATTACTAAGTTATAGATATAGTTACAGATGTTCTACTATGCACCAGGCAGTGTGCTGCTAAGTGTGCTAATATTATCTCTAAGCAGGGTTGAGACTATACTAGTTTCCTGTCTGTGAAATGACAGTATTACCACTTCCATTACCTACCATACCAAGCTTTGGTGAGGAAAGTGCTTTGTAAGCTTTGAAGTGCTTTGGGAATGTGAGTCAGTCTGGCCTGTCAGGAGACAGGCCCCAATTAGGAAGAAGGGATAAAGGAGGCAGTGGGGAACAAGGTGGGATAAGTAGGACAAAAACAAATTCTAGAGCCCCTTGAAGGCCAGAGAGGGAAAGGATGAGCTTGATACAGCAAGTCCTAAATGTTATTGTAGGTTTTTTTTAAACAGATAAGCAACATGTCAAAGTCAGTGAGCTTGTATATAGTTTTTACAGTGTTGACAGGATTCTTACTGAGCCAGTCTCTAACCTGAGAATTCTGGGAGCTGTGGAAAGAGAGCTGGCCTCAGTCACGAAGACAGAGGTTTGAGTCCTGCTTCTGACACAGTTGATTGTGTCACCCTTGGCAAGTCACTTAGTCTATAAATTGCTGAGAAGTCACAGCATTGCATTGAAAAGAAGGAAATTCTCCACGAGGGAGTTCCCTATACCAGTAAAACCTTAGGTCTAGTCCCTGCTCCCACTAGATGCTGGGAGCTATTCTAGGTGCTGAGATATTTCTACAATACTTGAACGTTTTGTGATTGCTTTGGTGTGGGCACCCCTTCTACTGACATGCACTTCAGTAGAGATCATCTTGAGTTAGCAGATGGTATTTGAAAGGCACTGTGCTTTAAAAAAAAAAAAGCATTACCTTGTGCCCAAGCTGGTGATGAGCTTCTCCAGACCTAGCTCTATCGAACTCTGAAGGCCTATGCAAGGCTTGACCTTTTTGTAATCGGGAACTTTCCTACAACGTGAGGAAAAGAGCAAATTCCTCCCCCTCAAAAATGCTGAAGAGTTAAGTTTTGATTATACAACTGAAAAAGTAGAATTGAGAGATTTACCACCACAGTTCTATACTTTAGGAAGACCACTGGGGCTTTAGGTTGGGCCCTAAGCTAGAAGAATTCTCTCTTCCCTTCGATCCCCACCCCCACCCCAAACACACACCCTCTGGGCACTTTCACTCTGAGACATGAGGCAGGAAGTTCTCGAGGCGGTTTTGGGTGGGGATTGTGGGCGGTAGACAAGCCAAGGCTTTGATCCACCTAAAGAATTTGCATTGGCCTAAAATGAGATTTACCGGAGTCATCTATTGACTCTCCTGCCCAAGAACATACTTCCTCTCTAGGGTATTGTCTGAATATCATTCAGCTAGGAGAAAAAGCACATACATATGTCTACTGCAGAGAAGTACCCATGGGCATAGATAATTAAAAGTTCTTAAAATTCAGAGAGCTTTCACCTCCCTTATCTCATTCTAGTCTCTCAACTACCTTTTGAAACAGATTATGCAAATATTATGTCCATTTTACAGATTAAGAAAATGGCCCTGAAAAAGATGAACTGATTCATTTTAAGTCTCAAAGCAAGGGCAGCTAGGTGGTGCAGTGGATTGAGTGCTGAGCCTGGAGTCAGGAAGACCTGAATTCAAATTCAGCCTCAGACATTTACTAACCATGTGACCCTGGGTAAGTCACTTCACTCTGTTTACCTCAGTTTCCCCATCTGCCAAATGATTTGGGGAAGAAAAGGGCAAACCATTCTAGTATCTTTGCAAAGAAAACCCCAAATAGCATCATGAAGAGTTGGACGTGACTGAAAAAAAAATGACTGAACACCAAGCTAGTAAGTGAAAGAGTTGGAATTCAAATGCAAATCTTTTCCCTCTAACTCAACAAGCATTTATGTAGTGCCTACTATGTAACACAAACTTTTCTAAGCTCTGAGGATGCAAAGAAATGCAAAAGCCAATCCCTGTTCTTAAAATGCTCCTGAGGGAGACAGCACAGAAATAACCTTATACAAATGAGGTCTATTCAGGATCACATGGAAATGATCAACAAAGAGAAGGCACTAAAACCACTAATTACTTCATCCAGAGCAAAAGTTGGTTACTCCAGTTAGGCTAATTAAGAGGAATATATCAATCAAATGTCATACTAGATGTCTGGAGTTAGAAGATTTGGAACTATGCCCTTTGACGTTAATCAGCCATGTGACCTTGGGAAAATCATTTAAATTCTTTGGGCCTCAGTTTCTTCATCTGTAAAATAAAAGGGTTCAATTAGAGGAACTCCAAGGTCCCTTTCAGTTCTAAAAATTCTAGTGTTCTATGATGCCATGAAGTATTTGTGTTGCAGTTTGGGGTGCTGGGAACCCCAAAATGCAAGGGTACGGGGGGTCTGCCTCAAAGGAATCAGAGCACTCCAGCCTTCTTTCAGAGAGCAGGTGAGATTCCTAGTGAGTCCATGCAATTTAATGGGGGTAAAAGACAGTGAGAAAATCTGGATGGGATTAAGGAGTGGTTAAATAGCCTGGGGTGGGCCAGGTGCAGACAATGAAAGGAGTTAAGTGGTCTGAGAGCTGCAGTGAAAGGGCAGTTAAAAGGATTATTGAATTTCTAGGTGGGTTGGGACAGACCAAATGCCTCAGGCAAAATGCCAAGGACTGGATTGCTGAAATGTATGGGAAAATTTAGGGTCCAGGTCCCATGCCCCCATCATTTGGAGGCTAATAATTACAGGTAGGCAAACATTCTATTCTTCCTGAATAGGTACCCTTTTCCACTCTTTACAGCAGCTGTTCTAAATTTTCTCATCTTTCCTCAAGCCTCCCACAGCACTCCTTCCCCCAGCTCTCTCAACTGAGGCCCTCCAGAGTTTTCTCTTCTACTCTTCTCATTTCACATTGTTCAGATGTCTTTCCCACACCATTTACTCCTTCACTCAGGTTATAGTGTTCAATGAAGAGGCTGCCCTTCCCTCTAAGACCAAACCTTCTAGATGTGCCCTTGATGCCTCCCCCCAAAAAACTCCACAAATATCCTGCAGAAATAAGTCAATTGTATCCCTATGGACAGACCTCTCACATGTAATAAGTGGGCTCCACATATGTAGTGATTGCCCAAAGAGGGCCTCATGTGTATAGTGAGGCTTACCTGTAGAAAGTGCTATTCATTATGTGGCTTGAAAGGAGGTAGAATAGACATTTCTAGCCTCTTCTTCCTCTCCTGTTCTCCAAGGGTAACTTTAATTCCTACCAGGAGAGGAAGTAAGAGATTGGGGCCTGAGGTCATTATGCTGTCCTTAGAGAGAAGGAGTACCAGGCTAGGATTATATCTACCTGCTCCTTTAAATATTGTTAGTCTGGGATATATGAACAGGTTTGAGCTCATTTCTGATAGCTTTGTCATTATTATTGGGGGAAGCTCTCCTTCTTGACATTCTCTTCTCTCTAGATTTTTGGGACACTACTCTCTCCTGGTTTTCCTTCTACTTATCAGACTGCTCCTCCTCTGTCTCCTTTGCTGGATCCTCCTCCAAATCATACCCTATGATACCCTATGTACTTGTAGGTGTCCCTCAGGGTTCTGAACTGGGCCCTCTTTTCTTCTCCCTCTGCACTACTTCACTTGGTGATTTCCTCAACTCTTATGGATTAAATTACCGTCTTTATGCTTATGTTTCTCAACTCCACCTTTCCTGTTCCAATCTCTCCGCTGACCTTTAATCTCACATCTCCAACAGCCTTCCAGACATCTCTAACCTAGTCTAGTAGACTACATCTTAAATTAATATGTCCAAAACAGAACCTTCTCTCCCTCCTACCTTCCTTATTACTGTAGACAAGGCAACACTATTCTCCAAGTCACTCAGGCTCCTGACCTAGAAGTCATCCAGGACTCCTCACTGTCTCTCACCCCTGTATCCAGGGGCAACTAGGTAGGACACTGGATAAAGTGGTGGGCCTGGAGTCAGGAAGGCCTGAGGTTAAATCCAACACTAGCTGGGTGACTCTGGGAAAGTCATTTAACCCTGTTTACTTCAATTTCCTCATCTGTAAAATGCACTAAAGAAGGAAATGGCAAACCTCTCCAGTATCCTTGCCAAGAAAACCACCAATGCAGTCATGGAGAGTCAGATACAACTGAAAGACTCGACAACAACAAACTTTCTGACCAGGCCCAGTGCTCTATCCTTGGTACTTCCCAGTTGCCTCTGCCATGTCATACGGCCAAGACTTCTATATGTTCCACACTTATATATAAATATCAGTACTACTTCTACCATCATCATAGAATACTTGTATCAGAAAAAAAAATGTAAGTAAATGCTGGTTCTAGAGCAAGGAGGCACAGTATAAGCAAAGACAGCATGCTACCATGGAAATTATCTTGGATTTGGAGTTTAGAGGATCTGGGCTTAAATCCTAGTTCTCATGATTACTACCTATGTGAGACCTTTGACAAGTCCTTTAGCCATTCTGGACCTCAATATCTTCATCTGTAAAATGATAGCATAGGACTAGAAGGTCTCTGAGGTCCCTTTCCGTTCTAAGCCTTATGATCTTATCAGAATTCTATGTCTAGCCTGGACAGTTTTGCTTGGACCATTAGATGATAAGTTCTTAGCAATTTAATTGGGATGGTATAATGGAAATAGATTAGTTAGGTAAAATTGTAATTTTTGAATTATATTAGTTTTACCTATCCATGCATAATAAATATTACTTCAATTATTTAGATCTAACTTTGTATAAAAAGTGTTTTGTGTTTATATTCATATAGTTCCTGTAATTGTTTGGCAGATATACTCTCATTTTTTTTTATGCTGTCTAGTTATTTTATGTGATCTAAAACTATTGATTAATATGGCTGACATAATGTAGTTTTTCTCTTTTGATTAAATTTGATTTTAGCTTTAACTTTGTCTGAGATCATGATTACTGTCCCTGCTTTTTTTGCATAATAAATTCTACTCCTGACATTTATTTTATGTTTGTGTGTATCTCTCATTTTTATAGCATTTTCTAAAAGCAACATATTGTTGAATTCAAATTTTTAATTTGCTATCAGTTTCCATTTTATGGGTAAATTCATCTCATTCACATTCTAGATTATTATTACTTGTTATATATTTTCCTCCTTCCTAGTTTCCTCACTATCCTTCTCATCCTCCTCTATCTATCCCTCCTCACTCCTCTATTTTACTTCTACCCATTACTTTGTCTTCCTATTCCTTAACCTACATCCCCTCCAAGAATCCCTCCCTTATCCTCTCCCTCCACCCTATCCCTTTATCCTCTTATTTCTTTCTGAATTTAAAAGATTTTTATACCCTTCTAAATGTATATGTTGTTCCCTCTTTATTCCATTCCCATTGATCTACACACCCTTCTGTACACCCCTTATCTTATTCTCTATCTGTCCCTTATCCTCTCCCCCCTCCCTACCCCCTTGCCTTCTTATTTCTTTCTGAATTTAGAAGACTTTTTTACCCTTCAAGATATATATATGTATTGTTCCCTCTAGGTTATTGACGTCTAGATTTAAGAAAATGTTCATTCTTGCTAAAAAAAAAAACACCCTTGAGGAACTTATTTTAATTCTATACATGTCTTTCTGTTTCAAGTCTCTGTTGTAAACAGCATATTGCTGGATTCTGGTTTCTAATCCATGCTGCTATCCTCTTCCATTTTATGGGTGAGCTCATCCCATTCACATTCACAGTTATGATTACTAACTGCCTATTTCCCTCCATCCTATTTTCTCCTGTTTATCCTGCTCTCTCTTTTTATCCTGTCCCTCTTCAAAAATCGGTTTCATTTCTGACCATTGCTTACCTTAATTCCCTCTGCCTTTTATCATTCTTCCATATTGCTTATCCCCTTCTCCTCTTGTTTTCCTATCGAAACAGATAGATTTCCATATCCAACGGAGTGTGTATATATGTTCCTCCCTTTTTGAACCAATTCTGATGACAGCATGTTTCAAGCATTTCCTGCCACTCTCTCTCCCCGCTATCCCCTTCACTCTAAAAGCTCTTCCTTGCATTCCTCTTTTATGTGAGAATATCCCTGTTCCGCCTTTCCCTTCCCCCTTCTCTCAATGCATCCCTATTTCTTGACTTTGAATTTTATCTTAAAGTTAGGCTCTGCTCACCCAGGGGTGGGGAGGCACTGTCCTAAGCTTCAGGCCTTTTCACGCTTCTGTTGTCAGAGCTAGTTTTGGGGATGTGCAAGTTCTCAGTGCTTCCAAGACAGTGTGATGCAGAGAAAGGCGTGATCACCGCTCTCCTGGCCTGAGTTTTAGTCTTTACTCAGGAAGGGTCTCTCTTCTCCCACAGCCACAAGCACTAGCGCTCCTCTTTGCCCCAGCTGACTAGATTGCTATGTGACTGGAAGCCCTGCAATTGGGATCCAGAACTGCATATGGGCAATAGGGTTGCCAATTAGTGTCAGCTGCACCCAGTGCCAGCAAAGGGGCCCCTGTAATCTCTTTCTGACCATTCATCTGACTGCCTTACCACCTCCGGGCTGAGAGCTCCTGAAACTGGCCTGTTGCTGGTGCTGCTGCCATGTGCAGAGGCTAGGGACAGGCCTCCACCCAGGTGTCACAGACCTTACCTGCCAATGTCCTAAGTTGTCTTAGGCTGCAAAATGTCTCACCTAGACCTTCTGTGGTCCCTGCCACTCCAAAATTTGATTTGAGGTTTTATTTTAAAGTTGTTTGGAATGCTGGGAGAGTTCAGCTGGGTTGCTGCTTATCCTCTGCCATCATCGCTCCACCCCCAAGAAAGTGTTAATAATGCAAATAAACTTGAAAATGTGTGTGTATACATTTGCCTTCCTACCTACCCCCTACCCCCAGCCAGGTAGTTAAATATTTACCAATACATCCAAACATTTACCAGCAAACCCCATATCCTAAGACATTGGATACCTGGGTTGTGGAATATTACGGTTCATCCAAATCTGGGTTGTCACATGTTGGGAGACAAAATTTTAACTAGAGGGGATTAAAGGACAAAGTGGGAGAAGGAGGAATTTCCTCATCTCCTTCATCCTCTATATACCTGCCCATCTGTCTCTCCACTTTCCATCACATAGGCAGAATGAATTTCTCACAGGAGACCAAGGCAGTCATATTACATAAGAACTTACAAATCCATGGAGAGTGAAGAAATTTGTCCACAATCACGTGACTCTTTAGGAAAGAACTACCTTTAAATTATTCATTACCAAATATAGTTTCAGTTTTTAATTTTTTTTTTAAATGACTTTACATGACTATATACTGTTGCACTGGCTACCTGAAAGAAAAAAGATGTTCCAACTCTTCATGCTTCCTTTTTTAATATGGCTACTACAGAAAAAGCAACAGCAACAACAACAAAAATTGCTTTTATTTGCATATAGCCCTGAATTGTTTCCCTCCCTTGCCATCACCCCCTACTCCAAATGGTGCATGTGCGAATGCACACACACACACACACACACACACACACACACACATTAGTGTTCCTTGCCAGAAAGTTCCCCCAACCTAAGAGTCCAGTGTTTCTGTACAGTACCAGTTCCTTTCATGACAGCCTGGGACCTGACTGGTGATGAGGGCCCTCTAGTGACTAGCCAGACACATGTATTGTGCTGTGTGCTATAGGCAGAGCAATCCCATTTTAACCATCTTGTTTACACATTTTATTTTTTGCTGGAAATTGGTGATGATGTGTTACAAAACCCAGCTGAAAGGAAGGGAGGAAATGAGTGTCTGGAAAAAAATCAGAGTTTATTAGGGCTAATTACTATCCTTGCCAAGCATTCACAGAACTAGATGGCCAGGTTTCTTCTGCAGTTAGCAGCTAGTGTGCATGTCAGCAGGAACTACTGAGGAGTTTTGTGGGTGCCCCTGAATTATCAAAGAAACCATGCTGTCAGCATCACCATATCTGACCACAACATCATGACAAGCTATTGAATACCTGATAACTGATGATTATGCTTCCAATAAAGTCCTCTTTTTCTGTCACATTATCATGGTATGGCAGTAGCTCAGGGCCTTCCAAGGCTATGACAGTAGTATGTCCCAGGAGTCTGGTATATCCTGTGAAGATAGAAAACCCACGAGTCTAGGCTGTCAACAGACTGTGTGTTTGTTGCCCAGAGAACAGCTCCCTGGGATGTGAAGGGGTTCATTGCCAGAGGATTGGTCACCATAGAATGAAGCTATAACTCATGTAGACCATCTATCAAGGCAAGAGTGAAAGGGTGAGCATCTGAGTCTTTTGGGGGTCAATGGAGGGGGTGGAAATCCATGAGGCAATGGAAATCCAGATGTTTTGGGGACTGGACCTAACTCAGACCAGTACCGTGGTAGTTTCAGTTTGATGATGGAATGAAAAGAAATACTCCTAGATCATTCAACAGTGAGCAAAAGATTTATATAGCCATATCAGGATATTTAATTAGGAATAGGCTTTGAAGACCCCTTGAGTTGGTTGGCTGAGTGAACCTCTCTTATCTAGGTGACCCATCATGATTCTCATTCCAAGCATCAAAAGATGCCTGAAGTTCCTTTTGGCTATTTTGACCTCAGGTGACCAGGGAGGGCTATCAATTTTTAAAAAAAACTCTTTCATACCTTGAACCAATTAAGTCTCCAGGATGTTTTTAATACTTTTTATGGGGGGGGGGGTGGAAATGGCAGCTAGGGGGCACAGTGGATAGAGTAGCAGGCCTGGGATCAAGAGGACCTGATTTCAAATCAGGCCTCAGGTACTTACAAGTTGTATGATCCTGGTCAAGTAAGTGACTTAACCCTGTTTCACACACACACACACACACACACACACACACACACACACACACACAAACAAAAAGATGGTTAACTTTAATTTCACTAGGGTAAACAAACTTCTGAGGCAGCTAGGTGGCACAGTAGATAGAACACTGAATCTGGAGTCAGGAAGACTTTCACTCAAATCTGGTTTCAGATCCTTACTAGCTGTGTCACCCTGGGCTAGTCACTTAACTCTATTTGCCTCAGTTTCCTCATCTGTAAAATGAGCTGGAAAAGGAAATGGCAAGCCACTCCAGTACCTTTGCCAAGAAAACCCCAACTGGGGTCACGGAGAGTGTGAAATGGCTCAACAACAACAACATGGAAAAAACCAGCCTAATTTGCCTGGGGAGCAGGGGTTAAGGTATTGAGCCTGCCACAGATGGCCAAATACCAAGGACAGAGGTAGAGCTAGGGGCTTCCCAGGTACCTTCCAACTGGAGATATCCAAGATCCTCTTTTCTGGTGGTAACTAAAAAGTGAAGCAAATCATCACAATATCCACTATCTCCTGCTAAACTAACATGAAATGACTTGGGATGTTCCCCACTATGAGGTCTAGAGGTTAGGGGTCCTGGAACCCCAAAATCATGACACGTAGGTCTTGTCCATAGGAATTCAACCCGAGCTTTCTTTCAGCCAAAAATAAGGTTTATTGAAGATTCACCATATTAGGTAGACTCTTAAGGAATCTGAGAGTCTATGAGCTATTGGCTAGATTGTGAAAATCCAAGCAGTGGCTAGATTATAAAAATCCGAGCATCTTAATGGAGACAAGATGGACCTTATATACAGAAAGACTATGGGAGGAATCTAGGAATGGTCAAGTAGTCTATGAGGTAATAGACTCCAGGGGTGGCCCAGGGAGAATGGAGCCTAGATAGGATTAAGGGTGGGAAGTGGCCTGGGGACATCGGGAGGTCTAGGCTAGGTTCAGGGTAACAGATTGGGCATAGCCACAATGAAAGGGCAGTTGATGGGATTATAGCCTCAGGGGGATGCCAGAGATTTGGCTTTGTGGGAAAGTCCAGGGTTTTTCCTTTTTGAGATTTAGCTCCCATCCTCATCACCCCAGGTGTTAACATCAATAGGAGCACCTCTCCTTTAAACCCCTCAACTCAGCCACTACTTCCTTCTGTGGGAGGGATCTAGGAGTAGCCAAGTAGTTTGGGGTGACTGGAGGAGGGATCTAAGGAAGATCTGAATGGGAGTGGCCAGTAAACTGGGCTGAACAGGACTCCTGGGACCTGGACAATGGAACCTAGCTAGGATTAAGTGTGGGAAATGGCCAGGGGCCATAGGGAGGGCTAGGCTAGGTTAAGGGTAACAGAATTGGGAGACTGTGTGTAGCCACAAAGAAAGGCCAGTTGATGGGATTATAGCCTAAGGCAAATGACAGAGATTTGGTCATGGTTTTTCCAGGGTTTTTCCTTTTTGGGATTTAGCACCCATCCTCATCAGATATGAGGGGTTTTTCCCCCTCCAAATGACAGTTTTCCTTTTTATCTTCCCTGTTTTGATTTTCTTCACACAAAAGTGTTTTAACTTCGTGTAGTTTAAATTGTCTATATCATCTTCTGTGATCTCCTAATGGAGTTGATATTTCAAACTCAAGCATGTTATACTTTAGTTTCATCCCTATCCAGCTAGATGAGGCATTATATTAGCAGGTAGAAAAAGATCCGATTTTTCTGTTTTTCCCAGAATTTCAGTGGGGACCCAGCCTAGCAAGGGCCTTTGATATTCAAATCAATTTAGTAGTAGAACTAGAAGGGTAAATCCTAGGGAGATTAGCTTAAACTGGCACTTTAAATATGGAAATCAGCTGAATTTCAGGTAGAGCCCCAGAGGGCTTTAAAAGCGAATTGCTAGATGCTGATTAAATGTAAATGCTACTTTGGTGGGGTGGGTTGAGGGAAATTACTGGGGAGAATAAGAACAGAACTTGGGAATTGTCAATGTTGTTGTTAAGAGTCAATATCTCCCCCTTGGGAATCCAAGTAAAGCCTGAGAGAACTTTCAAATCCTGAATTGCTAAATGAGGATTCTAGGTCAATGTTATAAGAAGAAATAACTATACTTTGAAGATAAGATGATGCCTTTGGGTCACCCCACCCTTAAGGCTGGCAACTAAAGAAATTGGCAACTAAAAGAAATAGGCAAATCAGGCTGGTAGGAAATAAATTAAGAATATTATATACTTAATATGCAACAAAATAAACAAAAAAAGTAAAGGGAGGGAGAATTTGAGTTGAGAAATGGGCATCACAAATCATAAAAAAGAGGAAAAAGGAAAGAAGGGAGCGGGTGATACCAAAGCAATGCTTCTTATTAGCAAAGAGGGAGCAGGGGAGGTTGAGACTGAATGGAATGTCCCAGTGAAGATTCCTCAATGTAATTAAGGTTTGGGATAAGACTGAGTGGGATGAGGGGTCCCATGAAGACTTCTTAGAAGAATAAATAGAAATTGTATCAAGACTTAAGGCAGGCGTAGCAGCCCAACAGACCCAGTTTTGATTTACTAGAAATCACCTGAGTTATGGGAATCCAGCCCCAAGTACCCCTCCTCCTTTATCCCATTGTGTCTCAGTAGTTAAAGTCTGTCAAGCCTGAAACCTTTGAAGTCCCCCCATATCTTGTTGTACCTGTTGCTATATTTTGGTCATGGTGACCTGGCTATACAATACAATGTCTAGCTTGACTGCACATTTTTAATTGTTTCTTTGGCAACACTTCAGTAAACTAAGGGGCTAAATGTGGATATGTATATTGTTTCTTTGTTTTTCTGTTTTTCAGATTGTGAGTCAAACATTGGCCAGTTGGTGGGAGGGGGGAATTTACCCATTAGGGCTATTGAATCTGTTTCTTTGCTTCTGTAATTTGTCTCCCCTCATCAGAGTATACTGGTGGAAGGGACACCCAAATCTCGAGATTTGAAAATAAACCTTTCTGTTCCTACCTTGGATATCTCTAAGAGTTTGTTTAATTTGCATTGCATCCCACAGAGTTTTGGTGCATTGGCCAGGAAATTAAGCCCCTCAAGAGTCGACCCTGTCCACGGGCTGACAGCAGGCACCCACCTATGATTTGCTTGGTGGCTCTCAGACTTGGGGGATTGATTTCCCTCCTGGGCAGCAGACATCCCAAAGAGAGGAACTTGGAGGAACAGAAACTATCCTGGGAGAAAAGAAAAAGGATAAAAAAAAAAGGAAAAGCTCTGGTAGTGGTGCGAATGTAAAATTCCGGCCAGTGGAGAAAGAGCAGTCACGTAAATTATACGAGTATAACCTGAGGATGTGCCAGAACTTGTGGGTCTTTGGGATAGAAGGATTATCCCTGGAGTGATGCCCACAGGTGAGTGCTCAGGTGACTGAGGGAGGGGGGGGAACCCTCTGAGAGGGCCTAAGGTGAGGTCCTGAAATATTTGTAGGTCACTTACCTGGGAGGGTCTGGTGACAGGCCTTCAACTGATTTCTTTGTTGAAATGGGAAAAGAGCAGTCCAAACCCAGCACCACGGAACAGAGAGAAAGGTATACCAGAAAATAGTCCCTTAGGGAATAAGCTTCAGAATTGGAATGACTCACCAAAATATAAAGGGAAAGATAAAAAGAAAATGATTAAACATGATTTGAGGATTTGAGGATTCTACAGCAATTTGTGTATGTTTATTTTCTGTGTTTGTGTCTGTGTATGTGGTATGAGTGAGTGTCAATGTGTACCCTTTGCAGCCAGGCAGAAAGAAAAGCATCCCAAGGGCTGCAGCTGGACTCTGGAATGCCACTTTCTTTCTCTCCCCCTCTTCCTCCCTGGTAACAGCACCCTCAGAGGAGTGGGTGGATGGGAGGGAGAAAGAGAGAAAAATATTTTATGGTATGAATAGAAGTTTTGAAAGTAAAAAGGTTTGGAAACTCTTGAAGAGTTGTTGGAAAATATTCTCTTCCTAAGTTGGAATTCAGGAGAGAGAAAGATAAGGAGGAAAGGAGGGTGAATTTTTTTCCCCTCAGATCAAAGAAAGGCAGATTGAGCAGCACCTAATTTTTTCTGCCTCACATAAAAGAGAAAAGTTTTTGTGTGCCAGAACACAGACAAAAGGTAATTACGGGCAGCCAGGGGCTGTGCTGAGGGCATCGGCTTGTTGGGGTGGCTGGGTTCAGCTGCTGCTGAGGCCATGATGTTTCCCCAGGAGCGCCAACTCATTCAAATTGGTAAATATTTTAAATTAAATGTGATGTTCTTAATTTCATAACTTATTACACTGTTTGGCACTAACGTAAATTGGTAAAATGTAAGGATCTGAAATTTATTACCTCGGTTTATCTCACATGATTGGTAATGTGTCTGTTTCAAGTTTTAAATATTTAGTATTGTTTCAGATTGGTAAACTTTTGTATTGTTTTGCCAAGTAAGTTTTCATAATTTGGATGTTGTTAAAGTAAATTGAAAGAAACTAAAGAACAGTGGGAAAAAAATTGTAAGACAAGTGAATTGTTTAGAATGCATAGTAAAGTTGTAAAAGGAGTTTGGGAAGAGAGAGGGGGAGGGAGAGCCCTTTTCAATTATCTCCCTTCAGAAATGCAAAAAGAAAAGCTGTGTGGTAGTCTTGGTGAGTGTAATTTGGGTGGGGCTCTTAAGTTCTCCACCCTTGGATGGGGATATAACTTTATGTGGATTTTCTTTAATATGAAGTTTATGTCAATGGTGATGAGAAGAATGATTTTCTGTGTAAGGCAATTTGGGAACACATCTGATTAAAGTAAAGCCACCAGAGTAGTAATTAATTGGTTTTGATTTTAAAGTTTAAATAGATGATAGTTGTTTTATGGTATTGTTGTATTTCTAAAATTTTCCTTTATTGCGTAATTTGGTAAGCAAGTGTATCATCTGTGTTGTCAGAAAAGGAATTTTTCTCTAATAATCTAAATGTTGTTAGGTTCCTTCTTAAGGCTAACAACCGGGTTTGTTGGGGGATGGGCAGTATGACTCAGGCTCTTAAGGCAGGGACTAGTGGTTGTGGGGAAGTCTAGGCTTTGAAGTACCTTGATTGGGAGTGGCATTGAGGTCCAATTGGGAATCTGGATGTAGCCTGAGGCCATTAGACCAATAAAAGACAATGATGGGCTAGCATAGATAAAAAAAGAAAAAATAAGCCTATCTATAGGGGTGGGAGTGGCCCCAGGAGACTGTTGGACCTGGTAAAGGGGTCTAGGAAGAAAGAAAGATTTTTTATTGGGTCTGTTTTAAGTTTTTAATATACTGCTTACATATTTCTGAATTTTCTTATGTGATGTAATCTAGTAAGCAATTGGGGCAATTTCTTTTATAATCTAGAATGTTAAATTAATTGTGCCTTCAGAAAAAAAGAGAAAAAGGAATGAATTTGGCTGTTGGGGCATTAACATTTCCTTTTAAGTATTGTAATTTAAGAGAGCATAACATTTCCAAATTTTGTCTTTATTTAAAGGGAATTTTCAGTTAAAATTGTTTTGCTATCATTTATGAAATTTGTGAGATTGTTAACTAAGTTATTTGGGGTTGATGTTTGAATGTTAAAACCTAGGATTGTTAATTGATTACTTGTGTGTGAAAAGGAGGGGCACATGGCAATTCCCTTTATTTTGTAAACTTGCCAAGGTCCCTGGAAACCATCTGTGTGGGCAAGGTTATCCACCCGGGAACTTGTTAGGATTATGCAGTTCCTAAACAATGAACCTGATTTGCTGAGAAGTTGAAAGTTTATGTACAATAGATAGAAATGTCTAATGATTGGCTTTTACACCAGGGCAAGTTTAAATTTGAGAAGGAAAGATGTGAAGTGAAATCCTTTATGTATGTGAGTCCTGGTAAATTTTCATTGCTTATTGCAACTCTATGAGAGTCAAATTAACTGTATCTGGCTTTAAGCTGTGATCCGTGAGACTTGCTGTATGAGGTAAAAGGCTCTTGGGACTATAACTAATTTTGTTTTGAGTTTGAATTTGGGTATAGTTGTCTGCATTAAATCAATATCTGAGAGAAATGCCACAAGAACAGGTGGAGGTCTACTTAGAGGAAATGTGATTCATTTGGGAAAAGGCCGAGGGGACAATCTTAGCCTCAATCTAGGATGGGATCCTCCTGGCTCAGTTTCCCCATTGTGTTCCTTTGGAAAGGAATGTTTCCCACCTGACTGTTTCTGAGTCTGGCTATGAGGAGAAACAGATACTGCATGACTGGAGAACTGTGACTCTATCTGAATTTAAACAAAGCTAAGGATGTTTTATCCTGTCATATTACATGTCTCTGCTCTTTTTCCTTCTACAGTAAATTTCTATGATCAGAGCAAGTAGTCAGTATAAGATATGAGAAAAGGATTCTAATAGCAGTAGTATTTTTCCCGTAGTCTCTTGCTGTTACCAATGTGAGATTCTATTACACCTTTTGACCAAGGAACTTTGTGAGATTTAGGGATTCTGTTATAATTAGGAATTTAGTTTCTTGATAATATTCTGGAATTTGTGTTACTTAAGAACTTTTACACCAACTTAGTAAGATTTTATGAACAAGAGTGGAAATGCATGCAAGCCATTTAGGGCTCACTTTAGAGATGTTCCTTAGGCAATGTGAGATTATAGTCATATTTGTTGGAACTTGCTGGGACTAATGACTGACTGTTTCTGAGTCTAACTCCAGGTGTAAATATCAAGGAAGGCTGTCTGAGCCACTGATCCATGATACCAGCAGCCCTGTGAGGGGCAAGTATGAACTGAAGGTATGATTTCATGGGAAGGTTGAGAGGGCAACTATTTTCTCATGTGCTGAGGTGGGACCCTCTTGACTTGATTCCTTAGCTGAAACCTGGCAGGCTTTAAGTCTGGCTCAATGCAGTTTGTAGTTTGACATAACACTCTGCCTGGAGTTAACAGGGAGTTGGGGGAAATATTGTTCCCTTACTATAAGTCTCTAATCTCTTAGTGGCAAGTTTCTATAATCAGAAGGTTTTGTAAGTACAGTAACAAAATTACTAAAATAATCAATTATGGAACATCTTAGGTTGCTATAGAACTGGGACTAGTGTTCCTGTGTGTGTCCCCGTATGAGTTAGGGTCCTTTAATTCTTGGTAATGGTATGGAGACAATTAGGGGCTTGTGCAAATGTTATTTTGTTATTTGGATAACATCATACTTGTCTAAAGTTTTGCTACAATTAATAATTTTAAAAGAAGAATGGCTTGTGGTTTATTTTGTAAATAGCATTAAAGAAACATGACATGATTAAAAGTTTAAGATCTTATATGTACTGTGTTAAAAACTGATTATTTAAGATATTTGTGTATGTACTAGAGCCTGTTATTAATCCCTTAGTGAAATCTCATCCCCTGGTGAGGAAATTAATAATGGATTAATGTAAAGTATAAGACAGTGGGTTCTGATGTGAATTTCTTAAACATGACAATTGGCTATGATTCCAATTTTGAGTTTGTAAAAATGATCAGGATTATAAGAATTAGAAACAGTTATTTAAAATTGTGCTAAGATCACTTTTGTAGGAGAATGGACAGAAAGCTGGTTCCTACAAGAAGACAAGAAGAAGATGCTGAGATGCTGTGCTGAAGATGGCTGGAACAAATACCAACGACCAGAGGACTTCATTGATGATGTTCCTTGCCAGACAGCTATATAAGAAAAGACTTTTTGAATCTTAAAGGGACAATTGCATTATTGTTTTCTTTTGGGTCTGTATCTGCATTTATGAAGGGGCTGCCCCTTTGATTTGTCAATGTATAGATCAATCCTTCCCATATTTACTTAAAGGGGTGATGGTTAGAGAGTGAAGAAAAAGAGCTGAGAAGAATTTGAATTCAGATTTAATAGGGGCCTAAGGCTAGGTGTTTGATAATATGAAAATGCAACTGATGTTATCTGAAGTTTATTGTTTGTATTACAAAAGTTATTGTTTCTAAATTGTATTGTGTTTCTAAAATTCTTAGATTGTAAAATTTGAGAGGAATTATTGTTCTACTCCCGGTATGTCTCCCCTCAATGCAAGACTCCTTGTTCACCTTGGTTAAGATGGAAGGGAAAGGAGAAATCAAGCTGATGGTTTTTGAAGGGTCAGGGCTGAGTGCCAGTCCAAGACCACTCTGATGGTTATTAAGATTTAGTAGGTGTGAGGAGTCTTCAGACAGTATGAAAGAACAGGAGGGATTGAATGGAATGTCCCAGTGAAGACTCCTCAGTGTAATTAAGGTTTGGGATAAGATTGAGTGGGATGAGGGGTCCCATGAAGACTTCTTAGAAGAATAAATAGAAATTGTATCAAGACTTAAGGCAGGCGTAGCAGCCCAACAGACCCAGTTTTGATTTACTAGAAATCACCTGAGTTATGGGAATCCAGCCCCAAGTACCCCTCCTCCTTTATCCCATTGTATCTCAGTAGTTAAAGTCTGTCAAGCCTGAAACCTTTGAAGTCCCCCCATATCTTGTTGTACCTGTTGCTATATTTTGGTCATGGTGACCTGGCTATACAATACAATGTCTAGCTTGACTGCACATTTTTAATTGTTTCTTTGGCAACACTTCAGTAAACTAAGGGGCTAAATGTGGATATGTATATTGTTTCTTTGTTTTTCTGTTTTTCAGATTGTGAGTCAAACATTGGCCAGTTGGTGGGAGGGGGGAATTTACCCATTAGGGCTATTGAATCTGTTTCTTTGCTTCTGTAATTTGTCTCCCCTCATCAGAACATATTGGTGGAGGGACACCCAAATCTTGAGATTTGAAAACAAACTTTTCTGTTCCTACCTTGGATATCTCTAAAAGTTTGTTTAATTTGAGTTGCATCCCACACAAGACCATTTAAAATTTTGTAAAAGTAACTATGAGCCTTTAGAAAGTGTTTAGTGCTCTGTGTGGGAATGGGGGATGGGCTGAGGGAGGGTAGTCTTTTATGTACGTAAGTACTAATATTGGATTAATTTTAAGTTCGATCCCCTCCTTACTGATAATATAAATAACATTGCAGAGTTTGATAAAGGAAAGGGAGAATGGGCTTTGGAGTCAGTCAGTAAACACTGATTAAACACTTCCCCTGTGCCAGGCAAAGTGCTGGGAATAGAAAGACAGGTAAAAGACCTGCTCTCCAGGAGCTCAGTCTAATGGGGAAGACAACACGCAAAGAACTAAGTACAAAACACTATGTATGTATATACATATTTATACATACACACACACATATATACACACATATGTTGTTGTTTGGGGTGCTGGGAACCCTGAAATACAAGGGTAACTGGGGTCTGCCTCAAAAGAATTGGGCCACTCAAACCTTCTTTCAGTCAGCGTAAGGAGTTTATTGTGATGGCAATGGTAGTGGGCAAGATTCCTAATTATACAGAAAAAAGCTGTGAGAAGATCTGGATACAATTAAGGAGTGGTAAATAGTCTGGGGTGGTGTGGGATGAAAGGAGTTAAGCGGTCAGAGAGCCACAGTGAAAGGGCAGTTAAAAGGATTATTGAGTATCTAGGTGGACTGGGATGGACTAGATGCCTCAGGCAAAATGCCAGGGATGTAGGCTGCTGAAATGTATGGGAAAGTTCAGGGGCTTGGCTGTGTTCAAGGACATGGTCTTTTCCTTTTAGGGGTTCAGGTCCCATAACCCCATCACACACACACACATACTATATATATATATATATATAATAAATTGGAAATAATCAACAGGAGTAAGACACTAGAATTTAAGGAGGAGGCTGGGAAAAGGTTTCCTGTAGAAGGTGGGATTTTAGCTGAGACCCGAAGGAAGCCAGGAGGTGGAGATGAGAAAGGAGGGCATTCAAGAAGACCTGAGTTCAGGTTCTGCTTGGACACCTATGGGAAAGAATATCAGAGATCATCTACTCCACACACACCACCCCCGCCTTGTTTTTACAGATGAGGAAAATGAGGCCAGAGAGATGAAGCCATTTTGTCCAAGATAACATAGCTACCAAGTGGCAGGGCTGGAATTTGCACCAAAAAGCACCCCAAGTCCCTCTCTGTAATCAAGGCCATTCTAAAAACTCTGTCTGATTGTGGAGAACAGTTTCCATATCACAAGAGTTCTCACTATGGTAAAATTATAGATTTAAACAAAAAACTAGAAAAACAAAAGAGGAAAACCAAAATTGGATGGTCATAATCTTAAAAGCTGAGAGATCACTTCCTGTTCTCCCATTGTTTCTAGTTCTGCCTTTTGGGGCCAAGCAGATCAAAGAACTTCTTTCTTCCGTATGATAGTCCACATATTTGAAGGTGGCCATTATGTACCTCTAAATCTTCTTTTCAAGAACCCAAAAGGTGACTCTACACATGGACATCACCAGATGGCCAATACAGAAATCAGATTGATTATATACTTTGCAGCCAAAGGTGCAAAAGCTCTACACAGTCAGCTAAAACAAGACCTAGAGCTGACTGTGGATCAGATTATGAGCTTCTTATTGCAAAATTCAGACTTAAATTGAAGGAAGGAGGGAAAACCATCAGACTGTATAGGCACGACCTAAATAGTATCCCTTATGAATATGAATAGATTTCCAGGTGATGAATAGATTCAAGGGATTAGCTCTGGTAGATAGATTGCCTGAAGAACTATGCACAGAGGTTTGCAATATTGTACAGAAGGCAGCAACAAAAAACACTCCATAGAAAAAGGAGAACAAGAAAGCAAAATGGCTTTCTGATGAGGCTTTACAAATAGTGAGGAAAGAAGGAAAGGGAAAGGTGAAAGGGAAAGATCTACCCAACTGAATGCAGAGTTCCAGAGAAACACAAGGAGAGATAAGGTTTTCTTACCTGAGCAATGCAAAGAAATAGAAGAAAACAATAGAATGGGAAAGACAGGAGAGCTCTTCAAGAAAATTAGAGATATCAAGGTAAAGTTTCATGCAAAAATGGGCACGATAAAAGACAAAAATAGTAGGGACTTCTCAGAAATAGAACGGTTTAAGTACAGGTGGCAAGAATATACAGAAGAACTATACAAGAAAGTTGTTAGCATCATAGATAACCATGGCATGATTACTGATCAAGAGCCAGACATCCTAGTATGCAAAGTCAAGTGGGCCTTAGGAAGCATCACAAACAACAAAGCTAGTGGAGGTGATGGAATTCCAGCTATTTAAAAACCTAAAAGATGATGCTGTTAAAGTGCTGTACTCAATATGCCAGCAAATACCTCCCACCTGAGCATACATTTGCTTGGTATTTAGTTGTATCCCACTCTTTGTGACCTCATTTAGGGTTTTCTTGGCAAAGATACTGGAATGGTTTGCCATTTCCTTCTCCAGCTTTTTACAAATGAGGAAAGAGAGACAAACAGGGTTAAGTGACTAGCCCAGGGTCAGACAGCTTGTAAATGTCTGAGGCCAGATTTGAATGAAGATCTTCCTGACTCCAGGCCCCTGGTCCATCCACTGAGCTGCTCCAAGAGTCAACCATCTTAATGGTTCTGAATGAACTTAATCTCTTCTCTACAAATGATCAGGCAGCACTGGGACTGGGGTTTAGGTACATCTTATTAGCATGCCAATAGGCAAAGTATATAATCAATCTGATTTCTGTATTGGCCACCTGGTGATGTCCATGTATGAAGCCTGTTTCTTTATAGCTATGCCAAGGTAAATTTCAGCTCAAGTGTTCCAACAGAAACATTCCAAATCAGTATTTTTAAATTAATTAAGGTTAGTGGAAAGAACACTACATTGGAGTCGGGAAAGTCAAAGTCCTGCTCCCAGAGTACTAGCATTTCCTAAAGCAAAATGTTCTAACTTTATCTCTTTCCGTATCATAGAGATGAAGCATTTATTAAGTAATTACTATATGCCATGCACTTCACTAAACATTGAGGACATAGATACAGGTGAAAAAGATAGTTCTTCCCCTCAAGAAGCTTCCATCCTAACGGGGGAAACAACCCATAAAACCTATGAGCTGAGCCAGGCTAGTGACCATGGCTGGAGTGGGCATTCCTTCAAATGGAGGTTCTCAGAAGGAACTCACCTATCAGAAGAGGCTGGAGGGCTGTAGGTGTTGCAAGCATCAGAAGGCTGTTGGGGATAGGGTGGGCTCGAAAGATTCTGTTACCTCTAGAATCAAATATAAATTGTTTGGCATTTAAAGCCCTTTACAATCTGGCTCCAATCTTTCTAAACTGAATACACATCATTTCCCTTCACACATGCCACAGTTCAGCCAAACTTCTTGTTTTTCAGTCACGTACAACTCTTTGTGACTCCATTTGGGGTTTTTCTGGCAAAGAAACTGGAGTGGTTTATCATTTCCTTCTCCAGTAGACTGAGGCAGAGGTTAAGTGACTTGCCTGGGTTCACATAGCAAGTGAGTGTCTGAGGCTGGATCTGAACTGAAGTTTTCCTGACTCTAGGCCCAGTGCTTTATCCACTGAGCATACAGCAGCCAAATTAGTCTTCTTGCAATATTTAGACACCATCTCCTGTATCCACAGATTTGCGCTGTCTCCCATGCCTTGGAACACATGCTGTCCTTACCTCTACCATTTAGAATCCCTAGCTTCCTCTAAGGTTCAGATTAAGCACAATGTCCTGCTTCGTATAAAGGCTTTCCTGACAACCCCCTTACTAATGTACATGTTCATCTCCCTGTCTACCCCATATAAGCTCCTAAAGACTGGTCCACTTTGTACCTCTAGTGCCTAGCATAATGTAAGTTTTTTAATACACACTTGCTGTATAGTTTACTATTTAAGCCTGTGATTCAAACTCTGAACCTGTTTCCCCATCTCAAAATTCCTTTTTCCAACTCTCCAGTTTCTTCACAGTCTGGGTTCAGGCTAATTGCTTAGAACTTCCCTTCACCCACATTAAGTTCAGATTATCACTTGTCCTCTCACCTCTGCTTTGCCTTGTGTCATCCCTAAAACCTAGATGACACCTACTCTTGCCACCTCAACATCCTTCCTTCCTTCCTTTCTTTCTTTAAAATGTATTTCTTTTTTTAGGCAATTGGGGTTAAGTGACTTGCCCAGGGTCACACACCTAGTAAGTGTCGAGTGTTTGGTCTGAGGCCGGATTTGAACTCAGGTCCTCCTCACTTCAGAGCCAGTGCTCTATTCACTGTACCACCTAGCTGCCTCACTTCCTTCCTTTCTGCTGGGGCCATCTGCCCTCTCAAATTTCTGATGACACATTGCCAGGATCTCTACTTTGCATAGATTACACTTCACCCTGTGTTATCCTTATTTGAATGTCTCATTTCTCTAGTTTGTCCTCCCACACGGAACTTTGAAGAGGGTGGAAGTAGCCAGAAGACAATGGTCTTTTCCAGATAGTTAATGAGGGAGTTTCTGAACACTCATAAAGTATGAGTATTTCCCTAAATATTAATTTATGCCATGTACTTCCCTGGAAGTTGAGAGCAAAAGTCCTTCTGCAAACTTGAAAAATGCCACTGTCTTCAACCAGCATAATCAAATAACAGCAAGATGCCTTTTCAAAAGATAGTTTATTTTGAAGCACCTTTTCAACAAAATATAAAATTCCATAAACTGATTATGAGAAATAACTTCATGAGAAGCAGTGATAGAAGGGAAAGAGCATTACCTTAGAGACACAAAACCTGAGGGTAGGTCACTCAGCAAGCCAGCAACAGCTTACTACATAGGCCAACACTGTGTTGTGATGGGGATACAAAAAAACCCAAAAACATACATTGCTCTCAAGGAGGTTACAGTCCATTGGGTGAAAAAGTATGCACAAACAAGGTTTACATGGGAGGTGATCTGTGTGGGAAGGTACCAGCTATGGGACTAGGGTTAGGGAAAGGCCTTTTGCAGAAAGACTTATGAAGATGGGCTCTTTACAGAATAGTGGAACTGAAAGGAAACTAGGAGACTTAGTTTAGTTCTCTGTTTATAAATGGGGAACAAGAGACTCACGGAAGGACCAGTATCTAGCAGTGATAGAGGAAACTCCATAACATGGATTAGGTCAACTTCTTCAGCATTATTAGCCTGGCTGGGTGATTAATTTTCTTTAAAGCCAAAAAAAGCTGTCCCTGCACCTTGATCAGGCCCTGATCTTCCATGAGGCAGCTTCCTGGTCACCCACCTCAGGGAATGGGAGTCTAGACTTGGTGGATTTCTGAAAACCATGCCCATCATCATGCTGTCTCTGATGACCCCATTCGGCATCCAAGAAGTGAAGTCTTATGTATCTGCATTGCAAATCTCTTCAGTTAGGGCAAAGTAAACCCCCACATTCTGTCTCAACATTGAACATTTTGGAGCAGCTGGGTGGTGCAGTGGATAGAGCACCGGTTCTCAAGTCAGGAGGACCTGAGCTCAAATCCGACCTGCATCACATAACACTTACTAGCTGGTGTGACTCTGGGCAAGTCTCTTAACCCCAAATGCCTCACAAAAAACCAAAACCAATACCAAAAAAAAAGCATTGAATGTTTTAACTAAAAGTGCTGACCCATCTCTTAACAGAGGTCAATTCACTCCCCAAAGTTAATCAGTTTCAGAGTTAGGCTCTGAACATAAAAGTTTTTTAAGTCCAAGGCTTTTTAAGCCATGTGACCCTGGACAAAGTCTCTTTATAGGTGTGAATTTCAGTCTTTTCATTTCGCAAAAGGAATAACATTATCTTAACTACCTACCTTTCTGGGTATTTGGGAGGAAAGTGTTTGGTAAGTCATAGCCTTGCAGAAATGTGACTTTTGATGTTCTAATTGGGACTGGAATATAGAGCTAATTTAAAAAAAACAACTAGGATCACTATTATCATGTTCTGACATAAAACTTGTAAGCAAAGAAACAACTCTCAACAGTGATAAACAGTTTTTATTCAGGCAATGAAACATGAAAAAAATATATTAGTACTTATTATAATAATTCCATTTGTGTAAGTATAACTCTTACAAATATTTACCTGACATATAAAAAGGGAAATTATTGTACATATAAAATTTATGTAGATGATCATTACATATACAATGCAATCCTGGTAGGAGTCAAGCAGCTTTCACTCCTCCCTATGGGAGGGTAATCAATCACTCACTGTATGGCAGTCACAGGGGCACAGCGAAAGCAGGTGTGCAATTAGGGTGGTCACTTATTGGCACATTTGTTACTATATATGGAAATCTATTGGCAATGTACTTGTACTGACAGCAACACTGAGGAACATACTGGCACCTTTGAGAATTAAAAGGGGCATCTGGAACCACAAAGAAGACTCCAGGTTAGATTGAGTTAAGACCTGGGGGTGGGCTTAGAGTTCCAATTCTCATGACTACAAGACCATTTGAGTTATCAAGTAAATACAGAAGATTACAGTTATTAGCCTGGGCACTCCACCAGGGCCTGAACTAGCTGAAATTTGGATCTTCCCCAGAACCAACATAGACTTAATACATGTTTGTCAAACTGATTTAAAAATTTGACTGGCAGAGTACTTCTTTAGAATGGATCTGAGATGCCACTTTAGGCAGAGGACAATACAGTCTTTAATAGCTCTAAAAATAAAGAACTATTCGAAAATATGAAGACAGCTTGGCTGCATGCCTGGCCTCCCTTTGTATTTAGGTGATAGAATACCACAGGTGTAAAGTCATGCACTTAGTATCCATGAGATAACAATAGAAACTAAGAGTCACTAAATATATTATAGCTAAGAAACCATTAGTAGGAATCTTGCTTGTTCAAGTCTAAGTGCAGGCTGATAAGGCAAAACAAAAAAGAAGGAATTGACTCTGGATGACTACCTATGAATACGCTATGAATATGTTAAGACATTGTTACAGGCAGAGAGAGGGCTCATCTACTGCTGAAGAATGCTGCCCCTAAAAAGTGCTTTGCCAAGTCTAGAACAGTATTTCTCAAAGTGGACCCTACAGAAGTTTCAAGAAAGTAAACCCAAGGGAGGAGTTTCACCAAAAACCGAAGGACCAGCATGCCAAACAAACCTGCCTGTATCCATTCTGCCAATGCAGGGACTGAAGACTCATGGCGACATGACTTAAGAATGATTTTCCTGTTAGTGTAGATTCTCCTAGGTGTGTGATTACTAGTAGGCCTCCACAGAGGATGCAAGGTTCTTCGAGGTTGGTTCAAACATCTGGGGACAAATCACATTTGACAAAACACTGCTCTAGAGAAGAGGAGGGGCTCACTGCATTTCTCCATCTTTCATACTAGAGGCTCAGCTGGCAAAATCTAGTTTATTCCTCTTCTCACAGATGTGGAAGCCGTATTATGTGGTTATTTACTTGTATTCAAAGGGAATGGTAAAATATGGTTATCACCTTTAAGGGAACAATTAAGCTTCAGACCCTGTTGTGTATCTTTCTAACCCTACTAATGGGACCCATAGGACAGGCCTTCTAAACTCCTCCCTGTAATTACCTGAGGTGAATAATGTTTGATCCACAAAACACACACAAAATTGTAATGCTGTCAGTTTGAGAAAGTCGTGAGAACTTTCTTAATACTGTGAAGGTAAGAGGTTCTTCAAAATCTTTAAATGTCATTCTTTTGAAACAAAAAGAAGGAAAAAAAAGGAGAGGTGAAAAACAAATGTATGGCACGATCCTGGGCAAGGCCGTGGGCTTGTGGGAGCTGCCTCAAGAAGCCAAAGGCACTGCAACCTGCAGCTATTTTAAGGACTTTGCATGTCCTGTGAACCACAGTGAAAATACAGAGGAAATGGATTTAGAAAAACATGTGTTGGGGTTCTCCCTGCCTCCCTCCCCTCAATGATTCTAAAGGCCAGCCACTCTAATTATGAGGCCTATTCATCAAAACTGAAGATTTGGGTTTAGATTTTGCTACGGGATTTTACTTATACTGTGTGTCCCAAAAATCTTAGTGCCATTTTAAACTTCAGTACACAAAGCTTGAACATTATTTAATAGCTATAAAAATATTTAAATATAATTTCACAGCCATTAAAGCTTAAAACAGCACTAAGACTGTATTTAAAAGCAAATGGGAAACACTGTCTTTAAGGAAATCATTCAGCCCTGCCTACCTTTGTGCATCATTGTGAGTTTGTGGATGAACTCAAATCATTATAATTGAGAATATAGTTTCTAAATGTCAATGTGGGGGATGAATGACAAAAGTAGGATGGACTAGATGGGAAGGAGACGAGGTTGAAATAAGGGAAAATTCAACCTGAGTCCTCACCCAAACATAAAACTGGATTCTGTAATACTCTGGAATGCTTCCAAAACCTTCATCATTTTTCACTGTCATGTGTTTCTTAACTTCCTAATTTGGGCCAGGGTTAAAGAGAGCTAGAAATGCATCTCTCGAGTTGTGCAGAACAAGGGGTTTGGGGGCTGAGTCAGTCATGCAGCCAGACTTCAAGGCATTTCTCCAAATAAAGCAAAACTCTGGAAGATTCACCATCACTGACAGCTACTGTCCAACCTCGACTCCATGGAAAAAAAAGGCTAATTCCTACCATGAGACATCAGATGCTCCAACAAAAATAATTTTAGACAAAAATAGCGACACTTTGGCAAAGTCAACCATCTATTTTTTGAGAACCAAAGAACAAAGTCCTGGTCCTACCTCCCAAGCATTATCCAAAATACCCCCAAAATCTACTGCAGAAGTTGTGTCTGAGGTGGCAGAGTAGAGGGGCCCCAGCACTTTTTTTTTTTCAACTGGACATTCAAATACTTACAAGAATATAGTTCCCTTAGCTCTCAATTATGTTGAAGGCGAGAGCTAGGCTGTTAGCCTAGGCATTAGGGCATTAGGGTTGTTTTATGCTCCCAAACTCAACCTACTTCGTTTTGCCCAGGCTATTTCATGATTGGACAGATGCCTAAGGTACTTACAAGCTTGTCCTACCAAGTGCTAACTTTCAGTGCTATTGGAGCATTGGTGAGTAAGTATTAGTCAACAGTTGAAATATTAGTCTTTAAGAAAATAGGGCCCTTTCACATTTCCTACACTGCACCTCCATTTGCTAGGGTCTATATACAATGGCAACCAAAGTTGGCTGCTAACTTGTGGGCCAAAAGGGGATTGTCATCATCAATTTAACACATAGCACTAGTGCTCTTTGGCTCCTAAGAGACCGTGACTCCACGATCCAGCTGAAACGGCTACATGCACTCCATGTGTAGGACAGACTGAGAGCAAACAAACAGACACGGACACTTCCTATCTACACTTCCTATCTATGTTGGCTAGCAGCAGAAAGGTTCTGTAAACTTTCCCTTTTCCTAATGCCTGGATTATTTTCACATAGGGTTTTAGAATCATAGCTCAAAGAAGAAACCAACGCATTACTCCACTGCCTGGAAACTTTTCCATTCAGTATCTGTAAGGTGCAGCAAAAATCCCCTTAAGCCCCAATAACTGCTTTCAAAAGTCCAAATGATTGTCCTAAATTGAGTGACACAAAGTTATTTTTTCTTTTGCTGTTCCATTTTTTCCTTTAATTTTTCCTTGTTGCTGCACAAATGTTTAGATACTAAAGGCTTTCAAAAGCACCAACTATGGGAGCTGCATTTTAATAGAATAGGATTCTCACCTTTCAAAGAAATACTGAGTTGTGACTGAAGAGTGAAGAACTCACAGGAAAAGAGATCTGCAAATTTTGGATTTATGGAGGGCCACCACTGTTCACTGCAAAAGTTGGATCATGCAACAGCATCAAAATTACAGTATGACAATCACACACATTCAAAATACTGCACAGATCACAATGAAGTCCTTGCAGGTAATAAGTTCAAGCAAAAATAAGTGATGCCAAAGGGCTGCATGGATTTGGCTTAGCTCACGAGGAGGGGAATGCACTGGCATTGGACTGAACACTACCACCCAGTAGCCAACGAGATGAACGCGTGCTGATCTTTCTGTCTATAAAAGGCAACAAAAAGAGATTCTGTCAATACTGATTTTTCCCTTACAGAGTTTTTTTTTCTTCAAACTGTAATACAAAGGGTGCTGAGTCTCAGAGCACTTTATATATAACTTTTTTTAACTCCCCTGGTTTTAACAAAAAGTTTGTTGTTAAAAATCCTGGTAATGGAAGTCTTTTTGAATCAAGTGTGTCAAATAAAGCAAAACATAGGCTTGGCCCTTCAAGTTATTCTTCAATTCTGGTCCTTATAGTGTTAAAATCTCATACCAGGTTCTAGAGAAGAATGTTATATCAATTCTAAAATATTAAAAAGCTGGAATGCTTCTCCTAATTTCTCCTTCTTATACCCTCCCTCCCAAGATGGAGGTGGTGGAGGGAAACTGTAATCAATTTCTAACTGGATTAAGATTACGTAAATCTTTTCTAAGGGTGGAGTTATTTGCACAGTTCAAGTGAAAAGGTAATTGATTTCTTTAAATTAAAAAAAAATCTCATTTTCATATCCAGAAAAGGGTCACCAGTCTGCACCATGTGTATCTATTGAGAAAAGCTGGCACTAACTCAAACCAGTACAGCTACACTGGAAGGAGTAAATGCTTGTCCTCACCCCAGGCAAATCACTGATCTAAAACAGCAATAAAGGAGGATGGTAACAGAAACCACCACGCAAGGGCTTCTTTCCTTCACAGAGCATCTCATTCCTGCTGACTTCCTGAATTCTTCAGTGTGAACTTTGAGAAAGAAAGGAACCAACTTCAAAAGAAAACAGAAGCCCGTCCCCACTGTGGGACCATCCCAGGACATCTGCTAGAGCCATGACTTAATTCTGCGGTTTCCCAGAAGAGGGAGCAGCTCCAAATCCCTCAGCACAACCAGGTGTTAACTCAGGAGGTATCGAACCCAAACTGAACCTCTCTTGACTTGAACAAGTTAGATGCTCCCTTCAAATAAAAATCAACTTCAAAAAGAAAGTTATGTCACCTTAGAAAAAGAAAAGAATTAATCAGATGGTAACTCTAAATCACAATTTGAGGCTACACAGAGGTGTTCACCTCAGGAAACAACACAGACCACAACAATCCACAAACTGGAAAGCCAAACCTAGCGGCCAGCCTCCTGGTTTGCTGAACCTGACTACCAACAAATGAAAACAGACTCAAGAGGGGACTGAGACCTCTGGGGGGTTGTCCTGTCTTTTATGTTTTTGGGGGGTGGGGGTGGGGCTGTTGAGTCTGCAGCAAAGCGGAACAGGGAGCAGTAAGCATGTGCCCTTCTCTGCTATGGGGAGATTATTCTTGGATAAGGCAAAAACACTTGGGCATCACAAAGAAGCAGCTGAGGGAGGAGACGCTGGACTAACAGCCAGTCTTTCCCAGCTTTGCAATCAGCTCGTCACAGATCTTTGTCAGTTCTTCAATTTCTTGGTTCTGAAAAAGAGAAGATGGGAGTCAGAGTATGATCTTTTGGCTCTTTTTGCATCCCTGGCTGTATTCAGTAATCACAGAACTCTAGTGAATATACCTCGCTTTCCTATCCCAAGGATTGAGCACATCTCACCACTGGCTGAATTGAGTTATTCATCTATGAATGAGAATATGACCAGGGCAACACGGAGAGGAGGGCAGGAAGGAGGCCTTTTTAGGAAATTATAAAGCACCATGATGGTTGGGTGAGATGATGTCACAAAGGGCAGTGCTGTGAGGGACTGGCCAAGGGACATTACGGGGGGGGGGGGGTGTTAGTGACCTTGCACTGGGATTTGGTTGAATGCTACTAATGACTCTCATCCTTAACTGCACTAATTGACAAAAGTGCCTCATACTTGGTACCTCTCTCTACCTCAGACTGTTTCCTAAACCCCAAATGCACCTCCCATTCTCAGTGAATCACTAGACATCCCCTACGGGCTGATTCTAAGATGAGTCCTCTCCTGCTGGTGATGACCTTCCCATTCATGTCTAACAAAGCACTTTATGCTCTATCTGTCTCATGCACTTTCTATGTGAAATAATCTATCAGAGCAATCATTATCCCCTTGTACACTCCATGAGGACAGGGATAAAGCTGAATCTGAATTTCCTATCTCCCTCTAAAACTGGGCACAGCAACAGATACAGCAAAGGATTTATACAGGTTTGTTTTAGACTGCTGAACAACTAGAGTTCCCTCTCTCTTTTCTGAGTTAATTCAGAAGAGGTGAGACAGCTGTAGTGGTTGTTACATGGCTAGGTGGCACTAGAAAGCTGGCATCATGGAACTGACCCAAATGGATGGTGGAGTCAGCAGGAGCCCACTTCTGCAGGGCTTCCAGTGAGGCGGAGGCCTCCCAGATTATTAGGTGATCATAGATATTTTCATTTAGAGAAAATAGGCATAGCCTCTTCATTTTCCCCCCTAAAGCTTAATGTTGACATCTTCCACTGATGTTGTCCTGATGTGAAGGTGACCCCAGGGCCTCAAAGACTATAACAAGGTTTGACAAATCACGTGGGAAAAGTCCCAAGAATGGGATAATGATGGAGCTTCCACCACCCAAGGACCAGCTCAATTAGGATCAAGAGAAGCTCGTTACTAGTGCACTGACCACCATGCACTTGGTTTTCTTCTTTCTACAGAAATTCATGAAAACTATTTATTATGGCTTGAGGTTTGGGAAGGGTAACGGGGGGAATGGGACTGTGACTTTCATTGGTAATAATATAGAAGAGTAACATAGAATTAGTAAATACATACTGAAGAAGTCTCAGGTTCCTGAAGTAGTGATGTCACTGAAACAAGGTGACCAAGGAAAAGGGCATCTTAACATTATGACTGATCTCTTTCTTCTAGAGCAAGGATTCTTAGCTTCATTTGAAAATAACCATATTTCCATATACTTATTAATTTTCTTTATAATACTATGTATTTAAAAATATTACTCTGATAATAGGTCATCAGGCTTTGCTGTCTAGACTCAGGGTATACTAAATTGCTAGGGGACCTACAGAAGCTCCTCCCAGCCCCTCTGTCTCCCAATAATCCAAATGAAAAAACTATTACCTTCTGCTGAAGGGCTCTTTCTAGAGACTCCACTTTCATCTGTTCTTTCCTGAGGCCAGCATGGAGAGCTGCACTCTCAGCTTTGGCTTTTGTCCGAACCTGAGCAATCTCTTCGTTGGCTCTATGGTGTGGAAATTGAATGAAAAGAGATAAAAGGCACAAGAATTAGGCAATGGGACAGTTAAAGTGCCACTGCATCAGCAGTGGGCACTCACAGGATAGGGACCCTTCCCTACCACGTGCCTGATGAGGACAGACAGGGAACACCAAAACTCGTCCTAAAGACCCCCTCTGCTTGGTGAATTCCAGTATGTCTTCCCAATTTCCCTGAGGACTTAAAGCTTAGTGTTAAAAGCTGTGGCCAATCCAAAAATCACACAGGAAGAAAGTGTCCCTGAAATGACATTCTGAGCCAAGGGGAAAATGAATTATAAAAAAAAAAGCAATTAATGTACAGCTTCCTCACTGTAATGCTGATTCTGCATAAAGCAACAGGCATGGGGAGAACAGCAGAAAGGCTTAGTCATGCTCGAAGTCACGCTTTTCAGAACTCACCTCACACCCATGTGGCCAGACACAGACTTTATGAAAAGGAGATATTTACCAAGTTCAATAGGGAAGGAGATTATACCCAGGACCATAGTTATGCTGATGGGGAAAAAGAATTCTCAACTTAAAACCCCTTGGCTGCAGAACATTCTTGCTCCTATCCACCTTTCCCATAACATCCTAGACGAGCAAAAGTCATGATGATAGACTTACTTGTCTAGTTTTTCTTCTGCATGGAGTTTCAAGGCTTGATATCGCTGCTCCTCTTGCTTGACTCGAGTTAAGTAGTCTTGAGCACATTTTTTCAAAGCCTCTTCATTCTGTTCCAAGATGGGAATTTGAAATCAAAAGAACATGTTAGTGCTTCTCCTAGACTACAGAAACCCCTAACAGGTTCTTCTTCAAGATTCAGGTGCCTGGCACAAAGTACATTTAACAAGGGCTTTTTTATTCATTCGATTAAACTTCATGAATTAAATAAAATTAAAAACAAAAAACATTTGAGTGGCCTCTATGTTCAAGATAGTTATTCAAAGTCTCATCACAAATGAGATGCATTAGACAGGGCCTCTCTTAAAGGGTACATACTATTGCTGTTTAAAAGTTTGTTTATAAGGACTGATGCTGAGTGAAGTAGGCAGAACCAGGAAACATTATACACAGTAACAACCACGTTGTGCCATGACTAACACTGACAGACTTAGCCCTTCTCAGCAATGCCGAGAAAAGGATCTAAGACATCTCCAAAGGCCTCATGATGGAAAATGCTATCCATATCCAAAGAAAGAACTATGGAGTTTGAATGCAGATCAAAGCATACTATTTGCTCTCTTTGTTCTTCTGTTTTGTTTTGTTGTCTCTTTCTTGTGGTTCCTCCTATTGGTTCTAATTCTTCCTTGCAACATCACCAATGTGAAAACGTTTAATAGGAATATATATGTATAGCCTATATCAGATTGTGCATAGTCTTGGGGAGGGAGGTGGGTAGAGAGGGGGAGAAAAATTTAAAACTCAAAAGCTCATGGAAGTAATTGTTGATAAATCAAAATAAACAAATAAAAAAAAGTTTCCTGTTAAAAAAAAAAGATGTACATACTCTTGGATAAGTACTGGCAAAATGCCACTAAGCACATCTTAATTTATAATCTATAGAGCAATTAAATTTTTTTCCTCCTAAAAATATTAAGCAATGTATCCTCCACTCAAGTACTCTTCCAATACTTACTTGAGCTATGGTATTAAGGTGTGGAATAAGGTGTGGCTTAACCTTGAAGGCCAAGGCTTTGCCAGCAGAATGCCAGTTGTGCCAAGCTGGCAGAAACCTGTTATTAAGCATGTATTGTTTGTTCTGAACATGTACGGTCACGCACACAAAACAAATTAAATTACATCTCAATCTATACTGCGTCCATCACCTCTCTATCAGGAGACGGACAGTATGTTTCATCACGAGTTCTCTGGAACTGTGGTTGGTCATTGTACTTTAACGGTATTCTTAATGCTAAGGAAATACTGGAGTTGCTGTTTCATCTACCAGTCTCCAGGCTAGATGAGCTCTTGCTAAAGTTACTGATGTTGGCTGGCCAGGCCACAAAGAGCACTAAGCACCTCGTAACTTTCTAGTCTGTGTCCACAGCTTCAAACTTGGCCACAACAGTGTGGCCCATCAACAATGATAGAAAGAACGACTGAAAAGAGAATTAAAAGAAGATTACAAAAGGTCTTTCAAAGCCCCAAGTGGGTACTCCATCAAGAGGCTGGCCACATCAGATTCCGGGAGGTGAAGGAAACACCAAGGAATGAATAACCAGATAACCTTTCAGGAGGGACAAGGAAGCAGAGAGAAAAGCGCTCAGCACCTTCTTAAACCCTTCAAGGACTCCCTTGAGGTTCTCATATCTCCGGAATAGGTCAGACAGAGATCTCTCCACAGAGTTCAGGTCTGCCAAGGCCTGTTCCTTCTCCATGGTCAGCTGCTGGAAGCTCTTCTGAGAGGTCATATTTGTCCTCTGCTCATCCTCTGGAAATATAAGGCAACAAAGTAAGAATGCTGGTGTGACCTCTTGCTTCACATTAGCCTATAAATCTCACGAACATGTAAGGGGCACTGCACACAACTAGGTTATCAAATCCAGTGCTATGTTGAGTAGGAATCCCTGCTACAACATCCCCAACAGACTTGGTTATCCCAGACCTCCCGCCCTTTGGAGGTGCTGGTTCTACTTGGGGACAGCTCTCATTGTTTTTCCTGTTATTAAGTTTACCATTTGCCTCTGAGACTTTCACCCCACTGCTCTTACATTTGTTCTCTGAGGACAACCCTTACAACATAGGTTATCACACTGTTTTTTCAAACCCACTTTACACTCTTAAAAATTATTGAGGATCACCACTCTGAAAAAAGTTCATTTATATGGGCTATAGTATGAATATTTACCATATTAGAAGTCAGATGCCTGAGTATTATGATGAAAAAAGTGTTGACTTCTCAGACCTCCTGAAAGGGTCTCAGGGACTTGCTGCCTTAGAACAAGACTAATCTCTATTCCACATATAGACTGGCCGATACTGAAAGACTGCCAGGATGGGAACCACCACGTTTTCTTTTCAAAAGTCTCTGCTTTGCTTTATCTGAGAGCTATGATTTCTTACAACAACAAGGGCTGAAAGGGGATAAAAATGTTCCTTTGGAGGACACCAATGAGTTCGGGAAGGGGACAGGCTTTTGAAAATGCATGACAGTGAAAAGTGCAATCTGGCACCAGAGAAAGAACACTGTCTGAATACAGAGTGAAGCATACTATTTTTCTTTCTTTCTTTCTTCAAATGTTCTTGTACAAAATGACTAATGTGGAAACGTTTTACATAATTACACATGTATAACCTATATCAGATTGCTCCAATTCAAGGAGAAGGAGGGACAGAATTTAGAACTCAAAAGACAAAACTAACAACAAAAAAGAAACCCTCACCAAACCAAAAAAATGTTAAAAATTGTTTTAACACGTAATTGGAAAAAATAAATTATTAAAAAAAAAAAGAAAATGTATGACCAGTGAACATTTAGTAAAAGGTTACTGTGGAGTCAGGTATTTTTTGCCCTACTCAGCATTCTGATCTGAAATCCACTCCCAGTGGCTCATACTTGGGAGGTAATTTCCCTCTTACCAATCATTTGGGCAATGGTTTTTTCGTATTCAGCCACAATTTTCCTAAAAAACAAAAAAGAAAAATCAGATGAGTTCTGTGTTTCCAAATGCACACTATGTATATTGTTCCTTGCATACAACACTGCCATTTTCACTGGCTATCCCCCCCCCTTCCTGGAACGCTCTCCCCCTCTCCACCTCTGCCTGCTAGCCCTCCTTCAAGTCTTAGTTAAAATCCCACATTCTTCAAGAAGCCTTTGCCATTTATCCTTAAGATGAGTGCCTTCTAAGATTCTCTTCCATCTACATGCTGCCTCATCCCTTTGATTGTGAGCCCCTTGAGAGCAGAGTCTGTTTTTAATCTTTCTTTGAGTCCCCCCAATATTTAACACAGGATCAGGCACATGGTAAGCATAGATGTTTTGTGAACTGACACACTAATCTGCACAAATACTGAGTTTCAACTAAGTCACTAGAATGGACCCAGTAAGATAGAAGTTTCTTTCAGATTTACACTGCCCTGTACAGATAGTCTTGTTACAATTTCAAAATACCACAGAATTTTTCACTTATCCATGTTTTGCTCCTTGTTGGATTTCCTACTAGAGTCTCAACATGCTTCTCCAGCTCCCAGTTCTGTACCTTGAAACATTAGTTTTGATTCCCCTTGTCTTTTCCCCTGCTCCTCACCCTGATTTGACAAGAACGCCGCTCTGAAAGAACACTCAGTTTTGAGTCCAAGGACCTGCATTTAAATCTTACATCTGATGCTTACAACCAGAGTAGCTCAGAGCAAAGCATGTGACCTTCCTGGGGTTCAGTATCCTCATCTGTAAGGTTACACTAGGTGGTCAGAAGTCCCTTCCCGTTCTAGGCCAATGATTCTATGCTCTCTGACTTGCTTACCGTTTACTATTACCTATGCATGTTTCTTATCCTGCCCAAGGCATTATGCTCACAGTCATCTTTATATAACAACTAATCAGTGAGTAAAAATTTTGGGTGAATGCTTGTTTTTCCAAATACTACTAGAAGGGACTTTTTAAAACAGTTATCTGGTCCAATCTCATCATTTCACAGATGAGGAAATGAACTTGACCAAAGTCACATGGGTAGTAAGCTTCTGAGCTAGAATTTGAACCTACTTTGACTCTAAGAGGAGTGTTTCCTCCCCGCCTCTCAGGAATTATTTGGGATGTTGGCTTTCTCCTCTCTGTGATTACTTGCTTTTAGTCACTTCATTATTTACCTGCTGCTCTGCCTGGTCCACCAAAATGAACACCCTTAGGCTCTGCTCTCTCCCCTGCCCCCAACAGCTGTTCTACCTCTGTTTATGTGTTATCTCTCCTCATTAGATTGTGAACTCATTGAGGGCAAGGACTGTGTTTCTTTTTATTATTAAGTGTATCCCTGGTGCTTAGCACAGTGATGCCTACAAAGTACACTGGATTGGCCATTTCAGTTTTCAACGCAATTCAGTTTTCAAGGAGATAGAAATCAACCTGTTTTGCCCTTTCTTATCACCTATGGCTAAACTCTAGTTGGTGCTGAAGGGATATGATGCTCAAATGCATTTTAACAAATTATTTATGGACTTGAATTATTTACACTCTCTCCCCAACATGCACAGACATAAAAGAGTAGGTGTCTTATCCTAATGGCTTTCCATTGGTCTGCATTATATATATTTGTAAGTAGTGATGCTACTCTGTTTGTACAGAGCTCTGACTTAACACATATCATGTAATGGCCCTGATTGCATCACCACCAACTGTTAAACCTACAGGAGACAAATACTTAGAGCGCAACCTCTCATTTTGGAGATAAGGATACTGAGGCCCAGTGACAGGGGCTGAACCCTCAACAGCTGGTGAATGCCGAAGCCAGGTTCCAGTCTAAGCCTTCCTCTCCTTCGGTGGAGTCTCTTTGACTGAGTAGAAGCAGTGTTCCTCCCAGGTCACAGAAGCCTTGAGTGCATACTAGCCATGGCCCTGGTTTTCATTGTATGGCTGTATATGTGGCATGGTGAAAAGAATACTGGCTCTGTTGTCAGTGGGACCGGGGGTCTCCTGATGAAGTTGGGCAAACCACTTACTTTCACATGCCTTATTTTTCTCATCTGTAAAAGAAGGGGGTTGGACTAGATGGCCTGTGAGATCTTTTCCAGCTCTGTGTCTATGATCCTTTATTTCTTTTCAAAGAAATCTCATTTTAGGAGTGTGGCAGATATTCAGACCCAACATCCAGCACAACATCTAGAACCCCAGCTAGGGTTCTAGCCTCAGAGTTTGCAAAAGGCTTTATACACATTACCTCATTCAATCCTCATGACGACCCTGGGAGATAGTTGCTCTATCATCCCCATTTTACACATGAAGAAACTAAGGCAGAGAGAAGATAAGTGACTTACCGAAAGTAATGGAATACACAGGGTCCAGAGCCAGCATCACGAAACCCACAGCAGAAAAGAAATCTAAATGTGTCTAAAATGGAGCCTGAGCTACTCACATGACCAGATGTGACAGTGTCTAAAGCTGGATTTCAACTCAGGACTTCCTGACTCTAGGCTCAGTGCTCTATCCACATCCACTGTGTCAACATGCAAAGAGCCAAGTGTTTCAATGTTCAAAAATCACAGAATCAAGAATTTCAAAGTTGGAAGAAACCTCATTCAATGACAGGCTAGTCCAACTCATACCCAAAAAAGGAATGCCCACTTCAATACACCCACTCCAGCAAAGGAGAACACACTCTATCCCATTCTACTTTGGGATAGTTCTGTCAGGAAGTTTTTCCTTATGAACTAGCCTAAATCTGCCTCTTATCCACAAACTTTAAGCAATCTGTTAACCTGGGAATCATAAACCCATAAATATGTGCAAAAGTGATATTCCAGAAAAGTCTCAGAATTCTGTGGAAACTCTAACCTCATTTCCAAGACTTCTTGTCGGGTCTCTTCATATTTTTTCTTCCATTCATTTGCTTCAATTTCTTTAGTGATTATCTAGAGCATAAAAGAAACAAAACCTGGATTTAGCTCTTCTGATACATTTTACTGATACAAATTTGGGCTTTTCAGATTAAAAAGTAGGAACATAAATAAATGGGCACAGAGAAATCAAATCCTTTCTGAGTCTCTGTATTAAGAGGAAAAGTCCCACATTTATAGTGCTGTCTGAAAACCAAAATTAAATATTAGTTTTATGATCATTAATAGAACATGTATGGACTTACAGACGCATCTATATCAGACCTAGTTAATTACTATTCTGTCTGCCAGGACCATATGGCCACCAACCAGAAGTACCCTCATGAAGATGAAGATGTCCTGGAACTGAGGCTACAGTGCCAATGGGAAATAGCTCCAGTCTTAAGCTGAGATAGGGGCAAGCATGAACCATGTCATTAAATCAGGTTGAGGCATGAAGGGATACTTTACCACTGGGGTAATGGAATACACAGGGATCCAGAGTCAGCATCGAGAAAACCTCTATCAGAACAAAAGTCTAAGTGAGCTATTCATGTGACCAGATGTGAACTCCATCTCTTTTACGATTTGATCAGTACTGTCTTTTTAAGGTGTTTGTACAGCAGCGCGCACATCTGCACTATTTGTCCTCCCACGTGCAAAGGACTAGGGCTTTTGGGGATGCAGATGACAGAATGTCTCAACCTATGTCAGGGCATGGAACGGTCCTGTCCTCTGGCCTGTGGTCTTGCGAGTTGACTAAAAACCAGAAGTGTGTCCACCATTGCCAAGAATCCAGGATAGCAGCTATGATTGAGAATCCTTTCTGCCCTTTCATGAGTAACGAACAGAAGTAGGAAAGGGCTAGAAGGTGAAACCTGGGACCAAGATGGATCTTATGCAGCAAACTCAAGAATAACAAGGTGGGTTTTTAGGGGGATGGGAAGCAGGAAAGCCAAATGGCTTCATAACATCTTAGAGGTTATGGGAAGACAGCCATACCTAATCTGGAATCTAAAGCAACTTTCCTCGGGTTTGGTGGTGATTAGTCATCCATTCATAACGCTGAGTTGGTAAATTCACATAGACTATTTGTGCCCAACCTGTGCTAGAGCCTTACGAGCTTGTACTGGTCTGATAAGCCATAGTCGAGGACACATGATACACTTTGACCCTACCGTGGAGGTGTTATTTTGGTCCTCTTTGAGAACGAAGGACAACAACAAACCTTGGTAGTTTTCGGCATGGCCTGCAGTTAAGGTTTCTTGTTTTTGTGGAGTTGTTTCAGTAGTAGCTTATTCTTCATGACTCCATTTGGGGTTTTTCTTGGCAAGCAACTAAGTTTAGGTAGTTTCAAGTTTTCTCAAATAATCACCCATCTATCACCAATACCATGGTTTGAGTGATGGAGGATGAGAAGAACAGAGGACAGACTCTGAAGTTAACAAAGAAGGGAATGTTTCTGACAGGTGAATTAACAGAAATGGTATAACAAAACAACAGACTAGGGCACAGTGTGGTCCACAATGCTAGAAGTTCGAACTAATGGTTTTTCCTAGGTTACAGTACATATGTGTCACTTGCGCATCAGACTGGAGGTGGTAAGTGTTAGACAAGTGCAATCTAATTTGGAAGTGGAAGGAAGAGAATGGTCCATAAATGGAATACAGTGAGAGTTCTCAGTCTGAGTTGATGTGGAAGTCCATGAAGCCAGAATATCTTTTGTAGGAATAATCAAGTCTTTTGGGACTTGATGACTTGTAGTTATCAACTTTATAACCACCAGTATGACATCCTGGCACTATATAGGTGGCAGGTGTGTGATTACATTGAAAGAGATGATCAGGGGCTCAGGTTAAGAGGTAACCATACCCTAGAAGTCCTCCTAAGTTTCTCAAGCAGATCCTCTTTGGCCTGTACTGTAGGTACACTGCCAAATATTATGGCAGACTTCACAGCCACCAAAAGTAGGGGGTGACCAATTGTAGAATCTTGAACACTCCAACATGCCTGGCCATCCACCTGTTGTAGCAGGTGTAGGACAGCTGTCCACTCATCATCTAGAGGGTGAAGTGATACACAAATGAGCACAAGCTCATCTGAAATGAAATCCCAAGTACAGCTGGAACGCTAGGTAGTAAAATGAACTTGGGTATGCAAGTCTTACTCTTTCTTAATGGATAATCTTGATGAGATCAAGGGGAGGCTGGGACCTTCCATTTCTTAGCTAAACAAAGGCTTATGGAGATAGCTCCTTCCTAGGGTGCCTGTACCCTGGCTTAACAAATGGAGCATTATTCTCTTTTTTGGGGAAATGTTCAATTTTAAAGCAGAACTGACTAAAGAATGGAGTCAGAATTGGAACTAGTTGTACAGTGGGCTTAAGTCCTGGCTACTGGTGTGGCTAGTGAGCCCCCTTGAGGTACAACCACCTCACTTGCCTGTAATATCAGTTCTTTTCTCCAGATGACTGATACTGTGGCACTCTGTTCCTGTGACTTAAGGCGTAAGTTCCAACAGGCTGGTTATTGGATCATTATTGCTACCTTAGAGATGAGTTTTTCATCAAAAAGATGTATTAAGGTTTGGAGCATGTCAGGTATGCTGAGGAAGTTAATCCTACTCTTTCTATAAGTGGGGCAATCAGAGACTCATTATTTAAGTTCTGCAGGACTCTGGAATTGAAAAGTATATATGGTGTCTGCCAGGGGGCCTTCCAAGGTCCATTATGAATGTCTGTCAGCCTACCAGGTACTATTTCCTCTCTGTCAAACTGCTACTTTATTAACTTCTCACAGAAACAGTACTCATGAAGTACGCAGTGCCATTTGGACATGGTACTTGGGACCCGGTAAGTAGATGAGCCTAGCAGAGCATCACTCCATGAACTCCACAAGCCCTGGAGGACAAAGTTCTGGAATGTAACAGGAGGGACATTAGAGTCTCAAGGTTATGTCCATATATTCAAATTGACCAAATTTAGTCCAGAAGGTGTTCTATCATTTAAAAAAAAAATCTTTTTTTTTAAATCACCTACATTTCTTACTATATGCTTTCTCTTTTCTTCTCCCAGAGAAGCATCCCTTGTAACAATGAATAAAGAGAAGAAAAACAGTTCAACAAAACTAACCAGTCCATTGCAAGAGTCTGACATTATATGCAGTATTATACACCCATAGATCCTATTTCTGCAAAGAAGGTAAGAAGATATGAAACCACATCAGTGCCTGTCAAGGTACTTCATTATTCCTTGAAGGAGTGGTGATGTAACTGAAAACTGTTTGACCACCTAGACAAGATGGCTACCTACTAGTAAAATGTGAGGGCAGCAATTGTTTTTCATTTTTGTTTTCATATGCTCAGCAGCCAGCCCAGTGCCTTACACTGAATAAATAAAAGCTTGTTAAACTGATCTGAACGGAGATGGTCAGAAAGGGAGTAGATGGTGCTGGTGGGAAAATAATTCAGGTTGTGACCTGTGATACAGAATAAGCATGAAAAGCAATATGATTGAGCTTGGGGCTGTAACAGCAGAGGTAGAAAAAATCAGGGTGAAGCGGCCCAAACTGAAGCAGGATTCTGGTGAGTCAGAAATGCCGTCTGAGTTGTGAACTTTCACGGGCCAGTGAGGCCCAACCTTTTGTGGAGTCAGGGGTGCACAGCGCTGTGCTTTGCCGCAATTATTCTCACTTCTCCTAAATGGATGGATACAAATTGAAACTCCTAACCTTCTTCATTTCATCCTCCTCCAAAAATGGGAAATTTAAGAACTGTGCAGAAATGCTGCTAAGCAGAAAATGTAATGTACAACAGCCTGCACTTCACATGAATAATTTTGGTTATTATAGACCTGAGAAAGTAGGGACCTAATTCTTTATTGTCTGAAGTCTAGGATTAAAAAAGTTTGGATTTTCTATGTATTTATGTGTGCGTGCATAAAGCATGTGCATGTGAATGTTTCTATGTAGGTATGTGTGTGCAGTAAAGAGTAAATACTGGCTAAAGTGACAAAGAAGAATTAGTAAACTCATTCGATTGTACTTATGTGTCATTTCTCATGTGGCTAATCCTTTAAGTAACGTGCCTATGATTAAGATCATTGGATCATATATCTAGAGAGACCTAGGAGATCATCTCGTACATTTTCATATTGTAGAGTCTATAATATAGACAAAGTGAAGGGTCACATAGGTAGAATCAAGATTTGAACACAGGTCCTCTGACAACAGTCACTGTTATTTCTCCTGTACCACGGTGATTATGATCATTGGTGGCCACAGATAAATGAAAATGTGCTTGCAATTCCATAAGTGTGTGACAATAAGCAAGACAGAATGCTGTGGTACTACAGAAGAGTTCAGGCAAAGAGAAGTTAGATCATTCCCCCTAAGGACATAAGTAAATTTCAAAGCCAGGGATTCAAACCCACGTCCACTGGTTTTGAATTTAGCACTTTTTCTGTTACATTACACAGGGAGTTCTTTATGAGTCCTATAACTTCAATGCACGTGTGATTCTGGTCAAAAGGGATGACATCTACCTGCTAGGCTAGGCTTTTCGTGAACAAAGCATCCAAACCCAAGCCATTACCTCTTCTCTTATTAAGGTCAGGACTGCAGTTTTATCTGATTCACTGAGACAGATGCTATCCAGGGGACTTTCATCTCCACATGCCACAGACACAGGGGCTTTCTCAGTTGAGCAAAGGTCAAACACACCCTGCAGAAAGAAAAACATTATTATGAAAAGCACTCAAGCCACTGGCTTTCTAGGTTTAAATCTGCCTAAAAAATTGCTCTGTGTTGAGGTTTTCCACCTGATTATGGCTCCCTTTATGAAATTATTAGCAAGCCAACGAGAACACGTGCTGCGGCCAGATTTTGACATAGTCTCTCCTTAGAAATAGCTACATCAGATACCAAGAGGATCAGCTCAGATGTTCTCAGCATGTGTGGGCTCAAAGTGCTTAACAAGATGTTCTTCCCCTTGTCTTTAAAGTCAATGAGAGACTGGCTCTCAATCATAGCCATAATATCAATGATACACATTCAACAAAGGTTTTTACCCATATAATATTTGAGCCACACAACAACAGTACTGTACTATTATCCCCATTTAATAGATGAGGAAATTCAGACATAGATTAAGTGACTTGAGCAAGCAACAATTAACATTTACATATAATACTTTACAATTTTTTTAAAATGTTAAAGTCGGGGGCAGCTAGGTGGCGAAGTAGAGCACCAGCCCTGGAGTCAGGAGGACCTGAGTTCAAATCCGGCCTCAGACACATAACACTTACTAGCTTCATGACTCTGGGCAAGTCAGTTGACCCCAACTGCCTCACCAAGAAAAAAAAAATGTTGTTTTAACATGTAATTAGGGAAAATAAATTATAAAATTTTAAAACTAATATGCAGAGCACTTTTATATACATTGTTTTACTAAACCTCACAAAAACCCTGAGAAGTGGGTATTAAGGACTTTCTCATCACACAGCTATTATGTCAGGGCAGTATATGAAACCAAATTTTCCTAATTCTAAGTCCAATAATCTGTTTTATCGGGCTGTAATAGAAAACTTTTTGGGGGAGATTGGGTCTTCCTCTCTTACCCAGTCACTCATGGGCTCAACTCCACTGATGATCAACATGAAAGCTCTGACCCACTCTTGTTTCCAATCTAGGTTTCTGATTCACCTACTCTCAAGGGCTTACCATATTGGTGCACTCAATCCTCTTTAGCCCTTTTGCAACTCAGAACTCCCAAAATCAAAAAAGAACTCCCAAAATCAATCCACCAAACTCTAAAGATTACAGTCATGCACTACTACTCTAGTCTAACATATCATTTATTAGTTATTGTTCAATGATTAGATTTTTTCCTCACCTAAGTGACTATATAATGAAAGTTCATGGCTTTAGAGATCAAATTTTTTAAAAATCCACCTATTTATACGATCTCTACTTACTATACTATCTTATGGGAAAGATGCAATCTTAGGATCTTTCTGACTCCAGGCCTGGTGCTCTATCCACTGTACCACAAATGTTACCAGTAATCATCTTATTGCAAATCTCATGCTCAATCCTAAGCCTCTTTTCCTATGGAAAACACTTTGTCCACTCCCCATTCCCATTTTATAGATGAAGAAAATGGTGGAAAATTAGTCAATAAGCATTTAATTAATGATTACTATGTGATGCAGCTAGAAGGCTCAGTAGATACCTGGAGTCAGGAAGACCTGAGCTCAAATTGAGACTAAGGCACTTACTAGTTATGTGACACAGGGCAAGTCAAGTCACCTCTGTTTGCCTTAATCCACAGGAGAAGGAAATGGCAAATCATTCCAGTATCTTTGCTAAGAAAATCCCATGGACAATATGGTCCATGGGATCATGAAGAGTCAGATAAGACTGAACGACTAAACAACAACTTATGCTAAAGATTGTGCTAAGTGCTGGGGGTGTAAAAAAAGCAAAAAAAGTACCTGCCCTCAAGAAGTATCCATTCTAAAGAGGGAGACAACATGTCAATATTTAGATACACAGAAGATACAGAGTAGATGAAAGTAGTATGGAATGGAGATCAGGGAAAGCCTCCTGCAGAAGGGGGTAGATATGAGCTGACTCCAGAAGGAAGCCAGGGAAACTAAGAGACCGAGGGAAGGGAGCATTCTAGGCATGGGGGCAGAGGAAGGGAAGGGGGACAGCCAAGCCAGTCGGTCAGTGAGCATTTATCAAGCATCTGTTATGGCTAGGCACTGTACCACAGAGGGGTCAGGTTGTGAAGGGCTTTAAATGTCAGGCAAAGTTATTTATAATTATCCTGGCAGTAAACCAAGAATCACCCACCCAGCAAAACTGAGTATAATCCTTCAGGGGAAAAAATGGCCATTCAGTGAAATAGGGGACTTTCAAGCATTCCTGATGAAAAGACCAGAGCTGAATAGAAAATGTGACTTTCAAATACAGGACCCAAGTGGAACATGAAGAGGTAAACAGGAAAGAGAAATCATAAGAGACTTATTAAGGCTGAACTGTTTATAACTCATGAGGCCTTTGTCAGTATTAGGGTAGTGGGAGGGGAAAAATTATATGTATGTATGAATGGATAGATAGATAGATAGATAGATAGATAGATAGACAGACAGATAGATAGAGGGCATAAGGTGAGTTGAAGATGAAAGGGTGATATCTGGAGAATAAAATTAAGGGGTGAGAGAGGATTATACTAGGAGAAGGGAGAAAGGGAAAGGTAGAATGGGGTACATTATCTTACACGAAACAGACAAGAAAAGGTTCTTACAGTGGAGGGGAAATAGGGGAAGGTGAGAGGAAATGAGGGAATCTTATTCTCATAGGATTTGGCTTAAGGAGGGAATAACACACACACTCAATTGGGTATGGAAATCTGTCTTACCCCACAGGAAAATAGGGGAGGAAGGGGACAAGAGAGCAGGGGGATGATAGAAGGGCAGATTGGGAAAGGGGTAATCAGAAGGAAATACTTCTGAGGAGGGACAGGGTCAAAAGAAAGAATAGAATAAATGGGGGGGACAGGATAGGATTAAGGGAAATAGAGTCAGTTTTTCACAACATGTCTACTATGGAAGTGTTTTGCATAACTGCACATGTATGGCCTGCATTGACTTGCTTGCCTTTTCAATGAGGGTAGGTGGGTGGAAGGGAGAAAATTTGGAACCCAAAATTTTAAAAACACATGTTTAAAAAAAAATGTTTCCACATGCAACTGGGAAATAAGAAATACAGGAAATGAAGTACAGAAATCTATCCTGCCCTATAAGAAAACAGAAGGGGAAGGGGATAAGAGAAGGTGGGGTGGGGGGGAGATAGAAGGGAGGGCAGACTAGGGGAAAGGGTATTCAGAATGCATGCCATCTTGGGGTGGGGGAGGCGCAAGATGGGGTGAAAATATGGAATTCAAAATTTTGTGGAAGTAAATGCTGAAAACTAAAAATAAATATATATATATAAAAAATTATCCTGGCAGTAACAAGGAGCCCCTGGAGCTGATGAGGGGGTGATGTGGTCTGATATGCATTAGAAAAATCCCCTTAGTGGAAGATGAACGGCATGGCAAGAGGCTTGTGGCAGGCAGAACCACCAGCAGGCTATTGCAGCCATCCAAGCATGAGGTGATGGTGGGGGCCTAAACTAGGCTTGTGTGGCTGTCTGAGAATAGATAAAGGAGATGCTGTGAAAGCAGAAAGGATGTTGTCACTTGGCAATACACTGGATGTGTGGGGTGAGTGAGGAGGCAAACGTGACACAGATTATTTTAGCCTGGGTGACTGGGAAAATGGTCCTTCCCTCAACAGTAACAGGGAATTTTGGAAGGGGGAAGGGCATGTGTGAGGGAGGAGGTGGGGGAAGGAGTTCGGGTTTGAACATTCCAAGTTTGAGATACCTATGGCACATCTGGTTTGGAATGTCCAAGAGATCATTGGAGATGTGTTATTATATAGTTCAGCAGAGAAATCGGGGCTGGGTATATATATCTCAGCAATATCTACATAATGAGATAAAACTGAGGCCAGGAGAGCTGATGCGATCACCAGGTGAGACAGGAGAGGGCTCCCAGAGCAGAGCCTGGAGGATCCCCAAAGCTGGTGAGCATGTCACATGGATGAAGAACCAGCAAAGACGGAGAAGAGATTGGACAGGCAGGAGAAGAGCCAGGAGAGAGAAGTGCCAAGAAAACCTAAAGGAGACGGTCTCCAGAAGGGGCTGATCAACATCTGCTGTAGACAGGTCAGAGAGGCTTAGGACTGAGTAAGAGATCTGGCAATAAGATGATTACTGCTAACATTTGTGGGGCAGTGGATAGAGTGCCAGGCCTAGAGTCAAGGAAGACCCAAACTGGGCCTTGCACTTATTAGTATGACCCCGGAAAAGTCACTTAACCTTTGTTTGCCTTAGTTTCCTCAACTGTGAAATGAGGATAACAGAACTGACCTCATAGGGTTGTTGGAAGGACCAAATAAGATCCTATTTGTAAAGTGCTTAGCCCAGTGACCAGCACATAGCAGGCCCTAGAGAAATACTTATTCCCTTCCCTTTCTTCCCATTCCTTTAACCAATCCTCATAGGATAGGAATTTTACCATTCTGGTTGCCTGCCTATGGACACTTCAGCTTATCAATGTCCTTTCTAAACTGTGGTAGCCAGGTCTGAAAAACATGGAGTACTCAATTTCTAAGCCAAATACTGCGACCAAGAGAATAATAAAGGCAAAATAAATCACTTTTGCAAGACAGCAGACCTGAGCACAGCCTGCTGTAAAAGCAGAGGTAGAATGCTAGCAAGTTCTGTTTTGCTAATGTCCCTGGGGGGAGGAGAACAAGGGTCACTCAGTCTACCCAAGTTCATTCTGCTGACAGTGATAATGCCACTGTCAGTTGTCCTTGTTACAAGGGCAGTAGAGACGACCTCGGGCCCCGTCCTTCTGCTGTTTCTTTCTATATTGATAACAGATCATCTGAACCAGCTTTACCAAGAAGGTAAAGAAATTACTGAATACACTTTGCTTCCATAGGGCTAAGTGCTAAGAAGGGATATGTTAGCAATCAAGATGGAAATTGAAACCCACTGCGTCCAGCTTGGGCCTATTCATTTAGTTCTACAATCCCTTTTCAGTCTCTGAAGTGCTTACTGGAATTGATTGAGTTGTATTTAAAACTGCTGTACCTCCAGGAGGCTGGGAGAGGAATGAATTTCAGTAAGAGACAGATAGGCTTGGGGGGGGGCAAATTTCATCTGGGCACACCTTTGCATGCAGGACTTAAGCCTAAGCTTTGTTCTCTTCCACATTTTAGGAACATGAAAATGAAGTTCCCTCATGAATTCATCTCAGATTCTTTCCCCAAAATCGTCTGTTCTCAATCACCAGCTTAAATTATTCAACAAGCACTTGTTAATTGCCTACTATGTGCCAAGTGCCAGTGATAGCAACAAAAGTGGAAAAAGTCCCTGAGCGCCAGAAGCTTGCATTGGATTACATTCTCTGCATTTCTCTGCCTTCGGATCACAACACAGGTAACCAAACTCCCTGACTGTACATCACACTTGTCTTCAAAGTTTTCAACAACAGATGGCGTGATCTTTGCCACAACCCAAAGAGGTGGGCAAGGCAGGTTCTATCAAGTTTTCTCTTCTGATAGTTTACGAAAGTGAAGTTCATGAATTAACCCAAGGTCACCTGGCTGGCAGGCAACAAAGGTGATTTCTGGTCCTTTGACATCATGCTCTTGCGGATGTGCTTACTGTCTAAGATATTCCTCTTGGGGAACCACAAATAAAAGAAATGGCTTTTCTAAGATGTATGGTGATTTTTTTTCTTGGGAAACCATGTCATTTATCCCTTTCCACAGGAGTTCATGTATTCCTTAGGCCAAGACTAGCTGTGAACCTGTGCTAGCTCAACTGATAAGCCTCCCAACTAAACCTTTCCATTTTTAAAGCTGTGAGGAATCTTGTTGCTACTTCTAATTAATCTCTGGGCTACCATTATTTTGAAAAGAAAAAAAAATACTAATTCTCCTGTGGGATCGTAAGCAACTGTTTGGAAAAGAGTTATGTCCCAATAATCCCTTACGTATGAAGTCATTCATGCTTTTAAAGGATTTTAAAAATATCCCATCAGTTAACAACTCTGAAATGATATGTGTGGACAGTATGATCCTAATTTTATATATAAGGAAATTGACATATGGAAATAGAGTGACAGGAGTGATAAAGGAGAGAATTTAGAACTTGTTTTAAAAACAAACAATAATGCTACCCACATGCAAAGAACTATGGAGTTTGAATGCAGATAGAAGCATACTATTTGCTATTTTTTTCTTCTGTTTTGTGTTGTTTCCTCTTTCTGGTGGTTCCTCCTATTGGTTCTAATTCTTCCTTACAACATCACTAATGTGAAAATATGTTTAATAGGAATGTATATGTTTAATAGGAATGTATCAGATTGCACGCTGTCTTAGGGAAGCAGGGGGAGAAAAATTTAACACTCAAAAGCTTATGGAAGTGATTGTTGATTAATCAAAATTAACAAAAAAAAATTTAAATGTTTTTACATTTAAATTGTTTTTACAGTTTTTTCCCCCCATTTTTAAATGGGGAAAATGAAATACTAAAAAAAAAGCTTAAAAAAAAAGGTGATAAGTCCAAGGTCATCCTTTCACCTCTAGGGGCCTTAGTTTTCTTGTCTATAAAATAAGGAAGCTACATTCAGTGACTTTTAGCTCTAAATCTGTGATCCTATGACCCAGTAAGTTAGTGGATGAGCTAGCAACCCAGGCAATCTGCCTTCTGCTGCAAGGTTATTTTAACTGAACCATGCTGCTTCCAAGGAATGTCAGTGAAAAGACTGATTCAGATTTAAATAGGTCTGTCCTTAACAGCCCACACTCAAGTTTTCCTCAGGTCCTTGCCTCATTACACAGCAGAGGTGTCCTTGGTTGCTCCAAGGCTATGACCATGCAGCACAACCTCTGACAAGTCCTGTCAAACTGGAAAGGCTTTGGGTAAGGCCCCAGAGACAGACTGCAGAGCCACTGCCTGGGGCTCACCCTGCAGAGGTGCTCACCACAAGGTTAGCCACCAGGTGTCCAAAGGTGTGGAGGAGGTTGGGGCCACCCATCAGTGAAGAGGGGGAACACAATGATGAGCTCTATGCAACTGTGGAGTTCACTACCACACAGACCATGCTGTATTAATTGGGAGGGTGGTGGTGTATAGAGGAATTAGACCTGCGATTCTAATGTAGACTGGTGTCTGACAGTAATCAAGTAATCTGGAGGCACTGAAGGATTAAGGGACTTGTCTGGGGTCACAGAACCAGCAGATTTTAAAGGCCAAACTTTAACTCAGGCCTATTTTCTATCCACAAAACTACCCACCCACCCCTATACAGATCTTTTGATTTTCAGAATGAGAGGAATACTGTGAGTCTTTAAATGCAGTGATTGAAGTTATTTCCTGTTTAAAATAGAGGTCTTGGATGGTGCCAATTATATCCAAATACTGAATGCGAATTCAATAAATAGGTCTGCCTAACACAATTTTGTGCCGACTTGAATAGCTGCAACCTCTCCTACCATGCTTGAAATAACTCCCATTGAATTATCTGGGTATAATGAATGGACATTTATTGTCTAAAATGACTGTACCGATGGCAGGGCTAACATCAGGCCAGATCATACTGGCAATAATGGCAAGGAGAAATTTATACTTCTGAAATCTTTATTTGGTACGTTTAAACTTTAAAGGAAACCACTCCAACAGTGCCTCTCTCTAATCTCTTTTCCAATATAGCACACACAGGAACTGCCTGTCCTACAGCACACTAATTAATAATATGTCTATCTAGAGTGAATATGACCATTGGGGATATACTATATTTAGGATTAGCTTGGAAGTGGTGCAAGAAAGAACTGAATAACAGATTCAAAGAAGCAAGAAAGGAGTTATACTTAACACTAATGTCAGGCTGACCTGGGAACCCTAAGGGATAAAAGGAGTTACAAGGAAATCACAGGAATAATCAGCTGCAAGGTCAGTGGAGCCAAGAAAGGTCAAAAGGAGAGGCTCTGCTCTCTGAGTTTGTGCTGACCAAGCTGTAATAATCAGGAAAATGTCCAGTACTATGCACATGTGCAGAGAGAGCTAGTCTCAGAACAGATGGGTCATGAAGGGAAATGGTTTGGGGAAACCGGGCGGATAATGACCTTGGAGTCAGGAGACCTGGGTTTGAATCTCGTCCCCCTCTTTTTAGCTGTTGTGGTCTCAGACAAATAAGACACTCTGGGTCTCTGTTTTCCCACCTATAAGAAGGGGGATAACAATGCTTGCACTACTGATCTCACAGTAGAAATAAAGTGAAACCTACTTCATAGGGTTGTTGCAAGGACCAGATAAAATAACATAACATTGGCTTTTACTATTGTTATGATTATGTTCTGATGTAAACACAAGACATAAGCAAAATAGTTATTGTCTTTTGAGGTGGGGCTAATTCCTTCTTTGGATCTGTCTAGTGCGTGTCCTACACGCCAAGGGCACCTGGTTCTTTCATTCTATTTCTGCCCATTGTTAAGTAAAAGTAGTCTTTGTTTCACATTATTCTGGCTCAGACAAATGTCCTAAAGCCACACAGACTGCTAACCCATTTGCTAATAAATGAAACAGCTATTATTAAGATTATTATTCAAACATAGCCAATTAGAAAATGAAAAGAAAAAAAAAGCAAAGCTATGGTGTATACTCAGTCAGGGCCACTGACCCTCAATGGCAGACGTGGGCTGGTGTGAATGAATGAGAACAATAGCTACTTACGTTTACGTAGTTACAATATGCTTTACCCATGACAACCCTGTGAGGTAGCAGGTGTATTATGATTACCATTTTATAGACAGTTAAACTGAGGCTCATGGAGGTTAAGTGACTAGCCTGTGAATCACACAGCAAATAAGTATCAGCTGGGATTTGAACCCAAGCCTTCTGACATTAAATCTATTACCCTCTCCACGTAAGTAAGCCAGCCTTTCTAGGATCTCATACCACAGGAACCACAGAGAAGCCAACTTTGTCCTGAACCAATTAACCAATTCTTTAAGCATTTATGAAGTGCTTACTGTGTGCCAGACACTGGAGATACAAATGAAAAGAATGAAATAATCCCTACCCTGGTACCTGACAAGGAACTTCAACCTCCCACACTAAGGCAAGATAGAGCAGGTCCCCCATAGCTCTAGGAGTGGCATCCTTTGACTTGTAGTTGTAAAAGACTACAAGTCCTCTACCAAAATAAGGCCCCTTGGAATGTGTATAACCAAGGTTATACATCTACTATCTGTGTGACCACGGGCAAGTCATTTAGGGTTAAAAGGCAACACGGCACACACAATCAGTGGAGGGAAAATTAAAAAAACCTGGGTTTTGTCAGGTATCAGTGAAGGAGATAAACTCTGCTAATCAATCTTCCAGTTTTAAACTCAATAATTTAAAACTTTAAAACACCCTAGAAAATTGAATTGTGACCAATATCATTAGGACCGGTTATGTTAGTCACGAGAAGAGATGGGGTTGTCTCATTATGTTCCCGGGGATACTGGGAAATGTGTACACTGAAGTCCAGCCTTTTGCTGGATATTCTGTAGTTCAACATTCTCTAATAATCATTCCCATTAATGAAACCAATTAGCACAAGTAACTAGTCACTGATGAGATCTGACTCATGAAATTCGGAGTCATGGTTCAAAATCCCAGATCTGCCAACTTACCTGTGTGAATTTAAGAAAGCTGCTTAATTTCTGTGTTCCTCAGTTTCCTCATCTATAAAACTAAGGGGTTGGCCTCTGAGGTCCCTTTCAGATCTCAATTTAGCAGCCAACAAACCAACATCTCCATCTACTAGTGAACTATGATAACAGGTGGTTACTGGCAGTGCTTCTTCTCCATGGAGTGTTTTTGGGGGCCTTCTTAGAGGGGATACCCCAAAACAGGAGAGCTATCACTCATCAAGAGGTCACATCATCTAGGCTTGAGAGAACTATGTACCTGTCTGTTAGAAGACAGAAGCACCCTCCTGAAGAATATTCATTTGCCCCACCTGCCTACACAAGACCAACTCTGAAAGCTTCTTCCAGGCCAGCCTTTCTGCCTTCACTCAGGAAAAAAGATGAGTTGAAGACCCCCTTTTCCTGGATCCTTGTTATCTGAAAGTCCAATATAAAATTTCAAAATGAAAGCAAAAGCAGCACACAATTCTGAACTTACCGGTACACTGGATCCATCCTTCTCCATCTTCTGACAGCTATCCTTTTCTAAGCCTAAAATACAGAAAATCACTGTTACAAGTTTCAGGGAATCTATCTGTTCCATCTTTAATGAGAATTGCCTTTAAAACAGCGATTCTTAACATGAGGTCTGTGAACTTACATTTTTAAAAAATTGATAACTATATTTCAATAGAATTTATTTCTTTTATAATAATATTTTATAATGTATTTCATGCATTTAAAAAAAAATTTGAGTATCCCATATGCTTCTCCAGATTATCAAAGGGGTCCATGATACAAAAAAAGGTTAAGAACTACTGCTTTACAAGCATCCCTGATGAAAATCTACAGTTTCATCAGGGCCAGGATATAATATAGTAACTTAAAATAATCAGATTGCTTGCTGTCTCGGAGAGGGTAAGGGAGAAAAAAATTTGGACCTCCAAATCTTATAAAAGTGAATATTGAAAACTATCTTTACATGTAATTAGAAAGATAAAACACTATTAGATGGAAATAAAATGAAGTTTGGATTATAATTGAGTAGTTGATACCTTCTCCCACTACTCACAAGTTGGAGGTGGGTGGGTATATGTGTCCATGAATGTGCAACATTGCACATACAAAAAGTTCTTGCTTTACACAGACCTCTACATAAAGCCAATTTTTCATAATGCAAATTTGCCCCTGGATGTGGGGAAGAGAGGGGGCCAGCACACAGTTCAAGGATACATGGAGGCTGGAACAGAGAAACAAAAGGAGGAACACTTTGGGGCCAGGTCAGCCATGTGGGGTCTGGACAATGTCACAGACAGAAGAGGATGGGTGACATGTGGGAGCCAAGGACAGATGACATGTGGTACCTAAGGATGAACAGACAGACACTGGGTGGAGGAGAGAGGAGGGGACACCAGAAATGTAGGTAGGTAGGTGGAACAGTGCAAAAATCTGCTCTGACAGAGTTCTCAAGCCAAGCCTCCAATCCATGTTGGTCTCTCTGCAGTCTGTTCTTCTGCCTTCACTTGGAGCGTGTTTTTTTTTTTTTTTAAGTTTGGCAGAGGTGGGGTGGGAGGCTGTGGAGTAAAGAGCCGAGGGGTTGTGGTAGAAAGACAAAAGCACAGTACTATTCAGTATCAGTAAAGTTAACATTGGTGTTTTTTTGGCAATCCAGATTTCTTTTAGAATTCTTTATATAAAGTTAAATTTGCATAATGCAAATTTCCATAAGGTGAGAATTGTCTGTATTGTCAATTTTTTTTTTTGATGTATCAGTTTTTCTTTTTTTTCCCCCTTTTTATTTAAAAAATTATATGGGATGGCTCTCTAGGAGGGGTAGAAAAAAAGGAAACTTAGGCTAAGTAAACACAAAATATACCAATAAAATTAACCTCTAAAAAAATAAAGATAGAAAATTGAGTTGCCATCTATTGTACAATCCTGCTATTTGGTATGAAAAGTCTAAGGAAGAAATGGGTTGAGTTGGTTAGCCAAGAGCCCTTGGGAGCACCTGCAGTGGGGAAAGGCAAGACTGCCATCTAGTGCTGGTTAAGGGAGGTGCAGCTTTGAGTGTTCATAAACACAGACACAAGCACAAGAAGGGAGAGATAGCCCTTATTTTATCAGCAGGCCTGGGTGATTTTTTTTTAACTTAGGCAGGTCTCCAGGAGTAATGTGGATCTGGCTCATCTTGAAAGAAGTCTATATCTAGTGAAGAAATAAAGACAAAACAGAAACATGTGGTTAAATGTTCTCTATTACAAATCTATTTCTATCAATTAGGATGGTATATCCATACACTGAGATATAATCTCTTTGCTTTAGATCTGTCATTTTAATCAGTGTGGGGGAACTAACCGCCAACATGGAAACCTGCTCCACTGAAGCAGATCAGTGTAGCCTGAGGCCCTGAGAGATGGAGCCAGAGGAAGCACTAGAGCCCCGGACTTCTGGATTCAAAAGCTTGCTCTCTATGCACCATATGCCACAACTGTCTCTCAGTCCTCTATCTATAAATCAGAGCCACTGAAGCCTGTGTAGATATCCAAGTATCCCAAAAGTTTTAAGCTATGAAAGCTTAAGATGATAAAGTTAATTAAGGATCAAAACTACACTAGTGTTTTGGGACACTGAGAGTTCACTGATGTGGATTCCTCCTTCTTTAGTGCAAATTATAACTGCTTCAGGACTTCTGTCCAAGCCTTTCTACAAATCCCCCATAGGGAACTGACCCAATGCTGCAGGACTTCCTAGGTTTTTTCATGAGTACTTCATAGTTATCTATTTATCTATATATTCACGAATAAGGACAGAGTCTGGACCTGTGATTTTTGTTGGTTAAAGGAAACCCTCTAGTGAAAAAACAGGTTGGCACCTTCTAAGCTACTCTTAGTGTTCTTGGTGAGTGGCCTGGAATGCTGAGAGGTTAAGGGACTCACATGTCCAGTGTGCGTCAAAGGCAGGACTTGAACCTGGGTCTTTCTGCTCTTAACCACTGGGCCAAAGCTACCTCTATTCATAGGAAGGAAGAATATATTCCTCCAACACCCACCTGTCCATGGGCATAAAAGTTTCAAAGCAAAGTAATGTTGCTGCATAGGAAATGTGATTTATAATGCTTATTTTACAAGATGAACAAACAGTTCCAAACCTCATCGGACAAACAGCATGCAGAATTGTCCTGGTAATTTTAAATAGCAAACAAGTAATAGTGACGCAAGCTTAATGTGTTCTCTGTAGCGCACAAACAAAAGAAGATTCTTAGACTTTATACTGAATCACTAAGGTGAAAGCTTCAAGATGCAGTGGACAATTTGGTTCTCCAATGCCTGAAAGCAGGACTATTATAGAAGCCAAATGATTCCATTATACTCGCCCCCTCTCACACTCAGATGTTTATATGTCAATGCACAGAAGGTGGGTAACTGAACTGGCAGGTTTACTAAGGAGGTAAATGAGATCTCCCATCAGTAAGCTAAGCTTTAAAAGGAACACCTACACAATACAGGCATGGGCATATAACTGAGAACAAATATGAAAACAGTGAGTTGGCAAGGATACTGTCAGGAAAGGCAAAGCCTAATGTGGCTGAAATTCACAATAAGGGCAAAATGGTTTTAGTTGTATTAGGAGACAAGACGGAGAAATGGAAGTGATAAAGCCCTTGCTCTGCACGGATGTAAGAGTGAAATTGGTTAAACATATATGTGTATATAAGGTAGAACTATAGCTATTAAAACTTAAAACTGCATTGAGACTTTTGGGTCACCTTGTATTCCTGTTTTGATTCTGGAATGAATGGTCCCCAGAATGAGAACTGAAAATGGTTAATAAGGAACAGAAACACGAGATAAGTGAGATTGTGAAAGAGTAACAGGTAATGAAATAAATTCAAGCTACTTGGCCTGGACAAATTATATTTATTTCTATATTTTATATTATATTGATTATAATATATTCTTATGTATTTTTATACACACAAACATACTCTCTCTCTCCTAGGAAACTAGGAGAGATTTTTGATGAACTAGAGACAGGAAAATATTCTCTTATCTACTACATAAGGAAAACAGACTTTTCAGGCTATATGTAGGTAAGGGAACTTGACTCGATTCCTAGATAAATACTAGAATGGATTAATAAAGGAGTGTTTGGGAGTATGTAGAAAGGGAAGCAACAATTGCCATGAGTCAGTATGGGCGCATTAAGAACAAGTCAAAGTGGACCAATTTCAATTCCTTTTTAGATAAGAGCTATTAAACTGCTCTACCAATGAAATGAGGAGGGTACAGTATACCCAGATTTTAGCAAATCCCTTGACAAAATCTTTCAAACATCCTAATAGACAAGATAAGATGTGAACTGATAATAATCTAGTTAGGAAGGTTCTAGTTAGCAACTCAGTAAGACACAATCCAAGAGTGATGATTCATGAATAAGGGTCAATCTGGAGAAAGTTCTTGGCTTTATTTTGTTTATTATTTTATTGACAACTTGGATGAGTTCATCAATGGCATGCCTATTTTGGGGACAATAAGCCAGGATTGAATAACTCCAACTATTCAATTCTTAATTTGCTTCTATTTCCTCTACCAAGAATGATATAATCTGAAGATAATATGAATTTGAGAAGGGCAACTAATATAGTGGAAGACAGAATTAGGATGAAAAAAATCTCTATAAGGCTTGGAATGGTGGATCAATTCAAATAAGATTGAACATAATAGGCAGAAATATAAAGTCTGGCACTTGAACTAAAAAAAAAATCAAGTGTACAAGTATGGTGAAGACTTAGCTACATTAAAGTTTACATAAAGAAGATATGGGAGCTTTGATAAGACCATAATCTTGAAAATGAGTCAGTAACATGATTAAGGCAGCCAAGTAAATTAATATGATCTCAGACAATAGTAATAGGAGCATAGTGTCTCAACAAAGGGGGTCATGGTTCCTTGGTCTGAAATCTGAATTATTACAACCAATTCTGGGTCCTGCACTTTAAGAAGATCTTGACAAATAGATTATTTCCAGAGAAAGGATACCAGGAAGAAGAGGTAACAGCTGTGCCACATGAGAAACAACTGCAGAATTACTCTAGAAAAGAGAAGATATGGGGAGAGAGTAAGAGGACATGATTGCTGTCCTCAAGTATTTGAAGGGTTATTAAGTGGAAGAATGATTAGACTTGTTTTGTTTAACCCCAGAGGGCAGAGCCATGACCAACACAGTTCCAGGGAGATAGATGTAAACAGTTATAGCTCACAATATTTTTACCTTGGAGGACCTAAGAGGGTGCCATGGCCTTTTGCTACCTCCTCCCCATTCATACACAAAGTATTCATGGAGTGGAGGATGGAAAGTAGTGGAGGTCTGTGGTAGTTCCCTTTCCCTTCTGGTTGACTATTGAGTGGGCATGACCATTAGCATCATCAAGGGAGGGCCATCCATTCAGATCAATTTAACACCTGCTCCCAACACCCACACATTTTGGCTGAAGATCCCATCCTTTGACATCCTCTACTTTAAGCTGGGTCTCACCAACCATTTGCATGGAGTGATGGGTGCCAGGGACTGCCTATGCAGATGCATGGAAAGTGATATGAGGTGGGGAAGGGATCTCTCTCTTTCTTTACCACCACCCCTACAAAACAGGACTGACCTAGGACAAAACTCTAGTTGCCTTATCCTAGTTTATGATTATGAAATTTAGGGAAAAACATTTAGGTCTAAAAATGAGAGCCATCAGAAACTTCCTCCATCAATGCAAATCAGCATCTGCTCTATAACTTATAGAAATTTATAGTATAGGCTAAAGAACTGAGGGTTAAGTGACTTGCTCAGAATCATATAGCCACTATGAATCCGAGCTGAAACTTGAACTCACATCTCACTGACTTTAATAATAGCTCTTCATCCATAAAATCATACTGCCCCTCACATGCATATAGAGCTTTACTCTGAGCAATCTTATCAGTTATTCATTAGAAACATTCTCCCCATTTTCCAGATGAGAAAATTGAGGATGTGAATGGTTAAGGGACTTACCTATACTCAAAGATTCTAACCCAGGCCCCTTTATTCCAATTATCTTTCTTGTACATAATACTACTTTTTTATTGACTCCTTTCTTCACATTTTCCAGGTTTATTATCAATCTCTGAAACCAGAGTTGACTGATAGGGGAGCGTGGAAGAAAAAGGGCAGAAGAAATTTACTTCCCCTAAAGTTCGGTGGAATCTGCATTCCAGTTGAGGCAGATACCTTGGGTTTACCACTACTGACAACATCTCACTGAACTGAAACAGGGTATAGGAACCTTAGCTTTGATTAAAACTGTGATTTTCTTAATTTCTACTGAAAAACAAGATTGCCTGAATTCAGAACTGGTCACTGTGTTTTGTATAACCTTGTGTTGTTTGCATAAAAGAATTATACTCTAGAAGTGAGAATTGAATTCAGAGGACATCTACTCCAAGGTAAACCTGTGAAAGAATGCCCTCTAAAAGTTTCTAGTTTTTTGTTGTTTGTTGTTGTTTTGGACAGGACGTAATTTCACGGCATAAGGAGCTCCTCATGAGGAGTTTTCTCTACCAATACAAAATAACAGGTTCCATGAAACTTAAAGTCTTAGAAGGTTTAGAGGCTTTGGGAGGTTAAGTGACTTGTCCTGAGTCACTTACCTGGGAGACAGGTCTTCCTGACCCCCAAAGCTCACTGTCTAGATAGACACAGGGAACTGTTATCTTCTAAAAGCTTTTGTATATATTAACTATGAAATTGTTTTGGAACTTGGATACGTCATGTTTTTAAACATTAAAGAATGACCCCTCCAGTAAAAAAAAAAAATGAGAGCCATCCCAAAGTAGAGTGGGCAAACTCAGGAGGTCATGAGCTCCTCGTCACTGGAGGTCTAGAAGCAGAAGCTGGATTATCATCATCACTGTTTGGGATCTTATGAAAGGGATCCATGCCTTATGTGGGGCCGAGTCCACATGCTGTTTTATAGCTCTTCCAATTTTGAGATTCCAAGCCCTCTTCTTTATGATAAAAGAGTCCAGAGAAAAGAGCTGGCCCAAGTCCTCTGTTCTTGTTGTCTCTTCCCCTCACCCCCATTAGGTTCAATGATTCCAATTCTTCTAACCTTCTTATGAGGCAGTTATCACGTCAGGCTTTCAGAATGGTCTAAATTATTAAATATATGAGATAGAAGATATGCTCTCATACCTGCTTCTGAGGATGAAAACGCATGATTTATGGCAGACACAGGAACATTGGAACATTCAAAGTACTCCAGGTCGTCTTCTGGCTCACCTTTCACCTCGGACTCAGATGGTTTCTGGCTGGATGATGTAGAAGCCAATTTCTCTTCATCAGTGGCATGGCCATCCCTATTTGAAATGTCCGGGATCTGGGAGATAATTGCTCCTTTATCCTAAAGAAATAAACAGATGCTTAGCCAACGCTGATTTGATTGTAGAGGAAAACTCAGATGGACGTATTTAGAAGAATACACACTTCTATGGGTCCTCCTCAACCAGTGAGGATCATGGTGTACCAAGCATTGCATTCCCTACATAGGACCTATCCAACCCACTGGAGACCTTCCTACAACTCTGTGGATAGAAAACCGTTATGCCTTACTCTCCCTGTATGATCTGCCCACCTCCTCTTTTCAAATCCATACCTGTCCTTGATTGTCACTTTTCTGGTGCAAATCATTCCTACTGATACAGTGCTTAGCACAGTGCCTGGCACCTAATGGTAATGCTTTATAAACGCTTGTTGAAAGAACACAGCCTACTTACACCTAGTCTGAGTCTTCCCATTCATTACCCTTTGCAGATACTTCAAGTAAGGGAAATATCAACTTCTCAGATATTTTAAGACAATGGGTATATTCTACATTCCACCCCCACCTCCAACTACTGTCCCATAATCATTCAAGTTACAAAATAAACAAAATGAAATGTCTTTTACTGGTTTGTTTTCTTGCTTTGTCCACGAGGGGAGCTTTGATAATAAATTTCTTTAATTACCCAGAAAATTTTATATAAACATACACATATACATAAATTTTTTTTTCTATGTATAGGAGTGTATCTTTTCTAGAGTCCATTTTCCATGACTTAATTGTGGGGTTGGAAGGAAATGGCAATTACTGGTCTAAATTCACAAATAAAAAGTTTACATTGTAAGACTCCCAAGTAACAGATTTAGACCCACCTGAGAACACACATCCAAAGTAAGCGATTGAGCTTCATACTTCTTTCCTTTACAGCCACTCCTGGAAAGAAAAATAGGCCTCTTTAGAATCATATTCCTAGTTTCTAAGGTATGGGGTAGGCAAGAAAATGTGTGTAGCAGACACAGGCTAAAGCATATGAGACTGCACAAAGGTCTACAAGTAAATCAGAGATGGAAAATGCCTGATCGGTCACAAACTCCACGTGTTCTCCCATAGGGAAAGAAAGGGCAAGAGGAAGAAACTACCATTGGGTTCATCCTTAAAGAAAAAATACTTCAGCTGCTTCCACAAGCTAGTACTGAAGATTGAACTCTCAAATGGCTGCAGGACTTCACCAGTACATTCCCTAAAATGATAATCTCAGGCCTGGAGAAGTTAGTTTTTCCAGCTTCTAACGAATGAGATTTTGACACTGATCAGAAAATATGACTCTCAAACAAGTTCTATGTAAATTATTGCTTAGCAAATTCCTTAGAAGTAACTCAAGCAAGAAAATTGAGCGTCGCTCCACTTACTAACCAAAGAAGGAGAATTATAGTCAACAGACAGCACAACAGTAAAAATATTGGAGCAGCCTGATATAAAACCATTCATGTTCTATTAGTAACAAGACAGATGACGAACACTATGTCCTGTGTACAGCCAGAACTGGGGAAACTGAAAACAATTTAATATGGCACTTGCTATTTTGAGAAAGCACAGGATTATGCTGTTGGACAATCTCATTAGGCTTCTATATTTCTATATCAGAAAAAAAAAGGATACATCTGATTTTTAAAAACCTTTTTATTTCACTTAAATGACATACCCAATGTACACATAACTGTTAGAATGTACTTGACTGACATGCAAAATCTGCATTTCCAGGGCTCTGCTCTCTCTAGAGCCATCATGGTTACCTAAGTTACTGCCTGAAGTTGTGAGACATGCTAAGTTGACTCAGCAGAGATGTATACTTCTAAAATCCAGGATTTTGTCCTCTACACAAAGGCTAGTCGAACTTCCAGTGTCGGGCAGTAGAAGAGCTGGCCGAACAATGGCTGTCTTCTCCGTCTCAGGGGCAATTAAGAAGCTTTCTTTTTTTTTTTTTAAACCGATTTCAGGACATGTTACAAGTGCCATGCCATGGAAGCAAGCTCACACAGCTAAGGCTAGAAGGCCAATTCCCATTCCTTTACATACAGACAATTGCAAGGCTCAGCTTTTTAATGAGGTGGAGTTTGAAATGCAAAGGACACAGTATCAGACTAAACTCAGAGGCGGAAGCCAACATGCTGCAGAAGGACAGTGGGAGGAGGAGAGAGAGCCAGACCACCCCAGGACCAACAGAAACCATGGGAAAAGTACTTACAACAGAAAACAGAGAAATCTCACTTGTTCAGTAGTCCTGATGCACCAAAAATAAAAAATAAAAAACAGACAGGAAAGAGAGATAGACAGATGGAGAAAAAAAATCATGTAAAAAGACTGGGATATTCTCTCTCGCTTGGTAGATGTAAAAGAATGCAATTCTCTCTGTTATGTCTGGTGTAGCTAAAGGATGCCCAAATTCATGGATGTTAGTTACCACTTGGATAATGAATGATTATCACAAACCTCAACTCTACAGAAACAAAGTTGGGTGCTGCACAGATCAGTTAGAAAAATCAGGACATCCAATCTAAAACCAAGTCTAGCAAAGGTATGAAATTTATCCTGATAGCTTTGTAGCAATAAAGTGAACTTCCAAATGACCACCTGTATTTGGATGCATATTGTTATAACGATACATTATCTCACTGGATCCTTGTGACAATCCTGAGGTAGGTGCCATTTCCACCCTCATTTTACAGATGAGTAAACTGATACAGACGAAGGTTAAGTGACTTGCTCAGGTTCACACAGCTATCTGAGGCTGGATTTGAACTCAGCTCTTCCGGGTACCTGGTACCTGAAACTCAGCTCTACACTATGGTCTCACCTAGCTGCCTCTAACCCTCAGGACCCTCAACAGTATCACTCTAGTCCAAGTTTACCTTTGAAGCTAAATAACAGAAAGAAACAAAAAGACAAAATACAAATATAAAGTATAAAAATTTCATCTAGCTTATTAAGCATCACATGGCAAATGGTCAGAATCTAAGCCAGATGACTCATTTTTTCTCTGTGGCTTCTATGGTTTACAGAGAACTTTGCTCACTACCCTGTGAGGTATGCCGAAGTATGGGAGGACATAAATATATTGGGTCTCTGTCCTTGTATGGATGAACAACACTGAGGCTCTGAGAGGTTAAGTTGCCCATCCACTGTCGCACAGATTTTAAATATCTGAGCCAGGACAACCAATCTACTGTTGACTGTCTTTCTAGCAGACTATACTAAGTAGATACGAATGACCCAGATTTAGTCACTGCTCAGTATACAGAGGATGGTCTTCTCTACCAGAAATCTCCATGATTATCCATAGTTGATGACACTCCCTCTTCAGAACATGCCAGGAGTCTACTTAATAGGATAAATTTCTAAGAAATGACTAAGTGTCCTGGATGTGAGAACCATCCCTTAGGAGAGCTGATTAAGAGGTTTATTCATCAAAAAGAGCCATTGGACATCCAAATCTACTGATTGGAAAAAAAGTGCTGGCTAGTATTTCTCACCACATGAAAAGTGTATCCTGACTTCCTGAGGAAGAAGTACATGGGGAAAATTTGTGAAAATTTCTCTCCCTTTGGCACAGATGTCTTCTGACTGACCACTCTCTTCGATCTAAAAAACCTTCCAATTTTTCCTCTTTTTCAGCATATCAATAACTATTAATTACTCTTATTAACCATTCCCCTGCCATTTATCCTGGGGCCTGGGCCCTAACAAGAAATAGTACTAATAGCATATATGTGTATGCATGTATACATTATATGTATGTATGTATGTGTGTGTGTGTGTGTGTGTGTGTGTGTGTGTGTGTGTGTGTATTTTTTTCCTTTTGGTCCAGATCTATGATTTCATTAGTCTGGAGGAACTCCCAGCATAGAAACTCCTCCCGCCAATGGAGATCAGCAACTACTCAGTAACTTCTAGTATTGGAGAGCTGTGTGGTGCCTGAAAAGGTTAAGTGCCCTGCCCAAGGCCACACAGCAAGCATATGTCAGAAGCATTACAGAAACCTCGGTGTCTTCAGTAACTGACAGTCAGAAAGTACTACATGGCTTCATGTGGTCACTGAAAGGACCTTGGTAAAGAAGTTAGTATAATTATTATTATCCCCATAGTACAGAATTGGAATTCAAAGAAAAGAACTTGCCAACAATCACAAAACGAATAAATGTCACAGTCAGGTCTCCTGTCTTCCAAGTCCCCTGAAGTTTCTATTACACTACCCAATAGAAATAGCATGACAAAAGAGCCAAAGAAACTGGGCGTAGACATTTAGTCCACTAAGCCCAAGGCCAGGGCATTTGGCTACTTCATTGGAGACAGAGTGATTCCTCAGGACTGCCCCACACTTCTGTCTTCTCCCAAGTTCAAGCCTACAGAAATATGGGAGTTAGAAGGAACATTGCAGCTCGTCTAAATCTGACCCTCTCATTTCACAAAGAATGAAACTTTGGCCCATACAGGCGAAGTGACTTGGTCACACAGCACATCTGTGACAGAACCAGGATGGGTTTGACATCTAGCATAAGCCTTCCTACCACCCAGTTTTCCCTATGCAATTTCTCATCAAGACACACCAATGTGAAGTGACTCCTCACTTGATTTGGTTTTCTGTTTTTTGGCAGTTGGGGTTAAGTGACTTGCCCAGGATCACACAGCTAGTGTCAAGTGTTTGGTCCGAAGCCAGATTTGAACTCAGGTCCTCCTGACTCCAGGGCCAGTGCTCTATCCACCGTGCTACCTAGCTGTCCCTTTTTTTTTCTTTTTTTTGTGAGGCAATCGGGGTTAAGTGACTCACCTAGGGTCTCACAGCTATTAAGTGTCAAGGGTCTGACGATAGATTTGAACTCAGGTCCTCCTGACTCCAGGGCCAGTGCTCTATCCACTGTGCCACCTAGCTGCCCCTTCCTCACTTGATTTCTAATTCTGTCATCCACTTTCCATTTCTTGATTCAAAGGTCCAGCATACTACCTCCGAAAAACAGGGCTAAGGCACAAAGTGTTGAATTGTTAACTGTTGGATTTGGACAAAAGATATGGCCTAGGATTACATATTCAAAGACCAATAATTCAAAAGGTACTTGGAAGGACTGCCCAAGATTCAGTAGGGGGAAAAGAAATCTAGTACACAAGCAAATCTTCCTGAGCTAGATTTAGCTGATCCATTTTCTGAACTGTTCCCTTACAATCACTTACAAAAATGACACATTAAGGAAGACCCCTGTGCTATCACTTTTAGGCAGGCTTCTACGTAGGGCTAGCACAGTGCTACTATTCTAATGCTAGATACTAAGCTAAGTGATCCCTGATGGATGACCCAGGGTTTCGGGGGCCCATCATTAGTGTTGCTTCTTAGTCTCTTTTTAACAGAATAAAATGCAGGAGACAAAAAAGTTCATGTAGAACTATCGCGGGTTCAGAAACAAAAATGCCTCTGGTGACTCTCGTTCTCTCATGGCTAATCTGAGGTTAGGCAAAGTGGCGAAAGCCTAAAGCCTTTAGCCTAAAGCTCCAAGCGTCCATCTCTGTCCCTTCTGTACCTCACTCAAATTAAACAAGCACCAAAAGTCATGGCTGGCTGCCAGGCTCCACAAAACAGACTGAAGAACAAAGCTACCCCAGCATCCACCCTCACTCACGTTATCAAACGCGACTTTGCCTTCTTGGGGGAAGCTGTCCCTTTCTTCACCTCCTCACCCTGTACTTCACACAGCTGAGACTCTAAGATTTCAATAGCTTCATTACCATCTGAGGAGCAAAAGTTAGCTGGCCCAGAGTTGCTTAGGGTCTTCGTAGGCTTAAAGGGATCCATGGAGTCATCAAAGTTATCTGGGTCAAAGTGATATGACCCCTTTGGGACGGGTGGGGAGTTCTGCAAAATGGAGCTGCCCCCAAAGGGGTTAAAGTTGCAGTCATCCCCCTGGTTGGGCTCTACTTTAGAGGAGGCTTTTTGGAGGGGAATTTCTTCATCGGCTAGGCCTGAAGGCTTTTCCAAGCCTTTGGCAATGCTTGGCTTGCTAACTCCATCTTTCTGAGCCCTGAGAGCCAGCTTGCTAACCATCTTCCTGCCTCCAGGTGCAGGTTTCCTAGGAAGGGTTTTCTTCACTCCTGTGCTCTCTGGGCCATCTGAGATATCAAATTCCAGTTTCAAAGGTGAGCCCCTGGATTCCTCTAGCAGCTCTACCCCTGAATCACTGGCATCTCCATTGGAAGAACTTAAGGTTTGTTTCACTGCAGGAGGAGAATTGGGGATCTTGGAACCTCCTATCATGAAAGGATTGGTGTTTTCATCGAGCTCATCTGGATTGACCTGATAGGATGCTTTGGGGATAGGGTGGTCCTCTACAACACTATTGGTTTCTGAGAATTCTCCTCCAGTTGTTCTCATTCTTAGAGAGACTGGTTTGGGTTTCCTAAGCTTGCTTCTGCTAGACACAGAATCTGCAGGCAAGGTTTTGGCCTTTGACTCAGCATCACTGGAAGCCTCAAGAGTCAGTCCCATGTTGTCTTCTGTCATTGAGTTTTCTTGTAGGGCTGCTGAAACATTTGAGGACAAATCCTGATCAGAAGTTGCTGTAGGGATATCCCCAGGCTTCTTAGCATCCAACAGCAATGGCATCACTGATGAAACTTGGCCAATTTCAAGGTCAGCTTCCGTATTAGCATTCTTGTCTGCCAGAGGGGCCAGGAGGTGTAGTGGTGCCTCATTCTCGGATGATCCAGGACATGCCTCGTGCAAATGCTTTTCAGACACTTCTGCTACCAGCTGTTCATCAAATTCCTGCAATCCTAAAATAAAATACAAAAATCAGCCTGTTAAAATGTATGTGAGTTCTCCGATACCAGCAGAGGTTTTAATATCATCTAAATGTTACATATAAAGAGACAGGCTCCACCTCCCCACTCTTTTCCTTCAGAAAGCAATGTCTGGAACATTCCTATGTGGCAAATGTTATGTTACGGAGATCGTCATATGCCATCCCGAATATGGATTGCGGGGTTATAGACACAGAGCTGGAAGGGACCTTAGAAGGTAACCTAGTCCTACCTACTCCTTTTGCACAGTAAGCCCATTAAGCCAAACCTTTGTCTAAGGCACAGCCTGCAGTGGCTCTAGAATGAATTTATACCAAGGATGACAGTGAACATGTGATGATGCCTAAACTATATGAATAGTAAGAAAATGTATTGAAAGTACACTGAAGAGTTCAACCACAGAGACCATCAAGCATAATGCGAACAATTCCTCCAGCCCTAAAAGCCCTTTAAAAATCATTCCTTCCTCTCTTCAAGAAGCCAAAGGCACATAACTGTCAGAGACAGTTTGCAGGAGCTGCTCGAGAATTTTAGGGTCATCAATTTTTGTCTAAGCAGATTTGGAATAATGGATATTAAAAAAACCCAGCATTACATGCTCTACCTATTTTCTCATGCCACATTCTACATGTCAGCCCTGAAATAATGGGAGCTTCAAAAACTGAAAAGTATACTGACTGCCCTTTCCAATTTAAACATCCCAGCAAATTTTAGGAAATAGATCAAAATGATGTTGGGGGCTGGGAGGGGAGGAAGTGCCAATAACTATGGCACAAACAAGAAATATTGATCTCTATTTCAGTATACCTTATAATTTCTATTTTTATTTTAGGACATCTTCTCTGAACTAGGTCAGGGTAACAGGCTTATATGTACCCTTACTTTTTTGGTGATAATTTACATAAAAGTCAAATCTCTTTTTCACTAGGCCTTTATTGGGGCAATGTTGCATATTCTGATACAGTATCAACTAAAGGAAATTAAACAGTTACTATAACTACACATTTTCTCTTTGAGAGCAGTAATGACAAGGAAGCATAGAGTAAGCCATGGCTGGGTACAGAGGTCACATTGTGAACTTAGCTTGTGAGGTAAGTGTGTTATGAATCTGCAAAACAATGCATAAATGAAACCTTCTCTCATCTAGGAAACTCATGCTTTCAATCTGAGGGAAGGCCTCCACTCCAAATTCCAGTACTTCTTATGGTCCCAAAGAAGTTTAAGTCAAATGACAAGCTGAACACTAGAACCTTAAATTCTTCCAACCACACATGTACCTATCCCTAAAACTGCCTCCCTCCCAAATACTTTATCTTAATAAGTATTAAGAAAAGAAAGTAACAGAGAATTCATTAAACCAGAGTGAAAGAGGAAGGTAGTCAACTTTGCACTGTCATGACCCTAGTTAGATCCCTGGTCCTGCAAGGTCTGGTCCCCATCACTGGAGCCATTTAACTAGGAGACCTACCTGGAGTTGGAAGCCAATTCCCATGCAGGATAAATATGAGGATACAAGAATTCACCGTTTAGCTAACTCAGCATGAAGTTAGCCTCACTATGAGGGTACTCTTTTGACTGTCACAGAATCACTGATTCTTAGAGCCGGAAGGCGTCTCAGGTTCTGTAGTCTACCCTAGTTTCAGTACTGGGATCCTGCCTTGCTGCTTACGACTATTCCGCTAGACCCAAAGAAGTCATTCATGGTTCAATATCAACTTGGAAGTCTGTCTCTCTTGTGGAGGACCCTAGGAACCTGCTCTTGGTTCTGTGCTATTTTAATATTTTTTAATCGATGACTCGGATTGAAGGCATTTGTACATCACCATAAAATGTACAGATGACAGAGCTGGGAGGGAATGATAACATAACAGATGACGGTTAGAATCTAAAACAATCTATAGGTCAAAATGTTGATTTAAATATCTGATGGAATTTACTAGACTTAAATGTACGCTTCAAATGTGGGACACCAGGACATTATGGAGCCATTAAAAGAAAAAGGGAAGATTCTCCACCTGACAAATATTCAGAATATGATCAGGCAGGCAGAAATCAATAGCCATATGAAAATCCTTAACAGAGAAGTACAAATTAAAACGTCTTTGATGTTCCACTTTGCCCCCATCAGACTGACAGAGCTGCCCCAAAAAAGAGACTATGACAAACATGGGAGGGAAAACAGGGATGCCAATGCACTGTACTGTTGATGGAGTTGTAAACTGATTGGAACTATGCCTATGTATAGTGACTAAATTGTTCGCACCTTTTCGTCAAGTGCTACCATTAGTAGAATCATATCCCAAAGAGATCAAAGCAAGATGGAGGACCATATATATATAGCAGCTTTTTGTGATGACAAAGAATTGGAAGGTATCCATCAACTAAGGGATGGCTGAACAAATTATGGTATGAGACTAATCCGGAATACTTTTGTGCTATAAGAAATCATAAAAGGGGGAGACTCAGAGAAATCTGGGAAGACTTCTATGAATTGATCAGGGTGAAATGAACAGAACCTGAACAATTTATTCCATAACACTATAAATTCAAACAACTTTGAAAGATCCAAGAACACAACATAATGACTAATCACAATTCCATGGTACTCGATGAAGCAAGTTACCTGCAAAGAGAGGTGATGGACTCAGGGTTCAGACTGAGACACATGCTGTTTGGACATGGCCAATTTGGGAATTTATTTTATCTGATTATGTATCTTTGTTACAAGGGTTTTGTTTTCCTTTTTTCCCAACTTGGGGAGAAAAAGGGAGAGAAAATAGATTTTTATTCATTGAAAAAAAAAGGAAAAAGAAGCAGAGAAGTCTGGAAGAATACATTTTTGGGAAAAGATGATTTCTGTTTTTTAACATGTTAAATTAGAGGGCACCCAGGTGGAAAATGTTCAATCAGCAGTTAAGAGATGCTGAGCCTGGAGCTCCTGAGAGAGGTCAATACAAGTCAGTACAATTAAAAGTCATAGGAATACAAAAAATGAATCCACCAATAATGGCTCTGGATTTCCAAAGATTATGGGCACTCAAAGAGAGGAACGATGGTATATGGGATAGATGGACGGTCTTAGGAGTCAGGAAGGCCTGGGTTTAAGTCCTGCCTTTAACACACACTAGCATTGTGAATCTGTCAGTGCCCTAACATCCTAGTGCCCTACATTAATTTTTTTATTTGTATGGAACCATAGGTCAGGACCAAAAAATTAATAAAAATGCTCTGACACTGTCTCGGACATTCGTCTGTACAGATCATCAACAGATGGTTGAGGGCAGAGGGGGCCAATGTGTTTAAACAACTGTCCTATTTAATTTGATCTGGCATTTTAATTGTTAAAAGTATCTCCTGTGACTAATAACTTCACTTGCAGTACTATTGAAAGTCAAGGCCCATAAAGCCAGGAAGGAAGAAAGAAAATTTAGATGTGAGCCAGGAAGCTCAAAACTTTTAGAAAACACGTTTGCTTTAGGAGGTAGATAGGGGAAATATGGGTGTTTTGGTTTGTTTGAATGCCATTTGTGAAAACTGGTGGAGATTCTGGGCAGAGAATATGATAATAACAACAACTACTCTGAAGCACAAAGTCTGTCAGAAAATAGCTTTTCCTTCAGTTAGGTTAAGTGGGCCTCATTTGGGCCCCAATGCTTCCTTGCCTTCTTTATCCAGAAACGCCTGTTACAGGATGAAAACTCCCTAAAACTTGCTTGTTTCTCTAACCAAATATCCATCATAACACTTAGTTGTTTTTTTGGTAGTCTTGTATCTAGTTTGAAAAAGTTAATTATCCAAGTACAGAAGTATAAAATTCTTGAGTTTGAGTTAACAGCAAGCTCCATAATAAGAGTTCACATTCCTACAGTACTTAAAGTGCTTATAAAGCACTTTGTTCATAACAATCCTCTGATTATTATCAGGTTATTGTTATCACCATCTTACAGATAAGAAAAAGTGAGTTTCAGAGATGGGAAGTGAATTGCTGAGGGTTATACGGCTGAAAAGTGTCACAGCTAGGATTTAAGATGAACCAGCAATTCAACTCAGTGGCCAAAAAGTTAAACCACATGAAAAGAATTAGCATTTGTGTAATTACGATAAGCAAATTTGGCCCTGAAAAAGATATGAGAAAACACATCTCTCTTTTCTAGAATAAGAATAGGAAACACTGAATATATTTGTTGGACTTGATTAATTTACTGTTTAGTTCAAATGAACTTTTTTTTTTATTGTTTTATGAAATGGCTCTTTGGATGGGAGAGGAAGAAATTTTGGGTTGTAAAAATGAAAGTCATAATTTTTTTAAATGAGAAAAGGAGAACTGGTATGCAGAAGGGAAGTAATCATACTCTGCTAGCTAGACCACAACACTGCTGGAATATTGTGTTAATTCTGGGCATCTCATTTCAAAAAGGCAAATGAGACCAGCATATGTCCAGAGAAAGACAACCAAGATGGTCAAGAGTCTAAAAACATGTCACACGAACAATGACTGAACAGTTTAGTGAAGGTTTAATCTGGTTTATTTTTTGTTTGTTTGTTTGTTTTGGTGAGGGCAATTGGGGTTAAGTGACTTGCCCAGAGTCACACAGCTAGTGAGGTTTTTTTTATTTGTCTGAGGCCACATTTGAACTCAGGTCCTCCTGACTCCAGGGCTGGTGCTCTATCCACTGCGCCACCCACCTGCACCACGAAGGTGTAAACTGAAGAAGAGCAGGTTCACTTGGGACCACGATACTTGAGGTGCTATAATTTGGAAGATGACTGAGCCAGAGGACATAGCCAGGACCAGTGGGTGGAAATCACAAAGGAGACAGATTTCAGTTCCAAATATTTCTAACAATCAAGGTTGTAGAAAAAAAGAATGGGCTGCCTTCGGGGTGCAGTGAGCTATTGTCAATGGAAGTGTGCGAACACAGACTTAAGAACCAGCTGTTAGGGATGTTGTAGGAGATGTGAGGGTAGGTGGATTTGGGGTTTTCTTGGCAAAGACACTGGGGTGGTTTGCCATTTCCCTCTAATTTTACAGGTGAGGAAACTGAAGCAAACAGGGTTAAGTGACTTGCCCAGGGTCACACAGCTAATAAGTGTCTGAGGCCACATTTGAACTCATGAAGATGAGTTTTCCTGATTCAAGCCATATTAAACCACTCTGTCCAATGTCATTGCCAATATCTTTGAAGCCGTCCAATGTCATTGCCAATATCTTTGAAGCCCTTACAGAGTCTCACACTTATCCTGAATTATGATCATAGGAAATGTAGTTTGAAAATAAGACAGTGCTGGCCCTGGATTCAGGAGGACCCGAGTTCAAATCCAGCCTCAGATACCTAACACTCACTAGCTGTGTGACTCTGGGCAAGTCACTTAACCCCAATTGCCTCATATTTAAAAAAAAAAAGGAAAGAAAATAAAAGACAAGAAGCATGGGAAGACTTCTAAGATATAATAACACACCTCCTCCCAACCCCTACTTCTTTGCACAAGTAGGGGGAAAGTCAGCTATTGGCATGGAACATAGCATACACTGTCAGAATTTTTAGATACATTGATTTTGCTAAACTTTTCCCTCCTCTTTTTTATGCTTTGTTATAAGAGATGGCTCTCTGCAGGAAGGGAGATGAACATGCAGGTGATATAAAATAAAGTAATAAAATGTATTTCTAAAAATAAAATGAAAAACCACCTTAAGTCAAAAGTCTTCAGGCAATTCACTGCCTTTGGAGAAGACTATAGTTTAAAGGATCACAGATTCAGAGACGGGAACATAGAAATTATCCAGTCCAATCCTCTTGTTTTATAGATAAGGAAAAGAGGCCTTGAGAGGTTGAGAAATTTGCGGAAAGGAGAAGTGCCTTTAGTAATAGCAACAGAAAGTGGCTGGCTGCGAAAGGTCTTTCAAAGTAAAAACTCTATGAAACAATTTATGGAGCCTTCCATCCCACCCCAGGCTTAAGTATGTGTCCCTGGTGAAGGAAACCTGTACTGGTGTTCTGAGAATTGGGGGTTGAGTGTTGGGGTAATGATCTAGCCCTACAAGTGACCCTGACTTTAGGGAGAGCTGCTGCTCAACATGTCAACAGATACCTACTACCAAGCCTCTGGGAACTAGGGGTGGGGAAGGAGCTTTAAGAGCTTCTCTAATCTCTTTTTCCATTCCTAAATCAGCTAAATGGGAGAGCTAGTCTCAGGGGCTTATAAAACTCTTTTATCATACACTTTTTTTATACTACTAAGTCCTTGGCAGGTTAACGTCCCAGGAAATTATGATTTTTAAGTTGCAAAGCAGGCATAGATCTGTATTGGAAGAAGTCCTTAAAAAACTCTGGTCCAGGAAAAAAAAAAAAAGAGGGGCAGCTAGGTGGTGCAGTGGATAGAGCACCGGCCCTGAAGTCAGGAGGACCTGAGTTCAAATCCAGACTTAGACCAAACACTTGACACTTACTAGCTGTGTGACCCTGGGCAAGTCACTTAACCCCAACTGCCTAAAAAGCAAAAAAAAAAACCCACAGAAAAAAAAAGGATAAACATTCCTATATCCAACATGATGAGCCATACACATGAAAGGAAATGCTTTCTAAACTAGGAGAGCAAGGAATAGTTTACCCATCAGATCTATGGAGAAGTGAAGAATTTATGACCAAACAAGAGACAGAGAACATTATGAAATGCAAAATGGATAATTCTGACTACATTAAATTGAAAAGTTTTTGCACAAACAAAGCCAGTGCAGCCAAGTTAGGAGGGAAGCAGAAATCTGGGAAAGAATTTTTACAACCAGTGTCTCTGATAAAGGCCTCATTTCTAAAATATATAGAGAACTAAGTCAAATTTGTAATACAAGTCATTCCCCAGTTGATAAAAGGTCAAAGGATATGAACAGGCAGTTTTCAGAGGAAGAAATTAAAGCTATCTATAGTCATATGAAAATCTCTAAAGCACTACTGATTAGAGAAATACAAATCAAAACAACTGAGGTACCACATCACACCTATCAGATTGGCTAACATGACAAAACGGAAAAATGATAAATGTTGGAGAAAATGTGGGGAAAATTGGAACACTAATGCATTGCTGGTGGAGTTGTGAACTGATCCAACCATTCTGGAGAGCAATTTGGAACTATGCCCAAAGGGCTATAAAATTGTGCATACCCTTTGACCCAGCAATTCCTCTTTTAGGGCTGTATCTCAAAGAGATCATAAAAACAGGAAAAGGACCCACATGTACAAAAATATTTATAGCAGCTCTTTTTGTGGTGGCAAAGAATTGGAAATTGAGGGATGTCCATCAACTGGAGAATGGCTAAACCAGTTGTGGTATATGAATGTAGTGGAATACTATTGTGCTGTAAGAAATGATGAGCAGGCGGACTTCAGAAAAACCTGGAAAGACTTAAACGAACTGATGCTGAGCAAAATGTGCAGAACCAGAATAATATTATACACAATAACAGTCACATTGTGCCATGACAGACTTTGATAGACTTGGCTCTTCTTATCAGCAATGCAAGGATCTGACAACTCCAAAAAACTCATGCTGGAAAATGCTGTCCACATCTAGAGAAAGGACTATGGAGTTTGAATACTCTTTGCATACTATTTGCTCTCCTTTTCCTTCGTTGTTCTGTTTTATTGCTTCATTCTTGTGGTTTCTCAAATCAGTTCTAATTCTTCTTTACATCATGACTGATGGGAAAATAGGAAATGTATAAATAGAGCCTATATCAGATTGCATGCCATCTTGGGAAGGGGGAGAAGAAGGGAGAGAAAATTTAAAACTCAAAATCTTATGGAAGTGAATGTTGAAAACTAAAAAAAATAATTTTTTAAAAAAGGAAATGCTTTCTAAAAGGAAAGCATTTGGAGGAAATATACAAATTTCCATGGTAAAAACATGCCTTCCTACCATAAGATATTAAACAAAACAAAAAAACCACCTAAGGCGCTCCTTCTGCCAATGAAACCCCTATTTGCCCTTCTTCACCAGCATCAGGCTACATTCATCTCCCAAGCATGAGCAGAAAATTGAAGTGTCAGTTACCAAAGTTGTAATTTGCCAAACTGCTGCCATAATCTATTGCTTGTGTGGTTTCAGCTGCACCAGGAGTCGGCAGACCTGGGTTTGAATCCTTGCTCTGCCACTTAAAACTGCTATTAGATGAATCACTGAGTTTCTCAGTCTCCATTTCCTCATATTTGTACTATCTACCTCAAGGGTTGTTATGAGACTCAAATGAGATTAAGTGGGAAGCAGGCTGTGTTACTCTTAATAGATCAATATAAAGTATTAGTAGGTATATGTCCACAGCACTCATTCAGGGACTGCTGAGACCCTTTCCCCCTGGAGTTCCCTAGAAAAATTAGCATGTGAATGATAAGAGAAAGGGATAGTACAGAGAGGTCTTTAGCTTATTGAACGCATCATTAATTCAAAGAGATTGAAGAAAAAAAGTTAAATTGTATTACCTAAGACACAAATTAGGTATTTAATTAAGCACACTTTTACTACTTCTGCCTCTTGGTACCTCCAGAATTGTACTAAGTAACAAATTAGAAATTTGGTACATCCAGATGTTAGGGCCAGAAAGGATCGCAAGAAGCTAACTAGTTAAGTCAACTAGTGAGTACAGCCTTCATCTTACAAAGGAAGAAAATGACAGAGAAAAATGCTGGGCTCATTCCCACAGGTAATGTAATCCAGGTAGGTTACAAACCCAGTTTCTGATTCCAAATCCCTCCCCTTCAACACACCTGAATGACATCCAATCATCACACAGCAGATGTTGGTTTAGTAAGAACACAAATACAGAATAAGGTCAGCTTTGCCATTCTTCCTCACCCCCAATTTTCAGGAGAATTTAAAGCCACCTACTTTGCAGCTGGAAACAGTCTGAAAACACCATTATGCAACTCATCCAAATTCAATCTCTCCCAGTCTGCCCTGCCCATTCTCAGCCCTCCTCTTCTCCCCAATACACAGAGACTTCTTAATTTTTTAAAAGTCTTTCCCTGAGAATTATGTGATGATTCTCCAGGTTTTGGCAAAACTCTGATAAACTCAGAAGCACCTGTGATAGTCTTAGCAGAACGATAACTCTCTCCCTAACCCCCCCTCAACTCAGGTGATGTATTCAAAGCATCTGGCAGAAACTGACAGGAAGAAAAGATTAACCTTAATAAAATAATAAAATTCTCTTTAAGAATAAAAAGCCCAGGATACCAAAACCTGTGGTTTCATACAGTACCCTAGTATTTTTACAGAGGGAAGACCAGTTTGGCTGGCTTTCTAATTATTTGAAGACTTGCTTTGGGTTCAAATTGAGGTTTATGCAAGCCTTTCCCAGCTCCATTAAAAGCAGGCCACATTTCAGCAAACAATTTAGAACTCTTTTGGCCTAGCAGGAAAACCAAAATTATTTACAGAGAGAAGACCAAACAGTAATTACAGGTAAAACAACATATTATGCATGTTTTAAAAGGCATTTGCACTCTTCCCAAGAATGACTGAACTCTCATCTGCATCCACCCCTCCCTGCTTCAGCTACTGCGACATTTTTCTTTTCAGGTCATGGAACACAGAGAATAAGGTTTTAGTGACAAAGCTGGCAGGGATGTGAGACAGGGGAGGGATCAGGCTTGGGGAGGGGGTGTGTCTTGCTCAGGGCCACACCGGTGGCAATGGTCATTGTACCTCCTTCCCCATTGTATCATGTTGCTTCCAGACAGGAGACCTGATGTTCTTCCCTCAACCCATCTTTCAGCCTCAGTTTCCTTATCTTTAAGTTGGGGACAACAACAATAACCTGTACCAGCTGTTTCATACAGTTGTTGTGGGTAAAAGTGAAGTACCACACAAAATTATTTGGACCTGACTCTGATTTCACGGGTAACAGAAAAGTCCTGGTGAGGAAAACTCCCTCAAGCAGATATAAGATCCCTCAAGATACAGATCAGCACTGTTCCTATTTACAGTCTTAGAAAGTTGCCTGGGGGCACTAATCTGTTTAGGCTCACACAGCCCACTATCACAGGCAGGACTCAAACCCAGGTTATCGTAATTCGCAAGCTGGTCCTCTATCCATTGCCTTGTTAGCTACATATGAGCTATCTTTTGTCTATCTCAAGGGAAGGTATAGGGAAAGTGAGCACACTTTAAATGAGGTAGCTGGTTCTCCATATTTTGCATAGCCACGCACTAGTGTATGTGTTTGTGTGTGTGTGTGTGTGTGTCTGTCTGTGTCTGACCTCAAGACCCAAGAACAACACTTCATCTTTGAACTAATGGCCACATAAACATGCCTAGACACTCTCTCCTGGTTCTCATCCGTAAAATGATGGGGTTGGACTAGATTATCTGTCCATCTCTGCATTTATGATCCTAAATTCTTTCTAACTTTTGATCCTGCCTTCTCAGCCTGCTTTAATAATTAGTATCTATGGGGCAGCTAGGTGGAGCAGTGGATAGAGCACCAGCCCTGGAGTCAGGAGGACCTGAGTTCAAATCTGGCCTCAGACACATGATACTCACTAGCTGTGTGACTCTGGGCAAGTCGCCCCAATTGCCTAACTCCCAAATAAATAAATAAACAGAATAGAATAGAATAGAATAGATAGAATAGAATAGAATAGAATAGAATAGAATAGAATAGAATAGAATAGAATAGAATAGAATAGAATAGAATAGAATACAATGAGTATCTATGTTCTACTCCCTAACCGTGGGCATCCCTGAAAGGTTCTGGTCCTCTTCTTTCTGTTTCATGTTTCCAATTACTATCTTTAGGGATGTAACAAATAGTCTTTCTCCTGAGCAATTAACTATTGTCTACCGGACAGAAACTCAACATGTTCAAAATGGAACTCAGTCTATTTCCCCAAAACCCCACCCTTTCCCAAAGGTCCCCATTTCTGTTAAGGGTGCCACCACAATTTCAATCACCTGGGTTCACAACCTTTGAGTCATCCTGAACTCTTCCTGCCTTAAGTTATGATTTCAACAATTCCTCTTACTATTTCGATGGCCTAAAATTGGTCTCCTTGCTTCCAGTTTCTTCCTCTTTCCCATTCATCCTCCTCACACTGCCAAAATAACCTTCCTCCCTGCTTGAGAAGCTACAGTGGCCCCCTATGGCCTTTTGGGATAAAATACAAATTCTTTGCCTTGGCATTAGGAACCCTGGACAGTCTGGTCTCACCCTACTTTTTCAGACATTATATATTATATAATATATATATAATATAATATATGTATATTATATTATATATACACATATATACATTATACACACACACACACATACATATATAAATAAAATATTTCCCCTACTCTCCATTTCAGCCAAACTGGCTTCCTTGCTCTTCTGCTAACATGACAGCCCAGCTCTTGACCTCTCGTCTTGGAATACAACCTTATGCCAGAAGTTCATTTTCTCCTCACTTTTTTCTCTCAAAATCTTCACTTCCCTTGAAGGCTCAGCCCAGGTACCAACTCCTGTGAAAAATCATTCCTGACTGCTATCAGGGTAACCCTCTCCTCAAACTACATTCTCTTTGCTTATTTGTATCCTCCACACTCAGGAGAGCGTAAACTACTTGCAGGCAAGGGCTGTTTCTAATGGCCTTGCCTAGTACATGCTAAACACATTTGTTTCTCCTGAATTTTCCCCCTTTTGTGTCTTTATTTCCAACAATTTGTATAATGCCTGCCACATATTTAAGCACTTAAATGCTTGCTGACTTGAAGGAAATAAGCTAATTCTACCCTAAAATTAAGATAAGAGATCAGATGATTTCCTGAATGTTATAAGTGGGGAGAGAAAGCATGAAGATAAGGATAGGAGAAAGGGAGAGAGGCTGAGAGTTCTGGCCTCATTCACTTAAATCAGTTTTTCCTAAGGGGCTCAGCTCAGAGCTTTCCCATTATGCCCATGTGTTTATTATCGAACCTATACCTGACCAAAGCTCAGGTAACCGCAAGCATTAAAACTAGAAAGAGGAAGAATTCTGGTAATATGGGGCTTAGCACCTGATCAATCAATTGGCCTTTATTAACTAGCTACTATGTGCCAAGCACTGGGCTAGGTACTGTATATGCAAAAATGCAATAGTTCCTGCCTTCAAGGGGTTTACAATTCTACTGAGGAAACAAGTCCCCTTTCTAAATATAAACAAATGCAAAATATCTACAAAGTAAATACACCATTTTGGAAATGGGAAGAGACACAAATTAGCTACTACAGAAATCAGCAAAATCCTCAAATATGAGATAGTCCCTGATCTGTGCTCTGAAAGAAGGTACAATTTCTAAGAGGTGGAGGTAAGGAGGGAGGGCATTCCAGGCTGAGAGAATAAAGAATCACCAATTATCCCCACCCAACTGCATCAACTGAATTAAATGACAGTCTCTTCTTTAGGCCCCAGGTCACTACATATTTAGCCAGCCACTTCATTAATATTATAAAACGATATTACACTAATTATTAATGATGCCATCATAATATACATCATTAACAGCTGACATCTGTGTATTACTTTATGATTTATAAGACATTTCAACACACATTATGTTATTTAATGTAAAAATAAAGCTAAGTAAGACCTGCTTGACATAGTGGGAAGGCTCTCAGAGCACAGATTGCATAATACTAAGAATTTACATGTCCTCAAGTTTGGAAAGTGCCTTACAAATATCTCATTTATTCTCAAACTTGGGAGGTGGGTGCTATGGTTATTCTCATTTTATACACAGGGAAGCTGTACTTACAACATCCTAAGTTTGAAGTCTGACCTCTTTTTATTTCACTGGACTCCATCACCACACCAAGTAGTGTATTCTTGCTTCTACTCCGATATTAATCCCAGTCTTTGATGAAATGAGGCCCTTTGAGGCAGGCCCCAAGCAAGTCCAGGCAGATTGCTCTCCTAGAAGCTTCTTGACTCTCCAAACTGATTGTTCTACCACCCCAGGCACCCATAATTGTAAATCCTTTCAACTAGAATGTGTCCTTAGGCATCCAGGATTGATTCCCACAGTTGTTCTAGTTAATGATATGAATTAAATTCAAATTCACTAGGTTCTCCTTTCCTTTCCTACCTTGTCCCCTTGTTAGCAGTTCCTTTTCTCTCTCACACATTCCTGGTATCCAACCACTCACCTGTTGGCCCTACTTTGGTCAGTTTTATGAACTTTATGGTCAGTGCAAATGTGGGTCTGGAGAATGGTCATTCTAGTTAACAAAAAGGAGTCTTTAACACTTAACCAGGGAGAGAGACTAGTCATGACAGGGTAAAGATTCTCAGATCTATCAGCTTACATTTCTAGAGCACTTCATGATTTCCTCATGATAACCTCCATGAGTTAGGTAGTGCTTGCAAGTATCATTATGCCAACCATACAAATCAGGAAACTGAGGCTCCATTGGGAAAAGAGTTGGGGGAGAGTGGCAGATTACCCCTTTTTCCCAATGAATCAATTCATACCCTGAATTAGTAGCTAGGTGTACAGTAGATAAGAGTGCTTGACCTAGAGTCAGGAAGACCTAAATTTTAAAATGTGACCATTGACACTTACTAGCTGTGTGATTCTGGACAAGTCACTTAACCTCTATCTCAGTCTCCCCATCTGTAAAATGGGGATAATAATAGCAACTACCTCCCAGGATTTGTTCTGAGGATAAATGAGAAAAATATTTGTAAAGTGCTTATGAAAATGGTATAAATACTAGCAATTACTATTATCTCAAGAGTTATCTTAGACAGAATCACTGAACCTCTCTGAGGTGTTATTTGATATGATCCTGTAAGTATTAATATTCACTAGAAACACTGTCAGTTGGTTTTGCTGGGCTGCTTTTCTTTGTTACACATGAGGTTGGAAGTCCAGAATGACTCAAAGGTAGTGACTGAACCCCGGTGACTGAAATTATGGTGGCACCTTTAACAGAAATGGGGACCTTTGGGAAAGGGCAGGGTTTTGGGGGGATAGAATGAGTTCCATTTTGGACATGTTATGCTTCTGTCCAATAGACAACAGTTAATTGCTCAGGAGAAAGACTATTTGTCACATCCATACAGGCTGTAATTGTAGACATGGAACAGAAAGAAGAGGACCAGAACCTTCAGGGATACCTGAAAGAACTATTTATTTATAGATATGTATCTATCTATCTATCTATCTATCTATCTATATATATATATATAGATATAGATATATATATATTCCTATCTATATAAGCATGTACATATCCATGCTATATAGATACATACATATCTATATGATATCACAGATATATAGGAAATAAGTGATATAACACAAAAGGACTCGATAAGAGCTTAAAAAATATATTAACCAGAAATTCTCCCTTATAGCCCCTAAGAAATTCCAATTCTTCTTTGCTATCATCTGCCCCAAAGCTGGCTCCTTTTCTCACCAGCTCCAATCGTACCTTTCCCTTCTCAAAGAGAGGTGTGTGTTTTTTAAACTGTTGGGAAGTTCAAGTCCCAGAAAAGTGAAGTGCCAAGAGAGGAGCCTACAATCTTGAGGGCAATCCCGCCCTAAACCTAGGTGTGGGTACCCCTTTGATCTACTGATCTGAGAAGAGGGTTCTTCTCATGCTGCCACATCTACTCTGTCTTGTTTCTTCTTTCTTCTCTAAAGCAAGCCACTTCCTTTCTTTGGATTGGCACTAATCTTCACAACTCTGCCAATCCAGGAGATTCTCCTCAAGCATACCATGAAGGTCCCTGTGCTCTAGTCTGGCCTAGTCACATTATCCTTGAGACAGAACTTAACAGGAATGACCAAGGAGCTACTGGGGAGGTGGGGACAAGGACAAACTGTTTTAATATGGAGACCATGAAATAGTCAATAACAGAGAAAGGCTGGTATTTAATCCTCTAAGGAAAACCTCAGCTCTAAGCAGGCAGCAAATGAGGTCAAAGCCCCAAACAATCTCAAATGTACAAGCTCTTGTTGTATCCCCATGGAACAAATGGTGGGGGCAGGGGAGGCAAGAAATCAATTTAAATTTTCCTCCCAAACCTGACTCTATCTTCCAGTGTCAAAGAAGGGAAAATTTTCCTAACAATACAAGAGAAATGGGAGTCGTTGGGTTTTTTTCAACTGAAAGTGCAATTTGGAAAAAGCTAACTTCCCGCAAATCAAGCTTACCTTTGATACTGACCAAAGCAATAACTGGGATGAGGCAACCTGAATTTTGCTGCCAAAATTCAGAAGACTCTGTGATTACCTGCTGTCCATCAATAGCTACAAATAGAAGTGTTTTGCACCTAGTTAGCAAGAATAACTAAAAGAGAAAGCAGACACCTCCGCCACCCCCTCCACCCTCTCCAATGCCTTTAAAAGTTAATTTGAGAGTATGTTTTATGCAGCTTATCCCAGCTGCATAAACTGCAAAAACTGTTACTGACAGCTTTGATGCTGACTTTGTTTCTATGAAAAAAGATGGAGGAAAAAATGGGGATAGGATTACCTATCTTAAGGTCATTTCCAGCACAAGGAGTCTATGATTTTTTTCCCAGCATAAAGAATTTTTATTTCACAAAGTGCTTTATATAGTATTTCCGGTGTATCACTCTTTTAACTAGTGAAGGAGGTGTTAGGTCTCATATTCAGATCCATTTTGAGTTTTTCAGTTTTTTGTAAAGAAGCCCACAACATGCTTAAATAAGTACTGTAAAGAAAAGGACTGGTTATATGACATCACTTCTATTTTCTCTCTCTAATAAGGGTGGACAAATGCACTAGCCACTCAGCCACATCTACTAATCTTCAGACCCAAAATGATTTCATTTTCTCCCTCCTCTATAAAATGAGGGTGTAGGATTACAAAGATTCTCTAATCCCTCCAAATGAGAATTAAACCATTTCCGATTTTCACTGCCCACTATCACACCCTCCCTTTACTGTTGAAACTTCTCAAGAAGCCTCAGATACAGAAGCTACCATTCCCTCAGGCTTCTGAGACTGGGGAGAGAGGATAGGAAGTGAGAAACTCAGTAAGACTGGGCTAGGAATTAAACCAGAAAACATAAGGAAATAAAATCGCAAAATTAGAGTTGGATGGGACCTCAGAAGACATTTACCTCTACCTGAAGAAAAAGAATCCTGGCTACAGTATCACCTAGCCATTGCTAGAAGACTCCAGTTGATAAGGATCTTACTACTCAAATGAAGGCAGCTCTTGGGATAGATTCCACTTTGGGACAGCTCTTACCTAGAATAGGTAATGTGGTGAATAGAACACTGGGCCTGGTGTAGGGAAGACCTGAATTCAAATCCAGACTAAGACATGTACTAGCTATGTGACTCACAGCAAGTCACTTAACCTTTGTTTGCCTCAATTTTCTCATCTGTAAAATGGGAATAATAGCTATCTCCCAGGGTTGTTGTAGGAGATAATGTTTGTGAAGCTATGAACACAATGCTGGCACATAGCAGGTGCTTAATAAATGCTTGTTCCTATGCCCAAAGGGCTATAAAACTATGCATACCCTTTGATCCAGCTACACCATTACTAGGTCTGTATCCCAAAGACCATAAAAAAGGACCCACACATACAAAAATATTTATAGCAGTTCTTTTTGTGACAGCAAAGAATTGGAAATTGAGGGGACACTCATCAATTGGGGAATGGCTGAACAAGTTGTGATGGAATTCTATTGTGCTATAAGAAGTGACAAGCAGGATGGTTTCAGAAAAACCTGGGAAGACTTACATGAACTGATGCTGAGTGAAGTGAGCAGAATCAGGAGAACATTGTATATAGTAACAGCCACATTGTGAGATGATCAACTTAGACTTAGCTCTTCTCAGCAATACAAGCATCTAAGACAATTTCAAAAGACTCGATGGAAAAAGCTATTCACATCGAGAGAAAGAATTATGGAGTCTGAATGCAGATCGAAGCACACTATTTTCTTCTTTTTCTTTCTCATGGCTTTTCCCTTTTGTTCTGATTCTTCTTTCACAACATGACTAACATGGAAATGTTTAATATGATTGTACGTGTATAGCCTATCAGATTGCATGCTGTCTTTAGGAGGAGGAAAATATTTGGAACTCAATTTTATAAAAGTGAATGTTGAAAAATAATAAATAAATGCTTGTTCCCTCCCTTCCTTTCTCCTTTTATCTATTGATGTTTTTCCTTTTATCAAAGCAAAACTTCCTCTTTTCTGGGCTCAGTACACCCAGTTCCTCCTCCTACAAGATCCTAGAGGCAGCTAGGTGCCACAGTGAACAGAGCACCGGACCTGGAGTCATGAAAACCTGAGTTCAAATCTGGCTTCAGACACTGGTTACATGACCCTGAGCGAGGGATTTCATCCGTCTGCCTCAGCTTCCTCATTTGAAAACTGGGGATAATGTCCGAAGGTTGTCGTGAGGATAAAATGAGATAATATTTGTAAAGTGCCTCACAAACCTTAAGGTGTATGGATGCTATTATTATTATGCATATCCTCTGGAACTGCTCTATATTGTCTATACTATCCTTCCTCAAGGACAGTGAGCTGTCCAAGGTGGATCTGCCCCACCCCACCCCCTTCTAACTGCCCCTCAATATGTAGCCTCTCCTCATTATAATGTCCCGATCTGCCTCTGTTTTTTCCTGTGGTATAAGTAAGCTCCTTGGAGGCAGGGCCCATCTTGTTTGTCTTCCAGTGCTCAGCACAGAGCCTGGCATAGAAAGTACTTGGGAAATGCCTTTTCACGGGGGCAGCTAGGTGGCACAGTGGATAGGGCACCAGCCCTGAAATCAGAAGGACCTGAGTTCAAATTCGGCCTCAGACACAACACTCACTAGCTGTGTGACTCTGGGCAAGTCACTTAACCCCAACTGCCTCACAAAAAAAAAAACCTTTTCAGTCATTCATTCAAGAGTTTTTAATATAGCCATTTAATAATCAAGAGATTGGGTATCCTCAGACCTTCTCAGACTAAGCTGGGGTTCCACACCCAACAAACCTTACCACATGCTATGTGTGTGGTGGCCTCGGAGGCTGAGCCAGTAACAGCAGTACAGCACTGAACCACAAACACAGTTCCTCTTCCAGGGACTCTTCCACCTTTTAACCCCTTCCTCCTTGCTCTAGGAGAAGGCTTTTGGTTTCTTTTTATTCTTTGTTTGAAGCCTGGCTACCAAAGGGGATTTAGAATGCACATCTGGCTGGCTAGCCCCATCTTTCCGGCTAAAATTGTGTAAATCAGGGAATAAGCATTTATATAGCACCTATCATGTCCTTGGCACGGTGCTAAGCACTTTTTATTTTTAACAAATTTTATTTTTTTATGAGCAGTAAAACGGTCTTCAAGTTTGTTGGCTTGGGGTTTTTGGTTTTGTTTTGTTTTTTTTTTTTTTTGGAGTGGTGGAGAGTGGCTTTTGTTCAGGTCAGTGGCTTAGAATTTCTGGCAATTGTGATTCAGTAAAGCCAGGGCATGCATATTCCTCAGGAGAGAGTTACCAAAAAGAGTAAGGGATTTGAAAGCCAAAGCCCTGGGCCTAGGCTTGAAGGCAGGCTCTGCTCTCTTACTAGTGTGTAACCTAGAGCAAGTAATTTCCCATTTTGGGGGCCCAACTTCCTCATTTGTCAGAGCAGAGGGAGGAACTTCAGGCAGGGGTTGGACAAGGATCTGCAGTACCTTCTAACTAAAATTCTGTTATTTCCTACTGGATGTCCCTGTAGGTATCTCAGACTCAGTATGCCCAAAACAGAACTTCTTATCTTTCCATCTAAACCCTTCTCTCTTCTAAAGTTCCCAACTGTGATCAAGGACACCACTATCCTCCCAGTCACTCAGGTTCCCAAACTAGGTGTCATTCTTAACTCAACCCATCCAATACCTAAATCCATCAGTTTCTAAGACCTGTCATTTCATACCTTCATAATTATTTCTCATCCACATTCCCTTTCCACTCACACAGACACCACCCCAATGCAGGTCCTTATCACCTCATGTCTGGCCCATTGCAACTAGTCATAGTCAAACAGCATTATAAAGTGCCTACCATGTGTGCCAAGCTCTGTGCTAAGCACTAGAGATACAAAGTAAAACACAGTCCCTAGCCTCAAGAAACTCACAGGCTAAGAGTGAGATAACATGCTAAGAACTACATACAAATAAGGTATTCACAGGATAAACTGGAAGCAGACTCAGAGAGATGGCACTAAAGTTAAGGAAGACTGGGAAAGGCTTCTTATAGGAGGCAGGACTTTAGTTGGGCCATGAAAGAAGCCAGGAAGCAGAGGTGAGGTGTGGGAGAGTCCTAAGCACGGAGGACGCCTGTGAAAACACTCCAAGCCAGCAGACTGGTCTCTGTCTCAAAGCTCTCCTTTCTCCAGTTCACCCATCACTCAGCTATCTAAGTGATCTCCCTTAAAGCAAAGCTCTAAACCAGATCACTAGGCTCCCCCTGCTCAATATTACCTCTAAGATCAAATTAACACTGCATTTAATGTTTTTAATTTAATGGCATTTAAAGCCCTTCACAACCTGGCCCCTTCCTAGCTCTTCATTCTTCTTAAACTGTACCCCTGCCCCCATGTACTCTTGACAATCCTGTGACAGTGGCCTAATTCTGATGGTCCATCCATGGTCTCTGTGCCTTTGCAATGGATTTCTCCCCTGCCTGGAATGTTCTCCCCACTCACTTCCACCTCCTGGATTTACTTAGCTTTAAGACTCTGCCCAAAGTCCCCCAATCCCACCTCTCTAGGAGGCCTTTCCTGATTCTCCCTCCCCCAACCCACCTGCTGCCATTGCTAGAACTTTCCTTCAGAGATTACCTTTCACCTATACCTTCTCTCACTAGATTTGTTGTCTTCCCCATTAGAATGTGAGGTCCTTGAGGGAAAGGACCATGTTTTTTTTCCTTTCTTTGTATCCCCAGCACTTGGGACAATGCCTGGCACAGAGTAATATGCCTGGCACATTTAATAAATGTTTTGCCAACTGACCAGATGACCTCTGAAGTCCGTTCCAGCTCTAAATCCTAAGCCTAAGTGCTTAGCTAGAGGGGCACAGCTGAAATGGACAAGAAACACCAACCTGGGAGGGACCCAATCCCAGCTGCTCTAGGGAGGCCTTTTCCACCCAGCACAGGGCAGAACGTGCAGGGTGTTGGCCACATAGTTTACATACATTCCCTAGAGGACAACTACTTTAGTGCTTCCCAGGACACCCTACAGAGCTCACCTTACCCAGAAAACAAGGGTTTCTGACTAGTACAGGGGGACGGAGGCGAGTCAGTACAGAGGGAAAATTATCTCTGGTGTACTCCAATATTTTATGTAAGTACTTCTAAAAAGATGCTCCAGACGTCACAGCAGTGAAAAAAATCTAGGCACAACAGAGATATGAGCCTGTTCCAAACAAACCTTTTCCGGATTCCTTTAGCTAATATCAGCTTTCCCCGAATATATATGGGGGTCCAGCAGGAAAACCAAGAGAATACAGGGCACTGTCTATCTGCCAGGCCTGGGGAAGGTAATGAATGGTATTCCAAAGCATTCTGGTATTCTGACCCCTAAGTACCTGATCTCAGAAATCTGAATTGTAGAACAGAAAGAGGAAACAACAGTGTGGTACTAAAATGCTGAATTTGGGTCAAAGAACCAAGGTTCCAAGCCTAACACCTTTGACAGTCCCTTTCACTTAACTTTTCTGGGCCTCTAGATCCTCATCTGTAAAATGAGGGCACTGGGCTAGATGGTCTCTACTGGCTGTTTCCAGCAGTCTGTGATCCTAAGATGAATTTGGGAGACTGAAGGATGAGGAGCCTGCAGAATGAAGGAAGCCTTACCGCTAGTGCTCTGGGCTACTTACTCCAAGAAAGCAGAATTACATCTTTAGGAAGCTAGGGTGGGGAGCCCACAAGTCAGGAAGTCGTGGACCTACACAGAAGTTTCCTCCACTGCTCTCCTCCACAAGAAGGCAAATGCACTAATTAATTATGGATGGAAATCTCTCCTCCTTATTGAAAGGATGTACATAATGCAGTAATATCTAGTGCAGCTGGGATTAATTCAGCATTATGCTTCAAGTTCCAAAAAGGAGAGAAATGTCCAGCTAGCAGTTTAGAATTACTTCATCGTTTGATCCTTATGACAACCCAGGGAGGTAGGCACTTATTAATACCCCCATTTTACAGAAAAGGAAAACTAAGGCAAAAAAAAGTGACTTGTTCAGGCTGACACAGCTAATAAACGTCTGAGACTATTTTTGAACTCAGATCTTCCTGACTCCAAGGCCCAGCGCTCTAGTCATCTAGTCACTAGTCACTAATCACCTAGATATAATCAAAAGGCACTTCTGGCCCTCAAGGAGCTTCCATTCTAATGGAGGTCAATATACAAATGAGAAGCTTTTTAGCTTATTATAGTTCAAACTTGTTCATCTCATCAGAAATAATTACCACTAAATACAAGAGTCACTAACCACTCATATAAAGTTGAAAAGTGGAAGGGGAGCTGAGGAATAGGAAAGAAGGATGTCTCCATTAGGAGAAAATACCTCAAAAGGGAACACATAAGAAGTCTCTGGAACCCACAGGTGGGCCCAGTTTTATCTTGGGAGGTCTCCACTAATTAACATCCTGCCACGCCTGTTCCTGGCATGAAAGAAACTCTGGGCCCTCGAAGGCTTTACCTGTAAAAGGAGTGCAGGCTTCCAGGTCTTAGGGCTAAATTCAGAGAGGCTCCCATGGAGCTTTAGCTAAGCAGCATTAAGATTTTTTTTCAGGTACAGACAGTCCCCAAAAGGCAGCAATCTGTTTCAATATAAAATTAAATCAAGGGTCTTTTCAGTTCCAAAGTTAGCTTTGAGGAACCTCTTCTTTCCCTTTAATTATAAACCCAAGCCTGTGCTTGGCACATAGTAAGTGTTCAATAAATGCTTTTTCACTATCTGACTACAACTCCTCCCCTGCTAATATAGGCCTCCGAATTCCTGATTCTTGTTCCCCTGAATGGAGGACATGGCTTGGTTCAGTAGGACAAGCATTATGTTTGAAGTGAGAGGTCCTAGATTCAAATCTTGGCTCTGACCCTTAGCACCTGTGTGATCCTGAGGAAATTATTTAACCTCTCTGGACCTCAGTTTCTTTATGTGTAAGAAAAAAAAAAGAGGTTGCACTAAATGACTTCTAGAACTAGATTTTTTCCAGGCGTCTGTCTGGGACAGTGAGAAATTATGCCACCAGAGTCTCACATAGCTAGAGAATGATTCATGTAATTACAAGGGTCATACCATGGCCAGCATTTTATCTGCTCCTTCACCTCCTTCTAAAACTGTCTCACCAACCTGCTCACCCAAAATAAGAAAATCAGACACCCTGATATCTACATTTCCAGGTGCAACAATTTCGGTGAGGAACAGCCCTACTGCTTTCACCCAATTGAACACTTATTTAAAATATAGTCAGGAGCAAATGTTCACTCCAGAATCTCACCCATCTAAACACCTGCATCATATCACCCACTCCAAATGAGTCACAAATGAAAGTGAGAGTAATGGTCCTTGCATTATCTGCCAATTAGGCCCTTTTTCTCACCTTTCATTTTATGGTCTTTCATAATTAAATATTTTAGTATTTAAAGTTCCTCTTAAATCTCAGGGTGGGCTTTTCCTCCATCACTAAAGATCACAACCCCACTAAATGGTCTTTAAACACACCTCCGTCCTTGGGGTGTTATAGAAGGATGCTTAAGCTCGATGAACTCAATTATCTCAATGATGAGGATTCTCAAATCTGCATCCAGCCTCTGAGATGTAACATGTCCAGCAGGCCTCTAGTCTCCAATCTCCAACTGACTTTTTTAATTTAAACTTCAACCCCTGAGGTTTATTTAATTTTTTTTTCCTTCCAGTCTACACAACCAAAGTACAAACACTATGTTATCTAAAATGCTACAAAAAAAGACACAGAAATTTTCTAGTACTGACTGTACAGGATGTCCTGCAGACATCTTAAACTCATGTCAAAAACCTGGAAAAATGATCTTCTCTCCAAATTCCCCCCTCTTCCAAACTTCCCTTTCTTTGTATACCCAAGCCTCTGCTTGGTACAGAGTAAGCATTCAATAATTGCTTTTGCAGCTACAACCGATTGCTACAAATAATTGCTACAATTCTTTCCCTGCTAATATAGGGCTCCACCTTCCTGACTTTTATCCTCCCAGTCACCCAGGCTGGAAACCCAGGTGTCATTCAATCTCTCTCACTCCCCCACGTCCAATCTGTTAACCAAAGCCTGTCCATTTTACCTTCTAACATCTCTCCTACTCTGATACTGGCACCAACCACCCTGGTGTAGGCTCTCTGGACTATTTCAACAGCCTGATGGTTGGTCTGCCTGCCACAAGTCTCTCCCCACTCTAATCCATTTCCCTGTTGTTCACTCCTGTCCGACGCTGTGACCCAATTTGGGGTTTTCTTGGCAAAGATACTGGAGTGGTTTGCCATTTCTTTCTCCAGCCCATTTTACAGACAAGGAACTAAGGCAAACAAGGTTAAGTGACTTGCCCAGGTTCACATAGCTATCACGTATCTAAGGCCAGATTTGAACTCCAGAAGATGAGTCCTCCCGACTCCACTCCTAGCACTTCATCTGAGCTGTCCCTCCCTTCCCCTCAAACTCCTTTATTCAGCTGTTAAAGTATTCATCCTAAAGTGTAGGTCTGACCATGTCAATAAACCCCAGTGGAGCTCACCTCCAGGTTAAAATATAACTGGTTTGGCATTCAAAGCCTTTCATAACCTGCCCCTCTTCCCACCTTCTGGGTCTTCTTACACCTCCTTCCCACCCAGTATTCTGAGACCCAATGACACTGGCTTCCTAGCTATTCCTTAAACAAGACGCTCCATCTCTCAGCTCTGGGCATTTTCTCTGCCTGTCCCTCATGTCAGGAATCATTTCTGCCTCCTGGCTTCCTTCAAAGTATCAACTAAAATCCCACTTTCTACTGAAAGCCTTTCCTGATGCCCCTTAATTATACTGCCTTCCCTCGGTGATCTCCAATTTATCCTGTACATAGCCGGTTTGTCCATACTCATGTGCATGTTGTATCCCCATTAGACTGTGTGCTCCTTGAGAGCAGGAACCCGACCTTCTCTGTATCCCCGGCACTTAGCACAACGCCTGGCACATAGCAGGGACTCTATAACATAACATGTTTATTGACTGTACTACACTGATTTTTTTTTCTCTCTCAGCTTATTGGAGAGGAGATAGAACAAACAGTTGAAAAATGAAGATGACAAAAAACTAACGCTACACATAAAAACATTATTTTTTATTTTTCTGTTTCCCTGGCTAAAAAAGTAATTACTCTGTGGCCGGCCTGGTAACAAGCCCCTCTGGTACTCAGCTAGGCTGGTTGGTCTTCGGCCAAGAGATATACAATCTGTTACCAGACTAACACAAAAACTCCTTTTGAACATTGGGGGAGCGGAAGGGGGAGGCTGCCAGTGCATAGGCTCACTTGGCATAGCTCTAAAGAGCAAAGGGATTACCTCCACACCACAGACAGGTAAAGAAGTAAGACTTTAAGTATTTCCAAACCCAATATACAAGGCTAAAATGCCATTTAATTTACATTTAAATGATGCTTCAAATTTCTAGACGTCAACTGCCCCAGATTTCTGGGAAGTGTCTCAGAGTTATACCATAACAATATGAAAAGTTATGTCCGGGTTAACCAAAAATAAAAAGTCTACTTTTGATTAAAAAAAAAAACCAACATGTATCCAGATGATTTCCCCCACCATTTCAAGTCTTATCTATAATTATTCAAAATCATAATCAAGAAGGTACCAACCCCTTTATTTAACAGATGAGGCAACTTAGAGCCCCCCCCCCCATGAAAAGTGACTCGCCGTAAGGTCATGCAGCTATCTAGTACATAGATTAGAGAGCAGGTGTCCTGATAACCAATATAAGGGTCTTTCCTGGCACACAGTAGGTGCTATATACGTGTTTATTCCTTCACTCCCCCCCCCCTTAAGGGAGTCTGTTTTCTATCTGTGTTCTATCTACAGTCAATCAAATCAATCAAAAAGGGATCATGATGCAAAGTCCAGCAGTTCTCAAACTTCTTGGTCTCAGACCCCCTTTTACTCTTAAGAATTACTAAGGACCAACCAAAGAGCTTTCCAACGAGTCAATACTGATATTTGCCTCAGGCAAACAGCAGGGACCTGGGCCAACATGGCAAAGTCCAGGTCCTTTTAGGGATCCACCATTAGCACCCCATCAGTAATGAATAATAAGGTTGAAAAGATTGGTTGGGAACAGCTTATAAAGGGTTTTAAAGACCAAACAGAGCAACTTGTATTTTGTCCTAGAAATAGGGAGCCAACAGAGTTTATTAATAGAGGAATGACAAGGTCAGATCTCTAGGAAAATCACTTTGGGAGACATCTGGATATCAAGACAAGATGGATTGGAGAGGTTGAGATACTTGGGATAGGGAGACAAATTAGGAGGGTGTTGGAAAAAGCAAGTGAGAAATAATGAAGGCCTCAACAAGAGTGGTGGCCATGAGACAGTAGAGAAGTGAATGGATGAGGGATGTTATGGAGGTCAAGTCAACTACGACTTGGAAACTGATGGGATACGTGAGGTGAGAGAGACTGAGGAGGGAAGGATAACCAAGATTGTGAACGTGGGGGACTAGAAAGATGACAATGCAGATGCACGTGACACAAAGAGAGATGTTTGGAAGAGAAATTATAATGAGAAAGATAATTCTGGACACACTGAATTTGAGCTGCCCATAGGAATCCTGTTTAAAAAAATCTAATAGATAGTTGATGTATGAGAGATTAGATTTAGGAGTCATTTGCATAGAGATTAGTAAACTTGACAAGCAAGCCTAAATTTACTTATTTGCAACTTTTACCCATTGTTCTTGGCTCTCCCTCTTCCATATAACAGCCCTTCAAATACTTGAAGATAGTAATCATGACCCTGGGGTCTTTTCTTCTCCGGGTTGTGCCCAGGTCCTTCAAATGATTTTCATATGGCATGGACTCTATGGCAAGCCCTTCATCATCCTGGCCACCCTCCTCTAGACACTCAGGAAAAACTTCCTAATAATTAAAGATGTCCTAAAGTGGAATGGGGTACCTCTGGAAGGCACCTGATACAGACCCCTTGAGGGATATGTTGTAATGGTGATTCCTTTCAGCTATAAGCTGAGCTGAAAGGCAATTTCCAATCCTTAAATTCAGTGACTCTGTAAGTCCATGGGAACAGATGAAGTCACAAAGTGAGAGTGTAGAGAAAGAAGAGGGCCCACAGCATCCACAGTTAGGGGATGTGATATGTATGACTAACCCTATATCCTATCAGGAGGCAAAGAAGTCATGGTCAAGGAGCAGAGGCAGGAGAACTAAAGAAGGGTGTTACAAAAAGTCCAGCCAGAAAGGAAAGAATACTGAAGAGAAGAGAATGGTGAACAATGGCAAATGCTGAAAAAGCGGTCAGTCAAGAAGGATGAGGGTTGAGAAAAGGCATTTGGATATAACAATCAAGAGATTTCCACTTCAGATGAAGAATTTTTTCCCAATATTTTGGAAAATGTAGTTTCAGTTGAATCTACGATACAGCTAGACTGTAAAGGTTTGAGAAGTGAATAAGAGGAAGGGCAGGCAACAGGTATAGAAGGCAGCTTTTTTTTTTTTTTAGGAATTTGGTTGTGAAAAGAAACCTTATTCTATCCTTTAAATGAAGTCTTTTCTCTCCCAGGTCATACAGTGATTAAAGTTCTCTAATTTCAGTCTGAAAAAAAAAATTCCAAAGCCAGTACTCACCAAACTTTACTGCATTCCCTTCTTTGGCCATCTCCTCACTACTTAGCAGACTGCCAAAGAGCCAAAGATAAAGCCTTGGAGGTTCTGCCTTTCTCATTTCCAGAACTTCAGGCTTCAGCTTTGTTGATCCTAAAGGCTCAACCTCAATATTTCACTTTACTACCAACTCTCTTTCCATCACAGCCTACCCAACTACCCTAGTTAAGCCTAGTCTTAACTCCTCAAGCATAACCTTTTCTCCCTTACTTCCCTTCCAATTTAGGAACCAAAAATTATTATCAAAATGACTCATTGTTCCAGGATGGGTGTGTCAGTTTATTCATTATGGCCCCACACACCAGCCTAGATAACTTTCCAGACCTTAAGTGCCCCTTCTTGACCATTCCTCTTTGTAAGTTCTCTCCCCCTTTAGAAGGGAAGCTCAGTGAAGGCAAGGACTTTCATATTTTTAACCCCAGCACCTAGTGATATGATTGGCCTGTAATAATAGGTAATGCTTTTTCATTCAGTTTCTGTCACAGAGATGTCAAGTCAAAATGATTTTAAAGAAAAAAGAGATTAGAGGGATGAGCTATGAATTAGTTTAAAAGTAATTGCTAATAGCAAGTCATAGCAACCCACAAGTGGAACCTGCCTCTTGTGTACTTCATTGAACTTCAGCTATTATACCATCAACTCCTTAAGGCTCTAATATAGCTTTAGCTCTGAGGTCCAAAGATCTTGGGCAAGTAACTGAGCCAGAGTTTCCTACTCTGTTAAAGGGGTTGAACTCAAAAACCTCTCAAGTCCCTTCTAGCTCTATATCCTATGATTCTATAGTTGTATCTCAGTGCCTAGCACAGTCCCTTGCAAAGAATAAATGCTAAAATAAAAGCTTAATAAATCAAACTGAACTGAGGACAGAGGAAAAGGACTTGGTCTCTGCCCTCAACTTATTTCAAGCAGTTTGGGGTTTGCTTTCTATATATTCTTTCTAATGAAGCTTCATTGCAGGAGGATCAGGGAGGCTATTCCTAAAACATTCAGTCCATGAGTTAAAGATTACCTTACTCAGCTATCTAGTTCCCTCCTGGGATAGTAATGTATCACCCACTGACTTTTGGGGTTGGAGGAAAATTTGTTAAATGTATTAAAGACTAAAATGCTCTATGAAAAGGATAGTCAGGAGAGGGCTCTACTATCATCCCCAAAAGTTGGGTGGCTAACCTTTTCTTTACAAATTCCAGAGAAAGTGACTTCTCAACCTCCCCTGAGATAAGGCCTTCAGGGTCTCCACTAACTCGGTCACTGAAATTCTTTCAATGCTTGTTAAAATCTAACCGCTTTCTTCTAGTTCTAAGAGAAGAAAGAATCACAGATCCCTGCCTTCTGTTGAGCAACTTCTCCACCATTTGTATCTTTTGCCACTGAGTCTGCAAATTTCAAATGTGACATTGTCTTTTTTCAATAGTAAGTCCCTATCTTTGAGATCACCCAGGCACAGAAAGTTGAAAGGCAATACGTTCCACAGGCTGATGTCTAGTTCCACTTCTGACTTAAAACATTCTGAAAAATAATGGACAAAACCCTGGAAGGGGAAATGAAGTGACATGACACTGTCTTCATGTGTCCACAAGGATATATTTGTGAATGGCTTATGGAATTACTTTTATATACATCCCTGTATATGTATGTGAGATAGTAAATGTCAACCTTCCTACTGATAGGCTTAGTACACACACACACACACACACACACACACACACACACACACACACAAAATATCCAGGACTTGTGATTTCACAGCGTAGGGAGCTCCTGGTGAGGACGTTTATCACAGGGGGCAGTCATCAAATTCTTCTTTCCTCTAGTACCTAGCACAGTGCTCCATGAAGAAGCAGATGCTGAGGACGATATAATCTTAGGCAAGTCACTTCCATCTCTGGGTCTTAGTTTTGTCATCTGTAAAGAGCTGGTTGGACTACATAATTTCTTAGGTCCTTAGTGGCTATGATCCTAGGATGTCCTACTCTAGGTTATTGGCAGTGACGAGAAAAGGGCATACTTTCAGGAGTGATTTCAGAGGTAGAATCTGTAAGATGGGCCAACAGATTGTACAAGGTGAAGAAAGTAGACAGAGCCCTCTGTGTCTTCCTTTGCACTTACACATGCTAAGGTGTTCTTCCAGATACCTCTCTCCTCTACCTCCCCTTAAATCTTTTTTTTGTTTGTTTGTTTGTTTGTTTTTTAGGCAATTGGGGTTAAGTGACTTGCCCAGGGTCACACAGCTAGTAAGTGTCAAGTGTTTGGTGTGAGGCTGAATTTGAACTCAAGTACTCCTGACTTCAGGGCCTGTGCTCTGTCCTCTGTGCCACCTAGCTGCCCCAATTTTTTTTGTTGGTTTTTTGGTTTTTTGGCTAGGCAATGGGGTTAAGTGATTTGCCCAGGGTCACACAGCTAGTAAGTGTTATGTATCTGTCCCCTTAAATCTTCCACATACAAGGTAGCACAGTAGACAAAGCTCTAGGGGGCAGCTAGGTAGCACAGTGGATAGAGCACCAGCCCCGAAGTCAGGAAGACCTGAGTTCAAGAGCGTACTAGCTGTGTGACCCATGGGTAACCCCGACTGTCTCGCTAAAAAAAAAAAAAAGCTCTAAATTCAAAGTCATTCATTTTTGGAGTGACCTTGGGCCACTAAACCTCTCTGGTCCTGAGTTTCTGCATCTCTAAGAGGAAAGATCACTCCTAAGAGCTCTTCTGGCTCTAAAATCCATTAGGCCAGGGATTCTTAACCTGGGATATGTGAATTGTTTTTAAAATCCAGACAAAAACTGCATTTCAATATAATTGGTTTCCCTTTGTAATCTTATGCATTTTATACATTTAAAAATTATTCTGAGGAGTCCCAGCAGAAGGCGTCCACACCAAAAAAGGTTAAGAATCTCTGCACTGGACTATAAACTTGACAGAACCAATGAGGTCTCAGCTTGTCTTTGTATCCCTTGGTGCACCAGGGAGTACTCTGAGGAGGGTATAGTGTTTTCAGCACTAGGCTCTAGTAGAGCTTGGGCCCAGGTCTTTCTTGTTCCTGATTTATCAAAGTTCAACACAACTAACCAGACCCAGACCCAGACCCACCAGCCTCAGCTACTCAGCTGAGGGAGTAGCCACCCCTACCCAGCAGTCTCACCTCTAGTCCTAAGTATAAATCTATTCAACATGGCTATACCTAGAATTGACTTAGCAGTCCTGAATCAATGCTATTAACAAACTGAAGGACTTCTCTTATTGGAATAAAAGCTCCTTGAGAGCAGAAAGTCTTTTTTTTTGTATTAGTATAGTGCTTGGAGCACAGCCCCCAAGCTTTTTTTCCCTTCATGCATTTATTCCATTGTATTAGAATGAAATTATTCCAGCTCCTAGGCAGGCCAGGATAAAACCTTTCATCCAATTAGCTCAGCTGGTGGTAACTTAACTGTCATTGAGACTAAGATAAGGTAAGGGAGTGAATACAAGATTTCAGTTAAGTTTGAGACAATACATAGATTGAGGTAAGGCCAAGGGCCTATTATTCAGAAACAGAACTACAAGCCCTTAACCAATCTTTACATTATATTTTTAGATGTCTTCAGAACTCAATCAAGGTTCACTAGGGCCTTAAACGATGGCTACAAATTACATGAAGAGCTAACAGGTGAGCAGGCTTATGTCATCAGACCAAAAAACCATTCCCAGTACTTCCAAAACTACACTGCTGATTTTAAGAATTACTTGAATATTCAGGAAGTTTATTTTAAGATGGAATGAATGATTTCCTCATTTGGAAGGTTAAAAAACCGATACTTTAAAACTGAATGGGACAGAAAATAGATCACTTTAATGATATAAAGACTGAAATAGTTTTTCCATAAAAAATTAACGCAATACTTTTGGATAAAAGAAGCAATGGATAAAAAATCTCTATATCAAATATCTAATATGGGTTTGATATACAGACAACAGAAATTCATGACCAAAACCCATTCCCCAATAGATCAAGGGTCAAAGGACATGAACAATTCTCACATAGATTTCAAGCTATTAAAAACAATGAAAGAATGCTCCCAAATCACTCAAAATTAAAGAGATGCAAATGAAAACCACTCAAAGATATGATCTCACACCCAGCAAACTGGCAAAAACAAATGAAATGCAAAAATTGAAAAAACAAATACTAGCTGACGTTTACATAGTGCTCTATAAGTAAGCACTTGCTAATATTATCTCATTTGATCCTCACAATAACCCTGGGAGGGTAGATGCTAAATAAATTTTATATTTACCCATTTTATATTTATTTATTTTTTATATATTATATGAAAAAATGCATGTTACATATGATATATAAAATATACAGTATATTATTTTACCCCATTTTATAGATGAGGTAACTGAGACACAGAGCAGTTCAGTGACACTGACACACCATTAGTAGTGTCTGAGGCCAGATTTGAATTCAGAATTTCCTGATTCCCAGCTGCCTCACAAAAGATGGGAAGAGTCAATGCTGACAGTGCTGTGGAAAGATAGGCACACTAAAATATTGTTGGTGGAGCTCTGAATTGGTAGGACCATTTTGAAAAGCAATTTGAAATTATGCAAATAAAACAGCTCAAATGTCCATATCCAGAGTTATCACGGCTAGGCACAGATCCCTCTTCCAACCTACCCAAGGAGGCCCTTGACAAAAAGGTTTTATATACACCAAAATATTTATAGCATAAGTTTTTTGTAGTAGTAAAGAACTAGAAATAACAGATACCCATCAATTGGGGACTGGTTAAACAACCTGTGGTGCATGAATGTCATGGAATATTATTGTGCTGTAAGAAATTATGAATGAGGAATATAGAAAATCTGCATTTTTATATAAACTGATATAAGATAAGCAGAGCCAGGAAAACAATACACACAATCACTACAACAATGTTAACCAACAAGAATGAACACCACAAAACTGAAAAAGAATGCTGCCAAATTATAAACAAACTTGTCCCCAAAGAGATTTTACAAGACACCTTTCTCCCTGACTTTGGAGATGGGAGGGTGGGGGGAGTGGAGAGAACCATTAAAACACTGCATACATTATCAGATTCTTTCAATGTAATTGTTTTTCAGTAAAAGCCTCAAATGAGGCCTCACTGTGGCATGAGGTTGAGCCTGGATTCTTGAAGGTTGTGCCTTAGGTGTAGCTGTCCTCCCAAAAATGGAAAGATTTCCTTTAAGGGGGAAAAGAATTTAAGTATTTATAAAGCATCTATTATGTGCCAGGCATTTTGCTAAGTGCTTTACAAATATTACCTCCAAAACAGTCTAATGACTTACTGTTTCCAGGGACTTACTCTGTGTCCACTGACACTTCCAAGCAACCATGTCCAAATCCTGCAGCCAAGCATATCTTTTTCCCTCCCCAGCTCTCATTGATATGCAGTCTTTCCCCTATTAGAATATAAACTCTTCTAGGGCAGTAATCATTGTACTTTCTTGTATATGTATGTAGTTCTCAAAACAGTGCCTGGCACATAGCAAATACTCAACAATCTATCTACCTAGCCATCCCCACCAAAGTTCGTAACATTTCATTGCTAAACAGCTGGCCAACAGGTGATTTAATTCCTTTGGTAATGATGGGACCTGGACCCTGAAACTTTCCCACACAACCTAGCCCCTGAACCCAGTCTACCCAGATACTCAATGATCCTTTTAACTGTACTTTCATTATGGCCCTACCATACTCCTTTCAATGTCTGCCCCTGGCCCACCCCAGGCTACTTGCCACTCCTTAATCCCATCCAGATCTTCCCACAGTCTTTTTCAGTATAAAAGTACCAATCTTTCCCCCATTAAATCGGGCAGATTCATTTCACAGGCTTGTATTGGTGTCACAAATACCTCAGATTTACTAGAAATCTTGCCCACCTAACCCTGGTGTCATAATAAAACCTCACTACTCTGACTGAAAGAAGGCTTGAGCGGTTGAATTCTTTCAATATAGACCTGCCTCGTACCCTTGCAGTTCGGTGGTCCCAGCACCCCAAACTGAAACAACAACATGTACTCAGCCATAGAATGGTTTAATCTACATAGATGGAGAGGGTACACATAGCCAAGTATTTAATTTTTCCCGTATTTATATCTTATCTCCCCAACAACTCCCTAAGAACAAAGAATGTGCCCAAAAGTTCTATCTCTTACATCATCTATATGATGAATATACATAATAGGGGCTAACTAATTTAAAATTTGACTGAGTTTTCTGTTTCCTTCCCCTCCATATGACCTCTCTGTGTAACATGAAGTACTCTATAATCTCATTAACATGTTGGAAGTGGGCTTGTTTGTTAACTGACTACTCTAAAATACTAAAGGGCACTATGAGAACTTCTTAAGTTAATATGAGAGTATAATGAGCTTCATATGAGGGCAATCTGAACACAGTTCACCTTCTATTATCTAGATTAAAACTCCTGAACAAAAACATGTCTGAATTTCTCCCTAGTTTTGCTGGAAAAAGTTATCACTTGAATTTCTCTAATAAGATACAACACTGGGGAATATAATTATACAAACTCACTCACAAGGAGGTAATGCTCCTTCACCAATAAACCTCCTTATCAAAGATGACTGGATGCAAGCAGTATAAACCCTCCAGATGAAATTAGTCTAACTGGGAAGGCTAGCTGGAAATATTCAGAACTTACAGAGCCTGGGAAGGCTACCAGGACTTGGAGTCAGAAGAATGGGGTTGAAATCCCAGCTCCACTACCTACTGGGGGAGAGAGGGTTATCTCTTCAGCAAATCAACTTTTTAGCCTTCTTTTCCTGTTCTGTAAAACACCAAAATGGATCTGTAACCTCACAGATTTGGAGGTTCCCTCCAATGATGCAACTCACTACTCAATCATGCAGCTCTTGCTCTGGTCTCCCCAAAAGTCACATAAGGGGTCATACTTTGAGGAGGACATGCTGTAGGCTTCCTCACCTCCTGAAACCTCAAGGGTAACTAGCAGTAGAGCACTGTAGTTATCTACCTTTCATCCTTCTATCTTCCAACATTTAAGACAGGGATAATAAATAATAACTTGTACTCACTATCATAGGAAGGTTTAGAGTAAGGCTCAAATGAAAGAAGAAAAACGTCTGCAACATGTTTTATAATGAAAGGCCATAATGAAAGTACAGTTAAAAGGATTATCGAATATATAAACCAGCTCAGAAAGACTAGAAATTTCAGAGCAGGTGCCATTCTGGGGTAGTAGAAAGATCTCTCACAAGGTGTGCAGCAGGTAGGTGGCACAGTGGATTAAGTGTCAAATGTGGTGTCAGGAAGACCTGAGTTCAAATCCAGCCTTAGACACTCAAGACAGGATTAGCTGTGTGACCCTGGACAAGTCACTTAACTGTTGTCTGTTTCCCCATCTGTAAAATGGGGATGATAATAATAGCACCTACCTCCTAAGGCATTGTGAGGATCAAGCGAGACGATAATAATTATAAAGCGCTTAGCATATATTAGGCACTATATAAATGTTATTATTTAACATATAGTAGGCACTATATAAATGTTATTATTAGGTGTCCTCTATTTCAAAGGAAGGAGGAGGGAGTAGGGCAGAGAGAAGAAAGAAAAAATAAGTTACTATCAGGGACTGTCTTGGCTTTAGACACCTCAGCCTAGGCACAGTGCTTCTGATGCTGCTGCCAAAAACCTTTCTGATGAAATTTCACTCTATAAGTAAGGTCTCTAGATGCAATTTCCGTGAAAAAACATAAAATATTTAAAAACTAATGTTTAGTAAACCACACAAGGCTCTTTGACTTCACCGTGTAAAGATGATTTGGAAAGCAATAATATATCATATCTTTGCTTCTGGAAGGTGTCTACAGAACTCCCCAGGAAATCGTCTTCAAAAAAAATATTAATGTAAAAATAGACCAAGGTTTTTCCCAACCCTAAAGAAAATGAGGTGACAATTAGAATCTTATTTATACCCTGGGCTGCTAATGAATCTACTCCCTCCCAACTAGGGTCTTCCAAGGGAATCTCCTGTGCTATAACTCCCTCAGGTAAGTCTTTCCAAACCCTAGAATTGGGTTAGGGAAAATGCTTCCTATGCAAATGAGGTCAAACTAAATAAAAGGGTGGCAAGAAAATCCATGCAGCCTGAGCAACTGAACTTCAACATGAAATAACATCCTTTTGGCAATTTTTTTGCCTCTTAATAGCTTCTCCCAAGTTGGAATCTAGATCCCGGTTGTACTTTGTTATTTATGATACCAGACAAGCCAAACAAACAGAGCTCTGGCCTTTCCTGCTTCACACTGATTTCTAAGGACAGAACGGACCTTAAAGGCAGAGAGTAGAGCCTCTGCTCTGAGACTCCAGGCAGAAAAAGAAATCACACTTTTCTAAGACACCTCCAGATCTAGAGATTCCTCAGTATCTGGTAGCTAGTCTCACTTCCCTTTCATCTGCCCTGAAAAAACAATATCAGTCCCCCAATTTTAAACAACACAAGACTTCCTGACCTCACCGTATAGAGATGAACAAGAGGGCATGAGAAACCTGTCAGAAACTAAGAATGAAGTGTCAGTGGTAGAGGAAAGACCAACAAACATTTGGCTTCTTTAGCAGTGAGCCAACACCTCCCTCTCCATTAGAGAGAATGGGGCAGTGAAACCACGAAAGGGAGCAACGGTAAGGTAAGGGGCCTCCCAAACAGAAGTTCAAAGAAGCTTGCTTCTCTCCTCCTTTCTCATTCCAGCCCCCCACGCCCTATTCTTAATGGGTTTTATTTAATTAATTTTACCTGGTACTAGCACACTTCTTGGGGGATGGAAAAGGGAACTAGAAAATGCCAAATAGCTTTTGCAGGCCCATCAGGGGTTTTGTTTTTGTTTTGCAAGGCTTAGCCTAAGGAAGCTCCTCCACTGGAATTCTACTCAGGCGGCTGAGTTTTAAGATAGTGAAAGCTTTCTGAGATCAGGCCGGTTGGGAAAGAGTAATATGATCTGGCTCCATTCCCTAAGGGGCTTCCCCAAAACGTGGGTGAAACACAGTAAAAAGGACCTGGCACCTCCCAATCTGAGTTCAGGGAGGCCAAATCTCAACCAGGAATAATGTTAAGAATTGGAATTCCCCAGATCATTTTCGCCAACAATTTAAACCTTTAAACAAACCTGTTAGCAGAGCGGCTATCCATCAATTACTGGGACCAAGTGACTTGGCTTTCTGTCTCCCCAGGTGCTTAGCACTGTGCCTAGCACTGCTGCTTGTTGACTGACTGAAGCTGGTAATGTACCTACCATTAGTTAGAAGCCCAAGTCTGAATCCTAATTATCACAGCTCTGTGACTTGAGCCAAATTTTTTCAATTTTCTCATCTGCAAAAATGAAGGGATCTGTATGGCTATGGAATCTTGCAAGTACTCTCAGATACAGTTGATGTGTTAGTTTTGCAGAACTTTTCTCCTCAAAAATAATTTTTTAAAAAAGACTTTGCTTGCTGGTATGGGAGGAGGAAAGAGATATTTGGAAATCAAGGTGATATAAAAACAAGACGTCAATAAAAATTAAATTTTTAAATGAGGCATTCACACTGTATAATCCTTCGACTTCTCCAGCTCTAACAATTTATCTTGAATATAATAACATGGTCTAATAGTGGAAGGCAAGAGAAAAAAAGAAAAGGGACAGTACAACCCTATTCCCACCCCCTCCCACACTCCCAATGGGGATAACTTGGCCTCTGAATAACACAATGTTGACAATGCCAACCACCTTCTGGTGAAAGTGAGAAGGGTTAAGATGGCAAAGCCATACAAAAGGACATTTCTGTCAGATTAAAATGAGTTTTCTTATCCTTAAGAAAAGGGTGTGGGGACCACCTCATATCTAAGATTCCCTTCTAGCTCTAAAAGCCCATGATCCTGGGATGTAATACCAAAACAGCCTTCATTCCAAAAACAGTTTCCACTAATTAGAGGGAGCAGCAGCAGAAGCTGCTGTAGGTCAAGGAGAATCAAGGTGTACTGGTTAGGGATTCCAACAGCCAGGGACAGCCATGATTATTTGTGTCAGGTTTTCCTAAGCAAATTGAGGATCTCCCATAATCCCAAGGGGCTGGGTGTGAGGTGTGTTATATGTGAGAGAGAAGCACTATTAAGAAATCCTTTCGACTCTTCTAAGTCAAATTAGTTGCAACCCCTGCCTTAAGAAACCTTGCTTTCAGCTGTGCCTCTAGGAAAATACTCATCTCCACTGCAGAATTAATGAAAATAGATCAGAATCCATCTGCAGTAAGCTACCACTTACATTTCTGTAAGGACAGAGAGGGGAAGGGCATAGGCAAGAATGCCTTATCAAACTACATGGTTATCACATAAAGGAGATTCAAGCAATGCAAAGGGAGATAAAGAGATCACCAAAAATAACATTTGAATTTCACCCACCCTAACACTCTTCAATAAACCAGTATATATAATACCTATCTCCCAAAGTAAATTGGTGCTGGCTTCAGCATTAATCCACCCAACCCCTTCCAAAAAGGGCACGTGTTATCTGAGAAACATTATTTCCTGTCCCACCTCCTCCAGATTTCTTTTAACCAGTTCAAGGAAAAAAAAAAACCACACACATACACATATAACAAAGTAGAAGATTGATGACTGATCTTTCTTTACCTTGAGTTTTGGCCCCAGGTCCTTCTAATCCCAGGGATGGATCACACAACTCCTTTACAGGTGATTGGATGGGTGTTTCTGCTTCAGGAGTCTCAAAATTACCTTCAGAATCCGAGCTGCCGAGGGGGGAAAAATGAGGAATTACCACTTTCAATGCTATTTTGGACATCCTTCCACAGCCTTTAAATATCCAGAGTCCAGCATTTTGTGTGACTGTCAAATCTACTGGTGGTCCTCCTCCTCCTCCGATAGATAAGCCAGTGGCCATCACAGATTCACAGCAGATATATGCAGCCAGTTTTTCAGGATGGTTGGAGTCCTTTCACAACTGGCCTCCTTGGGAATCTATCGATACCTCTTCACTGAACACTAATCCACCAGAGCTCTATCCCATACATCACTTAGGTCTATATTTCTCTTTTCCTACATCTTTCCCCAAATCAAGGCTATTCTAAAAACACCACAGAGACCTGAAACCTTGCAGTTTCCCGAGGCTGGGCCAGGTTAGGCTAGAGAGCCTGGGTCTCTCCCCTAGAGGGCATGATCATTCATCCTGAACAACACACCAACCATAGTTCTGATCACAACCAGGGTCCCTGTTCCGGAACAAACCCCTACCTGCTTCAGGCTCACCGAGTTCAAAGATGAGAAGTCAATCACCTGTCTTGCCTATCCTGCTGGGCCGGGGGCAGTTCAGCAGGAGACCATTTCACGGCCACTTGCTGAAGCCACCGGGCCAGTCTTGGCCAAACCTGCCTCTATCCTCCTCATTACCACTGCTGCATTTTTTTTTTGACCCTACTACCCTGGGCCCCAAATCCATTGGGGTGGGGGCAGGGTGATCCCTCCCCAAGGAGGACTCCCAAGTTCCTGAAACGTGAATCAACCACACTGAAAGTCTTTGGGCTCATTAGCGTCTCTGAAGCTTGCAGAAATGAGACATTAACCAGATCAAGAAGGGGGCTGGGGGGGCGGGCGGGGGGAGAGGAAAGAATCCAGAAGTGCTGCAGATTTGGTGGGTGTTCAAGAAGCTGGGGGGGGGGTCGAGTGAAAAGAAACACCCTTGCAAAACACCACCTACAGAAACGAGAGAGAACAGTGAACCCAGGGGCATTCTGGAGGCTTGGGGGGAGGGGAGAAGAGGGGAAGAAAAAAAACCAAAACGAACACAGAATGTACCGCACATGAATGCAGGAGACACGAGTTCGAATCCCGTGGCTCTGGCCAAACTAGGGATGCTGCATACTTGCCTGAAACTCAAAGACTTGGTCTCGGCTTGAGAATCATCTTCCTCGGCCTCTCCCTCTGGCCCCCGGTCCTCGCCATCAGCAGCACCTCCGCCGTGCACGGCAGACCAGGTCCACTTGGCCCACTGGACCGGGGACAGGATCTGCCACGGGCTGAAGGCCATGAGCGCGACTATCCCCGCCCCGGCCCCCCAAGAGGGCAAAGGTGGGGTGAGGGGGGGGATACAATCTTTTTTTTTTTTAATCCCCTGTTTCTTCCAAAATGGAGGGAAACGGTGACAGCCGCCTGTGGCTGCTTCTGGCCGGGCAGCGCGGATGTGGTTAGACGTAGACCGTCGGCTCGCCGCCCTCTTCTCTCCCGGAGCTTCCTCCCCTGCCCCCGAGACGCCGCTGCCCCAGCCCCGGGCTCCGCTTCTCCTCCCCGCGATCCAATCAGCGCGGAGCTCGGGCCACAGAACCGCGGCTCCCGCTTCTCAAGGATGCCAGCCCGGGCTGCGGGAGGAAGCCGCCCCCTCACTCATCCTCATCCCTCCCTCCCCCCGCCCTCCAGCCCCGGCTTCTCTCCGGCTCGCCCCAGCCCGAACTGCGGGAGGAATCAGCTGGCTGCCAGATAGGAGACCCGCTCCGGGCTGGGCGGGGCTGCGCCGCGCTCCCTCTCCGGGAGCCGCCCCTTCGGCATGTACCACTCGCCCCTCGGGGGGGTCCCATACGGAAGCTTTGATGCTCATGGCAAAGGCGGCACGTTCCCCCCCTCCCTAACGCCAGGTGGACTGTTCCGACACTGGCTATATTCATTTGTGGGAAGAAGTTTGATGGGGGTTTGGGGGGAGAGATCAAGACTCTATCTTCCCCCCCCCCTTTTTCCTGCTCCATAGCAACAGGAAACCTATTTTCTGAGTCTGCTTTTCCTTATTTTCCTCGCCCCACCTTCTCACCACTCAGTGGAGTTAGTGGACTCGAGGGCTGTCACCAGGAATTAGCAAACTACCCTCACCACTCAGTCAACATTTATTAAGAGCCTACTATGTTCCAGGCAGGCAGCTGGGTAAGTGCAGTGCTCCTGAATTCAAATCCTGCCTCAGACATTACTAGCCGTGTGACTCTGGGCAAGTCACTTAACCCAGTTTGCCTCAGTTTCCTTATCTGTAAAAATGAGTTGGGAGAAGGAAATGGCAAACCAGGTCACACAGTCGGGCAACAAAAGATGCAAAAGACAGTCCCTGCCCTCAAAGAACTTACAATCTAAAGAGGGAGACAACAAGCAAACAAATATATACAAAGCAAGCTATATTATATACAGGATAAATAAGAAATAATGAACAGAGAGAAGACACTAGGATTAAGAGGGCTTAGAGAAGACTTCCTTTAGAAGGTGGGAACTTATGGTCCAATCATTCTGGAGAGCAATTTGGCACTATGCCCAAAGGACTATAATACTGTTTAGTCCAGCAATATCACTACTAGGTCTGTACCCCAAAGATATCATAGAAAATGGAAAAGGACCTATATGTACAAAAATATTTATAGCAATTATTTTTGTGGTGGCAAAAAATTGGAAACTGAGGAGATACTCATTAATTGGGGAATGGCTAAACAAGTTGATATATGATTGTGATGGAATACTACTGTGCTATAAGAAATGCCAAGGTAGGATGGTTTCAGGAAAACCTAATTCAAACTGATTCAAAGTGAACTGAGCAGAACCAGGAGAATATTGCACACTAACAGCTATATTGCAACAATGATCACCCTGAAAAACTTAGCTACTCTGATCATGACAATGATCCAAGATGATTCCAAAGGACCCATGAAGAAAAATGCTATCAGGGGCAGCTAGGTGGCGCAGTGGATAGAGCACCGGCCCTGAAGTCAGGATGACCTGAGTTCAAATCCCACCTCAGACCAAACACTTGTCACTTACTAGTTGTGTGACCCTGGGCAAGTCAATTAACCCCAATTGCCTAAAAAAAAAAAACAGAAAAATACTATCCACTTCCAGAGAGAGCTCTGATGAACTCTAGGTGCAGATTGAAACACACTTATTTCACTTTATGTTTTTTGCTTTTTAGTTTTTTTTTCCAACTTGACTAATATGGAAATATATTTTGCATGATTTTGATGGGGTGCTTGGGTGCCTGTACTCAAATCCCACTTCTAAGACCATATTTCTTCCTTGCCTCAGAACACTATGCCTGATAATTTTCTCCCCAGCTCAAAGACCCTATCTCCGGCAATAACTCAGGAGCGGGCCCAGTGAGGCAAACTATCTCCCCTTGTTACAAGAACAAGCTGACCTCTGTAGAATTTCCCTCATACTATCTTGTATCAACAAAATTATCGTGTACTGATTCCCACAGTTATCGTATACAATTCAGAGGTCACGTTATAGGCATCAACTCCTGAAGCTATCATGCCACAGACATAACAGACCAAAAATACACCCTTTAAGAACCCTCTTTCCCCCCACCCCATTTTCAGTAGTGAATGACGCCTGTGACCAAGGTTGTATGTTATCACCTAGTTAGTATACTTTCTACCTAATCCATTGCCTTTCCTATATAAGCTTTAGCCTCATTCCTGTTAGGTTGTAAGTTCCCTAAGGAGCTCTGTCTGCCATATTAGCACTACAATAAACCTTTGCCAACTTGACTTAAAGAATGCTTGAGTCCGTGAATTCATTCCAGGGGATGCTGTCCTATACTTTGGTCCTTGGGGCATCCCTGAACCCCTCAAACTACATCAATTTCACATGTATAATTGATATATTGCTTGCTTTATCAACGAGTGGACAAGTGGCAAGATGGAGGGAGGGAATTTGGAACTAAAAAGAAAAAAAAAAGAAAATGAAATTTTAGTTAGGACTTCCAGGAAGCTAGGGAGGTTAGCAGTCAGAGAGAGTATTCCAGGTATGGGGGACAACCAGAGAAAGTGCCTGGAGCTGAGAGATGGAGTGTCTTGTTCATGGGACAGTCAGGAGGTCAGTGTCATTAGATCAAAGAGTACATGGCAAAAAGTAAGGTGTAAGAAGACTGGAGAGATAGCAGGGGGCCAGTTTATGAAGGGCTTTGAATCACTATCAGTTTACTGTAGTAATAATAGCTAGCATTTATAGATATAAAGATATGAGAGAAATTATTCTTTCTCTCTCTTGTATTTAATAACTAATTCTTGAATTAGGACCAAGGTTTTTCCCCTTTTCTACTTCCTCATCTAGAAATCAACCAGTGTGGGAAATCTCCGGCAAAGACTTACCCAGATAGGAAAGCTAAGATCTAATTAAAGACGGTAAAGAAATTCTAAGTTTAGGCAAATAGGCGGACTCAGGTCTGAGAAAATGTGGATTCTCCCTTTTGTCAGAGGGTGACATGGAAATTGATAAATCTCTTTGACAGAGATTTGGATGCTCAGTACCCCAAGACCCTCACTGGAATATGCCTACCTCTAATTATAATATTTATTCTCTCATTAATTGTTAACCAATCAGTGTTTATTGCCACCCTCAGGAATACTCACTCTTCCAAAGGCATATAAACTGTGAGCACACTGCCATGATTTGTCTTTGGTCCAAGAGAGACAAATGACCATTCCTTCTATTAGTAATAAGGTAGCATTATTAATAAAATGATTAATTACCCAGAAACTATTTCTCTTGAACTTTTTAAACATTGCAGATATATACATGTTGTTGTTGTTGCATGTGTGTACATACACAGGGTGTCCCAGAAGTCTTAGTGCAGTTTAAAGCTTTAGCAATTTAAATAGTCTTAAACTTTAAGAAACTTCAAACTGCACTAAGACTTTTGGGATACCTTGTGTAATCTCATTTGACCCCCACAACAACCCTGAAAGTAGGTATTATTTATTGTTCCCCATTTTACAGATGAAAAAACTGAGGGTGGGAGAGGCTAAGTGACCTTGCCCAGCTAGGAGTATCTGAGGCAAAATCCCAACTCTGGTCTTCCTGACTCTGAAGTCCAGAGCTCAGTGGACTACTCTACCTTAGACTGCTTTTGTTTTGCCCCAAGAAAGCGAACCACGAGCTGTGATTGGAAGTTTAAGAGGGCAAATTTAGGCTCTATGTAAGTATAAGGGTAGAGGCAAGGAAAAAAAACCCAAACAATACTAGCCATAAGTAGAATGAAGAGTAGGTGGTATAGTACCTGACTTGGGGTCAGGAAGACCCTGAGTTCAAATCTGGCCTCAGACACTTACTAGCTATGTGACCCTGGGCAAGTCACTTAACCTCTATCTGCCTCAGTTTCCTCATCTGTAAAATGAGCTGGAGAAGGAAATGGCAAACTACTCCAGTATATTTGCCAAGAAAACCCCAAATGGAGTCAGAAAGAGTCAGATACCACTGAAAATGACTGAACAACATAAGTGAAATGGGCTGCCTTGAGAGACAGAGTTCTCCATCCCTGAAAGTCTCCAAGCAAAGGCTACATGACCACTGGAGTATGGTAAGAGCATGTTCTGGGCAAGAGATATCCGGTAACTTCACTTGTTTCCAGTCCCACACGTTCTCAAAATTAATAATAATAATGATTCCCCACAATCACGTGACCCAACAGTAAAAAGGCCAATTCCCCATAATGCATCTCCCATTAAGTAGAAAATCTAAATGGATAAATTCCTTCCTTCATTCCAGCAACTTCTTGCTTCACAAAATAACATAATATTCTAATACTTTTAATACTAATTCTAATAATATTCTGGTAATGCATGGAAAGGTTTTCACTTTCCATTTCAACCCTGTCAGCTAGAGACCTCAGATTTTCTAATCAGTTCCCCTAGGCCAGACCCCCAAAGCTAGAATGGCTCCAGGGGATCAAGGATGGTAATGGGGAGAAGCCCTAAGTTAGGATAGTAGGGCAGGAATCAGAGTCCTGAGGATATCCAACTCTTAAGGGAGGAAGCTCACAGTGTAAATTGAGCCAGGCAAGCTTACTGAAACAGGCAGGCAGTGCCCACCCTCCCCTAGTCAGGGGAGCAGCCTAATCCCCCAAACGTACTGGATGACCTTACCCTTCCCTACTACTCTTAGGATTCAGAAAACCATCATCAGCATTCTCCCAGTCTTTAAGACCAGCATGTTGAACAAGATGATACAAGGGACCCTTCTAGTTCTGAAAGCCAAATACCCTATAAATGGTGATCTGATGGAATTTGACACCTCCCCCCTCCCCCCATTAAAACAAACAAACAACGAAAACAAAACAGCGTTTGGAGAGGGTCTGAAGTCTTAAGTCAAAGGTGTTCAATTACACAGTAGAATCAATATGGTATTCTAGGGCCTCATCAGCTTTACACTTCTCTCATTAAAAAAAAATTAATAAGGCTGCTGCCTCATTCCATCACTTTCCTTCTGGCTCGTTTAGTTAGCTGCTTCAGGCCTGAGTGAAAGCAGTGTTAAAAATAAAACCCTCTCCATTCCAGGAGGCAGAGGAGGAACAGCTGAGCCCTCCGTTTTCTTCTTGTTTCAATGTGGAAGATTTCCCCCCCTTTTCACCAACTCACTCCTTTCCTCCCAACGAGTTAAAGAAAGGGAATACAGGAAATTACAATGGACCCATGAGGCACGAGCTCAAATGCCCAGCTTTGATTCAATTCAATACCTACTATGAGCTAGGTACCTTGCTAAGCACTGGAGATACAAAAAGAGGCAAAAGAGGATCTTTGCCCTCATGGGGTATATAATCTAACGGGGAGACAATGAGCAAACAAATATATACAAAGCCAGCTATATGCAGGATTAATAGGAAATAATTACTGGGGAGAGGTGAGCAGCTAGGTGGTGGAGTGGATAGAGTGGATAGAGTCAGGAAGACTTGAATTCAAACGTGGCCTCAGACAATTCTAATTGTGTGATACTGAGTGACTTACTTAACCTCCATCTGCCTCAGTTTTCTCAACCTCCTAGGGTTATTGAGATAATATTTGTAAGTTGCTTCAAACAGTATCTGTATATATTAGGCACTATATAAATGCTTATTCCCTTCCCTTTTCCCATTCCCCTACTTAATAAATGTCAATTTCCTTCTTTCCTTTTAAGAAATCATTCAATAAGCATTTAAGTCCTTATTTTGTTCACACTTTGCAAACCTTAAAGCACTATATAAATGTGAGCTGTTACTATCCTTATTTAAGGAAAGACTAGCTGATCATTTGTTGAGGATGTTTTAGGAGGATTCTTGTGGATGTTCCTGCTACTAAAGATGGGATCTTGGAATCCCTTGAGAAACTCAGATTCAGGGATTCGTCAACAGGTGAAAAAAAAGACCTAAAATGACTCTTTCCCCTGGGGCTAGAGGATGATTAATAAGGAGAAAGCTAATTCCAAAGACATCCACAGATACAAATTAATTTTGCTAGAAGCTAGATGGATCCCATTTACTTTTACAGTCCCATTCTCAGATGGAATTAAAAATTAGGAGAAAAAAAGTGAGAACTTTGCCGTCTTTTCTTTCCTGTTCCAAGAGGAGGCTGACAAACCAATGAAGAGTAGAAATAATTCCTCCCTGACTGCACTGAAGTGGTTTGCCATTTCCTTCTTCAGCTCATTTTATAGATGAGGAAACTGAGGCAAACAGGGTTAAGTGACTTGCCAGGGTCACCCAGTTAGTAAGGGTCTGATGTCAGATTTGAACTCAGGAAATCTCTTCTTGCTGACTCCAGGCCCAGCACTGTATCCACTGGGCCATCTAGCTGACCTTCATTTTACATACGAGAAGACAGACTCAAGGTCACAGAGGTAATAAGTAAAAGATCTTAGATTTGAAAGAGGCACATCTGATACCAAATCCAGTTCTTTTTCTACTCTACCACATGGCCTCCACTACCCCAACTGTATTCTATTTATTTTGGTGAAAAACAAGGGAAAAAGTCAAACTTTATTCTCTCTGGGCCTCAGTTTCTCCTATGTAAAATGATGGGATTAGGTTACATCATCTCTAAAATCCCTTACACATTTAGCGGTCTCTGAATGTACAAATTCTTCCTTATGACCGTTTAGAAACAAGGAACTAGGGAAATACAGGTAAGATGGTGGCAACTGTGAACTGAAAAGAGCGCCCTGGGTCCTGGGCTTGCTGGTAGATACAAGGAAAGGTTTTTGCTGTTGTTGTCGTTGTTGATGTTGAATCATTTTTCAGTTGTGTCAGACTCTTTGTGACCCCATTTGGGGTTTTCTTGGCATATATTCTGGATTGGTTTGCCATTTCCTTCTCCAGCTTGTTTTATAGATGAAGAAACTGAGGCTAACAGGGTTAAGTGACTGGGCCAGAGTCACACAGCTAGTAAGTATCTGAGACTGGATTTGAACTCATGAAGATGAGTCTTCATGATTCCAAGCCCCATGCTCTACCTACTGTGCCATGTAGTTGCCAAAGAGTGGTTAGAGAGTGTTTAATCAGTGGTACCAGATTAAGAGGTCTAATCACTAAACGCAGGATGACCCAAATCCCAAATTTCGCCAGAATCCTTTGCCTGCAGACTACAAACATTCCCACAGCACCCCCATTCTTCAAAACCCTTCACTTGACCCTTCCATCCCTTCCAAATAGCATCGTTTCTCTCTCCTCCCTTTCACAGGCTTCCTCATCTTCCACTCATTTTTCAAGCCCCTGCAACCTGGCTTCTAGGCCCACCAGAGCTGAAACCGCTCTTTCCAAGGTTACCAGCCATCTCTTAACTGCTGAACCCCACAGCCTCCCCGCGAGTCTTCATCTTTCTTGACCTCTTTGGAGCACCTCACCACTGCCAACCAATCCCTTCTCTTGGATATTCTCTTCTCCCTGAGCTTTCTTAATAGAGTTCTCTCCTGGTGCTCCTCCAGCTTGTACACCTGTTCCTTCTCTGTCATTCCCCTTGGCTGGATCTCATCCAGGTCCCCAGAACTCTCTCTTGCGCCCTTTTCTCTTCCCACTCTCTCTCCTGGAGAAGGCTTCCATGAGATAGGGTAGATCACGTATGGAGGATTTATAGGGAAGAATGGATAAGGTCAGAGATCTTCCAAAAACAAAAAGCTGGCAGATTAGGTTTGTGCCATAAGAATTCAATTATTTACTGTTTAAGGAAATAATGTGTTGGGAGAATTTCATGCTTCAATAGCTCTGTGATTTCATCATTGTGGGAAAGAATTCTCCAGAGATACAGGCCATTCTACATGACTCTCATCCATTTTCCCCTCAAGGTTCCACTCTTGTTCTTTCACTATCTTGGATTTCCCAGCAGGTTGTCTCTCTATTTGTCCTTGCATTCTTTATTACGTGACTGACATACCTTCATTGTAAGTCATACCTGCATGTTGTACATACATATATTTTAAGTCCTCAATCATGTCTTTTCATAAAATTCCTCCTGCTCAAGTCATAATACATTTCTCTAACAAGTTAAGGCTGTGCAACCAGTTGAGACAAGAAACATACAAGATATACTCTTACAACACAAGTGACCTCCAAAGGCCACCCAAGTGCCATAAATCATGGTCTCAAACTGTCTACTGTTATTATCTAAGGACAGGTTAATTACAGCAGAACATCTGAAAACCTGCCCTTCCCCTCAAAAAAGGGCCTGGCCTATCTTCACACATCACTGGTTATCTTCGCTACACACTCCTTCTAGTACCCGAAAAAACAAAAAACCACACACACACACACACACACACACACAACCTGTTGTCTTCCTAGAACGCAAAGGTTTCTGAAATAAGAATGAATGAAGATTCAGAGAGGCGTTAGGAGTCCAAAGAGGCAGCTACAAAGTTCCAGTATTAACACAGCACAAGGCGTTCTTGAGGGACACTCCCACCAACTAAGTAAAGACAGGAGATAGCCCCAGAATTCTGGGGTGAATACAGTCCTGTAGCCTAGATGGAAGAAGGTAAGTGGGGCTGAAAAGGAGAGAAAGATAAAAAAGGGAACCACTAAGATAAAGGGAAAGGCTGTGGAGAAACTCATTTATCTAATATGACTGGTAACTATAAGGATCTCAAAGTAAAACAAACCTTTATCTTATTGAACCAGACCAGTTTTGTGGTTTGGTCTTTTTCATGAGTTCACAAAGAAACATTTCAAGTCCTGGTGTTCAACCTTTTGGTGATGAGCCTCTCCAAACTTACATGATACTAATCCTCTTATGCCCTCCATGTCTTATGGCCCAAACTCAAAGTCTTTCCAGTTTGGCAGACATGGCCATAGCTTGTGCTCCATTGGAAAGAAGGAAGGACACAAGTATTTATTAAGCACCTACTATGTGCCAGGTATTGTGCTAAGTGCATTGTAAATATCTTGTTTGATCCTCATAAGAATCATAAGGTAGGTGCTATTATTATTATCGCTGTACAGTTGAGGAAACTAATGCAGATAGACATTAAGTGATTTGCCCAGGGATAAACAGCTAGTAATTGATTGGGATTGGATTTGAAAAAGGTCTGTCAGATTCCAGGCTGATGGTTCTATCCACTTTGCCACCTAGCACTGGCAAGGGCTTTGAAAAGGCTGGGTCAGTTCCCTCTAGTTCCAGATGAGGTAATGGAATAGTGTATACCAGCAGCACAGAAACTCAACTCTGTAACGCCAATATTATTGTGACAAAGCTTACATGGCATGAAAATCATGGACAGCCATGATCTGGGAAGAAAATTATGAATAATCCAGCTTAATGGAAAAATGTGGGAAACATGAAAAGACTATAGAAAATCACCAACAACCTTCCTACTCTAACATTTATCAACATGTATATAAGAAGTGGCATAAAATACATTACAAAAAACACAGAGGACTAGATGAGGAGGTGAGCCAGTTATTTGGCTACAACGAGAAAGGACATGCTTTCTGAGATGCTAAAAGGACAAAAGAAAAGTCTATAATGCTAAGGACTGAACAGGTTGTGAACTTGGTTAACTGGAAGGAGAGTGAAGCCTTGGTCAAAAATAGGAAAAATAAGTTAATTAATGGAATGGGTTTTTTGGGAAAGATAATGAGTTCTGTTTTTGACAGTTGATTTTAAGATGCCTAGAGGCCATTCAGTTATAAATGTCATCAACACAGTTGATATTGTAGGACTGGAGCTCAGGAGAGAGATTAGATTTTCAAGCTATCTCCATGGAGATAAGTAAAGGATGGGAACCTAAAAGGTCACTAAGGAATCTAATGTATTTTTGGAAACAAATCACCAAACTTGTCAGAAATGCAACTGAAAACAAGAATTTTTTAAATATCTAAAGGAGGAAGAAGGAGGCCTAGCAGGATCTCAAACTAATATTGCTAAGCAGCAATCATTAAAACAGTGGAAAAGTTGATCAATGAAAATGATTAGCTACACAAGATCCAGAGGCAACTGAACATAGAAGCACAATGTTCAATAAATCCAAAGTCAACAACTACTGGTATATGAACTCATTATTCAACAAAAGCTGCTGGGAAAATGGGAAAGGAATCTGGCAGAAAGGATGTTTAGAGCAACTTTTTATACCATATACCACAACCAGCTTCAAACAGAAACATGACCTAGACATAAAAGGTCATATGAAGATAGTTTTTATAACTGTGGATAGAGGAAGAATTCTTGACCAAGAACTAGATGGAGAGCATCACAGTAGGTAAAATGGACGTTTTCAATTACACAAAATTGAAAAGGATTTATATTAACAAAAGCAACATCTCTTGCACGTGATTCCAATTTTGAAGAGGTCCTATTTAGGATAAGAGAAAATATCTAGTCCTCCATTTTGCTCATTATGTGACCCAGAAGTCACACTAATAACAGCAATGTCCTTAGAATTAGAAGGGAAACAGTTATGTAGGGAAAAAAATCTTTACCAGCAAATTTCTCTGACATCCAAATTCTGTAGTGAATTGATATAAACACGTAAAAGCAAGAGCCATCCCCCAACAGATAAATGATCAAAGGATATACCACCCACTGCTCAAGGCAAAAAAACAATCATTTGAAAAAAATGCTCCGAATTCCTAAGAAGAGAAATGAACATTTAAAAACTCAGATTCTTCCTTATATTCCTCTTATTGGCAAAGATGACAAAGAAAGGAAAAATCACAATGGTGGAGAGGTTGTGAATGAATTAATGAATGTTGGAGGAGAGGGTGACTTTGCACAGCCCTCCCTCTCTTGGGTCTGGTTCACTTGCATAGCCTTCCTGATGCTGTGGTGCTCTTTGAGAACAGAGGCAAGCAACAACATGTGAGTGGTATGGGCTGTGCCCTAATGGGAACCCAGGTGGTCAGTTCCAGCTGGGCAGCACAGTTCCCTCCTCCCTTCCTTACTTACTTCCAGTCTCTTCCCTTCCTTTTCCTCTCCCTTCGTGCCCAAAGGAATGTAAACTTTGATTGCTGAAACCTCACAAGATATCTTGGGGTTTATGGGCTAGGTTTCTTTCTTAAGTACCAAGTCTTAAACCTAATTCACTCAGGCTCTCATTGATTGGCCAACAATAGCTCCCAGCCTAAGCCACACTTAGTCACTGTTTGAGCCCAGAGATCTCAGAGTAAATGCAAATAGCAATTGTTTCTGTTTTGACCAGAAACCTTGAGGGTCTTTCCCCTCCCAGATTGAAATTTTTTTTTAATAGGTAAAGGAGGCCATTCTTTGCCTTATTAGCCTTAGTCACTGAATGGGTATTGCCTCAGTCAAACTGAGACCTGGGAGAGACCTTAGCTTAAAAAGGGCACTGCATGGGGGCCATCTCCAGCTGTCCTGATCTGTATCTTGTCACTGGACCCAGATAGCTCAGGAGGAAAGAGTGAGGCTGGTGACTTTGCACAGCCCTCCTTCACTTAAATCCAATTCACTTGAAAATCATGGTATCACTTTCCTGATGCCATAGTCCTCTTCGAGAAAGAAGGACAAAACAACAACAACAATGAATGAATGAAAAAGTATTTATTATGTGCCAAGACTGTGTTAAGTGCTGGGAAGAGTCTGGACCTGTGATTTCATTAGTATAAGGAACTCCTGAGTGAGGAAACTGCCTTTACCGACAAAGATCTACACCCTTCTCTGCAGCTTATTGCTTTAGAAAGTTGCCTACAGCACCCAGAAGTTAAGTGATTTGCTCTAAATATATGTCAGAAGTGGGAGGTCTTTTGGGCTTTGAGGCTAGATCAATATCTACTAGAGAAGTGGTTATCAAAGTGTGACAGGACAACCTGGGGTTCCCAAACCCTTTCAGAGAGTCCTCAAGGTCAAAACTATTTTCATAGTAATATAAAACATTTTAATTTCTAATAGTAAATATCAGTGGATAGATATAAACTACATAAACAAGAGCTCTTAGGAAGGTCCTCAATAATTTTTATGAGTATAAAGGATTCTGAGACAAAAAAGCAAGAAAATCATTGTATTAGGCTAAACCACTACAAATAATAAAGCAAAAACAGCCCCTGCAATAAAAGAGCTTCCATTCCACTGCGGAGAAAGCATACAAAGTGCCATCAGGGAGGGGCACCTTGGACAGCACAGGTATAAGGATGGGTGGAGCCATGGGGAGTTGATCAGTACATTCCATCCTGGAACTGTGGCAGAGTTGATTTGATCAAGGTTTATGGTTCTAGAACTGGGGAGTAGAGGTGGGGAGGTTCAGACAGAGGGAGGGAGAGGAGGAATGGACACCCTAGGTCCAGGTGCAGGGTAGCATAGGCTATGAGAGTAGGAAGTAAAAAGGAATAGAGAAGACAAGTACTTTTTATGCATTGTTAGTGGAGCTGTGAAGTGGTCCAACTATTCTGAAAGGCAGTATCTCAAAAGTCACTATACTGTGTACAACCTTTGACCCAGATATTAACACTACGAGGTATATAACCCAAAGAGTTTAAACACAAAGAAAAGGATCTATATGTACAAAAATATTTACAGGAATATGTTTTGTTGTAACAAAGAAGTAGAAACAAGGTGAGTACCCATCAACTGGGAGATGGTTGAATAAACTACGGTATGTGAATGCAGTGGAATGTTACTTACCTTTAAGAAGTGACTTGCGAGGATTTATATGAACTGATACAGAACAAAGTGAGTAGAACCAGGAGAACCATTTATACAATTACCAAAACATTTGTAAAGGAAAACAACTTTGAAAGATTTAAGAACTCAGGTCAAAGTAATTTTTTTTTTTTTGGTGAGACAATTGGGGTTAAGTGACTTACCTAGAGTTACACAGCTAGTAAGTGTCAAGTGTCTGAGGCCAAATTTGAACTCAGGTCCTCCTGACTCCAAGACTGGAGCTCTATCCACTGTGCCATCTAGCTGCCCCCAAAGTAATTTCCCAATATAACTTCAGAAGAGGGGTAGATAGGTGGTATAATGGATAGAGCACCAGGCCTTCAGTCAGGAAGACTCATCTTTGTGAGTTCAAATCTGGCCTCAGACATTTATTAGCTGTGTGACCCTGGGCAAGTCATTTAATCCCATTTGCCTTGGTTCTTCATCAATAAAATGAGCTGGAGAACGAAATGGCAAACCACTCCAGTATCTCTGACAAGAAAAACCCCTAATAGGGTTAGAGAGAGTAGAATACAATTGAACAACAACAACAACAAAAACTTCAGAAGAATGTTAATAAAACATGCCTCTCATCTCCTGATGGAGAGGTGATGGAAAGTAAGTACAAAATGATACATATATTTGTGGGCAACCATTACAACATAAATGTGCTATTCTTGATCACACTATTATTATGAGGGAGGGCTTTTATTTGCATTGAGAAGGTAGTGAGAGTGATCCTAAAAAAAGAAAAAGGAAGAAAAGAGTCGATTTTATATATATATATATATATAAACAACAGAAGAGGGCAAGGAAGTTCAGAAATAAACAACAAACAAGGCAATGTTGACACTACTACATTAAATTTAATGTCTTTTAAAAATCAAGTTCTATTTAATAGTCACAATTGCACATACAATCCCCATTTTCTAGCTGTCTTGGTATGTTTACACTTACAGATGAATTGCTAGTTCATAATAAAAGTAAGTAAAATGGAAAATATCATGGAAAACAAAGAATAAAGAGGCTCTTAGTGACAGTCTGAGAGGCTTTACTCTCTTTTGGGATAAATGTACCAGCTTTACATGTAGTCAGTGCATGGACTTTGGGACATCTCTTTTTACCATCCATAGACCTTTCCACTTCCTATTTCTTTGCTGCTTCTCTGGATCAGTGAAATGTTACTGTAATTTGATTTAAGTCTTTTGCCCTCCAACTACTTAATGCCTCCACTTAAGATAAAGCCCCAGAAAGAGATGGCTTCTTTGTATTCTTTATTAAATAGGGAAAAATGGGCCTCTTTTCCACAGTTGAATTCCCTCTTCTCCTACGAAGCTTAACCGATCCTCAAATAGCTGTAACAGCTGGGCCTGCTCCCCAGCCACTCCCTGCTCTGAGATTTCTCCCCAGGGGCTTCCCTTTAATAATTGCTGTCAAAACCCACCCTCACCCATTTTGCTGTGCATTAAAAACATAAAGTCTGATTTCTTCCAAAGGTGCCTCATCAGAGGCATGCCAAATACATTTCATTAGGCTGTGAGCCCAGGGAACGTTAAAGACAAACATTTACCGAATACTCAATTATAAAGAATATTGTTATTCACCAAACCCAAAAAGCTAAAAGTTACCTAAACTTAATTTAAAAAGTTAACAACCAAACTTTGCTTCTAAAACACAAATAAAAAAATAAGAGACCAAATAACGGGTTTTTTTTTTTGAGGCAGTAGCATATGCCGTGGCATTCCAGATACACCTTGTACTCACATCTATATTGCCCATTCTGTACAGCCATTGAGAAAAAAAAAGTATTATCTCCAGGGATTCTTAACTGTGTGTGTGTGTTACAGACTCCTTTGGCAGCTTTGTGAAGCCTTCTAAGAATAAAGTTTTTAAATGTATAAAATAAAATACCTATGATTACAAAGAAAACTAATTGTATTGAATCAAAGCAATTTCCCAAAGACTTCAGAAGACTGTTAACAAAACATGCCTCCCACCTCCTGGTGGAGAAGTGATGGAATGTGGGTGCAGAATGAGACATATCTTTTTGGACAACCATTACAACACAAATGTGTTACATGTGATTATCCTGTTGTTCCAAGGTAGAGTTTTTATTTGGGGCATATTTATTAAAATATATTTTTAAAGAGTTCACAGGTTCTAGGTTAACCTCTGTCCTGTTGCTTACCTCTCAGGGAGAGGAAGGAGAGGGAGAGAGAGAAGGATAGGACTTAGCTTTCAAAACTTATTAAAAATGTTTAAAAAAATTGTTTTTAACATATAATTAGGGAAAAATATTATACATATAAATATTAACTGAAAAAAGAAACAAACAAACCTCTGTCCTAGCCAATTTTTCCCCTTCCCCCCAAAAAGAATAGAGTTTTGGTTGTAAAATGTTTGCATAATCCTTCTCCTATGCTCTTATCATGGCCCATCAACAATTTTTTTGCTATCTCAAGGATTTTGGGGGGGGTGCTAGGCAATGGGGTTAAGTGACTTGCCCAGGGTTACACAGCTAGTAAGTGTTATGCATCTGAGGCTGGATTTGAACTCAGGTCCTCCTGCCTCCAAGGCCAGTGCTCTATCCACTGCACCACGGAGCTGCCCGTTATCTCAAGGATTAAAAGTTGTGGTACACCAATATACTTTTGAGGCAGCCACTCCAGAAATCTAGGAAGCTGTTCCATGAAGTTCCCTCCCATTATAACAATCAGTTCTCAAAAACAGGCTCCTGTCTACTGTCTTCTAACCCATGGATTCAGATCCTGGTAATTCAACTTTCTTTTCTTTTCTTTTCTTTCTTTCTTTCTTTTTTTTTTTTGTGAGGCAATTGGGGTTAAGTGACTTGCCTAGGGTCACACAGCTAGTAAGTGTCAAATGTTTGGTCTGAGGTCAAATTTGAACTCCGGTCATCCTGATTCCAGTGCTCTATCCACTGTACCACCCAGCTGCCTCCTGGTAATTCAACTTTCACAATGTCTGTCCTCTCTGTACCTTTCTTTCCTTTGCCATTGCAACTTCTGAAGCCTTAGTTTAGCTCCCTAATGACCTCTGCCCTCGACAATGGCAATCACCTTCTAACCCTCTCCAAGTCATTTGTCTAATCCATCTTCCAAAAGCTGCTTGATAAATCTCCCTTACCCACATTTCTCATGATGTTTCGAAGATTTCTTACCACCAGATTTCTTATCACCTCTCTGATAGAGACCTTTCAGCCTTCCCAACTCCTTGGACTGACAATCAGCATACTCCATGAGTAGGACTCGTTCTACCCTCCCAGCTGTATTTCTTTTTTTTTCTTTTTTCTTTTAAAAAATTTTTTTCCCCGCTGTATTTCACATAACTCTTGTCTACATCCTCTATGCTCCAGCCAAACTGAAGGACTGTCCATCTCATCAAAATGACCCTTTGCTCAATGCCATTCCTATCCCTAAAATTGCCTGCACCACTCCCTTCCCCGTACCCATTTATGCTTGTTGACATACTACCCATTTCTCAAGACCTTGGCCAAATATCACCTTCTCCCAGAAGCCTTCACTGCTCCACAACAAAAACATTATCTTATCTTCCTAGGAATTCACTCAGCACTTTGTAGCTGTTCCAGGCACTTAAATTAATTATAAATGCTGCCATTGAATCACTCACAGCCCTTTAAGGTTTAAAAAGTTCTTTGTAAGCTTTGAGCCTCAAAACAACCCTTTTAGGTAAGCGTTACTATATTATTCTCATTTTACAGATGAGAAACCCAAGATTTGGACGTTTAAGTGACTTTCTCATGGTCACACAGCTATTTGTTAGAAGTGGGAGGTCTTCAGGTCTTCAAACACTTGACACTTACTAGCTTGCGATCCTAGGCAAGTCACTTAACCCCAATTGCCTAAAAAAAAAAAAAAGAATTATTAAACACTTAAAGGGTTCATGGTACTATGTTAAGTACTATGAGTTCAGGGCAGCTAGGTGGCAAAGTGGATAGAGTACCAGCCCCAAAGTCAGGAGGACCTGAGTTCACATCCAGCCTCAGACCAAACACTTGAACACTTACTAGCTGAGTGACCCTGGGCAAGTCACTTAACCCCAATTGCCAAAAAAAAAAAAAAGAAGTGGGAGGTCTTCTTGACTCTAACTCCAGATCTTTCCACTATATTTTTGGCTATATTCTACTTTCTAAGTCACTAAGTGCTCTATCCACTGTGCCACCTAGCTGCCCTTATATTCTACTTTCTAATATAGCAATTTGTGGACACAGCTTGCTTTCCTAGATTGAAAGACCTTGGGGAAAGAGACTTTGTCTTACTTATCTTTCTATCTCTGATAGCTTTTTTGCACATGCTAATCCCTTGACAAATGTTGCTTGAAATCCTTAGTTCTACCAACATAGCTTTAGTCTCTTACAGCAAGCAGCAAAGTGCATTTGTAGAGGCTAACTGACCAATCACTTCCTGAAATCCTTGTTACTCAGCTGATAAGCTGTGTGTGTTCTCATCTGATGAGTCAGGATTCATGCCAGAGAAGATATTAGGAAGGCGATCTGCAAAGGATATACAACTAATCATAATGGTCAACATTCACATAATGCTAGTAATGTTTTACCTGCACAGGCTTAGTTGATCATAACAGCAATCGTGTAAGGTAACTAGGAGCTAGGTGACATGGTGGATAAACACTGGACCTAGAGTCAGGAAGAGCAAAGGTCAAATCTCACCTCACATATTTGTTAGCTATGTGACCCTGGGCAAGTCCTTTAAGCTCTGTCTGCCTCAGTTTCCTTAAGTGCAAAATGGGGATCATAAGAGCACCCACTTCACAGGGTTCTTGTAAGGATCAAATGAGATAATATTTGTAAAGTGTTTTCTTTAAAAATCTTTAAAGCACTATATAAATAGTAGCTAAAGCTCACAAAGGTTACTGGCTAAAGCAGTATTTGAGATCATAATCTGATAGTAACACACTCTCCCCTTCAATCTTCTTCGCAGCTCTAATTAATTCTTTCTTTCCCTACATTGTTTAAAGAAAAAATGGTGTTGTGTCTATTTCCTGATCTGTAAAATGAAAGTTTTGGAAGAGATGATCTGTTAGGTTCCTTCCTGCTATAATTCCCACAATACTATAATGCTATGTAGAGCTTTCATGAAGTTCTCATTTAAAAAATTTTCTCAGTCAAACATGATGGTGCAAGCTTGTAACCCCTGATACCTGGAAGACTGAGGCTGATGGATTATTTGAACTCAGAAGTTCTGGGCTGCAGTATGGCTAAAGTTTCCTTGTCAATAATATGATAGGCCACCATATTGCCAAATACCAGGAAATAGGCCACCAGGGTATGTTAAAGAGGGGGCAAACTAACTCAGGTTGTCAACGGAGCTTGCGCCAATCAGTAGTGGGATTGAACCTATTAGTGGCCACTAATACTTCCCGAAAAACTCTTTGTTATGCAGACAACCATACCCTAATTCAACTGTTTTGTGTCAGGGTGTTGCTTTGTTTCATATATGGGTTTCTTAAAGCAGGGCACACCTGTAGATTCTTTTGCCTTTCTTCGTTGCACACTTTACAGGAAACATGGGTCTGCAGCAGTCCAACTAGTTGGAGAAGATCCTTTGAACTAGCAGAAAGCCCTCTTTTGCTCTGGTAACCATGAGGATTTTTTCCCCTTTCTCCACAAACAGCCTGAGTTACCAGGCCAAAACACCACCATTAGAACCATGTACCACAGAATAGCCAAAATTACAACCAAATGATCTAGGCTATGGCCAACACTAAGGTTCTGTGACTACCTGATTTTCTCCCTTCCTGGGCAATTTCTGGATCTGTCTCTGTGATACCCCAGGTTTTACTCTGATGACAGATATTGTATGACTATCATAAATCTCAGCTGCATATGGACTGTAACTACCTGCCTGGGCATTTATATGCAATCACAAAATGTCAGAGCAGGAAGACCCCCTTAGTGATTATTTACTTCTAACACTTCATTTTACAGATAACGAAAATGAGACCTAGAAAATGAATAACTTGCCCACGTTGGTAACAGCAAAACTGGGAGAAAAACTCAGGTTTTTGGGGGGTTTTTTGTTTGTTTTTTTACTACAATCCAGGGCTCTTTCCATTTCATCATTGCTACTGTCTGCTTTTAAAAAATGAACATTTGCCACAGAGAGGTGGAGGAGGAGAGAAGTTTAAGGAAGCACACACAAACATACAATACTCTGATAGTGTCAGGATGGAAATGCCCAACACTCATACAAGACAGAGGATACATTCCCTAAACCCCATAAACAGCAGGAACTCTCAAAATAATATTCTCTAGCCTGACAATTGCATTATGGTGCAATCCAGCAGGCCTCCTAAGGAACCAGGCTTTCTGTATGACATCTCTGTGAATTATTTTCAGTGATATCAGCAGAGTACATGATGCAATGTGACTCTGCTTGGGATTAAATTAACTGGAAGAGATTTTTTTCCCCTTCTTTTCTGATCAGTCACTGACCTCATTTTAACAATGCTTCTTCTTGAGATGACTCTGGAAGTTTCAGGGAAGGCCAACTTGTACACATATTCTCTGGGGTCTGCATTTGCTGTGCCAGGAATAGATTTGGTGAGATCATATGACAAAATTCTGAAGCCTCTTCTGCTTACTGTATGTTTGCCTGGGGGAAGCTGTCTCTGCATCCCTGAATTTCACATAATTCATCCTTCAGGGACACCGTCATCAAGGCTAAAACTAGTCAGTCAATAAACATTTATTAAGTGCCTACTGTGTGCCAAGCACTTTGCTAAGTGCTGAAGGTACAAAAAGAGGCAAAAGACAGGCCTGTCCCTCAAAGAGCTCACAACCTAACTGAGAGTAAACAAATAAGTACAAGCAAGGCATAGGATAAATAGAAAATAAATGAGAAGGAAGACACTAGAATTAAGAGAGGTTGGCAAAGGATTCCTGTAGAAGATGGGATTTTACCTGGGACTTGAAAGAAAAAGTGGACATGAAGAGGATATGGGGGATGAGAGAGAATGCCAGAGAGATGGAAAGTCAATAAATTATGGTCAGACAAGAGGATTTTGGAATTCTTGAATATGGAGTTACATAATTTGTCTAACTCCAAATCTGGTAATTTGGTGGGCAACTATAGCAATGAGAAAATTTCTTCTCATATATTAGAGAACACTAACAACAACATTAATAATAATAAGCATTTACATAGTGTTTTACGTAAATTATCTCATTTGATCCTAACTCAATTTTATGGGATAAGTGTTCTAGGTATTTTTATCCCCATTTTACAGATGAGGAAACAATCTCAGGAAGGTTAAGTTATTTAGCCAGGGTTACCTAGCTGGTATCTAAGGCAGGATCCCAAACTATGTCTCTTCTGACTTCTGGTCCAGCAGTTTGTACCACACCACACTAATTCTTCCTATGTGAACTATGGGTATGGGCAAATAACTTGATCTTCCTAGGCCTCAGTTTTTTCATCTATAAAATGGAATAGATTGGTTTGGTGTTCCTGCCCAGCTCTAATCTATAGCTCTAATGCCATAAATCTATCATTCTATGTCATTCTTACCAAATTGGATGCAAAGAATTTTAAGTTATAGGACAGATAAAGATCTACTTTATTTACTTCTTTAATAATTTGATGTCTCAATGTTACAGAGCAAACAAAAGCTTTTAAAAAATTTGTTTCTTTAATAACTTGAAGCCTCCAAGTGATGAAAATGGCAACAAAAATAGAATTATCTAAAAAAAAGGACATGACAAGGAATCTAACAAAGGTTTTCTGACATACCCAGAAAGGGAAGAGGAGGGGCAGATGAGAGTGAGAGAAATCAAAGAGGATTTTACTCTTGCAAAGGAGAATAATGAACTTGATTCAACATGGCTCCAAGAGCCAATTTACCTTCTGGCTCATGAGGAAACAATCAAAAAATATGAGAGCTGGAAGGGACCATAGATAGAAATAATTTAGTCCAGGGAGTCTTAACTTTTTGTTGTTGTTGTTGTTATCATGGATTGCCCTTGGAAGTCTGGTTAAGCCTATGGACATTTTTAAAGAATATTTTTAAATGCCTGAATTAAAATACAGAGTTCTATAAAGGAAATCACTATATTAAAATAGTTGTCAAAATAAAAAAAAAAGCTCACATTGTTCAGATTAAGAAACTGTAATTTAAGTCTAATCTTCTCATTTTATATAATGAAGAAACAAAGGCCTGGTCTACCAACCCTTAGTCTAGTGACTCTTCAAGGTCAGAATAGCATTTATTTCACGTGGTATAAAAAGATATTAAAACCTCCTTTTGAGTTCAACTGAAAATATGAAGAAATAAATATTTTCTTCAGTCTAAAGTCCTTTCCAGACTTAACCTTAAAGAAGGAAACTATACCAGCACTTAATCAAACTTTTCAAGAAACAATTTTCTCTGATAAAAATCCTTTTCCTCCTTTCTCTTAGGCCTAATACTTTTCTTTTAGGAAAGTGTGCAAAAGGTTAAAAAAAAAAAAGAACAGAAAAGAAAACTAAGGCCCCAGAAAACAGATTAATGGTGGTAACCAGATTTAGAATGGTAAATATCTTATGTCTAATTAAGATCACTGCTTTGCCCCTTCCCCTGAAGAATACTGATTAGTTAGAAAGGAGAGCCTTTGAAAGCAGTGGTCATAGGGAGACTGAGTGCTTTTAGGAAAATGATTTTCCAAGATAAGTGATTAATGTTCTGGATTGATGAAGTGATGAATCAAACTATTAACTTTTACCTTATCCTATATTGTATTTTATCATACTGTGAATTTTTTTTCTGGAAGAAAGGAATGAAACAAACATTATGTGCCACTGTGCTCAGCATTTCACAAATATTTCATTTGGTCTTCATGACGACCCTGGGAGACAGGTGCAGTTATCATCCTCATTTTACAGATTTGGAAACTGAGGCAAACAGAGGTTAAGTGACTTGCCCAGGGTCACACAGCTAGTAATTCTAAGCTGGCTCTGAACTCAGGTCTTCCTGATTGCAGAAGCAGTGTTCTATTCACTGTGGTACTTAGTTCCTCTAAAGGAAGGAGTATTTAATGGAGTTATCATCAGCTTGGAAAGAAAGTAGCTACCCTTACAGAATCACAAAATCACAGAATTTGGAAGTTGGAAGGGACGTCGGCAGCCAGCTAGTCCAATCCATATGCCAAAGGAATTCATGCCACAATGTGCCCAACAAGTCAAGACCTTTCGGGATGGGGAACACATCCCCTCTGAAATTCTGCTTCAGGATAGTGCTAAATGTTAGCATTGAAATCCAGCCTAAATTGGATTCTTTTCAGCTCCCACCCATTATTGTTGGTTCTGCCCTGTGGAGCCAAACGGAACAAATTTAATCCCCTCTCTGCAGGCCAGCCTTTCAGAAACTTGAAGACAGCTATCACCTGTCCTCCCAGCTCCCAAGTCTTCCCTTCTCCAGACAGAATATCCCCAGTTTCTTTAACCAATCTCCATATGACTGGACCCAAGGCTCTTCATTATCCTAGATAACCTTCTCCACATACTCCAGATACTTATTAAGGTCCTTCTGTGGTTCTCAGAACTGCCCACCACACTCCAGATGTAGTCTGATCAGGGCAGAGTACAAAGGAGCTATCATTTATGCCTGGGAGCTATCCTCTTTCAACGCAGCCCCCAAGTTAGCTTTTTTGGCTGCCACTTCACACTGCTGACACATATGAAGTTTGCATGGCTCTTTTTTAGACCAACTGATGTCAAATGTTTATCCATCTTGTACTTGTGAAATTGATTTTTTTTGTACCCAAGTATAATATTTTACATTTATCCTTATTTAATTCAATCTTATTAGACTGAGCCCAATACGCTAGCCTAAAAACATCTTTTTGGATTCTAGATAGACATCCAGTGTGTTTGTTAGCCATCCCTTCCAGCTTTGTGTCATCATCATACTTCATAAGCACATCATATATGCTTTTATTCAAGTCATTGATAAAAATATTAAAAAGCACAGAGCGAAGTATAGATCCCTTGGGGGTACCCCACTGGAGAATGGTCATGCTCCATGCTGCCATTACCCTATTAGTGACTAGTCTTTGAGTCCAGCCATTCCACTGGTTCTGAATCCATCTAACTATATTATCTCATCCAGTCCACATCTTTCCATCTTCCCCACAAAAATATTATTAAATACTTTATTAAAAGCTTCACTAAAGTCTACAGTATTCTCGTCTTCTATCTCCTAGTTTAGCAAACCTATCAAAAAATGAAGTAATGGCCTGTCACTGATGAAGTCATGCTGGCTCTTTGCAATCACCTTTTTAGATGTTCACCAACTATTTCCTTAATGACCCAATTTAGTCTTTTCCCAGAAATTCAATTCAACTCATCGTCTAGTTTGTTTTCTTCTTCTTCTTCTTTTTTAAAAATTAAGACATTTGTCCTTTTCTAAGTTTGTGGAATCTCTCCTGTTTTCCATGATCTGATAACACTACATGAGCAGAATCCTTTCTAGATCACATAGACAATGTTCTTGTTTTACTCCTTTTTTTAAAAACAGCTTTTAAAAACAAGATCTGACTGTCCATCTACATATAGTTTTTCAAACCCCTAATAAATGCTTTGGGGATCCAAAAGTGAGTCCCCCTCAGCACAAGAGCCCTGTGTCTATGTCAGAGTTTCAAGGCAAACAACCTAAGGCAAGAGGCCTTAGAAGAGTATGAAATATTAACACTCCACAACCATGCATGTTGTCCCCCTTAGGGCATGAACGAAGAGAAGTCGAGGAAATAGTTTCTTGTTACTCAGATCCTCTATAGTGAGTGTATATTCTCCCTCAAGTTACTCTAATAATAATTGAAATTCATGTAGCAATTTTGAGGCAGCTAGGTGTCTCAGTGGCTAGAATATTGGGCCTAGAGTCAGGAAGACCTGAGTTCAAATCCAGTCTCAGATACTTACTAGCTATATGACCCTGGGCAAGTCACTTACCCTCTGTTTGCCTTAACCTCCTACAGAAGGAAATGGCAAACCACTCCAGTATCTTTGCCAAGAAAACCCAATGGACAACATTGGCATGCTATGGTCCACGGGTTCATGAAGTCAGACATGACTGAACAAAAACATATAGTCAATTTAGGGCTTAAAAAGCTCTTTACACACAATCCCTCATTTGATTTTCACAATAACACTGTGAAGTAGTCACTAAAGGTATTATTCCCATTATAAAAATGAAGAAACTTAAACTTGGAGGTTAAATTGCCAAGGTTACAAAGGTAGTAAATAGCAAAGGCTGGATTTGAACCTATGTCTAAACTAACCCCAAGTTCAACATTTTCCATTTTAAAAATTATTTTTCAATGCATAAAAATATTTTTTCTCTCCCTCCCAGTCCCCCATCAATAAAAATGAAAAACAAAAACAAAAACATCCCTTATAACAAATATGCATTCAAACAAAACAAATTCCCTTATTTGCCACATCCAGAAAACCATGTCTTATTCGCACTCTGAGTCAAGTGGCATGTGGTATCCTTTTTCCACTGCCTATATCTACCCTCACTATAGTATCCCTTGAGGTGCTCCACTGGAAAGTGGTCATCCCACATGCTGCTATGGCACTATTAGTTTTGAGTCCAGCCACCTCACTGGTTCTGAATCCTTCTGACTTCATTATCTCATCCAGTCTACATCTTTCCATCTTCCCCACAAAAATAGCATCTCACCCTAATCCCTTCTCCTACATAATGACCAAAAAAAAAAAAGCTATTCTGATTTTAGTAACATTTCAAAATGCATTTGTATTTCTTATCACAACAAACATTTAAAAAATCAGTACCCTTTTATGTGACATTATCCAGTCAACAGCCAATACATATTCTTATTTATTATACTGGGTCATTTAATGAGATAGCTGCTGTGCATATGAATTTATGGACCTTGTATAATAACTCTGTTACTCATAGGTTGGAAAACAGTGGGCCCTATTGTGACCAGTACTCCAAACCCTCAGGGAACAGAAATTTTCCTGCCCTTCAGCCAAGAGTGAGTCTAATGGAGTTCACAAAATCAGCCTGGAATGTGGGACACTTCAGACAGCGAGAAGTCATTCGGCCTTTCTACCCACTTTGAAGAATTGTAAGATTTGGATCTCAAAGGAGCCTTCAGGCTACCTCTTACTCTTACCTACCCTTCATTTATAGATGAGGAAATTGAGGTCCAGAGCTTACTTTATCAAGTGTGATACTAACAGCAAGTGTCAGAGCCAGAATTTGAACCTAGATCCTCTGATAATAGACCCAACATTCTCTCTGTTAAACCACATTGTTTCTCTAAACAGATAAAGGCAGAGGGAGAAAGGCAGGGCCAAGAATGGCACTAAAGCGGATTTAGGATATACTGTAGTGGGGAAGAGGGGAAAAAGAATAGAGATGGAGTAGATAGATGAAGAAACAAAAAGAAAGGAACAGGGGGATAGAGAGATGGCAGCCAATGATGCAGATGGAGATGGGAGCAGAAATTAGAAAGTTATAGAGATGAAAGATGGCAGTATGCAGTATGAAAGATGGCAAAGAGTCACCAGTCCTCATCCTGACCAAACATGATCCACTTATCTTCAAACCACTCCAGATATCCTCTACTCTAACCAATCATGCTCTGCTAGCCCTCCTCTAAGAGTGTATGGTTAAAGGGGATCTCTTTGGGGGCGGCTAGGTGGCCAGTGGATAGAGCACTGGCCCTGGATTCAGGAGGACCTGAGTTCAAATCTGGCCTCAGACACACAACACTTACTAGCTGTGTGACCCTGGGCAAGTCACTTAACCCCATTGCCTAGCCAAAAAATAAATAAATAAAATAAAGGGGATCTCTTTGGGAACTAAGAGGTTTGGTTAGGGTTCCAAGAAGGACTCCAGCATGGATTGGAAATTACTAAAAGACAAAATTTGGGTCGATGGGGGAAAAACTTTTGTGGTAAATAGGCCCCAACATAGAATGGACTTCCTTGGTAGGTAGACTTGAAGACTACCCTGGAGAAAGACTATCAGTGGAGGTCTTGAAGGAGAGACTAGAGATGGCCATTTGTCAGTGGTATTGCAGAAAATATTCCCTCTCAAGTTGGGATTGAACCAGATGATGACTTTTGAGATTCTATAATTCTAGAAAGTAACAAAACTAAAAACTAGAACTCATATCTTTTGATCTCAAGTCTATCATACTCTCCCTTACACTAAGCTTCTGATTGGTCCAGCAATGTTATAGAGACATGTCACAACTTTACCATGCAGTCAGGTTATAATGCATGAATGCTGTTAATGTGAAATTATATTAATCCAGACAGACTTCAATACCTATGCCTACAATTATATGTACTTGTTTTATTCTTCTCTTTCCACTAGGGGGCGAGAAGAAGCTAAAGGTAACCACAATTCCTTGTACATAGTATATAGCAGGTTGTGGTTTGTCCTCAGTTCAGGAAGAGGACCATGACATGAGGGAGATGATGATATGATTTGCAATTGACTTTGATTTGAGTGAGGGAGGGCTGTACAAAGTCACCAGCCTCACTTTCTTCTCCAGAATCATCTGGGTTCAGTGATCAGGAAGACTAGAGATGGCCCTAGATGTAGTGGAAGACCCTGGCCCTTTTAAGCTAAGGTCTTTTCAGGTTCTCACTTTGACTGAGGCAAAGCCTACTCAGTGAATTGGCCTCTTTTAAGAAGTAAGTCAAGGGATGGCCCCTTTAATTTAAAAAAAAAATCAAACTGCGAGAAGACCCTCCCTCCTGTTGTGGTTGGCCAAAAGAGAAATAGTTACTATTTACATTCACTCTGAGCCTGGAGGGCACAAAAAAGAACGTTTAAGTGGTGCTTGGGCAGGGACCTGTTGTTGTCCAATCCATGGGCTCCAGAGTGAACTGGATTTAAGGCTTAGAGTTTGAGAAGGAAATCTAGCCAGTAAACACCAAGTTAACTAGGTAGCTTTCAGCCATCAAAATTTCATCAAAAAATCAAAAAAGGCAGAACACCCCCTGGTAAAGGCAGAGGAGCAGAGGGGAGGGGAGGGGAAGGGAGGGGAGAGGAGTGGAGAGGAGAATACTCTTCCACATAAGTGAAACTAATTTTTCCTCCTTTGCCCTATAGTCTAACTCCCCCTTTTTTTACAGTGAGAAATTTGCCAACATTGATAACCACTTTTCTTGCATATTCGTCTTATCTTTAAAAAGTAACCATGTACTCTGCAGGGTTTCCTGGGGCTAAGGAGACTTAGTATTTCCTGGAGGTCATTGTTATCCTGGTCCCCTTTCCTCCCCATAGGTCCCAACAGGATATCTGCAAACTTCTGGGGAAGGAGAATGAATTCTTCAGCTTTGTGAACAAAGGCAATGCCAGGAAACCCTCATCTTATGTTCCACAAGTAGGAGAAATGTGGGGCATGGCCCAGTTAACCAGATAATTCTTGCCTCCCCAGGGCTTCAGTAAATTGAGGCTGACTGTATTCAGGGTTTTGGCTGCTACATCCCATTTCAGGTTCTTAGATTATAGCCTCCTAACCCCCTAAATGTTTTTCATATCTTTTTTACTGCTACTGTCTAGTCATACTTTCCCGATCTGCTTTTCTGTGATTGATTTCCAAATCTAAATACAAGACTTTACATTTATCCCTGTAAAGTTTCTTTTTGTTAGATTAGCCCTTCTTTCTGGACTTTCAAGGTCTTATCCTGTTTTCCACTATGTTGGTGATTTCCTTCAAGCTTAATACCATCCACCAATGGGATTAACACTCCACTTATGCCATCTTTCAAGGGACAGATAAGAATACTGAATAGCAAAGTCCTGTGACACTCCACAAAGAACCCGTTTCCAAGTTGGCATCCACCCATCAATCACAGTTCTAGAGATCCGGCTGCTTCACAAGTTCTGAATTCACCTCAGTGAACCATCATAGAGCCCTCCTGGTCAGAAGAATGTTGTGAGACACTATCAAATGCCTTTCTGAAACAGGGACATATTGCGTCTCCACATTTCCCTGTTCTGCCAGTCTGAGAACTTTGTTGAAAAAAAAACCAAACAAACCATAAAGCTGGTCACTCTGTGAGGGAAGAGATGTGTGAAAGGCAAAGCCGCTAGTAGGTGGGATGGGTAAATCCAGCTTGCAAGACTTCTTTTCTTATCCTGCCATCCCAACCAGTGTTGGAATTTTTTTTCCTTCCTCCCTTCCTTCCTCCCCTTCTTCCCTCCCTTCTTCCTTCTTTCCTTCCCTTCTCTCATGTCATACCATGTACTAGAAATAGCAAGTTGGCCAGTATGGTTGGAAAGTAGAGTGTGTAAAGGACAGTACTATGCAGTTACCATGGAAAGGTAGGTTGAAGGCATATTACAAAGGACTTTAAATGCAAAGAGAGGCATTTGTATTTTATCCTAGAGGTAAGAGAGAGCCATGGGTGTTTTTTGAGCAGATGAATAACATGCTCAAACCTGTGCATTGACTTGTCAGCTGTGTGGAGGATGGACTGAAGGGGAAAGAGACCAGTTACTGGCCAGGACACCAATGAAGAGGCTACTGAAATAGTCCTGGTAAAAGAAAGCAAGGCAGGTGGGGAGGGGGGAAGAAAGAGAGACAAGAGAGGCAGTTGATGAGAAACTGAACTAAGATATCAGCTATGAACGGAGAAAAGAGAATTAATGCAAGAGATATCATGGAGGAAAAAAATCAACAAAATTCAATAAAATTGAATAGATATGAAGGGGAAAAGAGAGTGAAGAATTTGAGTATGACTGAAATTTTGAACTTGGAAAACTAGAAAGTTGATGGTTGCCTTGGCACAAGTAGGAGAGTTAAGAAGGGAAGTATCAGGAGAAAGATAATGAGTTCTTTTTTGAACACATTGAGTATGAAATGCCTCTGAGTCATCCATTTGGTGATATCCAATAAAGGGGGAGATGGAAGAAAGAAGAGCTATGGATTATGGAGACAGAACACTTATGGGTGATGATTAGATCAAGATTATGAATTGAGGGTACTTTTCATAGTAACTGAAGAACAGGGAAGCAAGGATGGTAAAAGGGAAATCGACCTGTAAATCAAAGTCCCCAAATATAAGGCTAAGATCTGGGGTACAAAAGCAGACTATGTGCCAGGTACTAAACTCCTTGAAAAAGGAGGGAGAAAGATCTGGAGACCTATAAAGAACACCACAGCCACCAGGATCTGATAGGATGCATAGCTAAACGTGGGGCTAGGTTTTACGTCTGAAAGGAATGATCACAAAAGAAATGCTGGGAGAAATAAACTGTGGTCCATGGCAACAGCTGGCAATCAACAAACACAAGAAAGGGAACAGAAGGCTTCTTAAAAGCAACTAAGAATTTTATAATCTGGGAGGTGATGCCAAGTGAGAAAATATACTCTTTCTTTAAGGGGTAAAATCAAATTTTTGACCAACAGGAGGAATGAGAAGTGTGGAGAAAAATAAGAACATTTTTCTCCCTTATGTTCTTTGTTTTTCTCCAGCAAAATAACACAGTGGAATGCACACTGTATTTAGAATAAGGAGGCCTGGGCTGGGTTCCCAGCTCTGACACTTACTAGCTATGTGACCTTGCACAGAGAGGCAGGGTGGTGAAGGATCTAGATTTGGAGTCAGGAGGCCTGGGTTCAAGCATCAGCTCTGCCACTTGCTACCTGTGTGACCCTGGGCAAGTCACTTTTCCTAGGTAGGCCTCAGTTTCCCCATCTGTAAAATAAAGGGGGAGGAGCTTGGACTAGATGAGCTTTAAGGTCCCATTTCAGCTTTAAATCTATGATCTAGTCAACAGGCATCTATGTGTTAGGAGTGAGGAAAATAAAGACAAAAAAATCAATCAATTAATTACTAATAATTCTAGTTTACTCCATCTTTTTAAGTTTCGATTTCTTCGTCTGAGAACTATTGTTTACCTCATAAGATTTTTGGGAGGAACCTGTCTGATAATCTATAAAGTGCTATATAAATATGAGCTGTTATTATACATATGAGGCTTTGCTTCCTTTTGCTCATTCCTGTTGACTGGGTGGGTTTTCTTCACTGGACCCTAATGATGGGCACTGTCCATAAGGAGTGAAGGGGCAGTCCTTCTGGAAGAAACCAACAGAGGTCACCTTCTCCAACCCGAACCTCAAAAGGAATCCTCTCCATTGCATCCCCAATAATGGTGAGCTAGCCTTCAGGGACTTATCAAGCAATGAGCACTTGTTAAGTGCCTACAAAGAAAGAATGAAATGATCCTTACTGACAGTAAGCTTACCTTCTAAAGAAAGAGACAAGAACATATAAAAATATATATGGCGTATAAAGTTAATTGGATTTGTTTTGCTTCAGTATAATTAACTATTAACAATTAATTTTATTTGGGGGGAGAGTTGGAGGAAGTGGGTGAGTATTGATAATGATGAAAAAAAGAAAAAAGAAAAACATGTCAATAAAGCATTAAAAATAGATGAGATAGGAAGGAATTTCTGAAGGGAATACAGGCAAGCAAGGAAGTGTTGTTACTACCATGTTAAATGTATACTTTAAAAAATATGGAACAGCTTTATATACAATCTTCTTTTTCTGTTGTTTGTATTTGGAAATGCCAATGTTTAAATTTATAATGAATATATACACATACCTGTACATGTGTATTTATGTATATAACATATTTATAGATATATGTGTGTATTTGTGTATAAAATAAAGGAATCTCAAGTAGGAAGCAGAGGTAGTGGTCAATGCCACTTGAGAAAGAGCTTGAGGAAAGATACAGCAAAGATCCTAGCCTTCCTTCAGTTCGCTTGTGTCTAATCTACCCCTTTTAGCTTCATAGGATGTGGAGAAGGCAGCTTGACCCAGTGAGCAAAGCACAGAATTTAGAGTCAGAGAACCTGGCTTCAAATACTGGCACTGCTATTTATTACCCAGGTGACCTTCAGCTGTCAAATCATCTCTCTGCGTCTCATTTGTGTGTTGTTGTTTTTTAAATTTCATCTGTAAAATAAAAGGGTTGAACCAGACTAGCTTAATGTTCCTTCCCCATCTGAGCTTCAGGGGAGGTGCCTCCTTGCTTTCAGTTGAAGGAGACATTCCCTTCTATCCTTTCCCATAAAGATCTCTAGCAAGAGACCCAGAATTTGTCATTCCAACTACACTACACCCCTTCCTTTTTTTTAATCTTGGATTTCACGCTGTTTCTGTTAAACCTGTGAGTTGTTTCTTTCTAAATTAAAAGTATCTTCAAACAACTATATTTTAAAAAAACCAAGCCATACACACAGCTTCTCTCACTTAAAGTCCATGATCTCTCTGGATCCTTATTCAATTCAAACACCATTTATTTAGGTTCTCACTGTGTGCATGGTCAGTATGCTGGTCCCTCACCCCTTGTGGGGTACAACCACAGACAGGACACAATCCCTGATTGCAAGGAGCTCACTCTTGAAGGAGGAAGGGAGGAAGTAAGTATCCAAAACAACTGGAATCACCCAGGGAAAGTGAGATAACTGCAAGGGAAAGGATAGGGCAAAGTCCTATGAGAAAGAAACCCCTGAGTTAGGCCTCGGGGGAAGCAAAAGACTTCCACAAAGATGGTGGTAGAAGGGAGAACAGCGGAGCAAAACCAAGGAGATAGGAGAAGGCAGGGTGAGATTAGAGAGGAAGGAAGCAAGCATTTATTAAGTACCTACTATGTGCCAGGAACTGTGCCAAGTGTCTTATAAATAAATACATATAAAAATTTATAAATAGAAATCAAAAAGGCCTCAAAACAACCCTGGGAGGTATGTGCTATTATTATCCCACTTTACAGTTGAGGAAACTGAGGCAGACAGGTTAAATGATTTGTCAACTGTCACATAGCCAGTGTCTGAAGCCAGATTTGAACTCAAGTCTAGCCCTCTATCTGTTGTACTACCTGGAGCTATGACATTAGATTGTAAGCTCCTTGAGGGCAGGAACTGTCTTTTGCCTCTTTTTGTGTCCCTAGTGCTTAGCACAGTGCCACACAGTAGGCAATTAATAAATATTAATTGATAGTTACCCCTAGTGAACAGTAAGCAGAGTAGTCCAATTTGCCTGGCACAGAGTTAAAGGAAGGAAACCAACCGTCTGAGACAAGGCTGGAAAAGTAGGTCTGGCTGGAGCCGGGTCATGGGAGGCCTTGAATGCCAAAATTGGAGATTATGCTTTATTTGGTAGGCAATGGTCATCCACTGGTAGTTTTTTAAGCAGAGAAGTAACTGATTAAAGCAGTATGTTAGAAAGTGTGAAGAGGCAGTGCACCATCCTGAAAAGAGCAGTGGCTATGGAGTCAAAGGACCTGGGTTCGAATCTCCATAGTGACTCTTACTACCCACGTGAACTAGGGCAACTCACTCAAGCTCTCATTCTCAAATTCTTTGCTTTTAAAATGTAGGTGAATGACTAAATAACTTCTAAGATCCTTACCAGTTCTTTTTTTTTAAATTTCTTTTGTGGGGCTAGGCAATAGGGGTAAGTGACTTGCCCAGGGTCACCCAGCTAGTAAGTGTCAGGTGTCTGAGGCCAGACTTGAACTCAGGTCCTCCTGACTCCAGGGCAGGTTCTCTATCCACTGCACCACTTAGCTGCCCCTACTTACCAGTTCTAAATCCAGAATCTTGAGATTACTTGGGAAGCACCTGAGAATATGAATTGGAAAGGAGAAAGAGACTAGAGTAAAGGAGAACTATAGGGGATATAATAGTTGAGGAAAGAGGTAGTAAGGGAGAACCTGAATTAGGAGAGTGGTCTTTACAGCAAGGTCACTAGGTGGTGCAATGGAGATAGCAGCGGCCTGGAGTCAAAAAGATATCCCTGAATTCAAATACAGCTTCAGATACTAGTTGTGTGACCCTAGACAAGTCACTTAATCCTATTTGCCTCAGTTTCCTTATCTGTAAAATGAGCTGGAGAAGGAAATGCCAAACCACTCAAGCATCTTTGCCAAGAAAACCCCAATTGAGGTTATGAAGAGTTGGGCATGACTGAAATGATTCAACAACTTTGTAGTAGAAAGGAGGACAGATTTAAAAGATATTAGAATTATTGAGCCTTGGCAAGTGACTGGATTGGAAGGTGGGGAGTAGGATGACAGAGAGAAAAATTAGAGATGAATCTGAGGGAGAGCACAGTGAGGGTAGCTCACTGGAAGGACAGTAGTGTCATTAAAAGAAACTGAAAAATTAGGAGGAGGGTCAGATTTTGATGAAGAAATTGGGTTCAGTTTGGCCAGTGGGACATCCCACGTGGAGACAGTCTATATGGAATTATAAGTTCTGAGGAGCATTTGAAGATTGGGATAGAGATTTGGAAATCCTCTGAAAAGAGGTAATCCATGAGAATGGAAAAGAATGAAGAAAAATAGGAGGGCTAAGGATAGAACACTGGGGAATTCACACACCTGAGGGGATGGGAAGGTATGCAGCCAGAGTAAGATGAGAAAACCCTTTTTTAGATCTGTAACTGTGAAGCATTCCAGAGTTCTTTTTTTTCTTTTTAATTTAATTTAAAAGTCTTACAGACTTTTTCATTCTATGTGGTTTTTGTCATTTTTTTCTATAATTCAGTCAAAAAATTCACTGGATTTGGATTGGAATCTTGGCTCTGCTTTACCCTACCTTCAGGTCTGGCCTTAGTTTCTTCACCTGTAAAATGAAGGGATTTGCCTGGGGGACCTCAGAAGCCCCCTCAATGTCTTTTCTCCTACACTTTTACTCTCTCTTGAGGTAACAATGCAGTACCTGAGCCTTCCCATATTTCTTGGCAGTATGTATGCTCATTTTTCATTCTTAACGCCAACATAGAATTAAGCATGCCCTCCAGCTTATTATCAATGTCCTTCCTAAAATATACTGCCCGAAACTGAATGAAATATTCCAGATTCCTAGGACAGCAGAGAGACGGACTATGACATCATTCTTTCTGAATATTATCTGCTTATGATGGCAATAGCTTTCTCGACTGCCACATCATACCAACAAGAAAGCCTAGATAGGGGACAGCTAAGTGGTGACACTTACTAGCTGTGTGACCCTGGGCAAGTCACTTACCCTGATTGCCTCACACACACACACACACACACACAAAAAGTCTAGATAGAAAGCTGGCCTCAGAGTCATGAAGACTTGGGTGCATGCCTTATGCCATGTGACCTATGCAGGCAAGCCATCATCTCTCAATGTGCTAGGCCACTCTCGAAGACCATGAGGCAAAACTTGATAAGACTATAGAACTTCCTCATTGAAGAATTTCCTGTATCAGTGAAAGGTCCAGTTCCTGTGTCCAGGCCTTACGACCCTATTGAGGTATATTGAATCTGCAGTTGACTAAAAGCCTCAGCTCCTTTTCAGCTGAACTGCCCTCCACCGTGTGCTTGTAAAGGTGACTGACTGTCTTTGACTCAAGCACAAGATGGCATATCGGTTGGTGAACTTGTCAAAAGTCCCACTTACTTGCAACATGACTGAGCAAATTGGCTTCAACTTCCCAAGGAACAGTTTACTCATCTGTAAAATGGAAATAGCAATCCTTGTGCTCTCTACCTCTCAGCGCAGCTGCAAAAAAAAGGGCTTTGTAAAATAGCATTCAAACATGAGTTATGATTGGCAGCTTGCTCTCACTGGAGTTGGGGAATATCGGGCTGCACCACGACCAGCTTTGTATGAGTTATCTGCTTCCTCACACCCTTTCCGACATCAGGTTTTTTGTTATTTTTATTGGTGCTATGTAAACAGGTCTGAGGTGGTACCTCATAATTGTTTAAATGTGATTTTTTGTTAAAAAGAAGTTCAGAATGGCACTGAACATTTCCCCGAGTGTTTATTTCCTACTTGTTTCACTTTTTTGGGAACTACTTCTTCCTTAGAATATTTGTCCATTAAGAGCCTGGGCATTGCCATTATAGATTTTTATTCTTGATTTTTAAAAGATTTGGAAATCTAGTTTTTACTGGCCATAAAATGATGATGATAGTTAGCATTTGTATAACACTTTACAAATATGATCTCATTTTGTCCTCACAACCCTGGGAGGTAGGTGTTATTATTATGCCCATTTTACAGAAGATGAAACTGAGGCTCGCCCAGGATCACACAGCTAGCAAGTGTCTGAGGTTGCATTTGAATTCAACTCTTCCCGACTCTAGGTCCAGCAGTCTATCAACTGTACCACCTTGCTGCCTCATGATTACTTCCCCTCCACCATTCCCTGCTTTGCTCTGTGTCTCAAGTTTTATTATTTTAAATTGTACATTAAATATATGTGTATGTATGCATAACATCAAACCTATCAAACATGTCCCTAATGTTTCTTCTGTTGCTTCAGTTGTCAAGTATTTACTTCCCTTCCAAGGTGGACCTAAGTCGTTGCTGTTGCTCAGTCATTTTTCAGTTGTGTCTGACTCTCTATGAGTTTGGGGTTTTGGGGTTTTCTTGGCTAAGATACTGAAGTGATTTGCCATTTCCTTCTCCATTTTACAAATGAGGAAATGGAGGCAGCCAGAGGGTAAGTGATTTGCCCAGGGCCACAAAGTTAGTAAGTATCTGAGGCCAGATTGCACTTGGGTCTTCCTGACTCCCGGCCTGGCAACCTATGAGCCCACTCTTCCATTTTCTTCTAATTTATTCCTCACTCCATCTGAGATTTGTTGTAGTTCGAGGAATAAAGGAAGCAGTATAGTGCAGTGGGCAAAGTGGAATCAGAGGACTGGGTGTGAATCCTGACTCTTGGCAAGTCTGGGCCTCATTTTCCTGATCTGTAAAATGGAGGAGAGGAGTATGATCATCTATTAAGGTCTCCTCTCACCTTAAAGCTGTGAGCCAATGTTCTAAATTTATTTTTCTCCATATTATCTAATTTTACCCAACAACGTTCATTACATGATAATTTCTTATCCATTGTTTTATCTTATCTGGTTTATCAGTGATTAAAATTTTATATACATTTTTATCTGTTTCTGAAATCTTCATTCTAATCTATTTTTTTCTATTTCCCAGCCGAAACTAAGTAAGTACCAGACTGTTCTGATTAAAAAAAAAACCCAACTATCTTTTTTGTTAAATTGTGGATGGGTGAGTTCCACCCCCCAGCATTCAGTTGAATAAACATTTGTTAATAATAATAACTGACATTTAAATTGCACTTTAAAGTATGCAAAGCCCTTTATACACATAATCTCAACCCAGTCAGGCAGGTACTGCAGATATTATCTCAGTTTTTCTAGATGTAAGGCTCAGAGATATCAAATGATTTTCACATGGTCACATATGGTAACTGTCAGTGGCATATTCTGAACCCAGGTCTTCCTTGTTCTAAGTACCTGGAGCAGGTCTCAAACTTTTTGGTCTCTGGATCCCTTTACATTCTTAAAAATTACTGAGGAATTCTCACCCTGCCTTTCCATCTCTGAAGAATTTTTGTTTATTTAGGTTAAATCTATCTATAGTTACCACATTGGAAATCAAAAATCTTAGCATTATTATGAAAAAAGTTTTGACTCCCCAGGGGTCCCTGGGAACCCCAGAGCTCCCAATGTCATACTTTAGGAATCAGTGCATTATACTCTACTGCTGCTCTTATTATGTGGGGCAGCTAGGTGTCATAAGTGGATAGAGTGCTAGGGTGAAGTCAGGAAGACTCATTTTCCTGAGTTCAAATCTGGCCATACTTACCAGTTGTGTGACCCTAGACAAATTGCTTAATCCTGTTTGCCTCAGTTTCCTTATCTGTAAAATGAGCTGGATAAGGAAATGGCAAACCATGCCAGTATCTCTGCCAAGAAAACCACAAATGAGGTCATGAAGTGTTGGACATGACTAAAACAACGGAATACCACCACAAACTCTTACTATGTAGAAGGTACTGTTCTTGGGACTGAAAAATAAATAAATAAATAAAACTTCCTACAAGAATTTATATTCTACTGGAATTACTTTTTTCCCTCAGTCTAATCTTTGATATCTTTATATACTTATTCCCTGTATAAATATTGGCTATCATTTTGTCTAATTTTACACAGGCCCCACTTAAGATTTTAATCATCATAGAGTTAAAACTATAAATTCGATTGGAGAGTAAATAGTGCTGTCATCTTTTCTAAGTTTTTTCTCCTTATACAGGAATAAGAGGCAGCTAGGTGGATGGAGCTCTGGCCTTGGAGTCAGGAGGACCTGAGTTCAAATCCAGCCTCAGACATTTGACACCTACTAGCTGTGTGACCCTGGGCAAGTCACTTAACCCTGATTGCCTCACCAAAAAGCAAAAAAACAAAAAACCAGGAACAAAATTTCTCTACTTATTTGCTGCATTTTATTTCTGCCATTAAAGCTTTATAATTATCCTTATATAGATGTGTTACATATTAATACCCAGTTATTTAATGCTTCTTGTCACATGACAAATTGAGTCACGACCTCTTCCATGATCTCTTCCACAGATCTATTTCCAGCATCTAGAGACATGATTGATGTTTAAGTATTTATCTTAAGATCTTTAAAACTTGGCTAAACTCATTTATTATATGTCTGGTAATTCTTTTGTAAATTTCCTTGGCTTTCCTAAGCATATGATCATGTCATCTGCAAGGAGAAATATTTTAATCTTTTCCTTTCCAATATTTATCTCATGTTCTTTTTTCTTGGCAAATCGTAATCACTAGCATTTCCAAATACTCTGTTGAAGAGTGGTGGTGATAGGGGGCACCCTTGACTCATTTTTTTTTCCAAAGGGAATACTGCTAAAGGCTCTTCAATGAAAATAATGCTGACTCTTGGTTTTGAATAAAGATGATTTGTCATGTTAAGGAAAAAAACTCTTCTTTATCATATTTGGATTTTTATTAAGAACAGTTGTTGAATTTTATCAAATATTTTTGGTACCCACTAATGTGCTCTTATGATCTGTTATTTTCCATTTGAAGTGATTAATAACCTTAATCCATTTTCCTCATATTAAATACTGGTACTCATGGGATAAACTCTACTTGGTGGTAGTAAGTTATTCTTTTTAACATATTTCTGACTTCTGTTTGCCAAAATTTGATTTAAGAGTTTTATATCTATATATTTACAAGTGAGATTGGCCTGTAATTTTCTTTTTAAATGTGGTCTTCATCAGGGTTTGGAATCAAGATCACATCTGGCTCATAAAGAAAACTGGATAGTATATCATGGCTTTTTTTCTTCTATATTTAGAAACAGTTCCTACAATATAGGGATTATGAAAAAGATTTCCATCAAGTGCCAGACTGATATTCACTTTTTAAAAAACCAATTTCCTCCCTGTTACTGGTCTTCCCAAGTTGTCCTAGTCTTCATAATCATCACCATCATCATCCTCATCGTAGCTGAAATTTATATAGCACTTTTGGATAGGGATGGTCAGTCAATCAACATTTATTAAGTGCCAACTATGTGCAAGGCATTGCATTAAGCACTAGAGATACAAAAAGAGGCAAAAGTCCCTGCCCTCAAGGAGCTCACAGTCTAATGGGAGAGACAACAAGCAAATCTGTACAAATATGCTATATGCAGGATAAATAGGAAATAATTAGAAGAGGGAAGGCACTGGAATTAAGTCACTGGGAAAGCCTTCCTGTGGAAGATGGGATTTTAGTTGGGACTTAAAGCAAGCCAGGGAAGGCATGAGTAGACAGAGATGGGGAGGAAGGGTATTCCAGGCATGGGGGCCAGCTAGAGAAAAGGCCCAAAGCTGAGAGAGGGAGCGTCTTGTTTGTGGAATAGCAAGGAAAAGACTGTCACTGGATCAAAGAGTTCTGGTTATGGAGTTTAAAGGGATTGGAGAGGTAGGAGGGCTTTGAACAGCAAGCAGAGGCAATGGGGAGCCCACTGGAGTTTATTGAGATGGGGGGCAGGGTGAGGGAATGAATGAAGTTGTTGGGTCTGTGCTTTAGGGAAATTATTTTGGTGGCTGAGTGGGGGATGGTTTGGATTGAGGAGAGACTAGTAGCCTACAATAGTCCAGGCATGACGTGATGAGGGCCAGCACCAGAGGGGTGGCATTGTCAGAGGAGATAGTCCTATTCTAGAGATGTTGCAAAGGTGAAATTGACAGGCCCTGGCAAAAGGCTGACTTACAGGGGTGAGGGATGGAAGGATTAGAGTATGACACCTAGGTTTGGAGACTGGGGAGCTGGGAGGATTGTGGTGCCCTTTAATAGGAGAGTAATTGGGAAGGGGGAGGTAGGGTCAGGGAGAAAGACAATGAGTTCAGTTTTGGACGTGTTGAGTTTAAGATGTCTACTGCACGTGGGCTTCAGGATGTCTGAAAGCAGCTGGAGGGAATCAAGATTGGAGTTCAGCAGAGAGGCTAGACCAAGATAGGTAGATCTGAGAACTGTCAGCGTAGAGATGGTAATTAAATTCACGGGAGCTGATAAAATCATCAAGTGAAGTAGTAAGATTGGGCCTAGGCCTGTGATTTCATTGACACAGGGAATTCCTGAGTGAGAAGATTTCCTCTACCTACACAAGTCTGTACCTTCTCTGCAATTTACAGTAGAGAGCATCTGTTCTTAAAGCATGTTCAAGAGACCCTGGGGATCTGGATATCCTTTCAGAGGGTCTGTGAGGTCAAAATTATCTTCACATTAATAATAAAATATTTTAATTTCCAAATAGGGTAAATATTGATAGATATAATGCACATAAACAAAAAACTCTTTGAGATCCTCTCATTTTTAAAAATTCAACGAGCAGCTAGGTAGCACAACCCTGGAGTCAGGAGAACCTGAGTTCAAATCCAGCCTCAGCCACTATATAGCTGTGTGACCCTGGACAATTCATTTAACCCCAATTGCCTCCTCACCCTTTCCCCTCCTCCAAAAAAAAAGTTCAGAGGGGCCTTGAGACCAAAAAGTTTGAGAATAGCTGAGAAAAGTTAGAGAGTTGCTTAGAACACTAAGGAATTAAGTGATAGCCAGCTATGTGTCAAGAGGCTGGACTGGCACCTAGGTCTTCTGTAAGACTTACAAAATGCTTTTCTGAAAAGCAACTCCCATGAAGTTGATGCTACAGGTATTATTATCCCCATTTTCTTTTTTTTTTTTCCTGATGTATTTCCGCATTAGTCATGTTGTGAAAGAAGAATCAGAATAAAAGGGAAAACCACAAGACAGGAAAAAAAAAGTGAAAATAGCATGCTTCAATCTGCATTCAGACTCCATAGTTCTTTCTCTGGATGTCAATAGCATTTTCCATTGTGAGTCTTTTGGAACTGTCTTGGATCATTGCGTTGCTGAGAAGAGCTAAGTCCGTCAAAGTTGGTCATCATACTATCCCCATTTTCTTGATGAAGGAAGAAGGGAGATCTAAACCAGTTCTTTCCTCAGCCTACAAAACTCTCAGGGCAGAAACTATATCCATTCATGCAGATCAAGATTGTAGAGAGTTTCCTGGGGCACTGAGAAGTTAAGTGATTTGTATATAGTCACACAGCCAATGTGTGTCAGAGGCAGGACTGGAACCCAGGTTTTCCTAATGCCAAAGCCAGCCCTCTATCTACTAACCTAGCTAGTCTGTCAGCCCTGTTTTACAAAGAAGGAAACTTAGGCTAAGACAAATGAAGTGACTTGCCCATGGTTACACAGCTGGTATGTGGCAGGGGTGGGGCCTGGGTCTTTCTGAGAGTTTATGTCTGACATTTCTTCCACTATCTCTCATCCATTAGCTTCCCTGGCTTTACCTAGTTTTATAATTTCCTAACATATAACAGGGGTCTAAGCTAACATTTGAAAAACACCTTATAATCAACTTGATTGAACAAAATGTATTTTTTTTAGGCAATTGGGGTTAAGTGACTTGCCCAGGGTCACACAACTAGTAACTGTCAAGTGTTTGGGCTGAGTCCAGATTTGAACTGAGGTCCTCCTGACTTCAGGGCCAGTGCTCTATCCACTGTGCCACCTAGTTGCCCCAACAAAATGTATTTTTTTACCTTTGTAAAACAAGGTACTATATAGTTAGTCAATAAGTATATATTAAGCACTTGCTGTATGCTAAGCACTGTGGTAAGAGCAGGAGATACAAAGAAAGACTGTTCCCATTCAGTCTTTTAAACAAAGAGTTCACAGCCTAGTGAGAGAGAAGATATTAAAACAGCTATGCATAAACAAGCTATATTTAGGACATATAATAACAAATTAGAGATAATCAACAGAGGAGAGGCAGTAGAATTAAGGGAGAACACAAAAGCCTTCCAGTAGAAGATGGGATTTTATCTGAGACTTGAAAGAAGCCAGGGAAGCCAGAAGACGGAGATGAAGAGGAACATTCTAGGTATGGGGAGAGAGAGAGAGAGAGAGGGAAAGAAGAAGAGGGAGAGAGGAAGAGGGAAAGAAGGAGAAAGGGAGAGAAGAGAGAGGGAGAGGGAAGAGGGAGAGGAAGGCAGGGAGAGAGGGAGAGGAAGAGAGGGAGAGAGGGAGAGGAAAAGAGGAGAGAGGGAGAAAGGGAGAGATGAAGAGGGAAAGGAGAACAGGGAGAAGGAAAGGGAGAGGGAGAGAACAAAAGGGAGACAGGAAGAGAGAGAGAAAGGAGAGAGTGAGAGAGAGAGGGAGGAAGAAAGAAGGAGAGAGAAAATAGCAACAAAGAAATAAAAGAAAAAGTGACAAATACAAAATAGACAAATGAAATAGACAAACCCCTAATTGCTCAGGAAGGACTTAAATATTCCATTATCAGAATAAGAGGTGCCTCAATCAGAAATGAGTCTCTACACTCAGGCATTGACTAAATCACAGAATCTTATTTGAATGGAAATAATAAGCCATAGACATGAACAATGTGGAATTATATTTATATATATATTATATATATATAAAAGCTTTAAAAATTATCTTTTCACATTTCTAATTTTGTGTTTTGCTTTTTATGCTAATTTTGTTCAATGTCTCATCAATTTTATGAACATTTTTTCAAGACTCTTGGTTTATTATTTTTTTTAGTCTCATTGCTTTCCATCCCATTTTCCATTTTATTCTGCTTTGATATTTATTTCCTTTCCTCTACTTCCCTTTGATTTATGTTATGATCTTCCTAGAGTTTTTAGGTACAGGCATAATTCACTGTATTTCACTTTCTTATCTGTTAATGTAGGCATTAAGAATTATGAATTTTCTTCTAAGAACAGCTTTGCTCATAAATTCTCCTATGTACTGCTTATATTTTCACCCTTATTTAAACAATCTGTTCTTATTTTCTAAAATTTTCCAGTTGACCCAAAGTTACTTAGGAAACTATTTTAAAAGGTGTTGTTTTGTTCTTCAGTTGTATCTGACTCTTCATGACTCCATTTGAGGTTTTCTTGGTAGAGATACTAGAGTGATTTTCCATTTCCATCTCCCGCTCATTTTACAGATGAGGAAATTGAGGCAAATAGGGTTAAGTGACTTGCCCAAGATCAAATAGCTAGTAAAAATATCAGAATCTACATTTGAGCTCAGGTCTTCCTGACACCAGGCCCAGTGCTTTATCTATTATACCACATAGCTGCCTTATTTTAAAACAGGCACGTGGAAAATTTATATTAAATACTTAGTAAATTTTTTTGTTTTTTTTTCACTTATATCATGATCCAAGACTGTGCTATGTATACTATCTTTTTTAAAAAATTACTAAGATTTTCTCTCCACTCAAGGCTTTCTCCAGTGCCTCACTGCAGCATAGAAGAGGCAGTGGGGTATAGTCTAGAGGAAAGTATGATGGATTTAGGGCTTTAATTTTTTTATTTTCATTTATTTATTTATTTATTGGTGAGGCAATTAAGCAATTTGCCCAGGGTCACATAGCTAGTGTCAAGTCTCTGGACTGAGAACGAATTTGAACACAGGTCCTCCTGACTGGATTTGGGGTTTTTAAAGGATATAGGTTTGAATGTCAGTTCTGACATTGAGGACCTGTATAATTTTGGGCAGTCCCCTAAGGTCTACACCTGTGATCCTAGAATGTGGCCCTGGCTTCTCAAAGGCTGTAACAGTGGAACACATCCTCTGAAGGTCCTATACAGCTGGAAGGGCTTTTATCAGAGACTTAGCAATGGACAGCTGTTATATAAGGAGCCTCAGTGATATCTAGCAGGCCCTGAGCAGTAGAAGGGATCTCAGTAGAGCCCTTTGAGGTGTGTGAGATACTCTTCTCACACCAACTCTGGGGAGTAAGCAGAACAAATGTTATTAATACCGTTTTGGATAAGAAGAAACTGAGGCGTGGGTAGGTTAAGGGACTTGGCCACGGTCATCCAACCAGTAAGTTTAGGAGCCAGTATTTAAATTCTAGCTCTGTTGATTTTCATTCGTACTTAGTTTTCTGATTCCAAGTATAGCACTGCTACTCTAGGTGCTTTTGAAAAATTGATTAATTTTTTTTCTATGAATAAAAATGTTTTTCTCTTTCCTCTACCTCTCCCCCTCCATGAAAAGAAGAACAGAACAAAACCCTTGTAACAAATATGCATAGTCAAGCAAAACAAAACAAGTTCCTACACTGGCAATGTCCGACTGTTTCTCTATGCTAAACATAGCCAGAAGTCTGGTTACCAACAAAGTGATGAATTTGGGATTTGGGGTGGGGTGGTAACAAAGAAGGTCTTTCAACTCTCCACCAAACTGTGGATGAGATGAGGTTTCTATATGTGGAAGTGTGAAAACCAATGAAATTCTAAATCTTTTAAAATATTAGCCTAAGAGCCTTGTGTGGGATTACTTTGTGTAGGATCTAAGTATACCCTAAATACAAAACCTGAAGATCACCCATTTTTCCAGAATAGTTCTTTCCATAAATGGGTTCATTTCTATCTTGTTAACCATATTGTTCATGTCTATGGTTTATTATTTCAATTCAGATATGATTCTGTAATTTGTTCAATGCCTGCCAGGCACTTCATTCTGACTGAGGTACCTCTTATTCTGATAATGGAGTATTTAAGCACTTCCCAAGCAATTAGAGATTTGTCTATTTCATTGTCACTTTTTATTTCTTTGTTGCTATGTTCTTTAAGGAGATAGATTCAGGATAGGTACCATTGCTCTGCCCATCTTAATACCCTTTCTGGAAGGGAAGGAAATATCTCAGTAGAAACAGTTGAAACACAAGCATACTCATGTGCATACAAGTACATGTATACATGTACACACACACACACACACACACACACACACAGAGTTTGCTGGGTGATAGCAACTGACTCTGGCCTTTTCATCCAGTCTGATGCTAAAATCTAAAGAACAAAAGTGTGCTCTCCCAAGGTCAGTCCTCCCTCCTACATTCTGCCTCAGCAGAATCAGAGTGGTTGTCCTCAAGCAATCACCAGCATTGATGAACTTGGAATCACAGCACCTAGGAGTCTGAGGCAGCCTGAGAGGCCATTTAGTACAACCTCTCCCCAAAGAAGAATCAGTTCTACTAGTGGTCACCCAATCTTTGTTTAAAGACTGTCTAGTAAAGACTGTCTAGTTCACTGCCTTTGGGGAAGTTAGGTGGCACCATCGATAGAGTCCTGAGCCTGAAGTCAGAAAGACTCATTTTTATAAGCTCAAATCTGATCTCAGACACTTACTAGCTGTGTGACCTTGGGCAAGTCACTTAACCCCTGTCTGCCTCAATTTCTTCAACAGAAAATAGAGATAACAATAGTATCTACCTTGAAAGATTTTTGTGAAGATCAAATCAGATAATTGTAACTGGTACAATGTCTGGTACATGGTAGGTGCTATATAAATGTTAGCCATTATTTCTATTTCTATTTTATTCTATAATATAGGATTTTTTTTAATCAAGATTAAATTTACTGATATGCCATTTTCCTTACCCAGAAATCTAATTCTTCTTCTGTATGATAACCTTTCAAGTTCTTGAAAACAAGTATCATGTGTCTTCAAAGTCTACTCTTCTCCATCCTGTGCATGGTTTCCTTTAAGGGATTCTGGTATGGTCCAGCTTTTTATGCGTCTTGGGTCACCCACTTCTGGATGCCCTCTAGTCATTCTGTTTTAGGAAGGTAGTGCCCAGAAATGAACATCACACTCAAGGTGTGTTAACATCATGACAATACATCCGTACTATCAATTCTCCCATTCTTGATGCTATGACTCTTATCCATATTAGGGCAGTGGCTAGAGCAGTGGGCCTGAAATCAGGAAGTTGTTTATTGAGTTGTTTTTCAGTCATGTCCAACTGTGTGACCCCATTTGGGGTTTTCTTGGGAAAGATACTAGAATAGTTTGCCATTTTCTTCTCCAGCTCATTTTACAGATGAGGAAACTGAGACAGACAAGAGTTAAATGACTTGCCCAGAGTCACAGAGTTAGTGAGTGCCTGAACTCAGGAAGATGAGTCTTCCTGACTCAAGTCTAGGTACTCTATCCACTGTGATACCTAGCTGGACTTGAAATCAAATCTGGCCTGAAACCCTTACCAGGTATATGACCCTAGGCAAGTCACTTAACCTCTTTCTGCCTCAATTTCTTCAAATGTAAAATAGAGATAATAGCCTTCCCAGGTTTGTTGTGAGGATCAAATAAGATAATGTCTGTAAAGCACTTAGCTTGGTGCATGGCACCCAGTAGATACTTAATAAATGCTTATTTCCATCCATTCTTCCATATTACCCAGTTGACTCTGAGCATGCTCTCCTCTTTTTTGTCATATTTGGCAGAAGAAATGCTGTTAAGTCATACCTCTCCAATTCTGTACTTCTGAGGTTGAATTCTTGAACCCATGTGTAGTAATTTACATTTATCCAAATTAATCTTATTAGATTTGGCTCAATAGTCTAGCCTGTCAACATCTTTTAGAATACCAGTTCTTTCATCCAATATATTAGCTATGTGATTTTCTAGCTTTCTTCCCTCTCTAACTAACTGAAGAACAATTTTGATGTAGTCATAGAAACATAATTTTACAACTGTTAGGAAAGCAAACCTGAAAGACAGGAATAAGCCAAACCAAAAACAATAGAAGAGGAGTTCTCTATTTATTTTCTGTTCTAAACCCTCAATAAACTAGGCATTTAACATACAATAACCTTATACTAACAGGGTGGACTTGTTTTCTCCAATATTTACAATCCATTTTTATTAGCAGGAAAAAGCCATAAAATTCATTTTCTCCCAGGGAACTTTGTAGAAAAAAAGTACACAGAACTCCACTGGCCAAGATATTACCCCGAGTAGATTAGTTCTGAAGGAGATGTGAAATGTCAGTCTCATTTTTGGGGTTGTGAGAAAAGTGGTCTTTGTATAAGAGGGAGTTTCTGGGGAGGCTTTAGGGATAACACCATGTTGGGCCACCAGCTTAGGGGCTGGGAGCATTGGAACAAAACTGGGGCTGTATTAGGAAGCTTGGGCAACCCAAGGCCATGGGGGCATAACTCATTGAGGAGGGGTCTGAGTACTGGAATGAAGACAATTTCAGGGATCCTGGCAAAAGGCATAACCGCTTAGAGAATGACAGGTAGGTGTTGATCCTGGCCATTGCAAGGTGGGGTTGGGGAAGCATGGTAGAACAGGGAAGGGGAAGTAGATTGGAGGAACTTAAAAGACTACAAAGGCTTCTGCAGTGCTAATGTGAAACACCTCAGCCATAATGAAAGGCATTGTGAAAGAGTCAGAGAGAACTGGGTTCAATACTTCACTCACCACCCCCAACTAGCTGTGTGATAATGGGCAAGTCACTTAGTCTCTGAACCTCCATTTCCTCATCTGTACAATGGGGACAATGCTCCCTGTATACCTATTTTATAGAATTATTATGAGGATGGGATAATGGATACTGCTCCACCCCCTTCCCCATCCCCCATACACAGTGTCTCAAAAGTCTCAGTGTTGCTTTCTGTTATTAAGTTTTAAATTAAACTAAGACTTTTGGGACAGCAAATATCTATCATTGTACAAACTTTAAAGCACTATAATTATTTATGTATTATCCATGTTTCCCTTTTTGGTCACAGCTACTTTATAAGGGGGGGGGGTTATTTTTACTCTAAATGTTATCCACCCTGTTTGCCAAGACGTGTTGAGCTCCGCAGCCAGGACAAAGTGTTCAAAGTGCCCTTAACAAGAGATAGATAAAACTCAAGCTCACGATTCTTGGACTATCCAACTGTCAAGGGCCACATCATCCTCACGATTAAAAGATATTTGATTTAAATTTATACTATAACATATCTGCTTATCACTTCCTATTAACAAGATGAAATCCTCTTAAATTTCAGTTCCAAATTGTTACCGTACATGATAGCTCCAGAATTCTGGCCAAACATTTTTAATTCTCACCCAATTTGATGAGTCTGAAGGCTCCACAATTTTACCTTCTCCAGGCAGCTTTCATAGATCCCTTACCCCCATGGGCTTTCTTCCTACTTTGATGTCTCTGACCAGCATTGGTACTTTCCCCTTCTTTGCATAATAGCTGAGTGGTACAGTGGACAGCACTCAACTTGAAATCTGGAAGATCAGAGTTCAAATCCAGCGTCAGACTCTGAATTCGTGAACTTGGACAAATCACTATTCTGTTGGTCTCAGTTTCCTCATCTGTAAAATGGGGAGTTATAATAATAGCACCTACTTCTTAGGGTTGTCATTTATTTATTTATTTATTTATTTGTTTATTTTAGTAAGGCATTCTGGGTTAAGTGACTTGCCTGAGGTCACACAGCTAGTGTCAAGTGTGTGAGGCTGGATTTGAACTCAGGTCCTCCTGACTTCAAGGCCAGAGCTCTATCCACTGTGCCACCTACCTGCCCCCTTCGGGTTGTTATTAAGGATCAAGGGATTGTGTGAAGGAGATACAAAGAAAGGTAAAACTAGTCCCTCCCCAGGTGATTACCAATTTCCTCCCGGTATGGGGCTGGGGAGGTGAAGAAAGGGTGAAGGACAGGGATGGGACAGAATCAGCATTCAACAAACCAAGTTGAGTATGGGGTATATAGTTCATGGGGCTGAAGGTGGCACAGGAATAGAATCAGGGTCAATAGAGACAATACAATGAAGTCTAAGCGCCCTAGGAAGGTGAGGGAGGTCAGACTAGGCTGTAAGAGTCCAGCACTCAGTGGGGCAGCTAGGTAGCACAGTGGAAAGAGCACCAGCCCTGAAGTCAGGAGGATCTGAGTTCAAATTCGGTGTCAGACCAGACATTTGACACTTACTAGCTGTGTGACTCTGGGTAAGTCACTTAACCCCACTGCCCAAAAAAAAAAAAGAGTCCAGCACTCAGATGAGCAGTTGGATCAGGCTCTAAGACGGTGTTCTTTCAAGCTTGTCCTCAAAACCTCTACAGAATGTAGCAAGGTTTTTATGTGAAGCCACACCACCCCCTGGCTTCCTTTGAATTCTCTCCAGCTGCACGCCTCCTGCCACTGGCTCCCTTTTTCTCCAGGATAGCCACTGACATGGGGAAATACACTTTCTACTCCTTTCTCTCCTGCTCCCCACACTTTCCTTTTTTGGGATCCCAAGAGCCTCTCCTTGTCTCTGCTGCCCTCTGGATTTCTGATAACTTCCCAAAAACCAACTCTCCGACTTTGTGCCTTCAAATATTATCCACAAAAGCTCTCCTCAATTAGAATGGAAATTGATCATCTAACAAACTGGGGTGGGAGGAATTTGTCATATTTAAAAGGATATCAAAATCATCTGTGTTGACAAAGAAAATCTGAATAGAAAGTGGGATTACAGTAGGGGACATCTATAGGAACTCCTATGTGAATACTTCATAGCCCCTCTGCTGAGGCAGTTCTGGCATACCAGACAGATTTTAGTATGATTGACATAATAGCTAGACTGAAATATTGCATATGTGTATATATATGTAGGTGCTTATATATACACATATATAGATATACACATATCTAACTAGATACACATGCATACACCACACACACACATTTTTCTCTTCCAAGAAAATGCAAACCTCTCAAGAGCAGGGACTGTTCTCTTTCGCCTTCATATTCCCAGCCCCTTTAGGTATATGTCTTTTCTGTAATTTTCTATTCCTAGAAATCTTCCTCATGTGAGAAATGTTCCCACTTGGGGAATCAAACAAGAACTGGATTATACCCAGGGCCTCTTAGTGTTAACACCTAATTTTACGAAGCAGAAGAAAAGAGGGCAAAGAAAAATCAAAGCAAGACCAGGTGGCACATCTCCTTAGTGAGCCAACTGCATGCTTCATGAATTAAGCTGCACTGATTAGTACCAACCCAATCCATTTCTGCTTGTAGCAACCTTAATCATCCACCTTGGGTACCCATCAATTTCAGAAAATAAGTCTCAGTCAATAAGCATTTATTAAGCACCTACCATGTGCCAAAGCACTGGGGATACAAAGAAATGCAAAAACCTTCATGTTCTCAAAGAGCCCACAGTGTCTAATGGGGAAGACAACACGCAAGCAATTGTGTAAACAAACTATATCCAGAATAAATTGGGAATAATCAGCAGAGGGAAGACACTAGAATTAAGGGGGATTAGGAAAGGCTTCATGTAGAAGATGAGATTTTAGGGGCAGCTAGGTGGCCCAGTGGATAGAGCACCGGCGCTGGAATTAGGAGGATCTGAGTTCAAATCCGATCTCAGACCAGGCACTTGACACTTACTAGCTGTGTGACCCTGGGCAAGTCACTTTTAACCCCAATTTCCTCACAAAAAAGAAATAAGGTGGGATTTTAGCTAGGATTTGAACAATAGTAGAAATTTCCCTCATTGCCTGGGGGGCCTTCTCCATCCCAAATATTCTTCTGCCATGCTGATCCCTCCTTCCCTTCTCCCACTGCTGAGTTCCTTCCAGGAGCTTCCATTTTGGTTATGGTCCTAGCCAGGCCATACTTCATTCTCATCCCAGATGTGCTTCTGCCTCTCAGACTTTGCCACCGCCACCTTCTTCCCCCCCTTAGCTTCCTTTTATTTGTTGTCTTCCTTATTTAGAATGTAAGCTCCCTGAGGACAGGGATAAGAATGGGGAATCATCACTGAACTAGAAGACTGAAGAGACCTAAAGGGCCCATCTCTCTTCCACCAGCCAGGTCTAACCCTGGAGAGATGGGTATCTGAGACCGTCACCAATAATGAACTTTTTCTGTTATTCCAACAATTTTTAAAATCATGAAATTGTTATTTACATCTAACCTAAACACAATTTGGTATCTCAAAACATCAGTGATTTCATGGATCAGGCTCTTCTACTGACCCATAGAAATCTGTTCCCCACCCCTGTTCAGTAGGTAGCTTCATGAACTGCCACATCCCATCCCCAGCCCTCCTCCTATTTATCAGTTGGTAGCCAATCCTTGGGAGATGCCCAGCTCTAAATTTAGGTTGGTCTTGAGATGACAAACACTGTTCATCCCTAGGCCTGTACTCAGAACCTTTCTAGCTTAGTAGGACCTATACTGTCAATTATACTTTGCTGGCAGAGCCTTCCAGAAACAAGGGTCACCTCCATGCCATAATGAGGCACTAAAGGAGAACTTTAGTGGAAAAACTTAAATATTCCTATGTCTCTATCCCAGTCACCCAATCCAAGTCACCATTTTTATACAGGTTTCACAAGAAATGGAGAAGTGCAATTTCCCTTTTCCTTCTTAAACACCTTTCACCTTTACTTAACAATCAGTATTTTCAGACGCCTCAGCTATGCCTCCCTTCTGGTTTCAATAATCCAATTCTTTTCACCGTTCCTCACATGTCTTATTTTCTATGCCTGTTCCACAAATCTCTTCCCACATTCTCCACATGTCTCTTAATTGCACATCAACAAATTTCAATTCTGCACAACATCCAGAACAAGTGGGATTTTAAATGCTTTTTGGTGATGATGAGAACACAGGTGGTGGGAGGAAAGAGGGAAACTCACAGAGGAATTGATTTATCATTTCCTCTAAGCACAGCCTTTCCTTATGTGATTTCTGAGATTTGGATAGGTCTTGAAGCCATACTCTTATATTGGTAACTCAGTGAGAGCGACTTCATGTTGCCTACTCTCTGTAGCCAGACCGTACTTCCATCTCTCCATCCCAGCCCCATCTTCTTTCACTTTTTTTTAATTCTCAATGTCTAGCACTGAGCCTGGCACACAGTAGATGCTTAATACATGCTTATTGATTGGCTGGCATCCACACCCTGCTTCCATCCCCATATCAATACTACCATTGCCTCTGGAAAGGTCAAGTCAAGCACCTCCTCTATTGCTTCACCTACCATAGCAGCATCCTTCCTTTCCTGGCTACCACACCCTATCTACACGCTGTTCTCCCCTATTAGAATGTAAACTTCTTTTGAACCTTTTAGCATGGAGCTTTACATGGTATAAGTGCCTAATAAATGCTTTTTATTCATTGTTATTTTAATCTATCCTTTACTGAAGACATGTCAAAAACACAGAGCTTTTTTTTTCTCAGATATCTACTTTTCAAAGACTTTACCTCCAAAACAACTTATAACCAGTGCTAACTGTGCTATTCATAACCAAGCACTTCCTTATAAGGAGTCAATATAATATACCGGAAAGAACATTGTATTATGGCTTTGGCTGTAACACTTACTGTGTCATCTTGGAGCAGATCATTTCAAGTCTCATTTTTCTCATCTATAAAATGGGAACTTAAGATGGGGGAAAGTGAATAGGCACTGTGCCTTAGCACTTTACAAATATCATCTCACTTAATCCTCACAATGAGCCTTTGAGATTGGTGCTAATATTATTCCCATTTTACAGATAAGGAAACTGAGATAGAGGTTAAGTGACTTGCCCAGGGTCACACAGTTAAGTGTCTGAGGCTGGATTTGAATTCAGATCTTCCTGATTCCAGGCCCATCACCCTCCATGTTCTGTGAAGTTTGGATTCAGTCAAAGGGACACACCTGAGGACCTAGAGAGCCACATGTGGCCTCTAGGCCGCATATTCCCTACCGCTGCTTCTATCCACTATACCACCTAGCTGCTTACACATCCTCTTCTACTGAAGACCTTCTCTGACTCTTCTTCATGACCCAAAGATGACTCTGGGCTCTCAAAGTCTATGCCAATGGGGTACAATCTCCAACAGGTCCTACCAAGCCAAAAAGCCTTCAAGTGTGTCAGCAACTGGACATTTTCACTACTAAAGAACCAACCTCACCAACATTTGGAGAGACTCATCCCAACAAGGCTTCTATCTTTCCTCCTTATTCCCTGTTTTTAAACTCTTAATCCACAACATTCTCAAGAAGCTTTTCTTTAGTGAGGCTTAATACTGCCTCTTACTACCTGGGTGACCTTGGGCAGAAAACCTCCCTAGGCTTTAGTAAGTCAGTCACTCAATAAATATTTGTTAAGAATGTACCATGTACTAAGCACTGTACTAACTGCTGGGGATAAAAAGAAAGGGCAAAGACAGTCCCAGCTCTCAAGGTGCTCACAATCTAATGGACTCTTCAACATGCAAACAACTATATGCAAACAATGTACAAGAAAAAGTAGAAATTATCAACAGAGAGAAGGAAATAGAATCAAGGGGGATCAGGAAAGGCTTCCTGCAGAAGATGGGATTTTACCTGGGATTTGGTTGGGTTTTTTGTTTGTTTGTCTTTTTGCTTTTTGGTGGGGCAGTCGGGGTTAAGTGACTTGCCCAGGGTCACATAGCTAGTAAGTGTCATGTGCCTGAGACCAGATGAGAACTCAGGTCCTCCTGACTCCAAGGCAAAAACTCTATTCATTGTACCACCTAGCTGCCCCTTTTACCTGAGATTTGAAGGAAACTAGGGAAGCCAGGAGGCAGAGGTAAGGATGGAGGGGGTTATTTGAAAGAAGAACGGCCAGTGAACATTCTGGGGCCTGAAGATGGAACCTCTTGCTCTAAGAACAGCAAGTGGCCTATGTCATGGGATCACAGAGTACATTGTGGGGAGAGGAGGAGACTAAGGTATAAGAAGGCTGGAAAAGTTGGAGAGGGGTGTGTGTGTGTGTGTGTGTGTGTGTGTGTGTGTGTGTAAGGTTGTGAAGGACTTTGAACACCAATCAGAGGAGTTTATACTTGATTTTGGAGGTGATAGGGAACCACTGCAGTTTACTGAGTAGAGGGGTGACATGGTCAGACCTGCACTTTAAGATAATTTGGACACCCTAGTGGAGGATGGAATGGAATGGGAAAATGGCAGGTAGGCCTTGTGGCTGGTAGACCAACCAGCAGACTGTTGCTATAATCCAGGTGTGAGGTGGTAAGGGCACTGCATTAGAGGGTGACAGTGTCAGAGGAGAGAAAGGGGGTATATGTAAAAGTAAAATAGACAGGTCTTGACAATAGATTGATAAGGGGGAATGAGAGAGAGGAGTTGAGTATACATAGTCTGCAAGCCTGGGTGACTGGGAGGAGGGTAGTACCCTCAACAGTAACAGGGAAATTAGGAAGAGCGAGGGTTTGGGGAAAAAATAATGAGTTCAGTTTTGGACACATTGAGTTAAATATATGGAAGACTGAAGGTCAGCAGAGAAGTTAGGTCTTTGGTTGCCAAGGCTATAAAATGAGAGAGTTCCATGAGATGGCTGCTGAGGTCTCTTCCAGCTTTCCATCTGTGATCCCAAGTCTTCTGGGATAGTTTCTTGGCAATCACCACTCTATGGTCACAGGCAAATCTTTCCACACAAAGTTCACTGGTTCTAGGAATATGTTTGTTGAGTGGAAAGACAATTAGTTTGATAGCCAAAGGATCCAGACTTGAATACTGGCTGATACTATGTGTGTGAGACTGGGCTAGTAGATTTCCTTCTCAGGGCCTCTATAGCCTTACCTGTAAAATGAGGATATGGAGCTAGCTACTAAATGGTAACATGCCTGGAGTCTTGAGACACCAGGAAGACTTGAGTTCAAATTTAGCCTCAGACACTCATTAGCTGTGTGACCCTGAGCAAGTCACTTAACCACTGTTTACCTCAGTTTCCTCAGCTGTAACATGGGGATAATAATAGTACCAACCTTCCACAACCTTGTTGTGAGGACAAGATAACTGTAAAGTGCTTAGCACTGCGCCTTGAACACAGTCAGAACTTAAATGCTTCTTCTTTCCCCCTTACTCCTTCCAGTTTAAAAATTCTTTGATTCTAAAATGTGTCTCATCGTACACAATCCATTAGGTGAAATGTCACAGTGGTGTAGTGAGCTCCATAGAGGGAATATTTTGCCACTGTGACAGCAAACTGTCAAAATTTCACAGAAGAATTTGGTTATAAGGTATTTCACAAAATGATGTTGGCCTGGGCAACTTCAAACTATACCTGTACAATTAACGTGTCCTTGTCATAATATAGCTTTTGTTTAAAAATATTTTTCCAATAAAAGCAGAAAGGAAAAGAATGAAACTAAATGCTGTTACGATGGCTGGATTCAGCCACAGGTAAGAGTTGAAGACACACACGTGCATACATATATGTATATATGTGTACATGTATATAGAGATATGTATATATTATCACACATACATATATAATATACACACATATAAACACGCACACACATATATATTTACCTCCTATCTTTGCAGAGGTGGAGGAATAGGCCTATGGAATATCACATTATTGGTTGGTTTTGCTGAATTACTTTTTTCTTATTTCCTTTTGATCTTTGTTGCAAGGTATGTCTCCCTGAGTAAAGGGAGAAGGATTTGATATAAAACCATAGATATCAACAAAAATGTTTCAAAACTTGTTGAATGAATTCTATTCCAGTAGAACAGAAACCCCTTGTGGGCACAGACTATTTCATTGTTTTTGTCCTTAGTGCCCAGCACAGTGCTTGGCATATAGTAAACAATAAATGGTTAAGCTGAATTGAATTAAAAAAAAAAAGAAATGAACAAATGAACTAGATGGAATGACAATGTCTTCCTGGATTCTATTATGATGGATCTCAATGAGTTACTAATTGCATTATTCTTTGTGTTTGGAGCTGGGAGAGCAAACTAATTTATTTATTTCATTTTCATTTTCAATATTCACTTTTATAAAATTTTCAGTTTTAAATTTTCTCCACCTCCCCAAGAAAAGAGAATGGTTTGAGAAAGAAAAAAAATAAAAGAAAAAAAGAGAAAATAGTATGTTTCTATCTGAATTCAGACCCCATGGATGTGGAAGTGGATAGTATTTTCCACCGGATATGGATAGCATTTTCCATCATGAGTCTTTTGGAATTGTCTTAGTTCATGAGGAAATTAATTTTTTAAAAATGTTTTAAGCACCTGGAAAGACTTACATGAATGGATGCTGAGTGAAGTGAGCAGAAGCAGGGGAACATGTACACAGTAACAGCCACATTGTGTGATGATCAACTTTGATTGACTTAGCTCTTCTCAGCAATGCAGTGTTCTAAGACAATTCCAAAAGAGTCATGATGGAAAATGGCATCCACATTCAGAGAAAGAACTATGGAGTCTGAATGCAGATCAAAGCATACTATTTTCTCTTTTTTGTTTGTTTTTTCTTGCTTGTGGCTTTTCCCTTTTGTCCTGATTTTTCTTTTACAACATGACTAATGTGGAAATATGATTAATGTGATTGTACATGTATAGGCTATATCAGATTACTTGTCAGCTTGGGAAGGGGGAAGGGAAGAGAGAAAAAAAATTTTGAACTCAAAATCTTATAAAAATGAGTGTTGAAAATGAAAAAAAAAATTTTAATAAAATGGAGAAAAAGATTTTTAAAAATGAATAACAAAAAAAAGTTTTAAACACTCAGTAATTTCCTACTTGACTACATCTATGTTTACATCTCTTACATGTAAGCTTTGGGAAGAGGAAAGTTTTATCTCCTCTTACTTTTAATATCTGAATAAGCAACATTTTGAAATATAGATTGTGAATATTCAGGAGCATCAATGACTTCAACAGCCTTAGGGACTTCTGAGTATAATCAACTTACAGGCCTCAAGAGTGACTTAAAAAAAATTCACAAAGAAACAATGGATTCTATAGCTCCTTGAGTCTGAGAAGGGGCATTTCCTGGAGCTCAGTGTTATCCAGTCTCTCCATGTGTCCCAACAGGATATCAGCAACCTCCTCTGAGAGAAGATTAAATCCTTCTACTTTCAGAAATATTTGAAGGCTTGGACTGCCATACACATCTAAAAAAGGAAGGTATTAAATAAACTACAAGCTCTCTTTCGTGTTTGAATTTGCCTTCTAAACCTCTATTCATTAAAATGGTAGCTTTAAAAGTATCTTTTTCATAATATATGCCAGGAAGTCACGCATTGGGTAGGAGACTAGAATACTTTTAAGATTCTTAAAATCTTAAAGATTAGTATTTAAGATATGATTTTTAAAGATCCTTTCCAACACTGATTCTTTCTCTAAAAATTTTTAGGCATGAATCTCCATCTTTGAACTGTATCCTTTTACACTGGTTGTTAATGCTCTCCTATCTCACCTCCACATCTAAGAATCTTTGGCTTCCTTCACCCATCAGATCTAGCACTCCCACTTTCTATGTGACACATTTTCTGATCCCTCCAGCTGTTAGTGCCAGAGGTATGCTAGGGCCAGCTCCTAGAGTAGCCAATTGTTAAATTTTCATTGTGATGTTTAATACACTATTCTAGCCACTTATTAAGAACATCCTATGTGCCAGGCACTGTGCTCAGTGCTTTATATCTCATTTTACCCTCAAATAAACCCTGGGATATAGGTGCTATTATTATTATCCCCATTTTATAGTTGAGGAAACTGAGGCAAATAGAGGTTAAATGATTTGTCCAAAGACACACGGCTAGTAAGTATCTGAGGCTGGATTTGAACTCAGGTCTTCCTGACTCCAAGTCTAGTGCTCTTTTTCTATTGAAAATAATATAGCATAGAGGTTGTAAATCCTTTTTAAGTAGTATACCAAGGCAGAAAGTGCTCTTGTATTATGCAGTCTCTTTCTGTTCAGGTCATCTTTTTTTCACCAACAGTTCAGCAGTGGAGAAAGTGAGGTTATGCAAAGGCAGCTGGGAAAGTTTATAGGAACTCAATATTTAACAACAGACTCCTTCTCAGCATAGTCATGAAGAGAAATGTAATGGGAATAAGCCAAGAGAAGTGCCAAACAAAGAGGCAAAGAGGCAGGCACTGCCTGCCGGGACAGCTGCCTTGCGTAGGCACCTCCCAATAGTGATTAGCGGGCAGTCTCATGGCCATTTTGGGTGGGGTCTATGACTATTTATTTGTACCGTGCTTCTAAAGCCTGCTCCAATTCATCTTCCACCTGGTCTTGGGCATCAAATCCTCTGTAGATCTTGTGAGTGCCATAATGATGATGACCCTCTCTCAGGCATTGCTGTAAGTATTGCCTGAGTCAAAGCACCACCTTCCCCATGCAGCCATATTGGAGACCCAGTGGAAATCTTTACGTACATTCTTGTGATCACATACTGGGGAATGTTGTAAAGTGAATTCCTGCCCACATATAGGAGAGATTAATTGATCTCTGAGGTACCTTTTAACTCTTTTTCTCGGGTTTTAGCAATATACTTCCCCAAGAACTTGTTCTCATATCTATCCCCTTGAATCTCCTCTCAACCTTAGTTTTGGCACTCATCATGACATTTTATTTGGACTGTATAGTGAAAAAACTTCATGTTTGAACTCCCTGTGTCCAATCTCTTTCTTCAATCCATCTTCTAAAGAGCTGCCAAAATGTTCTTCCAAAAGCACAGGTCTAATCACGTCACTCTAGTGCTTAAAAAAGTTCTTTGGCTCCCTATTGTCTCTGAGTTAAAACATTAATATGTAGCCTGGCATTCAAGGCCCTCCACAAATTGGTTCCAACTTACCTATCCTTCTAGTCTTATTTCATGTTACCCTTCTTCATGCACCTCACATTCCAGATCAATTTGCTTATCAAGTCAACTGAGGTTACTTGGACTACTTGTTCTCCAAACTCAGTATCCCATTTCCTGCTTCCCTATTTTCACATAAGTCCTCCATTATGCCTAAGACATACTTCCTCAACTCTGTAGTTCAGAATCTTTATCTTCCTTCAAAGGTTATGCTCAGATACAAACACCTTCCTTCCCCTGGCTCTTATTACTTCTCTCTCTCTCTCTCTCTTTCCCTCCCTCCCATCAAATCTTTCTAGATTTCAATCAATGTACTTCAATCAATCAAAAATAACTTAATAAACACCTACTTGTGCCAGGCACTGTTCTAGGTGCTGAGGACACAAAGACAAAAGTGAAACAGTCTTTGCCCTCAAGAAGCTTATGCTCTGCTGGGAGAAACAATACGTTACATATGCAAGTAGATACAAAATGTGTACAAAGTAAAACCAAGGTAATTTTAGAGCCAGCAGAAAGAGTTTTTCAAGACACTAGAATTTCTAAGAGGCACAGTGAAGAAAGACTGAATTCCAGGTATGGAGCGGGGCAGTCTGTGCAAAGGCAGAGATGGGAGACAGAACATGTGAAAGATATCAAATGGGGCAATTTGGCTAGAAAGTAGATCCCACTGAAGGGGAGGAATGTATAATTTGTCTGAAAAGGTAGTCTGCAGCCATATAGTAATCTTTCCCTTGAATTATATTTTTCTGTGTACATCCCATACTCCCCAGCAGTGCCTTTCTTCTGAGACTTCTCTCAAATTATCTTGTATATTATCTCTTTTGCACACAGTTGTTTACATGTTGTCTTTCCCTTTAGACTGTGAGCTCCTTGAGAGCAGGCACTGTCTTCTGCCTTTTTTTGTGGCTTTAGCTCTTAGCACAGTGCCTGGCACACAGTAGCCACTTAATAAATGTTTGCTGGTGGTGCAATGTAAGCTGCTGAGGGACCTGGAGGTTTCCAGCTTTGTATCCCTATTGGCTAGCATAGAGCCCTATAGCAGATGCTTATAAATGTTTGTTAAGTTAAAGAGACTCACTTGGGGATTTTATGTTCATTATTCTTGGGGCTAGATATGTGCTCTTTTGAGAAGGGGGTTTTCAGAACCATATGAGGGAGGATGATCTCAAATCTACTGCCAAGATGCCGAAGAACAGATTTTGTAATTAATCACCAAATTCACCAAACCAAGAAACTCCAAAGATGACAGCAGTGGGTCTATTTCTGGAGCTCTGTAGTGAGAACATGATCTCACTGAATTAATTCAATAGGCTTCAAGATACACAATAAACTCTACCCTTATTTGCAAAGAGCAAACAAGCTAGGCTGTTTCCCCAAATGAATGCAGCATAATGTCAAAAGTGACACACCCAGAAGCAATTTATAAAAAGCAATAGAGCTTTAAGTCAGAAGACCCTGATGATCCTTGAAGTCTTCCCCAGATCTAAATCCTAAGATGATGTTTTATTTTTTAGCTTCCAGAAATGAGTTTTGGTCATGGGGTATATTCAAAACTCATGAGAAGTATCTGCCCACATCAATAGTATATGAATCTTAAGGAAACTTTCCTTAGAAAAGATAATTATGAGTCTCCCCACCACAACAAAGGCTGTCTCCATGTGATAGTGCAGTTTTTCTCCCTCTCTCAAAATATGTTGTATTGCAAAGTCATGAGTTTGACATGAACCCATTACTTTAGGGGCCATAAAATGTTCTCATCAAAATGTTGGAAGGAGGCATTTGTGGAATCAAACTGAAGGGCTATGAGGAAGTAGATGTCACCAAAAAACCCAAACCCACCAAAAACCCCTCAAACCAATTCTAATTTATCCTAAAAATAAAAAGTCTCATTAAGTCAATTCTTTCTCTCTAACAGGGTCAGGCTTGACTGCTTCCAAAATAATAATAAGCTGACATTTATGTAATGCCTTAAGGTTTGCTTAGTACTTCATATTACCTCACTTAATCCTTGCAACAACTCTAGGAAGTAGGCATATGGGAATTATTATGCCTCTTTTACATATGAGTGCTCTGAGGGTCAGAAAGAGTGGCAGAGTAAGGGGAGCTGAACACAGGCCTCTGCTGACTCCAAGGGCACTGGGCTTTTCCCTCTACCACATTGCCGCATTTATACAAAGTCAGATTGAATTTTAGTTTTTGGGGTTACTGCAATCATTGCTGAATTAGAACACGAGTGGCTAATAAATCTTTTGACATCATGTTCCTTCTCAAAATGGAACTGCTACAAAACAATACTCATCTCCTGAGAGAATTAAATTGTAATCATCAGGCGTTCTAGGCTGCCTAACTTAATAACACCAGCTCTGTAAGCCAAGCCAGGGCCTAGTCATCATTAAGACCACATTAACAGAATTTGGGGCATCTAGGTGGCAAAGGGCCTGGAGTCACAATTTGGGGCAGCTGGATAGAGTGCCACAGTAGATACAGTGCTCCACCTGGAGTCAGGAAGACTTATCTTCCTAAGTTCAAATCCAGCCTCAGATGCTAGCTGTGTGATGCTGGGGGAGTCACTTAACCCTGTTTACCTCAGTTTCCTCACCTGTAAAATGAGCTGCAGAAGGAAATGGCAAACCACTCCAGTATCTTTGCTAAGAAAACCCCAAATGGGGTCATGAAGGCTCAAACATGACTGAAAAATGATTGAACAAAACAGAATTTGGGCATTGTCAAAAATGTACCTCATTCAATCTTTAACCAAAGCATGAATCCACTCTACAGTATCTGCAAACAAATAATCACCCAGCCTCCATTTGAATACCTCTGATCCTGAAGAACTCAACACTCCTTGGCAAGTCCATTATATTTTCTGGTGTTTTAATAGTTAGGAAAACCTTCTTCCCTATATCCCCTTTCTAGTCAAGGTTATTATGTTAAGGACTTGTGTGGAAACTACTTTCAGCAACTCAGAAGTTCCTGAAACCCATTCTAACATTCATTCTATCCACTAAACCATATAGCCACTTCTTTCTAGTCACTTCTAAATTCTCCTTTGTAAATAATAATGGCTCATGTTTATATACTGCTTTTCTTTACATGCAGGATGTTCTGCACTAAGACTTTTGGAACATCTTTGCAACATCCTGCATATGAGAAATCGATCCTCACAACCATCCTACGAGGTAGGTAAGGACAATTATTGTTGTTCAGTGGTGTCCAACTCTTTGTGACTGAATTTGGTTTTCTCGGAGAAGATACTGGAGTGATTTGCCAGTTCCCTCCCAGCTGCTTGTACAGACGAAGAAACTGAGACAAGTAGGGTTAAATAAATGACTTGCCCCTGTTCAAACAGCTAGTAAGTATCCTTGGCCAGGTTTGAAATCGGAAAGATGAGTCTTCCACTGTGCCACCTAGCTTCTCCCCATTTTATAGATGAAGAAACTTGGTTCAAAGAAACCAAGCCACTTGTTCAAAGTCACATAGCTAGCAAGCAACAAAGTCAATCCTCAAAACCAGTTCCTGTACCTCCAAATCAAGGGAAAACATGATTGTACTCCCTTGGAAGCGATATGATTCCAGAAAACTGGAGGACGGGGCTGGCAAAATCAAAGTCAATAATTATTTCCTCCCCTTTATCCTCCTCCAGTTTGTATTCAAGTAAAGTAATATCATAAGCATATGGTAGGTAGTTAATATATACTTGTGGATTGGAGTATACAATTGTATATTAATGTGCCTTTTGCACAAAGGAAGGAAGCATGGTGCAGTAGTCAAAAGAATTTGAAATTCGGAGTCCTATGTTGGAATCCAACTCTAATTGGCCTCAGTTTCCTCATCCGAGGTCTCCAACAGGGTCTGAAGCTTATAATGGAAATGTGATTATCACAGACCATTTACATTCCACAAGCACTGTGCTTCCTCTTCGAAGGGCAAGGTCAAAGTACCTGCCCCCCCCACTCCCAGACACACAGACACAGACACACACACACACACACACACACATAGAGACAACTACAACTCAGTCTGACCCAGAGTACTTCGTATGTAACTGTCCCACCACACCAGCGGGACACCAAATCCCCACCAGCACCGAGACTCGGCAGGTCTCCCCTCCAGCCCCACCCCCGGAGTGAGCCGGGAGCTCTGGGGGCACCAGGAGCTGCTAAGTGCCTAGGCTAGGCTGCAAACACTGACCAACGGACTGACCGACTGACGGACGCCCAGCGAGGGCGGGGCGGCAGCAGCTGCAGCTGCAGCAGCTGGGCACGTCCCGGCGCTGCCTGGCTCCTCGGGAACCAGCCCTGGCCACCTTCCTTCCCCTCGGGGACCCAGATTGAGGCGTACTCTTGCCACGCTCCGGGAAACAGAAAGGGTATTCCGACTCACACAGGGTCCCTGGGTTTCTGGGGCTTCTCCCCAACCGCGTCTTTCGGGTTCTGGGAGAAGGAGCCTCCCATCTTTTCTTAACTTAGTGCAGAGTTGATTCCCGCTCGGCCCCTCAGCTTGCCCTGCAGCAGGCGGGACTGGAGGCGAGAGGGAGGAAGAGGGGGTGGAGCGGAGGGTGGGAGAGTGGGAGGCGGCAGCCGTTCCTCCGGGTTCTGAGCCCTGCCCCAACCCCAGTAAAAGGCTCCCGGGACCTTCTGGTTGCCTCCCTGCGAGGCAACTGCATTGTCTGATGGGCGGGAGGTGGCCTGAACCGCTGCCAATTTCGCCAGTTGCAGCGTTCGGCCGCCCCAAGCCTACATCACCCAGGGCTGGGGTGAGTGCCCACAGAAGTGAAGGGATAACAGGCCACTAAACAGAGGGGGTGATGTGGCTGCCGGGGCCGGGGCGGGGGGTCATGATAGAAAAAATACAGTATTAAAGTGGGAGTTATTAGCCTGCTGAGGTCACGAATAGATTTCAGAGAACTTGGATGGGCAAAAAAACAAAACAAAACAAGACATCTTTATTTTCACTAACGTCTATTTGAAATTTAGCATTTCCTTCAATTATTTAAAAACACTATTCTGAGAAGAGATCCATAGGCTTTACCAGATTTTTTTTTGGGGGGGGGTGAAGTGTCCACGATACTCTTCCCCAAAAGTTAAGAATCCCTAAATTAAAAGCTGGAATGAACTTTAGAAATGATCTAGCTTGACTCCCTCGTTTGACAAATAAAACTGAGAGCCAGACAACTAAAGTGCCTTGCTCACAATCGCACAGGCAATAGCAGGGAAGAGATTCGAACGCGAAGTCCCGGACTCGGCTACTCAACACATCACAGCTGCGTTGTTTCACGGGGGACCCTCTCATCCAGTGGGTGGAGCAAAGCCCACGAAATCGTTCTCCCTCTCCCCTTTTCCTCCTCAAATGTGACTGAAGACGAGGAGCTGGAGGATAGGATTTCCCTCGGGGGGAAGAAGGGGTGCCTTCTGGACTCCGCAGCAGGTCAATGATGCTTACTCAAGTCCAGGAAGGCTGTTGGTTGGGCGGCTTTCATCACCTTGTAGACCCAGAGGGCTGGAAGATAATCCGTCTGCAGATGGTTCTAGGTAGGCTACCAGAGGCTAACCTTAAAGCGATGTGATACTGTGCAACGAGGTACTGTGGTACTGAGCATTAAGGGTCGGAAGACTGTGGGTTTTAATCTAGGTTTGTCATTTTATTCCTTTTTGGTCTGGGGAAAGTCACTTCACTGGGCTTTAGTTTCCCCAGCTGTACAAGGAGAATTGGATTTCCTTCGCTCCTGGATCTGCTTTCCCTTTGTTTTGGCATCCACTGCCTTTATCCTGGCTCCCGGTCACTGCCACCGCCTGTGGGCTGCCACCGTCATCTTTCAGCACAATCATGCGGTTTCCAGCTTGGCTCAAGAACTCTGCTGCTGTCGGGCAGCTGCAGATTGCCTCTGTTACTACAGACTCCTGTTTCTCACAGTCACCATCCAAAAAACCCTCCCCACCCTGCGCAGCCGGCAGCTAGGTGGCACAACGCATAGAGTGCTCCATCTAGACTCATCTTCCCGATTTCAAATATGGCCTCAGACACTGACTAGCTGTGTGACCCTGGGCAAGTCATTTAACCCTGTTTGCCTCAGTTTCCTGTAAAATCAGCTGGAGGTGGAAATGGCAAGCCACTCCAGTATCTTTGCTTTGTGGCAGCTCAGGTATTATTCTGATCAGAACAGCTGGGAAAGGGAGAGGCTAGATCAACTTATGCCCATACCATATGCTTTAATGGGACCTTTGCAAGCAGGCAATGGAGTCAGTATGTTACAGTGGAAGAAATACTGGATTGGGAGAGTCAGATGACCCAGGTTGGGATTTTGGATCTTCTCCTTTTCTATAATGGGGCAAATCACTTTATCTGTTTAGGTGCTACTTTCTCATATGTAAAATGAAGGGGCTGGACCGGAGGATTTCTGAGGTCCTTATAAGCCTATGACACTTCAAGCTCCAAATGTTATGATCCTACGGTCCTTTAAGGAGATATCCTTGGAGAGAAGCCGGTGCCCCCTTTTCTCCTCTGACCTGCCACCACCCTGTTTCAGTCCCTTACCACCTGGACTATTGCAATAGTCTGCTTATTGGTCTCCCAGATACAAATCTCTCCTCACTCTGGTTTATCCTCCATCCAGCTGTCAAAGTGATCTTCCTAAAATACAGGTCTGACTAAGTCACCCCCTACTCAACAAACTCCACTGGCTCTCTGTCACTTCCAGGATCAAAGTAAATAAAAAAAGAATCTTCTGTCTAGGTTTTAAAACCTGTCACAACCTCTCTTGCCCCTCACTTTTACAAACGTCTTACACCCTCCTCCTCTCCCCTACTCTGCAATCCAGTGACACTGGCCTCTTTGCTGTTCCTTGAACAAGACAATTCATCTCCTGACTGCATTTTTACTGATCCCCCCACCCTCCATCCCTGGGCCATGTCTAGAATTCTCTCCTTCTTCATTTTTGCCTCCTGGCTTCCTTGGCTTCCTTCAAGTTCAGAAAAAATCCCACCTCTTAGGGGCAGCTAGGTGGCACAGTGGATAGAGATCTGGCCTTGAAGTCAGGAGGACCTGAGTTCAAATCCAGCCTTAGACACTTGACACTTACTAGCTGTGTGATCCTGAGCAAGTCACTTAGCCCCGATTGCCTCACCAAAAAGAAAAAAATCTCGCCTTTTCCCAGATCTCCTTTAATGCTAATGGCTTTGCTCTGTTTATTATCTCTAATTTATTCTCTCTCTATATATATATATCTCGCTTGTAGAGTTGTTTTCATGTTGTCTCCTTCATAAGGGGCAGCTAGATGGTGAAGTGAATAGAATGCCAGGCCTAGGGTCGGGAAGACTTATCCTCTGGAGTTAAAATCTGGCCTCAGATTCTTATTAGCTGTGTGACCCTGGCCAAGTCACTTAACCTGTTTGTCTCAGTTTCCTGGTCTGTAAAAATGAGCTGGAGAAGGAAATGGCAAACCACTCCAGTATCTTTGCCAAAAAAACAAAACAAAACCAAACCCTCAAATGGGTTCATGAAGAGTTGGACATGACTGAAAAATGACTGAACAACAACCCTGGTTAGACTATAAGCTCCTTGAGAAGCAGGATTTGCTTTTGTATTCCTAGCACTTAGCACAGTAGCTGGCACATTGTAGATGCTTAATAAATGCTTATTGACTGGCTGCTGAACTATTAGCCTATAATAGTGTGCTACAGTGGGAAGAATATTAGATTTGGAATCAGAACTCCTGGATTTAATTGAGCACAAAATTCTATTACTAAAGATTTGTGATTTCACTTGATGATGCTTTAACCTGTGACCTTAGAGAAGTCATTTAACTTTTCTGGGCCATAGTTTCTTCCATCCATCCCCTTCAGGGACTGGCACGTGTACAGAACATTTCCAAAGGATTCTGTCCATATGGAGAGGCTAAAGTGCCTGTTTCAAGAGAGTGATGATGGTATTAAATGGAAATGCCTTTGAGAGACTATGGAGTATGCATAGACATTCTGCAGCTGGTTCTAATCTTCTAACCACATGGTTAGAAGGTGCCTTTTTTATTGGCTGTATAGCCAGAATCAAGAGTGCCTTGGTCAGTCCGCACTAAGGCCACAAACCACATGACCTTCTGGAAATAAGACCCTGTTCTTTTCTATTTTAGAATCAAGGATTAGTAACTTTGGCATTGCAGCATCCAGGTTTTGCAAATAGCCCAGAATTTGATGCCTCCTGGAATAAAGAGTTACCTTCAAAAATGACCTTTGGGATTCAGCCCAGTAGTAGCTGAGACAAGGACGTTTGGATATGAACTTGGTGGGACCAATGTTAAGAAAAACCCAAGGTAAGCTTGAACCCACTTTACCCAGAGACCAAGGTGAGATAAGGGAAAAGAGCATGAGCCTCTGAGATGTTGAGGGGAAATGTTTGTCCTTTTGTTGTTGCTACATCTTCAAAGCAAATTATCTCCTTGTAAGAACTGATTGATGTTAAAGTGGTCAAATGCAACTGGGTCTCTAGTCACTGGCACCTAATAGTGGAGAAAATACAGTTGGTCTGGCCTGGGGATGGTGGGATTAGAGAAGACACATTCCAAAATCTTCAAGGTACTCCTAACATCCCAAAGGGCAGGTGTAGCTTTTCCAGCTCTGGGGCTGTATGAATGCACTTGTTACATATAAAATAAGAGTTCAGACTAAATCATCTCAAAGGCCTAACTCTAAATTTTAGGGTGCTAAGAATAACCGATAACTGTGTCCCTCTCATCCATTCCCCACACACTCCTCCACCTGCATTTAGACTTCTTTTACCCTTAAACATTTTCTTTGATGTGTCTGACTTCACTTGTATAAAAATGAGAAGAGAGCACCCATTCAATGCATTTTGCTCAGATCCTTGCCCCTCCCCTCCAGAAGGATGTAATCCAGGCTCTGGGTCTAGGGAAATGAAGTGTCTGATTACTGCCCTGACTCTACCTCATCCATTTGTTTTGGTTCTATCAGGTAGCCTATGGAGAGAAGCTAGAAGTCAGACCTATATAACATCTTCCTCTTTTAATAGTCAGTCCTAATCTGTACCCTTTGGGTATTTCAGGAGAAAATGGAGAATTATAATTAAAACCATTCTACCATACTCCTCAGGTCTAATCAATCAGTCAATTGATCAATAAATACTTAGTAAGCCATTTAAATAAAGTGTTTTCTTTGGCATTAGCCTTTGATATTTTGCTCTTGCTTCATTTACCTGTTAGTCAGAAGGAAGAATGTTCCAGCACCTAAGGACAATCCCTGGTACTTCGTTTCCTTATTTATATAATTGGGGGAATTAGATGAGATGATTCCAAAGGTCCTTTCCAGCTCTGACAATCCTATGATTTTATCCTCTTGCCTTGTAACCCCTGGGACTGGGAGGAAATGAAATCAGGTAAAATGCACAAGCCTATACTATAATTCAATTGTCTATGCCAAGTATTTTCTGCTTGGGGCTAAACTTTAAATTTCCTCTGATAATCCATCCACTAAGCCTTCATTCTGAAGAATGCCACCTTGGGACAGCTGAACTACTTTCAGAAAAATGTGATCCAGTTCTCTTTGGCTTCCTTATTTTCAGATAATGCTATCAACACATGCAAAAAGTAGGGAAAAAAAAGATCAGCTGGACCATTTTCAATTCAATTTGATTGAAGAAGCAATTATTACACACTTACTACATACAAGTCACAGTGAGAATTTTGTATGTACTACATCTTTCATTCAGCTGTGTAATAATAGAGATATGTACTAGTACAAAATGTCAGTTGCAGAAATACTGCTGCATGGTCCCTACTCATGCCCTTACTGAGGATGCTCTTGTGATTCTCATGAAACTTGAAGAAGTGGCTATAAAGGTTGATAGATGTTGATTTTTTTCTAGGTCACTCTTTTTCCCCCAATATTAATAAGGTGCAAGATTTTTTCCCCATGAATTTAGTATCTCCACCTCCTTCAGATACCTTGTGAATCAATCCATCAATGCCCTCAAAATTAGGTCACCTACAGCCTAGATCTCCTCTATGCACACTTAATCTAATTCAGCTGCTCTTTCCATATTTATTCTCTTTAGGGCTATTTCTACTTCTTCTGTATGAGAAGTTCTTAACCTTCTTTTTGTGCTTTGGACTCCTTTGTCAATATGGTGAAGCCTGTGTACCTCTTTCCCAATAATGTTTGTCAAGGCATAAAATACAGTACATAGAATTACAAAGGAAGGCAATTATATTAAGATGAAACTATTTTTTTCTATCTAATTTCATGAACCCCTAGAGTGGACCCCAGGTTAATAACCCCTGTTCCATAGGCACATCTGGGACTTATCATTCTTTTTTTTTTTAAAGCAGTTATTCCAGTAGAGCAAAATGGTGTTTTAAAGCCTCTCTTTCAACAAGGTGTCTCTTATCCTATATTAAAATTATTCAAGATTCCTTGAAAAATATGCATCCCTAGTAGTTACCATGGAAACCTGATGGGCCAGGTATCCGCCTACAGTCAGGCAGACTACCCAGAATTCCCCTTGCTACAGCAGTTTTGTTCTTGACATTGAATGGACTTAAAGAAGTCCATTTATTTACTTATTTATTTTTTGCTTTTGGTGAGGCAATCGAGTTAAGTGACTTGCCCAGGGTCACACAAGTAGTAAGTGCCTGAAGCCAGATCTCAGGTCCTCCTGACTCAGGCTGGAGCTCTATCCCTTGCACCACTTAGCTGCCCCATTGAATGGACTTCTAAAAAGAGAATGAGGAGTCTCCACTTTGCCTAAGGAACCTCTGAGGAAGGAGTAAATACCAGGACATATCTTGCCATTAGAGCAGGAAACAGTCTTAGTGGGTGGTCATCACCTGAGCTCTCAGGGAGACTATAGACCTAAGGCTCAGAGGGAAGCGGGTGCGGAAAGGTGTAGACCATTCAAAACTGCAACTTGAGTGGGGTAAATTAGCAACCAAGCAAAAACCATCAGGAGTAAGGCAGTGACAAACCAGCCCTGAGGCTATTGAGGATTACCAATCCCATTTATGACACCCCCTCCTCCAATTTTTCTTTCCTCCAACGCTGTCATGGGGGGAAACCATTTTTCCATTTACCAAAAAATCCTTTACTTTCTGCTTTCCCCCTTCTGATTCATGGGAGAAGGGCTGGAGAGGAAAAAAGGCAATTTTTGTCCCCTTTTAGTTCCTATAAATGGTTTTCAGGCAAGTTATATTTTAATGGCTTACTTTCGATTTCTGTGCTATCTAAATAGTTATTATAAAAACTTGATGGAACTGTTTATTGTTTGTGTGGAGTAAAAAAGTGATGATGAGAACTAAAATCCTTTAAGAGACAGTTGATATTTTTTTTCGGTGCAAACTGGTGATGGGGGTGGGGGCAGAGCCAATTACAGAGCAAGAGAGACTCCATGTAATTTATTAGCAATATATTGGTGATTATTCAAGCCCTTGACATTAGCTTGTTTTTTTTTAATGAACTTAATGTGAGAAAAAAAGGTGCTGAGAAAACTGACCTGTGAAGAAAGCCTGAGGATGCTTTGTTGTGGGCCTGCAGCAGCCTTGCTGAAAGCCTGGCCTTAGCAGAAGTGGAGTAATTTGGAGAAATGTATGAATTTTAACAAGGGTTGGCTAGCAGCTATTGCTTTCAGTTAGAGCTGCTGCTATTGCTCACACTCTCCCCCTAGTGGTCAGATATAGAATAACAGAACTTGTTCAGTCCTTTCAGACTCTTGTGTGATCCGATTGGGGTTTTCTTGGCAAAGATATTGGAGTGGTTTGCCATTTCCTTCTTCAGTTCATTTTACAGATAAGGAAACTGAGGCAAACAGGGTTGTGACTTGCCCAGGGTCACACAGCTAATAAGCATTGTATTTGAGGCTGGATTTGAATTCCAGAAGATGAATTTTCCTGGCTCCAAGGTTGGCATTCTATCTACAACACTACCTAGCTGCCCCTAACAACAGAGACAACCTTGTTCAATGACCCTCTGATCTTTTTTTTTGAAGCAGTTGACTTGGTAGAACAAAATATCGTCTTAAGCAAGGCATAAACAAAAAGAAGCGTACTCATAAAAGATGTTCATCAGTCGTGGAGGAGATCCAGGACAGAGTTCAAGTCGGTAGTAAGGATAGAGTGCTGGGCCTGGAGTCAGGAAGACTTGAGCTCAAATGTGACTCAGATATTAGCTCTGTGACTTTGTGCAAGTTACTTCGCCTCTAATTGCCTCAGTTTCCTCAACTGTAAAATGGAGATAATAATAGTACCTACCTCCCAGGGTTGTAGTGAGGGTCAAATGAGAGAATATTTGTGAAGCACTTAGCACAGTGCCTGGCACATAGTAGGTGCTATATAAATGCTAGCTATCATTATCATCCTTATCGTTATTGTTACCAAGTTGGAGAGGGATTTTCTGTGGATGATGAGGTCATCCAGATGTTCCTGTTTGCAGGTGACATTGTGCTCATTGTGTTAAGTCCCCAAACATTACAGAGCCTCATGGAAGAGATCTATAACCACTGAAAAATATTTTATTCTAGAGACAATAGGGAGCCACTGAAACTTCTTGAGTAGGGGAGTGACATGTTCAGATCTGTGCTTTGGGAATAGCAATTTGACAACTGTGTGAAAAATAGATTATATTTAGAAGCAGCCTAGCATAGTGAATGGAGAGCTGGCATCAGTCAGGAAGACCTGGGTTCAAATTCTGATTCTGATGCATACCTCAAAACCCTGGGCAAGGCACTTAATCTCTTGATACCCCTAGGCAACTTTATAAATTGCAAAGCAGTTGCTGATCTGGTTCTGTAGAAGGAGCTTCCTCAGTCTACATCAGTGAAATCACATATCTAATGCTAGAGAGAGAGAAAGAGAGAGAGAGGAGAGAGAGAGAGAGAGAGAGAGAGAGAGAGAGAGAGAGAGAGAGAGAGAGAGAGGAAGAGGAAGAGGAAGAGGAAGAGGATAAGAGAGGGAAAAGACTAAAGGGAGGGAGACCAGTGAAGCTAAGTCCAGTAGTCCAGGCAAGAGGGGATGAGGGCTGACTAGAGTCATAGTTGTATGAGTGAAGACAAGGGGATAGATGGAAGAGATAGTATGAGGGCAGCTAGGTGATGCAGTGCATAGAGCACTGGCCCTGTAGTCAGGAGGACCTGAGTTCAAATCCATCCTCAGACACTTGATATACTTGATACTTACTAGCTGTGTGACCCTGGGCAAGTTACTTATCCCCATTGCCTAGCCAAAAAAAAAAAAAAGATAGTGTGGAGGTCAATCCACAGACCTTGGAAACTAATTGGATATGAAAGGTAAGGGAGAAGGAAGAAGCAAGGATGATTATGAGAATAAGAACCTAGGGACTGGAAGGATAATGAATGGTGTCCCCCACAGAAACAGGAAAAATTGGAAAATTAATGAGTTTTTTTGGAGGGAGGGTCAGGGATGTCAGGATGAAGGGGGTAAGAGAATTTCAGTTTTGGAATTCCCATGGAGATTCCAGATAGAGATGTCCAATAGTTATACAGGAATACAGTTCAGAAAAGACTTGAACACTGGACTTGTAAAATGGAGAGTTGTCTGAGTAGAGACAGCTGAACCCATGGGAACTGAGAAGACCAAAGAGAGAGAGGAGAGACAGAGTAGAAGAGGGCAAGGCCAAAGTCCTGGAGGGCACCCACATCTAAGCATGTGGGACATGGGCAGATGGTGATCCAGCAAAGAACGCTGGGAGGAGAACAGGAGGGAGCAGGGACATGGAAACTTGGGGAGGAGCGAGTCTAGGAGGAGAGGGTGGTCAGCGACATAGCCCCTGCGTAGAGGGCTTCTGAGGAGGGCGGGACCCTTCTCCTCCATGGCAGCTGCCCTCAACACTTGACCAGAATTTGAATGTGTATTTCCTGGGAGAAGGAGAACATGATATTTACTTTCATAATTCACTTTCTTCTTATTTTTATTCCTACATAGTGGTTCAGTGATAGAGTGACCTTGTATGCTTTTCATTTAAGTTATTGATTAAATTTTTTTCATATGTTTAACATAATTGTATGTGTATAACCTATATCAGATTGCTTGCTGTCTTGGGGAGGGGAAGGGACGGGAGGTAGGGAGGGAGAAAAATTTGGAGCTCAAAATCCTACAAAAATAAATGTTGAAAGCTATCTTTACATGTAATCGGGAAAAAAGTAAAATACTATTAAGTGTAAAAAAATTTTTTTCCGACCTTGGCCATTCATTGTCAGAATGGACTTTGCCTATAACTCAAACTTTTAGGACTTGGTGACTATAGACACCTGCCTCAAATATTGGCTACTTCTGTTTCCTTAAAACAGTAACAATAACAACAAACCCCATTAAAAATGGCTTTTATTTACCTGGTGACCTGGAAGGCGCTCAGTTTATTTAACATGGGTGTCTCCCACTTTCAAAGCCAGAGAGGGAAACAACCCTCCCAGAACACTCCTTGTCCTCACTCTCCAAATTCATTGCTCTCCACCCACTAACACAAGAGGTTCCTGACTCCCCAAGAAAAGCAGATCTGGATTGCCTCTGGCTAGCAAGAACTCTGGGCTTGCTTTCATAAGAAATTCTTAAATTGAAGCGGGGGGAGTTCCTTGATTTTAAACAACACGTACATTTAAAAATAGAATCAGAAACATAAAAATTATTGTCATTGTTTTGGGCCAGTTTAATTGTGTGTAGATGCTGAAATTCAGCAGAGCTAGTCAAATCATCTACAGGCATTTTACTAAGCACCTTCTATGGGTCAGGCACTGTACTAAGTGCTAGGGATACAAAGAAAACCAAAAATTATCTCTGCCCTGGAGGAACAGGGAGGGGGTGGCCGGGGCGGGGGGGGGGGGGGGGGGGGGGAGAACATGCAAACAACTCTATAAACAACATAGGAACAGGATAAATGGGAGATAATCAGTAGAGTGGAAAGGAAGGAAATAAGAATTTCTATGGTACCTACCATGTTCCAGGACTGTGGTCCTCACAACAACCTTGGGAGGTAGATGCTGATATTTTCTCGTTTTACAGTTGAGGAAACAGGCAAACAGAGGTTAAGTGACTTGCACAGCTATTAAGTGTGAGGCCAGATTTGAACTCGGGGCTTCCTGACCCCAAGTCATGTCCTTTATCCCCTGGGCTACCTAGCTGTCTTAGGTTCTTTGAGCCTCATAACAACATTGTGAGGTAGGTATTACAGATATTATACCCATTTTCAGATGGAGAAACTGAGGTTCATAGGGGTTAATTAACTTGCTCATGATTGCACTGTTAGTAATTGTCAGGAGTATAATCTAACCCGTCTTTCTAACTCCCCAGTCTAATGTCCTGTTCACTTCTTAATGTTGCCTCTTGAAATTATGCGATAGTTAGGATCACAGGATTTTAGATCTGGTAAAGATCTTAGAGGTCTTTCACTTTAATTCCTTTATTTTATAGATAAGGAAATCAAGCCCCTAGAGCCAGAGAATCATAGGATTTATTGCTGGAAGTGACCACAGAGGTCATCCAGTCCATACACTTAATTTTACGCATAAGAAAACTGAAGCCCAGAGAGGTTCAGTCACATAGATGGCAGGGGAGGTCCTCTGACTTCAGATACATTGCTTTTTTCCATTGCCTCATATGTTCCTTGAGCGAAATGATCTGCTAAATCCAAAGGGACAAAAGAGCTAGGATTCAAACCCCAGCGTTCAAATCTGTTATATGTAGCTGCCTGTGTGAGAAAATCATTTCCCCTTTCAGGGCCTCAGTTTGGATATTGAGGGTGAAAGAAACTAGAAGTTAAGGATAACACGTAGGTTGTGAGCCTGGGTGACTAAGTGGATGGTGATTTCTTTGACAGAGAAGTTAGGAAGAGGGGAGAGTTTTTTTTGGGGGGGTATTTAATATAGAGGCAGCTAGGTGGTACAGTAGATAGAGTGCCAGGCCAAGAGTCAGGAAGACTCATCTTCCTGAGTTCAAATCTGGCCTTAGGCACTTATTAGCTGTGTGACCTGGGCAAGTCACTTAACCCTGTTTGCCTCAGTTTCTTCCTCTGTCAAATGAGCTAGAGAAGGAAATTGCAAACCACTCCAGTGTCTTTGCTAAGAACACCCCAAATGGGGTCAGAAAGAATCAGACACAGCTGAAAAGGACTGAGTAATAACAAAGATGATGAGTTCAGTTTCAGACACGTTGAGTTTGAAAGATCAGAAGGAAGCCTATTTTAAATCAAACGTCTAAGGAAAGTCAAGGTAAAAAAATGAATTCCATATTGTTTGGTATTCTAGGCTGTACTCAGAGGGCAGGGAGGGACGGTAGTTATTTATCTTAGCTTTGTGGGAGTCGGAAAGTCCTGCCAAGTCACAGGAACACTGCTTCTAGCTAAAACAAGCATCTGACCTTAAGAAGAGGACTTTTGAACAAAAGCAACTCCAAGAGTGGGTAGAATCGAATAAATATAGCAGCCCTGACCCCAGCAGGCTGGAATAGTCAGCCACTCTGCAAACTGAGGCCAGGGCCCACACTGGAATGATGATTGTGCATCAGCTGATGAGATGTGATTCATGGCGTTGGAAAATGACAGGTCTAATGGAGTGGAAACCCAAGCCAAAGGCTGCTTTGGCAACAGTTACTCAGTGTCATCCATATCTGCATAAGTGCTGCTCTCTCTCTCTCCCTCCCCTGCCCCAGTCCCAATTGGGAGGCACTTTGGATGACTTTTTTTTTTTAACCTGGACTTGTTTCATCAGTAAAGGGAGAGGTTCAGGCTAAGTACTTCTGCCTATGTTGATCAGCACCTTCTTTGTAATTTATGGTCTTAGAAGGTTGCCTGGGACAGTTAGAAGTTAAGTGACTTACCCAGGGTCACATAGCTTGGAAGGAATAGTGGTTTCTTCAACTTGGTCACTTATTAACCATGTGACTTCGGCAAGTACTCTCACACACAGCACTACATAAAAGTCAGTTATTAATGTATTTTTCTCCATTGGAGTGGCATTGTGAATTAGTGGGTAGAGAACTGCCTAATGAGTCTGGGACAGCTGGATTCAAGTCTCACTTCTGGCACACATTGGCTGTATGCCCCTGGGCAAGTACCTTAACCTCTGCGTGCCCCTGGTAACTATTGAAGACTTCTTGTTGTTCAGTCCTTTTTGGTGTTTCAGTCCTGTCTGACTCTTCCTGATCACATCTGGGGTTTTCTTGGCATAGATACAGGAGTGATTTGCCATTTCCTTCTCTGTCTTATTTTACAGAGGAGGAAACTGAGGCAAACAGGGTTAAGTGACTTGCCAGGGTCACACAGCTCTAAGTGGCTGAGGCCATATTTGAACTCAGGAAGAGGAATCTGCCTAACTCCAGGTCAGACGCTCTATCCCCTGCACCACCTAGTTGCCCATCTCTAAGACTATAAGTTGCCAAGTAGGTGCCAGTCTACCCTGGAAGAAATTTCTCAATGGGAGATTCCCCAAACCAATGAAATCACAAGTATTAAAAAAAGTCCATTTTACAGGTAAGGAAACGGACTCATCAAGGGGTTGCAACTTGTCCAAGGTTGCAGAGCTAATAAGTGGCCAAAGCTAGGACTCAAATCCAAGTCTCTTGGTTCCAAGTCAAATGAGTATTAATTCTGTTCCGCCGTAGCTGGCTCGTTCTCACTCACTCGTTCAGGTCTTCATGTCCCACGCAAAGTGCTCAGAACTCCTCCTTACTGTTATAGCTCTATCCCTTGGCATTTATTTACTCCCCTCTTACGTGGACCATTCTGTGATACTCTGACTGAGGTAGCTACACTAAATAAGTCAGCTTCCTCTTCTGTGAGACAATTCTTCAAATGCTTACAGAGTAGTGCAGAATCTGCTAAGCTAAACTCTAGAAGTTAAACATTCCAGTTCCTTCAATTATATTATTTATTAGCCATCTAACTGTGGTATGTCACAACAACAACAACGATAATAACTAACATTTATATAGCACTTTAACATTTGCAAAGCATTTTACATATGTTACCTCATTATAGACTCTTATCCTGTGAGTTAAGTGCTATTATTATCCCCATTGTACAGGTAAGGAAGTGGAGGCTGAGAGAGGCTAAGTGACTTGCTCAGGGTCACACAGCTAGTTGAGTGTCTTCCTGATGCCAAGCTCAGCACTTCTAACCACTACTCCAACTAGCTGTCTTAGTTTCTTCATCTATAAAATAATACTTGGAAATTAAACTTGAACCACTCCCCAAGCAGGATAGTGCTTTTTGAGAAAAGTACTTCGTATAGCACAAAGCCCTATAGAAATGTGAATGATAATGAGTAATGATATTTTTGTTGTTGTTCAGTCACTCAGTTTTGTCTGACTTTTCATGACCCTGTGGACCACAGCACTAATACTATCTGTGGCATTTTCTTGGCAAAGATACTGGAATAGTTTGCCATTTCCTTCTCTAATTGATATTATTATTATCTGCTTTTGTGATTCAGAGGGACAGGAGATCTGTAGACATTCTTTGGATAATGTTCAACCAATTGTGAATCCATTTAACCATCTGTCTCATCATTCAACCCACTTTTCTTCACTGTGTTTTTCTGCTGGTGTCATGACTATGACCTACCCCAATACCAATGTCTGTGGTCTATCATATGTTATTAGATAAGCCTTGGTTAAAATTATTCATGGTAGGAATCTAGTGTCATAAATAGCCTGGTACAGTGTAAAGAGCACAGGATTAGGAATATGTATGACCACGACAGTTCACTTTGCCTTTCTGTTCCTCAGTTTCCCCATCTGTAAAATGTAAGGGGATTGGACTAAATGATCTCTAACATCTCCTCCGTTACGGTCCCATGATTCTAGTCCTGGTTGTCTCTTTAATTCATTGTATAACCTCTGATGACTCATTTGGTGGACCTTTCTTTCTCAACTGTGAGACAGAAGGGTTGGAGTAGTTCTTTTCGTCTTTTGCATCTCCTTTGAATCTCCAGAATTCTGTGATTCTGTTTTTGGAAACAAGAATGGAGCTAGCCAAAGAAGCACAAATTATCAGAGTTCAGAGGGACCTCTAAGACCTAAATGGTCCAACCTGCACCTGAAAAGAAATCCTCCCTACAACATTTCTCATATCCAGATTGAAGAGTTCTAACAATGGGGAGCTTACTATCTACCAAGACAGCCCATTCCAGTTTTGGGCAGTTTTAATTATTAGGGAGTTTTTCCTTTAGATTGAGTCAAAATCTGCCTCAAGAATGTCTAACTTTAGTTGAGTCTTTTTTTTCTTCCTTTTTTGGCTAGGCAGTGGGGTTAAAGTGACTTGCCCAGGGTCACACAGTTAGTGTCAAGTGTCTAAGGTCGGATTTGAACTCAGGTCCTCCTGACTCCAGGGCCAGTGCTCTATCCACTGCACCACCTAGCTGCCCCGAGAATGTCTAACTGTTGCTCCTAGTTCTGGTCTCTGGGGCCAAATGGAACAATCTAATCCCCCTGCAGGTACCAACTCTTCAAACACTTGAAGACAGTCCCTGGACTGGATTCTCCTGTTGCTATTGTGATGATTTCTCAGGAAGCAACCCCATTCCCTATACCACCATCCTGTCTCCCACAGTGCTTTTCTTCCAGACTCTTGGTGAAAATTTGTTGACAAGCCAATGTGGTTTCATTATGGGACTAATATAAAGCTATCACGTTGTCAGACAGATTGATGAGGTAATCGAGTCAGAGAACCACAGAATCATAGGAGGCAGCTTCTAGAACACTAAGGCCCACGGAGGTTACTCAGGGGTCTCACAGGTAGCAAGCTGGAGTTCGAAGTCTTTGCCTCAAAATTCCAGTACTCTTTCCTCTGTACACACTGAAGGGACCTCTTACAACTTATGATCTCCAAAGTTTGGGTGTTACTTTCAACAAGGGCAGGGAATTCCAAACCACTGGCCCCAAGACAATTGCATCCAGAAAATCCTCTGGTGTCTGTCCTACTTGCTCCTTACTTTTCACCAGAGTACCACTTACCTGAAAATTTTTATTTCCTCCCACTAATCCCTGGACAGTATAGTCATGGACTTGTAATGTACCTTATGGCCTCCAGATTTTCTTTCAGTTCTAGATCTATGATCATATGACCTGAATGGCCTTTTGTTTCTTTGAGTTGGAAAGTGTCCCTGAAATGTTTATCATTCATGAGACCAGAAAATGCTTCATCAGCTGAAACCTGCTTACAGCAATAAACTGCTGTTCATTGACTGAATCATACCTGGGCCTCCCTTTCCACATCACATAGCTCTGCCTTGTCGCTGTGCAGGAGGAGTGTGCAGTGCATGCTGGTTAGCCGGCTGTCCAGAGAAAAGAAACTGACTGTACTCCCAGGCATGCCAGAGAACAGAAAGTGAGACTGGAAAACCAGACTAGAGGATGAGAGCATTAGATCAGAGAACTGTGGAAGCGAGTTGCTAGAAAAGGTACTCACTCAGGAGTCCAGGTAGCAATCTGAACAGCAGCACCCTTGCTTCTTCTTAGGAAAACTTGTGGGCCACAAGCAGCTGGTCACAACTGGTTGCTTTCCTCCCGCATCTCCAGCAAATAAACTCACAAGCTGCCCCTGGAAAGGGTCTGCTGCCCGGAATGAAGCAGATGGTAATAATTAGCCAGAAAGTCATTGCGTGGAAAGTTCCATATCCAAGGACGGCCCCTGGTGAGCAATGGACACAGCAAGACCTGCTTAGTTGCCTAGGGGTATTTCACTCTCACTCTCCTGGGGGAGGTGACTCAATATTGTGTCTGCTTCTTATTGTGTGACTCAATATTGTGTCCGTACCTCCTTGAAACCTCCTTTCAAAAAATCCCTTTAATTGTAGGTGAGACCAAAAAACAAGGTTTACTTGTTTCTCCTCTAGGGCTGCGAAACCTAGAAAGAGCTGGGAGTTGCTTTAAGGATAGTTGACAGAGTTTGGGGAGAAGAGATGGAAGGAGGGGGCAGAATTTGGGATAGTTGTGGGGATAAGTTGCAGAGTTAGGAGACAAGTGAAAGGGTTTGGGGACAAGTGATAGTCTGGAGAGAGGTGAGAGTCTAAGGACAAAAGACATAGATGATTTGGAGACAGCACAAATAGCACCGATTTTCACCTTGCTTTGGGATTTGTGCACCCAGATCCACCACAGACTTATTTTGGGGAATGACCTGTGTTTGTAAATAAGAGTAAAACTTTCTCCTAGTTTGAATTGTTGGTCCATTGTCCTCCTGAAAGACTAAAGCGCTATGGAATCAGAGCCTGAATTCTAAGTAGGCAGTGTAAAAAACATTTATTTTTAATAACTTTGGGGGAGCTAGGAAAACTATATGTTTCCCCCCCCAAATTTTCTACCAGCTACTAGATAATGCCCGATATTATTGCTAGAGTTTCATCTTTTTAACTTGAAACCCAGGAAAATACCTGTGGGAGGTATTTTTTGTTGTTATCAATCACTTACATCTTAGTATGAATAAAAATCTCTCTAGAGGAGAATGAACAGACAAAAGCTTAGAGGGGATTATTGAAATATTTTTATGGTACTTTAAGCATCGAAGTTAATATATTACAGTGTAAAGTTATTCATTTGTAAAGTAAGAATGCTGGACTAGTGGATCTTCTAGAGATGACGAGACTAGATGTTTCTTTCAGATCTTAACTCTGGAACCTTATTGTACCAGGTAAATAAACAATTTATAGGACTGATATTACATGTTGTTTTTTTCATATTTGAGATTTTATTTTTTAAAATTACATGTAATAACAATTTTAACTTTTTAAAAAAAATTTTGAGTTCCAAATTCTCTCCCTCCCTCTCTCCCTTTCCCCCTTTTTGGGAAGGCAACTTGATACAGATTATACATGTGCAGTCATACAGAGTGTTTTTCCATATTGCTATGTTGCAAAATAAGTAAATAAACCACAGACAGAAAAAAAAAGAACCCAATAAGAAAAATAAAGTTATTTTTAAAAAGTACGCTTTTGTCTGCGTTTGGACTTCATTAGTTCTTTCTCTGGAGGCGGATAGCATTTTTCATCATAAGTCCTTTGGAATTGTCTAGATCATTGTATTTCTGAGAATAGCTAAGTCATTCACAGTTGATCATCATACAGTATTGCTATTACTATATACAGTGTTCTCCTGGTTTGCTTACATCAGTTTGCATCAGTTCATGTAAGCCTTCCCAGGTTTTTCTGAAACCATCCTGCTTGTACTTTTTTTTTTTGAGGCAATCACACAGCTAGTGAGTGTTATGTGTCTGAGACCGGATTTGAACGCAGGTCTTCCTGACTCCAAGGCCAGAGCTCTATCCACTGTGCCACCTAGTTGCCCCTTGTCATTTCTTATAGCACAGTATAGTATTCCATCACAATCATATTCACAACTTGTTCAGCCATTCTCCAATTGATGGACATGTCCTCAATTTCCAGTTCTTGATCACCACAAAAAGAGCTGCTAGAAATATTTTTGTACATGTAGATCTTTTCTGGGTTTTTTTTTTTAAAGTGTCTTTGAGATACAGACCTAGTAGTGGTATTGCTCAGTCAAAGGATTGGTTGTTATCCATCATTTTCAGAGAGGACCAACATGACATCACTGTACTAGAGTCAAGTTTCAGTGTATCCGACTGTGGCTGATCAGACCAATATGAGCTTGCAATGCTCTACTCCAGGTCGGCCACAAATAGTCCATGTGAACCTTTGGGGTGGATTCTCTAAGTCTGCATATCTTATGTTTCTCTTGAGCTATTTCAATTCTGCTTTGCTTATAGAGACAGCACCTTCTCTGATGAGGGCACACCATGCTGTGTGTTCCTGTGCCAGTGTCTCCCATGTCACCCAATCAATTCCAAAGTCTTTAAGAGAGACCTTAAAAGTGTCCTAGTATTGCTTCTTCTGACCACCAGTTGAACGCTTGCTCTGTGTGTGTTCTCCATAAAATAGTCTTTTTGGCAAGCATAGGTTTTGCATTTGAACAATGTGGCCAGCCCATCGGCGTTGTGCTCTCTGAAATAGAGTTTGAATGCTTGGCAGTTTAGTTCAAGAAATGCAAAGTTTTATAGCCCTTTGGGCAAAGTTCCAAATTATTCTCCAGAATAGTTGGATCGATTCACAACTCTACCAACAATGTATTAGTGTCTCAATTTTTCCACATCCCCTCCAACATTTGTCATTTTCCTTTTCTGTCATACTAGCTAATCTGACGGGTATGCGGTGACACTTCAGAGTCATTTTAATTTGCGTTTCTCCAGTGATTTAGAGCATTTTTTCATATGACTATAGGTAGCTTTGATTTCTTCTTCTGAAAAGTGCCTGTTCATATCTTTTGACCATTTATCAATTGGAGAATGACTTGTATTCTTATATATTTGACTCAGTTTTCCATATATTTGAGAAATGAGGCCTTTATCAAAGAAACTTGCTATAAATTTTCCCCGTTTTCTGCTTTCCTCCTATCTCGCCTGCATTAGTTTTGTTTGTGCAAAACCTTTTTAATTTAATGAAATCAAAATTATCCATTTGTATTGAGGCAATGGGGTTAAGTGACTTGCCCAGGGTCACACAGCTAGTGAGTGTTATGTGTTTGAGACCGCATTTGAACTCAGGTCTTCCTGACTCCAAGGCCACTGTGCCACCTAGTTGCCTAGTTGTATCCATTATGTATCCCATAATGCTCTCTATCTCTTGTTTGGTCATATATTCTTCCCTTATCTATAGATCTGACAGGTAAAATATACTATGTTCCCCTAATTTGCTTATGAGATTACCTTTTGTGTTTAAATCATATACCTTTTTTGAATTTATCTTGTTGTACAGTATGAGATGTTGGTCTATACTTAGTTTCTGCCTAACTGATTTCCAGTTTTCCCAACAATTTTTGTCAAAAAATGAGTTTTTGTCCCAAAAGCTTGGATCTCTGTGTTTATCAAAACTAGATTACTATGGTTATTTACTACTGTGTATTGCGTACCTAATCTATACCACTGATTCAGTACTCTATTTCTTAGTACCAGATTGTTTTGATGACTATCACTTTAAAATACATTTTGAGATATGGTACTGCTAGACCACCTTCCTTCACATTTTCTTTTCATTGATTCCCTTGATATTCTTCACCTTTTGTTCTTCCAGATGAATTTTGTTATTATTTTTTCTATAAAGTAGCTCTATAAAATACTTATTTTTGGTAGTTTCATTGGTATGGCATTGAATAAGTAAATTAAGACAGAATTGTCATTTTTATTATATTGGCTCAATTAATGTTTCTTCAGTTGCTTAGATCTGATTCTATTTGCATAAAAAGTGTTTTATAATTGCATTCATAGAGTTCCTAAGTTTGCCTTGGCAGGTAGACTCCTAAGTATTTTATATTGTCTGCAGTTATTTCAAATGGAATTTCTCTTTCTTTCTTTTCCTGCTGGACTTTGTTGGTAATATATAGAAATGATGATCATTTATGTGGGTATCCTGCAACTTTGATAAAGTTGCTAATTATTTCAACTAGTTTTTTAGTTGATTCTGTAGCTATGTCATCATATCATCTGCAAAGAATGGTAGTTTTATTACCTTATTGTCTATTCTAATTCCCCTTTTCTTCTCTTATTGCTATGGCTAGCATTTCTAGTACAATATTAAATTGTAGTGGTGACAATGGGCATCCTTGCTTCACCCCTAATCTTATTAGGAAGGCTTCTAGATTATCCCCATCATACATAATGCTTACTGATGGTTTTAAAAAGATACTATTTATCACTTTAAGGAAAATTCCTCTTTACTTATGCTTTCTAGTGGTTTTTTAAAAATAACTATGAGTATTGTATTTTGTCAAAAGCTCTTTTTTGCATCTGTTGGGGTAATCATATGATTTTTGTTGTTTTTGTCATTGATATGGTCAAGCATGCTGATAGTTTTCCCAATATTGAAATACTTGGTATAAATCTCACGTGATCGTAGCATATGATCTTTGTGATATATTCCTATAATCTCCTTGCTAGGATTTTATTTAAAAGTTTTGCATCAATATTCATTAGGGTAACTAGTTTACAGTTTTCTTACTCTCTTTTTGCTCTTTCTGATTTAGGTATCAACACCATATTTGTGTTGCAAGAGGAATTTGGTAGCACTCCTTTGCCCATTTCCCCAAATAGTTTATATAGTATTTGGAATTAATCGTTTTTTAAATGTTTGGTAGAATTCACTTGCGAATCTATCTGGTCCTGGGGATTTTTTCTTAGTGAGCTCATTTGTGGCTTGTTTCTTTTTCTAAAATAGGATTATTTAAATATTCTGTTTCTTATTCTATTAATCTGGGCAATTTATATTTTTGTAAATATTCTTCCATTTCATTTAGATTGATAGATTTATTGGCATATAATTGGGCAAAATAGCTGCTAATAATTACTTTAGTTTCCTTTTCATTGGTGGTGAATAACAGCTTTTATTTTTGATACTGGTAATTTAGTTTTCTTCTTAAAAATCAAGTTAACCAATGTTTTATCTATTTTGTTTTTTCATAAAACAAGCTCTTCGCTTTATTTATTAGTTCAATGATTTTCTTCCTTTCAATTGTATTAACTTCTCCTTTGATTTTCAGGATTTCAAATTTGCTGTTTAACTGGGGCTTTGTTCTTTTTCTAGTTATTTATAGTTGCATGCCCAATTCATTGATCTGCTCGATCTCTATTTTATTGATGTAAGCATGTAGGGATAGACATTTTCCCCTCAGCACTACTTTGGCTACATCCCATAAATTTTGGTATGTCCGTGTTAAGTTTTGAATAAAACATTCAGTTGTAAAAAATAGAGAATTTTTCTGGCAGGTTCTGTCAAGGGACACAAGGGCAAAGAAGGGCAAGGCTTGGGGCTAATGAAAAACAAGTCCCAGTGCTTGGTAGTTATGCCTAGGCCTCACCCTGATGTGTTGGAAAGGGCAGTGGATTTGGAGCAAGGCTGCTGGTGAATGTTTAACAACCAGCTCTTCCCCTGACCCCAAAATATTGTGTGCAGTTTAAGTTTAATCTGCATGATTAACATTTTTCTCCATCACTTTCTTGTCTAGAAAATCAGCAAAACAATAAATCAAGTCCTAATTTGTAGCTTTGCTGATTACAGAGGTGTTAATGCTCACACTGAACATTTAACAACTGGCTTTCCTGGTCCTGAGGTGGCTCCAGCACACCACAAATTTGTGGTCAGAGGGCTTGAATTTGAATTCCACTTGTATGACCATAGCCAAATCACTTCTGTTTTCTGAGCCTCAGTTTCTCCTTTTGTAAAACATAGAAGTTGAATGAGATAACCTCTAAGTCATTTTCCATCTTTAAATTCTCTGATGGGATATACAGGCACCACATTTTCTTGAGTGTAAGGTTGAAAAGGTACTTGAGGAAATCCATATTCCAAAAAATTGTTTCTGGTTTAAAAGATATATCAAAATAGGATCATTTGCTCTTAAGAATTTGATCTTTCTTTTATATAAAAAAAGAAAATTCTCAGTCCAGGGGAAAGAAGTGAATGATATTTTGGTGGCCCTAGGACAGAGGTATGCTTTAGGCCACCCTAAAGTTTATTTAGCCTTAAATGAGTTAGCAGTGAATGTGATATTGTAGCCAAAAAATAAAAAAAATTAATTTAGGCTACATTAAGAGAAGCACATATAGCATCTGCAATGAAAGGTGTTAAAGGGTCATAGATTTGGACATGGAAGGGAGCTTATTTTACAGATGAGGAAACTGAGGCCTGAAGTGGTTAAGTGACTTGTCCAAGGTCACGCATTAAGTGGCCAAACCAGACCGTCTGACTCCAGATCTGTTTTTTCACTGATTCCTCAAGATCTGCCTCCCCGAAAGTCTCACTCTCCTCTACCCTGGCCAGAACCTATCTGGAGTACTGCAACAGTCTGGGGCAGCACGTTAGGATGGATCACTTCATACTGCAGTATGTCCAGAGGAGGGCACCCAGGACAGTGAGGGTGCAGGAGACCATGTCAAAGCTGCATTGGTCAAACCTGAGACCTCTGACTCTAAATCCAAATTATGTCACACTGCCTTGACTTGTTCTGCTTGGCCCCAGAGGACAGAATGAGGACCATTGGGTGAAAATAATGAGGAAGCCCACCTTAGCTCAATCTAAGGAGCAATTGCCTACTGATTAGACCTCTCTGCTCTGAGACCACTACTCAAAGTCCTCAAGCAAAAGATGGAGTATGTTTGTCAGAAGGGATTCGTGCTCAGGTATTAGCCGGACTATGTGATCTCTCAGGGCCCTTCCAACTAGAAAAGTCTATGATTTGATGGTTCAAATCCCCAGTCTTCTTTTGTACTATTTGTTCGTGGGAAATGAAAGAGAATTTATCCCTCATAATTTGAAGAGGCATGCTTTATTGTAAAGTGTGTAAATTCTTTTAAAAACGCACTTTACACAATGACCATGGCAATGAAAATGTCAACAACCAACAAAAGTAATAAAATAATAACTGTATAATTGCAATGACCAAGGAGCTGGCCCTGGAAAAGAGTTGAGAAAATGTACCTCCCTCCCTTCTTTGCAGTCCTGGGTATCTATGCGTGCTGAATATTGCATACACTGCCAGACTTAGTTTATGTATTGGCTGGCTTTGCAAAATTTTTCCCAACTTAAAAAAATCTTCATTACAAAAGACAAGTTACTGGGGGATGGGAGGGGGAGGAACATATTCAGAAATAAAGATGATGTTCTCATTCTCATCATTCTCATCATTTCTTCCTCAGTTTCTCTGAAACTGTTCCTTTCCTAATTTCTTATGGTACAAAAATATTCCATTACACTTACATACAATCATTTGTTCAGCCATTCCCCAACACATGGTCATCTTCTTAGTTCCCAGGTCTTTGCCACTACAAAAAGAGCTTCTATAAATATTTTTGTAATTATAGGGCCTTTCTCTCTTTCTTTGATCTTTTTAGACTATAGGTCTAGTAGTTTATTTCTGGGTCAAAATGTATTAAAATTCAGTGATGGCTCTACAGAATAATTGTCCAAGTTCACAGTTTCATCCAGAGTGTAATAATGTACCTGTTCTCCTCCAACCCATTACTTGTCATAGTTGTGGTATATGAATGTAATGGAATACTATTGTTCTATAAGAAATGATGAATAGGCAGACTTCAGAAAAACCTGGAAAGACTTGTATGGTCTGATGCTGAGTGAAGTGAGCAGAACCAGGAGAACATTGTACATAGTAACAGCCAAGTTGTATGATGACTAATATTGAAAGATTTAATCCTTCTTAGCAATACAAGGATCTAAGACATCTCCAAAGGCCTCGTGATGGAAAATACTATCCACATCCAAAGAAAGAACTATGGAGTTTGAATGGAGATGGAAGCATACTATTTGCTATTTTTTTTCTTCTGTTGAGTTTTGTTTCCTCTTTCTGGTGGTCCTCCTATTGGTTCTAATTCTTATAACATCACTAATGTGAAAATATGTCTAATAGGAATGTATATGTATAGCCTATATCAGATTGTGTACTGTCTTAGGGAGGGAGGTGGGGAGGGAGAGGGAGAAAAATTTAAAACTCAAAAGCTTATGGAAGTAATTGTTATAAATCAAAATAAATTAATTTTTAAAAAAAGGAAGCCAGAGACTTGAGGCCCAGTCTCAGGCTCATTGAGGACAGCCCATGTGCTTGCCATAATATGGGTATAGTTGCCATTGATTCTGGAGACAGAGGAGGGGGAGGAAAGGAGGAGAATTCATCAGGTGGTTCTTACAGAGTCTGCTGTGAGCACTATGGGTAGGTGCTCCTCTACCTGAGGGGACATCCTGCTATCAGTCCCATGGTTATGGCAGATTAATAACTGTAGCAGCATGAGTGTTCCATTGCTTCTGATTCAATCATACCATCAGGAACACATTAAGAATGGGGATCTCCAAACATCTAGCTGCATCAGCTCCCTAAGCCCTAGTCTGTTGCATTAGTCCTGTGTCTGGATTATACTTGAGTTGTAATTGGAAAATTTCACCATCTTAGAGCTTGGGTCCTAGGAATCTCTATTCTGAGGACCAGCCTCACTAAGTTCAGAGAAATTTAGAGAAGTTCTCTAGCTAGGCCAAAGGGTGATGAATTTTTTTGACCATTGCAACTCTCAAAGACCAACTACTAAGATATGGAGAGGCAGTAATCTGTATAGATGGAAGGAATGCCTACACTCATGAATCTACAAAACCTAGAAGGATGAAGGTAGGAGCTTTCAAAGATTTGACACATTTGTCATGCCATAGTATGTAAGCTCTTTGGAGACTAGGGACTTTCACTTTTGTCCTTGTGTTTCCAAGTACAGTGCTCTGTGCTGCTTTCAGGGCTGATGTATCCTGGTCAGAACAACCCGACCTCTGCAGAGTTATAGGGAAGTGTGCGACAGAGATTGAATAAGTGAATGGTGAATAGGTTCTGAGAAACTGACAGGAGCTCATTCGTAGTTGCTTTGTTTTCACTTTCTGCTTTCCTTTCCTTTCCTTTCCTTGTATTTTATATGAAAATGGGAGGAGGGATAGAAGGGGGAATCACTAGCATTTATATAATACTTTAAGGTTTTCAAAGCATTTTACTAATATTATCTCATTTGGTCTTCACAACAACCCTGGGAGGTAGATTATCTCAGAGTGGTCCATCTCAGAGTGATAATGCCCTTGGCCTTGAGGAAACCGTCCTCAAATAGTGGGATAAGAAAGGGGGAAAGGGCCGAAAGAGTACCTAAGTTACTCTCTTGTGCATCCTTAGCACAAAAGGGAAAGTAGTGCACATAGGCAAAAGGCCAAAAGAGGAGTCATATTTAATTTTACAGTTGAGGAAACTGAGGATGAGAGAAGTTAAATGACTCACCCAGAGTCATAAGTGTCTGAGGAAAGATTTGAGCCCAGCTCTTCCTGACCTAACCTGTCCAGGACTCTATCCGCTGCTGTATATAGCTTTAAAAGAGCTATATACAGGGTAGCCAATCAGAAGCTCACATGGCAAGTGCGAATTTCCCTCCGTGTCTTGTGTGGTCCACGGTTAGGTCTTGTACTGCTTGATCAGAAAGTCCATTCCATTGGGGATCCAAGTGGTGATGATGCATTCTTTAGTGTTTGCCCCAAAGCTTTGTAATTGATCCTTTAAAACTGATGGGCATCTTCAAGACAGGCCTTTATTCAATTTTTTATTGCATTGAATTAAATTCTCATTGTTTTCCAAAAAGGTTTTGGCTTCTGTCCTTGGAACTCTCCAGTTTCTATTGTTCATTTCTTCCCCACCCATCTCCAGGGTGATCTGTTAGCCAAATGTGGGAGCAATTACAATTATATAAAGATTTCTTTTTGTCGCTAACAAACATGGGTACTCATAGAATATAGCTATAATTATTTTAGGGGATCTTGTTTAACATGCAGTTTAATATTAAAGACAGATTCAGGAAGGGCTTGTTCAGACATGGGATATATTGACTCTACCCCCAACTCACAGGGGTCTCTGTTTACTGGCATATAGGTCATGCTGAGTCCCTACTGGGTTGGAGTAATTCAGATAATGACAGTGATACCTCACATTTCTATTGCACTTTGAAGTTTACAAAGTACTTTTTTCCATAGAAACTTTGTAAAGTTGGTATTGTTACTACTAGCAGTATTTATATATCACTTGAAGATTTTCAAAGTGCTTTATAAATATTATGCCTATTATTATATCATATTTATCATACATTTATATATTATAGTTATATATTATAATATAACCACTTATATTTATAAATATTTGAGCCTTACAACAATCCTGGGAGGTAGGTGCTATTATTATTCCTGTTTCATAGATGAGAAACTGAGGCAAGTAGGGGTTAAATGATTTGCCCAGGATCACACAACTAGTAAGTGTTTGAGGCTGGATTTGAACTCAGGTTTTTCTGATTCCAGGAAGCCACCTAGTTGCCCAAGTTGATAAAGCAAATATTATCAACCCCATTTTGTAGATGAGAAAACTGAGGCTCAGGTTAAGTAATTAGTCAATCAAAAGGTGTTTATTAAGCACCTATTCTGTGCCCAGTGCTGTGTTACATTGTAATAATAAAAATAGCTAATGTTTATGTAGGGCTTTAAAGTTTGCCAAGCTCTGTATACATTTTAGTTCATTTGGTCCTCAAGATAGTCTTATGAGGTAGATACTACAGATATTAGCCTCTACCCCCACCTTCCCACTCCATACTTTACATCTGTAAACTGAAGAAACTGTAGCATAGAGAGCTTGTATGATTTTCCCATGGTCACGTAGCTAATATGTTTGTCAGTTGGAGGCAGAATTTAAAACCACATCTGCCCGACTTGAAGTCTAGCATTCCTTCCAAGACCCCATGCTGCTTGTCTAGTGTATAGCCCAGTTGCGTGCCTTAGCTGGAAGACGCGTCTTTGACAAGCGTGTTGCAAATGCTGAACCCAAAAGATCATTTTTGACTCCTCTGAAACAATGCTGCCTGTTCTGGGACTCTGGGGCAGGGTACCAACACAACCCACAGCCTCAGACAGACAAGACACCTAATGGGAAACACAGACACTGCCTACTCTCGGCCATCTTCTCTTGAGGGTAGCCACACCTGTAGAACCCATGACACAAAGAGAGAAAGGCAGACCCTAGGGCCACTAAGCCACTGCTGGATTTAGAATTGGAAGATGTGGCTTTGAATCCTCATTCTGTCACTTGCTACCTGAGTGATATTGGCAAGTCACTGCCTTTCTGCGGCCTAAGTTTCTTGCTGTATAAATCAGAGGGTTGAAGAAGATGATGTCCAAGGTCTCATTTCACTCTAAATTCTGTGATCCTGTGAACCCAAAACCCTACCCATTTCCTTCTTCTTCATTCACAGTTGGCTTTCACTGTTCCATGAGGGCCTGCATACACCTGCACCGCCTGTATTGCTTGATACCTCTACATATCTTAGTTGAACATAGCCCTGGGTGTTTGCAAAGATGTTGGGCTAAAAATGACCCCTCTTTTTGCCTTTTGCCTATGTGCACTGCTTTCCCCTTTGTGCTAATGCACCAGACAGTAACTTAGGTATTCATTTGTCCCTTTCCCCCTTTCTTAGCCCACTACTTGAGGACAGTTTTGTCAAAGCCGAGGGCATTATCACTTTGAGATGGGCCACTCTGAGAGTAGATCAAAGCCTGTGATGGCATAGGAGAAGGTCAACAGGTCAGATGCTTAGGTTAAATATGAGGTTGAACAGAGCAATCTACAGAGCTCTCCATGCTAGCTTTATTTTTATGGGACAGCCATCTAATTTCTCTGAGCCTAGGTTTCACCATTTGAAACTCCCCCTGATGCCCATAGACCATTTCATAGGAGGTACTGGACCAGTAGGAGAGAAAGCATTTAGCCAGGAGTAGAAACATCCATGAGAGGATAGACATGGATACAGAAAGATAGTAATCCAATATAGTTGGCAGTTTCAAGAAGTATGACCCTTAGAAGTAGAGAAGAGAGCTGGTGATGGGCTCAAGAAAGGGACTGCCTCCAGGGTCCCAGCTGAATGGCCCACCTAGCACAGATACTATGCCCAAGGGGAGCTGCAAGAGGACTTTACAAAGAGAGAAAGGACTTCTAGACTGTGCATTACACGGGTTGTGAGTTACCCTTTGTCACATGTCTACGTGTTTGCCATAGTACTATCATTGTATTTTGTTTAAGTCTACTCTTCTCATGCTCCCACTGCATCTGGGGCCATCTCCAGTCATCCAGATCTATATCTGGCCACTGGACCCAGATGGCTGTGGAGGAGAAAGTGAGGCTGGTGATTTTGCAAAGCCTTCCCTCACTTAAATCCAATTCACTTGCAAGTGAATCACCTTCCTGGTGCCATGGTCCTCTTCAAGAATGAAACGCAAACAACAACAGCTCTTCTCATAAATTCTGTGTATATTTATTGGAGACATAAAGTTTGGGGTTATTTTTTGGGGGTAGGGGGAATAATTTTGTACCAACTTTTCTTACTATGCTATCTTAATAAATGCCTTTGGTAAAGAATAATTAAGTCTCCTAGCTGTTGGTTAATGGGAAGCATACCAACGCCGGCTTATTAGATACAGTGGTAGAAGTAGTGACCCACAATTGTTGTTCAGTCGTGTCCAACTCTTCATGACTCTATCCTGGCAAAGATACTAGAGTGGTTTGCCATTTCCTTCTCCAGCTCATTGGACAGATGAGAAAACTGGGGCAAACAAGATTAAGTGTGCAGGGTCACACAGCTAGTAAGTGATTGAGATTAGTTTTGAACTAATGAAGATGAGTCTTCCTGATTCCAAGTCCAGTGCTCTATCCATGGTGCCACCCGCAGGGTTACCCCTAAAACCTGAGACAACAGCTGCTCCTCTGTGGACCCAATCTGCAAGTGTGGCTGTGAATTGGGGAAGTAGCCTTTGGGGTGCGTGTGTTAAGATATTTAAAATACTGATTCTGTCATCCTATGCCTTAGGCACATCTCCTAACTTTATGTCATCTGAAAATTTTATAAACATACCATAAAAACTTTTACAAGTCACCAACAAAAATATTAACTAGAACAGAGACAAAAATATATTTCCTGGAACCTTCCACCGGAGACTTCTATCAAAGTTTACATGGGAATCATTAGTAGCTACTCTTTGGGTCTAATCATTTAACCAATTCTATATACACCTAACTTTACTGTCACCTAGCCCACATTGCTTCATCACGTCCATAAGAATAGCATGGGAGACTTTACACAATGCTTTGATAAGATCTGGGTAAAATATATCTGCCCCATTACCTTTATCTAGTGGTCTAGTAACATTGTCAGGAAAGGAAAAGAAGTTAGTCTTTCCTGAACTCTTCTTGCTAAGTCTTGCCAGCTATTTCCTTCCGTATTCCCTTATTTTCTCCTTTGCTTCTTTCCCCTCTCCTTTTCTTCCTTCTTTTCTTTTCTCCTTTCTCTTTTTTTCCCACTTTGCAGTGGCCCTTTTTGATCATTATTTGTTTTTTTAGAAGGTGACTCACTATCCCTTTAATTCTAGAATTTCATCAGGAATTTAAGGAACTCACTGGCTCACAGCTGACAGACTCTATATTTTATTCTCTTCTTTTGTAAATGGGGACAAATATTTATTCTTTTTTTTTTGCCAAAACTTTTTTTATTGCTTTCTTTTGATTTATCAACAATCACTTCCATATGCTTTTGAGTTTAAAAACAAATATTCTTGAACCTGGAAGCATCTCCCCCTTTCTCCATATTTCCTCAAAAATTACTTTTAGTGACTCAGTAGTCAAACCCACCAGTTCTGGCCAGGTGACTTAAACTCATCAAAAGAGATAATGAATACAAAAATTTTTGCAAACTTAGCCTTATAAAATTGAGCTATTATCATTATCATTATCATGAGCAGCTAAGTGCTGTCATTATCTCCTAATATATCTTAGTTTCCAACTTCCTATTAGCCATTTTTGTTCTGGACTTTTCAATGCAGAGATTATTTTCCTAGGGAGAGAAAACAGAAGTAATATAAAAGCTGAGTAAGTCTGCCTTCTCCTCAATGATAGTTATCAATCAACTAATCAATACTAATCGTTTATTAAGCATCTACTACATGCCAGGCACTATGCAAAGTGCTATTCCATCTACCCTAAGCGTGCAGTTCTATCTCTTCTTTGCATGCATAAAATCTTTCGTTTTATGCAGTTGAAATGATCTATTTTGTCAACCCACAAGCGTGTATTAAGCACCTACTAAGCATCTGGCATTGTATTAAGCATTGAAGGCACAGACAAAAGTGAAACAGTCCCAGTCTTGCCTTTTATGATCACTTCTCTCCCTTGCTTGGTTGAGAACCCTCCCCCTAGATTAAAGAAAAGAGAAGAATTTAGGACCAAAGAAGCTATAGAGAAGCAAGTTTGATTATATAAAATTGAAACCTTTTTTGCACAAACAAAACCATTGCAACCAAAATTATAAGGAAAGCAGAAAATCTGAAAAAATATTGCAACAATTATCTCTGATAAAGGCCTCATTTCTTAAATATATAAAGGTCTGAGTTAAATTTATAAAAATACAAGTCATCCCTCAGTTGATAAATGGTCAAAGGATATTGAAGCTATCTAAAGTTATATGAAAAAATGCTCTAAATCACTATTGATTAGAGAAATGCAAATTAAAACAACTCTGAGGTATCACTTCATACCTATCAGATTGGCCAGTGTGACAAAAAGGAAATGTTCGATGTTGGAGGGGGTGTGGGAAAACTGGGACACTAATGCACTGTTGGTGGAGTTGTGAACTAATCCAGTCATTCTGGAGAGCAATTTGTGAACTATGCCCAAAGGGCAATAAAACTGTGCATACCTTTTGAGCCAGCAATACCACTGCTAGATTTATATCCCAAAGACATTTTAAAAAAAAAGGGGAAAAAGACCTATTTGTACAAAAATATTTATAGCAGCCTTTTTTGTGGTGGCTAAGAATTGGAAATCGGAGGGCATGTCCGTTAATTGGAGAATAGCTGAACAAGTTGTGGTATATGATTGTAATGGAATATTATCGTGCTATAAGAAATGACAAGCGGGATGATTTCAGAAAAACCTGGAAAGACTTACATGAACTGATGTATGGTGAAGTGAACAGAACCAGGAGAACACTATACACAGTAACAGCAATATTTTTTGATGAAGAATTGTGAATGACTTAGCTATTCTCAGCAATACAGTGATCCAAGACAATTAATCCCAAAGGACTGATGATGAAGCATACTGTCCACCTCCAGAGAAAGAACTGATATTATTTGAATACAGACTGAAGCATTCTGTTTTTAACTTTCATGTTTTCTTTTTTTCAAGTTTTCTCATACAAAATGACTAATATGGAAATGTTTTTTGTAATTGCACATGTATAATCTATACCTGATTGTTTACAGTCTCAGCAAGGGGGAAGAGAGGAAGAAAGGGGGAGATAAAATTTGGAACTCAAAACTTTAAATAAAACATTAAAAAATTGAAGAAAAAAAAAGAATCCTCCCCCTAACCAGAGATCAGAAAGGTACCTCTTTCTCTTCTCCTCCAACTTTTTATATAATGTGATCTTTTGTATTTAGGTCATTTGTCCATTTAGAGTTTATTGTGGCATAGAGTGCAAAATGTGGGGTTAGACGTAATTTCTACCAAACTGCTTTCCAGTTTTCCCAGGTGTACTTGCTGAATTGGGATTCCTTCCTCTAGTAGTTTGCTTCCTTGGGTTTATCAAGCAATGAAATATTGTGATTGCTTCTAGTTCATGCTCTTTTCTCCCCACTCTGTTCCATTGATCTGTGTTTCTATTTTCCTTTTTTCTTTTTTGGCTAGGCAATGGGGTTAAGTGACTTGCCCAGGGTCACACAGCTAGTAAGTATCAAGTGTCTGAGGTCGGATTTGAAATCAGGTCCTCCTGACTCCGGGGCCCATGCCCTGTCCCTTGAGCCACCTAGCTGTGCCCTCTGAGTTTCTATTTTCAAACAAGTAGGAAGGTAAATCTGGTCCTGCTATTCCAATTTCATTACTATTGCTTTTCATTATTTCCCTGAATATCCTAGACTTCTTGTTCCTTTAAATGAATTTTTGTTATTATTTTGCCTAATTTTATAAAACAACTTCTTGGTAGCACTAAATCTATAAATTAATTCATGTAGTATCATCATTTTTATTGTATTGGTACAGCAGAGGCATGGACATTGGATGTCTTTCGAAATTGTTTAGATCTTCCTCTATTTTTATAAAGTGTTTTATAGGTGCATTTATATACATATAACGTGTGTCTTAGTGGGTTAACACCCAAATATTTTATGCATTTTGTAGTTATTTTGAATGGAGTTTCTCTATCTGCTCCCCCTGGGTTTTGTTAGTAATATATAGCAAAACTATTCATTTATGTGTTTTTTTTATTCTTTTTTCCACCATATAGCCTCAGCTCAATGCTCAAGCCTCAGCTCCAATGAAGTATTCAGTACAAGTAATATAATCCACATTTTAGAGATAAAGGAACTGAGGCTCACAGACTCACTTGAGATCACGCAGCTAAGAAGCTGTGTGAAGTCCACAACTCAAACCCAATCCTCATAGTTCCAGATTCATCTCCCTTTTCATTCTACCACAGTCATTGATGCCAGTAATGCTAGATTAAATGCCAAATGAGAGAAGCAATATGGAACAATGGGGAAAACTCTGAATTTAAAATTAAAGGACCTGGGTTTGAATCTTGATTCTACTATTTCCTGCCTGTGATCTTTTTTGTTAAAATATGAATAATATTTTATTTTTTCCCCAATTACATGGATATTACATGTTTTTTAAAATTTCGAGTTCCAAATCTTGAACAAATCACAATCTTTCTGGACTTTGGTGTCCTCATCTACAAATGAGGGAGTTAGATGATATCCGAAGTCCCTTCTTGCTCTAAACCTATGGTTCTGTGATCCTGATTCTGCTATTTATCAGCCATGTGACCTTGGACAAGTCATTTCCTTTTTCTAGACCTCATTTTTTCTTATTGTAAAATGAGGGTGTTTTGACTAGCTGATCTCTAAAAGTCTCTTCCAGCTCTAAGTCCTATGATCCTACGAGTGATGCAAATACAAAGTACTGTAGGAGTTCAGAGAAATGGGATGCCGCAGTGTGGAACACTTCAGGAATCTGCCTAAATTCACCTTTGTACAGGGGCCCTGCTAATCTCCACCTCATTCTGGTGGGAGTGTTTGTGTTATAAAGCAAGCCCATTCAGTTGTTTGAAGTCCAGGGCTGATGAAGCTAAGGCCGCAACATCAGTCTTGCTGTGGGTCAATTTGTCTTGCCCTTTCCCATGCTCACAGATGGCATCCTTCACGCCAGCCAGCTGTCTCAGCAATGCAAGTCCTTGATTGGAAGAAGCACTGGCTCAGTACAGATATATCTTTGTCTTCTCTCTCCCTCACCTCCCTGTCTAGATTTCTTATTTCACTAGTGTTGAGAAATGGTGAGGAAATTTGTACCAGTGCAGCAAGTTATAGTTTTAAAGAATTGCTCGGTGCCGTGAGAGGTTAGATGACTTGACTGTACGTCAGAGGCAAGACTTAAAGCCAGCTCTTCCTGACTTTGGGACTAGCTTTCTCTCCATTATAGTTTATAGCAGAGCTGCTCTCTCTGTCTGGTGCTGTGGCCAAGAGGGGAATGAAGTGTGTCTAGTTACTAAATTACCATATTACTCTAACCCTTGCACCATGCCTATGAGTGGGTTGAAGGCTAACATCCAAAAGAATAGAAAATATTGTAGAAAACACTTTTAGTGATCCCAAGATGTTTGCTACCACACAGACTAGCACTGTTGGGTATAGGGAGAAACATATAAAGCTCCCATTCCAGTGATGCTGAGTAAGTAGCATAGTCATATATGAAATAGGTAGTGGATAGAATTCTGGCCTTGAATCGGGAAAACCTGGGTTTGAATCCTGCCAGAGACGCTTACTAGCTGGGGGACCCTGGGCAAGTCACTTACATTCTGAGCCTCAGTTTCCTCTTTGTAAAATGAGAAAAGTAATTGCATGTATATCACAGAGTTTTTGTGAGGAGTTTTCATGAGATAAAATAGATGTAAAATGTTTTTACTATTGTTTCAGCTGTATGTTGGTGATGTACCAATGACTAATCAGTTCCCTTTCAGACTGGTGGGGTTCCTCAGATCATAAGGACCTTTTCCCAGCTCCTTTCTTCTTGGTCATTTCAGAGGTTGTTGTTAGACGATTAGAGCTAGAAGGGAACATTTAGTCCAAACTTCACATTGTCTGGATGGAGAAATAGAAACCCAGAAGGGAGGAATGATTTCAAAAAGGTTACATAGAACCAAGATTGGGACACACTTCTCCTATCTTCCAGGTCCTCTAATTCTCCATTGCACACAGTTGTGTCTTCCATTTCACAGATGAGACCACTGAGGCTCCAAAAAGGACAACTGTATTGCCCACCTTTATGAACTTGGTTAATGTCATCACTGCTACTCAAACTCAGGTTTTCTCAATCCTAGCCTGGTGCTCTGGCTCCACTACACCACCCTAGTTCCTTTCCCCTGATATAAACAGAGTTTACAGTATTTACAAATGCCACTTGACATTTCAGGCAATCAGAAAATCCCCTTCTCCTTGACAACATCTGTTTCCCAGAATTCTTCAGTAAACATTTCCCACACCAATTCCTAAACAAAACTTGCACTCCCAGGGACTGGAGCATTAGAGTTAAATTGAAAGAAGAAAAATTAAAAAGAGAAAAAAAGAATCCTAGACTAAATTTTAGCACAACCCAGATTCTATCCCACTCCCTGCACCCTCCCTTATCAGTGAACACACCCACACCCAATGTTTAAAAGGCTTCTAGTGACACAGTGTCAGCCTAGTGTATTGTTGGTTCTCGGAAAGTCAGTGCCAGCAAGAATTTCCCAGTTCTGCTCTCCAATTGGTTTCCTACCTCAGAGATTGCAGCTTTCCCGGAGTGTAGGGGGTGTGTGGAGGGTGGTTGTCTCTCCCGCTTGTGCTACCTGCTACACCAGATTCATTGCTCCTTGTGAGGCAGGGAGATTCTCTGACCAGTGATCGTGAGAAGGTATCCAGAGGAAAGAGTAGGGAGTGAGAGGCATAGGGAGTGACAGTGAAGGGGCTGGTCTCCAGAGCTGAATTCTTGGCTAGAGGGAAAAGGATGTTTTGTAATATTTGGCTGGTGCATCTAGAGGCCAGACAGGAAGGGAGAGCTCAGTGGCCTCTCTGCAGAGGGGCAGTTCCTGAGTTCTCATCAACTTTGGCTTGGCCATTTAAAGCAATCTGGATTCTGATGCTTCACACCTCCCCCCCCACTTCTTCATTCAACTTCCCCCCTTCCCTGCTTTTCCCTCCCTTCATTCCTGACATTCTATAAAAATTTTCCCTCTGTGTAAACTTGGCTCAAGAGCTTTCACTCACTGAGAGTGAATTTTTCCTGTTACAAAGTTCAGTTTTTTAAAAGCCATCTATTGGCCGATTTAGTGCTTAGGACATTTTTGATGAATTTTCCCCCTGAACTGTGATGACAGAAACAAAACATACCATGTTTATTTTGTTATATTTCCTTCTTTTTTTTTTCCCCCATGGAAGGATTTTACTGCTGGTGAAAGATACAACTTACTTTGATGGACCCATGATCTCTCCCCTGGAGTAGATGGTGGTCCTTCACAGCTCTTCTCATCCATGCCTTTTTATAAATCCACCATAGAGGAGACACTTCTGGTCCTTTTAATGTCATGGGCGCCAGGTGGTACAGTGAGCAGAGTGCTGGACCCGGAGTCAGGAGGACAGCTGACATTTTGATTCTCTTGACATTGTGGTTTTCCATGATTTGTCACCATATTGAATCATCAGGAGAAACTTCTAAAAAGGAGGCAGCTCAGTGTCTGAGTGGGTAGAGTACAGGACTTGGAGTCATGAAAACCTGGGTTCTAATGCTGCCTTACACATTTACTAGTTGTATGAGCCTGGGCAAACTCTGTATGCTTGTTTTCTTGTCAATAAAATAGAGATAATAATGGTAAGGTAAACCTGATAAGGTTGCTGTGAGGGTCGAATGAAAGTGTTATTTTAAGTTCTGCAAACCTTGAAGCACTATATATATTCTAACTATGATGATAATGCTGTGGGCAAGAACAGCTTGGGAGCAGTTAAAGTACTATCCATGATATTTTCCATTTTTTTGGCTGTTGGCTTTCAACCTGTGGCTTTAAGGGTTACAGAGGAAGGAAGGAAAGAAAGAAGGACAGAAGGAAGGAAGGGAGAGACAGAGAGGGAGGGAGGAATGAAAGGAGGAAAGAAGGAAAGAAGAAAGGAAACATTCAAGCACCTACTATGTGCTTTGTGCTGTGCTCAGCTCTTTACAAATACATTTCATTTGATCCTTATAATAACCCTGAGAGTGGGTTATTTGGGGCAACTAGGTGGTGCAGTGGATAGAGCTCCAGCCTTGAAGTCAGGAGGACTTGAGTTCAAATACAGTCTCAGACACACAACAGGTACTAGCTGTGTGACCCTGGGCAAGTCACTTAACCCCAGTTGCCTAGCAAAAAAAAAAATAAACAAAATAAAAATAAACAAAGTGAGAGTGTTATTATTATCCTCATTTTACATTTGAGAAAACTTAGACAAACAAGTCAAATGATTTGTTCAGGGTCATACAGCTAATAAATGTCTGAGGCAGGATTTGAACTCCCAGGCTCTATCTACTGCATTGTATATGTGCTTCTCATATCCCAGAGTCTCACATAGTGGCCCCTACTTGGCCATGCAAGGCAGAAGGAAGGGTTCTGCCATAAAACAGGAGAAGCTCAGCTCAAAATCAGCCTCATGAGGTCACATGTACTCTTGGCTACTATGCCACATTTTTCATAACAAGGGATCTATTCCATGACAGTTATCACTTTACTACACTTTTTATTTTCCCTATTCAGAAGTGCACCAATCCATAATAGTTACTGGCACCTTTGTTGTGGGGCACCAGTCTTTGCTGCTGTCTCCCCATCCTCAGTCTAGTAGCTGATCTGTGGTGATCTTCTTCCCTTCTCTCTCCTCCACAGCCCCTCACCAGAAGCCAGAGGTGGGTTGGGTGTGGCATGATCTGAGGATGTGTTTCATTAGGCTCTGCCCTTGAGGCAAATCTGGTCTATGCATGCCTATGCTGGTAACATAAACCTTGCACCTATGGGCAGAATCATAACTAACATTTTCACTCCTTGGGTAAGTTTCACAACATGGAACTTGGGCGAGAACATGAAAAACCCATGTGAATCAACTTTTGAAGACAAATTTAGTTGAAGGGAAGGAATAAGGTCACTTGGGGTATAGCAAGGAGGTGGAGAGTGGGGAGCCTGAGACAGGAAGTATACACTATCTAGTAATTTCCTATTTGAATTCATTATTCTTGCCAGCCCAATGCTTACTCAGTTGTTTCTATATCGGTGAAGAAATTTAAAGTGTGATCAGTGCCTTGTAAATTTTGCCAACCTGGACAAAGCTCAAATCATCCATCCTAGTTATTGTGTTGCCTGTGGAAACAAACCTCCCTCCTTCCTATCATTTCAGACACTTGTAACCATTTTTGTCTATTCAAGCAGATAACTCTTATATAAACAAGTAGATACCCTAGTAGTAGTGCCTGCCCTCGGAGATTACCTCCCTTCACCATTTACTCTGTATATATCTTGTATAGTCATAGTTATTTGTTTGTCTCTCCAATTAGAAAGTGAACTCTTTGAAGGCAGGGACAATATTTATTTGCTTGTTTTTCTGTCTTTCCAGTGCATAGTAAGCACTTATTCAATGCTCATTGACTGACTGATTGTTTTAATGGGGGGGAAAGTCACTATATCACTGGATCTCTCAACACCAAATTCTCTTCAAGATAGCTTGAAAACCAGTTCCTAAATGCTCTTATTTATTTTTTGGGGGGTGGGATGGGAATGGGGAACACCTTTATTGGCAGGGTAGCTGGTCAGGTCCAGGCAGACACCATGCGCACCATCACCCACCCAATCATTGGCTACAGTTCAGAACTTCTAGAATTGTGTTTTGATCCCATCTGCCTCAGTGACCTTCCGGCACATTGGACTTCAGAGTCCTGCTTAGGGGCCAGCAAAACTCAGTGTCTCCAATCTGGACATCTTGGAAGCAGAGTGATAGGCACTTGTGGAACTTCTTGAATTGGTTGTCTTTGTGGATGTAATGCAGGTAGTCCTAGCAAATGGCAGTTGTCCTCTTCATCGTCATCTTGGTCACCATACCAGACAAGATCCTCCCTCAAATGGAGACATTCCCAGTGAAGGGACTGTTCTTGTCAATATAGTTACCCTTGATGGTCTCTTTGAGTATCTTGAAGCCAAGCCTAATGTTCTTGAAGCATCTGGGCAGCTTCTCTTTGGCTGTGTCCCCAAGCAGCTATATTCCCCCCATTTCTTGTTCCAGAAAATGTTTGGCTCCTTCTGGGAAGCATACGCTGTCTGCCATAAGACTTTGCTCTCTTCTACCTTTTGAACAGACAGAAAGAACCTTTAAGGGCTTTTAAACCTGTCACCTCCAGAGCAGATTTCTTCTGAATGTGGTCGGTCAGGTTCAGATAATATTCCTGATTACAAAATGATATAATTATAGGATTTAGAAGTGGAAAGGACAGTAGAGATATCTAATCCAACCCTCTCATTTTCCAGATGAGGAAACTGAGGTCCATAGAAATGAAATAACTTCTCAAGATCAGCAGGGTTACATGTAGGGGTCTCAAATTTCCCCTGAGGTTGGTGGAGTGGAGTTTCTAATAAGTGGCATCTCAGAGACACAGCCATTAGCCAGCTGTCTCAGGAAGGCGCTTACCGTTCTAGACTTTAAAACTGAAAGACTCCTCCCCACCAATGGGACAGAGAATGCTGAAACACTAACCAATGGCAGGATGGACCCAGACATAATTTGATCTCCTCTAGCCATCTTTCTGGGGGTTGGCAATCTGGAGGAGATCCAGTGACATATCCTCATCAGAGAACTCTTATTAGGGATCTCTACAATATTTCCATGTTCTTCCTGAACCCTGAATGTCCCCCTGTCTCCAAATTGTCATCCAAAAGCCAAAAAAATGACCACAAGATTTCACGGTAGAGGCAAGCTCCTAATTATTGGAGGGAGAAGTCAACTGTTCATCTTTATAAACCCTACTCCTCGCCTCCTCCCATCCCTCCCTCATTTCTCTTCTATATCCAAAAGGGTGGTACACTTCCTCTCAGCTGCAAATTGCTCATTATTGGGGTTTTTTTTTGACAAGTGCCAAAGTAAATCACAGCGCTTGGCTTTTCTATCACCTCTGTCCAAGGGGTTGACAATATCCCCATCCAATGATCCCCTGTCCTTCCTTACCCACTACCTTCACCCTCGGTAAGGCATTTAGGTCTTCTTTCCTAATTATTAATTAATTCCTAATTAGAGAGAGTGTATGGACCGAAGCACTGGATTTATGATCAGATAAAGTGAGTTCAAATACCAGCTCTGTAATTTACTAGCTGTGTGACCCTGGACAAGTTACATAGCCTCTCAGCCTCATCTGTAAAATGAAGATAAACATAGTACTTATCTTGCAGGATTGCTTTGGGGCTCAAATGAGATAATATATGTAAAATGCTTTGCAAACTTTAAATCTAGCTATTAGTTATTATTATCATTTTCTGATTATCTTCTGGGTAAGATCCTGCAATGTTCATACCTCGTATTCATCTCTCAATCCTACTTGCAAGGAAAGAGATGAATTATTTCAGATATTGCTCTAAGAGTTCAGGGGAGTGTGTTGGATTGAAATTTGAAATATGAAAAATTGGGTGAATTTTCCAGGTCCATGTTAATTCTGGCTCATCAATCACTGGATTCAGTCATCAGGTGATGGGAAGTAGACCTGGATATCAATCATATAAATCCCAGAAGCTCCTGCATACTGGAAGGTATGTGCAAGCTACTAAGACCTGAGCTCTAGGTTCTCACATCAGGGATTTTTTTCCCCCTTCAATCTCCTTGTAACACTTTTGCTATTTCCATGCCCACCTTAAAGCCTGATGAATGAACTGGATTCCCCTTTGAATGTGCTGTGTTCATAGAAAGGGTGATTTTCCAAGGTCAGAATATGTTATTTTCTTGGCAAACTCTGCCATTGGCAGGAAATGGACCCCAGTCTTGTAATAGCTGTTTATTATAGCACTTTAAAGTTTGCAAAGCACTTTATTTATGTTA